>NC_134700.1:12229316-12832066 GCF_043290135.1 Rhipicephalus microplus | reverse complement strand
CCTGTGTTCTCCGTGCGGCGCATCCGCCGCACGATACTACACTGTGCACACCAAAACACACCAATATAGCTAATTGAGACACATGAGCGAGGGCTGAAGCATGCGTCCTCGGGTACCTCTTATTGCTGCTTAGAACGGCATCTGTTTTGAAATAGCTGTTCTGCAAAGAGTTGATGGAAGCAAAAATGATTCGTGACGTCACAAATTGAGGTGATTCCAATCTCAAGACTATCTTATTCAACCCGTATCAAAGGCATTGCAGGTGACAAGGAATGACTGAATGTGTGCGCCTAGTAGACAAAAAGTTTGCGGAGTAACTGGGCCTGAGATCACTCTTTTCTGTGGAGAAATGGTCAGCTGTAGTGCGATCTGTAGGCAACTGCGAGGTAGCGCCGCTGGTAGTGCTGCCAGCGCTAAAACTAGTGGAGTTTCCGGCCGTTTCGACTCGTGCTAGATATGGTTATATATCAATAAAAGTGATAGTTATTCAATCCTCAGTTGCGTTTTAGGTTGCCTTTTTGCCTTTTTGAGCATTGTTGCCCTGTACACAGTATGATAAACCCTACAGTCCTTAGAATTAATTGCGTGTGCCTTCTCCAGTATAAAGGCACACATACAAAACAACGACGTGTTGTTATAGTGCTTCAGATATGCACAATAATTGCTTTTTAATTGACAATCACATAAGTATGAACGCTGAAACTTTAGAAATATTGGCTGGTGCTGCGGATGGGCTTGGCCGTTTGAGATATCCTTTGGTGCCTTTAGGGGAATTGTTACTGCAGAAAAACAGACAAATGCACAGACAGACAGACCAAAATTTTCGCGTGGAAGGTCCCCAAGAAAGAAGTCTTCAATGACCAGACCACTGATACCCCTGAAGCCAAATCCAATCACGTAAGATGAATTTCTCCCCTGTCTGTGAACACCTTAGATGGCTGCTCACTAGGTTTGGACGTTTCAAGCTGACGAGAGTAACCGATGCACTGGGAACTCAGGGTCATGCCTAGTAAGATTTGAAATGCGACATGTCCCGCAACAATGCTATATTTCTACTGATTGCCACTTGCGCTTCTCGCAGGCGTGCGCCCCAAGATGGAGGGAGTGACGCACAGCAAGGAATGGCCATGATTTTACGTCGCTCATTAACGTTAACATTGGTGCTCTGATGTCGTTCAGCATACACTGTTCATTAGAACTTGGTTAAAATGCTAACTATATCTAGAAAAACGGACGATAAATGTCCCATCTCCTGAATATATTCTGCATTTAAAATGGTACCTCAATAAGGGCATGTCACATGACATTATTCTGGTTGGCATGTGTAATTTGTGTGCTCTGTTGTGTAACATGGATGAGGAGTTTCTTGTTTAGGTAGCAGATTCATGTCATTTAAAAAAGAAGCCTAAACACAAAGGAAAAAAAGACAGTGCTCCTTGTTTTTGTCTTTCTTTTTCCAATGTATTTGCGCTGCCCTTTCAAAATGAATATAATGAATGGAAGCTGAGAAAAATAATAAAACACGTAAATGGAATGTCAGCTTCTTCATATTTATAAACTTGTTTTCAATGGTCCGGGATGCTATACATTATTCGCCCTCGTTTTGCGTACGGCTCACTGTATTAGTGGCTAAGGTACTCCACTGGTGATCTGTATGCCGTTAGTTTGATACCGGCCGCGGCGGTCGCATCTAGATGGAGGCAAAAATGTAGATGCCTACGTGCTCTGCGATGTCAGTGCGCATTAAAGAGTACCAGACAGTCGAAATTTCCGGAGACCACCACTATGGCATCTCTCATAATCATATCAAGTTTTTTTCAGATTAAACCACATTTACTACTACTACTTTATGCTACTACTACTACCCCAATTTGCTTGTGTTCATCTTCTCGTCGTTCCTGCATTGCGCCTTCGCAACCCTGGCAATGCTTAGCTCGTTTTTGATGCGTAGTCTCTGACCGCAGTTTCAGCGGAGCGACATCGTGTATCGCAGTCATGATACAGGATCCATGCCAGCCTCTCCAAAAGTATGTGCACTGCCTGATCTATTTTACAGAAATGGGTAATACACAACAAGGAACACCGAAATGTCACAATATCGATGGCGTACATGCACAAGTATGCTGGGCACGTCACGGGCACATGACCTTGTTTACACATGATGTTCTTGGTAGCTTTGGCTCATGGTGCGTATGTATCATGTGATCTTCCAGCCCTGATACCGAAGAGAGCAGGGAATGAATCAGGCTTACGATGGCTACATAAGGCAAGAGGCAAAGGGTTCAAGCTTGCCTCTTCGCATCATGGTTTCGCGGCACGTAGCGAACCAATTTGAAAAATCATTGGGGTAGATCGCTTTTCAAATGGGCACGCAAGAACATTCAGTTTCTAACTACAACTTTTTCTGACATCTAGTGGGGGTGCCTGAAGAAGTAAATACAAACAAAACAAAAGCCGTGCACACATCACAATTTTTATCGGAAGGCGCTGCGGCAGATTGGTTACAATGTCAATGAAAACACGCCTTGATTGATACAGCACACTTGTCCTCTTTATAAGATTTTTCCCTTAGTCATGAAACTACCAAGAACACATTATTACCAAAATTATATCTTATACGACATTCTAAAATCTCGCACTCTAAACATTCTTTGTGCATTCTAAACATTGCACGAAAAGGACTGTTTAGGTACATTCATTTTCAAATGCGAGTTTTACCATGACATACTGGACATAGGAGCTTTAACCACAGTTTAATTCCACGCGATGAGAGTAATTCCCATCCTAGTTTATTTTTTATATTAGAATTACTGTCATTTTTTGATTAATGGCTTTAAGATCTTTGCAGTTCCGTTCCCTATTTTCTCATGTTTGTCACTTAAAGATATGTGCCAAGGGATCTCAAATGGCAGTAGGGTATTCAGGCATAGGGTGAATGCATGCTAAATCCACCATTGATTGTAAACATGCCAGTACCTGTCTCAGGCTTCGCTTTATAAAGTATAACAATCTGGCGGCTTTTGCCCCCACTGAATCAACATGAGCCTTCCATGAGTGGCCCTACATGGTCTTTCATTCGTTCTCCACCTACCCCCGGCTGCACAGAAAAACCTGCTGTTCCTTTCCCACCGCAACACCCAGGTATTTAGGGCAGTTCTTCACATCCTTCAGGACACTGGAAAGCTGCCTGTAGAAGATGGTCACCACGTCCTCAGCCATACAAACCACTAATATTTTCTTATCTCATCCTCAATTCTTTCTCCTCTTTCCTCTGCAGGCGTTGAGACGTGCTTCCACTAAGGGCTGCAGAAAACCTCTTTTGCACTCCTCATGCTCCCCCTCCAATCACCCGCAGCATGTCAGCTCTATGGCGTGTGGTAGCCAGGAAGTGCCATTTCACTGCAGTTAGATGTTGTTTTGTGGAAGTTGCTAGAGATAGAGTACTTGGTTGACCCTCATAGTGTTTAGAAATATTGCAAGACAGTAGCAGTGTTGGGGTCACGACCGCGTTTATTAGGCTGAATCGCCTGATCAACGCTTCGAACGAAGACGACGTTCCTCGTGATGATGATTATATACAGATGAAGAAGATGATGGTCAAATGCTGTGAATACTGTGCTTACACTAATTTCCCCCTCACGCGAAAGCGGCCAACCTGGCCGCTGTTTATGACGGCGGTGTACGTTGCACGAATGGTTTTAATAGCGACACGTGAAGAACCTCCATACCACGAAAACGGTCGTCGGAAGGCATGACAACAGGCGTTACTCGGTAGTTAACAAGAGACGTCTGCTCAACTATAGCGTAGGGGCCGATGAAACGTGTGTGAAAATTATCACCGTGGCCAGGAACCCGCGTTAGGGTCCACAACAGTACTTCGTCTCCAGTATTAAAGTGAACTATGCGGTGGACGTCATCGTACTGAGTCTTCCACTCTTATTAGCTTGCCTCTGTATTGAGGTGGGCGCATCGACGACAATCGGCCAGGCGAGAGATTAAGTGGTCACTCAAAGAAGACGACTTCACAGGGATATCAAAAAAGGAAACGTCGAGCGGAGATGTCGGTTGACGGCCATAGACGAGAAAGAATGGGGAATAGCCCGTGGTGCGCTGCGTAGCAGTATTTGGCAGGATGGTATCCCAGTTTTTGTGGTGGGCATTGATATACATAAATATTGTAACGGGGAGTATTTAATAAGTGAACGCCGGGTGGGCTAACACTGCACACAGTATGCAAGGATGTAGGACAAGAGGGCAGTTCAGACACAGCCCCACAACAACATCGTCGTCTTCATTCCTTCTGCATCATTTCTGCACCAATGCCTGAGGTACCCTTCTATACCCGTGACATCACTCCAGGCGGCAAAGCACCGTCCTGGTGCCTGCTGTTATTAGACGGACGGGTCACTGTGATAGGGCTTCAAGCGAGACACATGCACAATGTCACTTCTGGGTGTAACAGTGGGGTTCGTAGTAGAAGAAATTTCATAGGTGACAGGTGTGGCTTGGCGCAGAACTTGGTAAGGCCCAACGTATTGTGATAAAAGTTTCTCGCACAGGCCGACTTGACGGGATGGCAGCCACAGTAGCACAAGAGAGCCCGGAAAAAAATCCACATTCCTATGTTGGCTGTCGTAGAGCGACTTTTGTGCTCTCTGGGACGATGAGAACCTGGCGCGGGCTACTGTATGTGCGATCAGAGCACAGGAGATGGCATCTTGTGCGTACGAAGTGGTGAACGGTAGGTCATGCGCAAGCAGGGTATCAAAAGGTAGTAAGGGATCACGGCCAAAGAGAAGATAAACTGGTGAGTAGCCGGCAGTTTCATGGCGGGACGAGTTGTAGGCGAAGGTTATGAACGAAAGGGCAGTGTCCCAATCGGTGTGGTCGTCAGAAACATGCATAGCAATCATTTCCGTCAGTGTGCGGTTGAGGCGCTCAAAAAGTCTGTTGATCTGAGTATGGTAAGAAGTCGTAAAGTAGTGCCGCGTAGCACAGGATCTAAGGAGGTCGTCAACCACACGAGACAGGAAGCAGCGGCTACGGTCCGTCAGTAGGTGAGAAGAAGCGCCATGCTGAAGGATGAGGTCATAGAGTAAGAAATCTGCGACGTCCGCTGCGCAGCTGGTCAGCAGCGCTCGAGTTATTGCATACCGAGCGGCCTACTTTGTAGCTACTGCTATCCATTTGTTTCCCATTGCCGATGTTGGGAAGGGACCTAACAAATCCAAACCCACACGATTAAACAGCTCGGCTGGGACTTCAACAGGTTGAAGGTGACCGGCAGAGAGAGACGTTGGCTTCTTCTGACGCTGGCACAGGTAACACGCTGCAGCGTAGCGGCGTATAAACGCTGCAGCGTAGCCGCGAACGGAACGATAAAGGCCCTTCCAGAATACCCGTCGGCAGACGCAATAGTAGGTTTTGGGGACACCTAAATGTCGGGCAGTTGGGGCGTTGTGAAGTTCTTGCAAGATGTCCTTGGGCAGATGACGTGGGATGACGAGCAAAAGTTCCGCGCCGTCGGGCTGTAAGTTGCAGCGGTACAAAACGTTGTCTTGAAGAAAAAATAGGCTCAGTGAAGGGTCTTTATGGCTGGGTTGAAGACGGTCAATCATCAATCGCAGCGATGGATCTCGGCGTTGTTCGTCGACTATTTGCAGAAAATCTGTTATGGCTAGGATGTTGGCATCATCTTCTAACTCAGAGGAGTCAGGTGGATCAACAGGGTGTCCAGATAAGTAGTCGGCATCGCTGTGAAGCTTGCCAGACTTGTACACTCCAGAGAACGTGTACTCCTGCAATCGCAATGCCCATCGCCCGAGTCTTCCTGTAATATCCTTAAGGATTGACAGCCAGCAGAGCGCATTGGTCTGTGATGACTGCGAACGTGCGCCCATATAGGTACGGACGAAATTTTGCGATAGCCCAGATGACAGTCCGGCACTTTCGCTCAGTAATTGAATAGTTCCTTTCCGACTGAGAAAGTAGGCGGCTGGTGTACGGTATGACATGGTTTGTGCCGTTCTGCATTTGTGCGAGTATTGCCCCTATGCCATGGCCACTTGCGTCGGTGCGTAGCTCCATTCGAGTGGCTGGGTCAAAATGAGCCAACACAGGTGGTGATGTGAGCGCAAAAATCAACGACGCAAAGGAATGTTCTTGGTCTTCAAAACCAGGAAAAAGCCACGTTCTCTTTGAGGAGATCCGTGAGGGGCCGAGCAATTTCCACGAAGTTGCTAACAAAACGGCGAAAATACCAACAGAGTCCCAAAAAACTGCGGACTTCTTGCGTGGAACGTGGGACTGGAAACTCGTGCACCACGCGGACTTTATCAGGGTCGGGTCGTACACCAGCAGCGTCAACAAGGTGGCCAAGTAGCTTTATCTGATGGTGCCCAAAGGTGCACTTAGACGTATTAAGCTGGAGGCCAGCACAGCGAAAAACGTCAAGGATGGCCTACAGACATGGAATGTCGCTTTCAAAGGTTGGCGAGAAAACGATGACATCATCTAGATAGCACAGGCTAGTCGACCATTTAAAACCGCAAAGGAGGGAGTCCATCATGCGTTCAAACGTTGCTGGCGCATTGCACAACCCAAAAGGCATGACTTTAAACTTTAAATTGATAAAGCCCGTCGGGTGTTATGAATACCATCGTCTCGTGGTCGTGGTCATCGACTGAAATTTGCCAATATCCAGATCATAGGTCCAGGGAAGAGAAATACTTGGCACCATGAAGGCAGTCAAGCGCATCATCGATTCGAGGTAGAGGATAGATATCCTTCTTGATTATTCGACTGAGATGACGATAGTCAGTGCAGAACCGCCAGGTGTTGTCCTTCTTTTTAACAAGCACAACAGGTGATGCCCAAGGACTGGTTGAAGGCTCTATGACGTCTTTGTCGAGCATTTTCTCTACTTCCTTCTGGATTATTTGGCGCTCTAAATGAGACACACGGTAAGGACGCTTATGAAGAAGACTGGCGTCACCAGCGTCGATACGGTGGGCTACGATGCTCGTGCGACCCATGGAACGATCGTCGATATCAAAAATGTCGAGGTAAGAAAATAGAAGACCACGGAGCGATTCAACTTGGGATGGTGACAGGTCGTTTGATATCATTTTGTCTAGCAAAGCTCTATCCTGTGCGGCTGCCACAGGTTCGGCTACGGTCTTGATGTCAGGAGTGACAGATGAAATTGTACATTGCTCCAGAGTGGAAAGTTCTGCTAAGGTAATACCTTGAGGAATGACCTGGGTCGACATGGAGAAGTTGAGGACAGGGAGAAGCATCTTGTTGTCGCTAATCCTCACTATGGTATGAGAAAGTATGATGTTCCGGGAAAGGGTCAAGTCAATGAGTGGAGCTGCCAAGTAGTCGCCATCAAGAACAGGTGGGAACGGCAACATAAAAAGGTACACAGCGGCCTAAGGCGGTAATCGTAGACACTCCTTGGACCGTAGCCATGTGCGAGCTGCAGGAGGGACATCAGAGTACAAAGGCAACTCTAGCTGTAAAGTACCGGTTAAACAATCAATGAGGGCTGAATTCGCGGTCAAGAAGTCAATGCCGAGAATCACGTCGTGTGAGCAAGCATCTAGAACAGCAAAGAGGACTGAAGTGTAAAGGCCGGCAACAGTGTCGTGGGCAGTGCACATACCAAGAACTGATGTTCGGCTGTTGTCGGCTACTGGCAGATAGCAAGAGTAACAACTTTTTTCAGGCGGGATCGAAGGTGTGAACTCGTAACGGATGTGTGGGCACCAGTGTCTATCAGAGCTGTAACGGTTAGGCCATCGATAATAACACCAAGTAAATTTCATCTGGAATTAGTGGTTGGTAGAGGTTTTTTTGGTTCAAGTTGTCAATGCAGCGCCACCTCCAGGATCTGCATCTGTTAGTTCCCCGAGAACTGCCCAGAATACGCCGGTGACGGGGAGTGACGGCGTTGATAGGAGCGGGGCTGGTGACCCTGAGGCGACGGCGAGCGGCTGGACGGGGTTCCCTGGGTGACGACATCGGTGTAGGATGGTTTGGAACATTGCGTCGAACGACTAGATGGCAGGTCCTGAAGGTGGTCATCGGCAAAACGAGGTGGCAAATACTGCCCACGATCCTGTAGGTGGACGTCTAGAAAACGTTGCCGGAAAGGCCATCTGTTTTTATTTTCATTTTATTACCTTAAAGACCGCATTTGGGGTATTACATAAGGGGTGGTTTACATATTCGAACAATGAATGCAGGTGCTATGGTGTGATACAGGTTTGCAACGTGTCCAGGAATTCGGAATGATTTGGTACGGCAGCAGCATGATGAGGCAGGTCGTTCCAGTCTCTAGCAGCCCGAAGAAAAAATGAGGCTTTAAATGTGACGGTGCATGTTCGAGGACGGGTTACTTGCAGTTGATGGCCAGCGCGATGTGACGTGCGTGATGGTGATGGCGAGATTCAAGGTGGGCGGTTTAGTGAGCTGTAAAAGAATTTGTGAAAAAGAGAAAGCGTGGCAACACGACGATGAAAAGCGACGGATGATAAGTTTGATTATGCTTTTAAGAGAGAAATACTGACATCATATGAATATGAAGAATGAATTAATCTTGTGGCACGATTCAGTACTGATTCAAGTGCACTGATGAAAATGCTTGGTGAGAGTTCCAGATGGCAGCAGCATATTCTAGTTGTGGTCTGATAAATTATTTGCACGCGAGAAGTTTGACTTGTTGCGGCGCATGACGGAGGTGACGTTTCAAAAATCCTAATGTCTTGTTTGCTGATGAAATAACGTTAGTCGCATGTGAAATCCAGGAAAGGTCGTCAGATAGAGTTACACCTAAATACTTGTAAGTTGTAACAGATTCAACGGGGATGTTTGCGATCGTGTAAGTAGAAAGGAATGAATTGTGCCTTTGGGAAACAAACAAATTTACATTTTTTGGCGTTCAGAGCCATTTGCCATCGATTCCACCAGTTGTGTATGTTATCAAGATCGTTCTGCAGAAATTCTTGGTCTGATATGTTAGTTACAGTATGATAAATTACGCAATCGTCAGCGAACATACGAATAGGACAGGACACATGCTGCGGTAGATCGTTAATATATATTAGGAAAGAAGTGATCCTAAAACCGAGCCTTGGGGAACGCCAGATGTAACAGGAAGGGGCTTGGATGAGTGGTTATTTACAAGGACAAACTGGGCATGGTTTGTTGAGAATTCTTTTATTACGTGAGCATCTAAGTTCAACACAGATAATTCCATTAGTAAACGATTATGGGGTACAGTGTAAAAAGCTTTTGAGTAGTCTAGAAAGATGACATCTGTTTGAATGTTGTTATCAAGATTAGCATGGAGATCATGGAGGAAAATTGCTAGTTGTGTTTCACAAGAAAGTCCCTTACGAAAGTCATGTTGAGAGGGATGAAAGAAATTAACTGAACCCAAAAAGGCCATGATGTGTGAATATATGACATGTTCCATGATTTTGCAAAGGACACTAGTTAAAGAAATGGGGCAGTAGTTTAAAGGGGAGTCTTTGTTACCTGCTTTGAAGACTGGAACGACCTTTCCCACTTTCCAATCACATGGTAAGGAACCTGTAGACAATGACTCAAAAAATAACAGGGTAAGACATGCTGAAGATACGTGCTTAGTATTCATTAGAATCTTAGAGTTGATTTCATCTACACCTGAAGAAGTGCACAGTTTGCTTTTTTCAATAATTGACAGTATACCATCACTAGAAAAGATAATGGGTGGCATCTGCGATGTGTTAGTGGGCACCAGAACGACTGGGGTGATAGTTTCTTTCGTAAATACAGAAAAAAATGCTGCATTGAAGATATCGGCACACTCGGCATCCGACGCTATTGCGCCTTCTCTATTCGTTAAACTGATAGACCGGGTGTCCTGGGGATTTAAAACGCGCCAGAACTGCCGAGGATTATGAGTAAGTAGCTGAGGCAGGTCAATGTTAAAAAATGTTTTTTTAGCAGTGCACACAGCAGTCAGGTAGTTGTCCTTTGCCATGTAGTAGTTTGACCATGCCTCGGTGCTTTCAAGACGTGTGGCTAAACGGAAGCAACTGTTCTTATTTTCAAGAGTCTTTAGAGCTCTCATGAGCCATGGCTTATTTTGATTCGTGTGTAATGTTAGCCTTGGAATATATTTGGTTACGAGTTCGTTGATTTTTGTCTCGGAATAGCGTCCAGTTCTCCTGAAGTGTGCGCGTTGGGAATAATGCCTCAAAGGTTGAAAAGAAGTTGCCTAGCTCATTGTTAATGGCTTCGTAATTCCCTTTGTGATATGAATGTATAGATTTGTCCGACTGTAGTTTTCGTATCGGTTAGAAGGTGAAGACAGCCTGTATTACTTTATGATCGCTTACTTCGCAGAGGTAAGTTAATGATGATAGACTGCCAAGGCGGCTGGTTAGTATAAGGTCGAGTATACTAGAGGTATCTTTTGTAGCCCGCGTGAGCTCCAAGACAAGTTGAGTTAGACTGAGATTATGACATACGTTAACGAAATCAATGACAGCTTCATTCCCTGTAATTAAAGCGGTATCATTATTCCAGCTTATTTGCGGGAAATTAAAGTCCCCCAAAAACAGGACATCTGCGTTGGGGTGTTCATTGCTAAGCTCGTATACAATGTTATTAAGTTCGCGTGCGAAATCAGGAATGTTATGTAGCGGCCAGTAGCAAACGCCCAAAAGGACTGTCTGCGGTGAGGCTCGACAGATTACTCATATCATTTTTAAGTTAGTTTCAATGGTAACAAGAGAGCAAGATAAATTCTGATGCACGGCAATAAGCACACCACCACCTCGTGAGGCCTTGCGATCCTTCCGATAAAGACAGAAGTTCGGCAGATCTGTAAGTACCTCGGTATCGGTAATAGCATCAGTCAACCATTTTTCAATTATTATTAGTAAATTGCTGTTGGACGAGAACACAAGACTAGACAAGATATCGGGTTTAGGGATGAAACTTCGTACGTTGGCATAGATCACGGAAAGGCAAAGGCTAGCTCGTTCCGGTACCGTAGCTCGGGGGCGTGACTTGCGGCCAGGCAATCGCTATTGCACCTCTCTTAAACTCTTTGTACGCTCATCATAAGCATAGCGCTTACTACCCATGAAAAGAGTTTTAAAGCTCAGACAATAAGGTGCAGATTTGCTTTTTGCAAAAGCAACTAGGTGTTTGCGGGCAGTTTGGACATTACGTGTGAAATCTTCGCCAACAATGAAGCCCGCCTCTTTGAACTTGCGCCCGTTGGAAAGGACTTGTTTTTTTGTTTTGTGAAAAGAGAATTTGACTATTATGGGGCGGTTTCGACCAGTTGTACGATTACCCAAGCGATGCGCGCGCTCAATTTCTTTCGCATTAAGCGCAATGTTCAGATGTTTGTTACAGTGATCTATGATTATATTCTCTGAAAGCGCGAACGACTCTGATCCCGAAGACTCAGGAATACTATAAAAAAGTAGATTGGTACGCCTGGAATGGTTTTCGGCATCATCAATGGCCGTTTCTTGCCTCTGGATTGTCTGTGCTGCGCAAGCAGTAACACTTTGCATATTTTCTATATCAGAACGCAAGAGGACTAGGTTTTAGTAGTGCGTTTCGATATCAGTCATACGCACGCTCAGATCAGCTATAGCTTTGTCGACTGTTTTCATCTGAGACTTCAGGTCTTTAATCTCCGTAATTAGTTACATTTGACCTGCAGAATATTTTCTAAGTTCGTTTAATACAGCTTGATTATCAGGTCCGGGGTTTGTTTCGATGTCACCCACCAACAACAGCAACGAGCGGATAACATCACAGCACTGAACAACAATGGAAAGGCAGCAAAGCGGGCCCGGCAGCAGCAGCAAGACGCAGTTTTTTTGACCACTTAGTAAAAAGACAGTGTGCTTTACCAACCTGCATGGCAAACATGAGTGGATTAGTCTGCTGTGTTGACGCACAGCAGCCGGGCCCACAAAGCGTCTCCGGCCGCGCTTGCTCCTTTATAGCTTGCCGAGTTGATGTCAGTGGCAGTCGGTATTCCAGCCGCGCATCGAATGATGCCGCCAGGGGTGATGGGGTACAGTTAAGATGAGCAACCGGATTCAGCAACAGTGCCGGCGACTTGGGTGTGATGCAGGAATTCATCGGATGGCCGAAAGCAGCGTCATCGTCGTTGGCGTGCCAGGAAAGATACGGTTGGGCCATTTCCGTAGAAGCAGCAGTCAGGGCAGAAAACAAAATGCAGAAGATAATGTGAGGTGGCACCGGCATGGCGAGCATGAGCAGATTAGCCTGCTGTGTTGACGCACAGCAGCCGGGCCCACAAAGCGTCTCTGGCCGTGCTTGCTCCTTTATAGCTTGCTGAGTTGATGTCGGTGGCAGTCGATATTCCAGCCGCGCATCGAGTGATGCCGCCAGGGGTGACGGGGTACAGTTCAGATGGGCAGCCGGATTCAGCAACAGTGCCGGCGACTTGGGTGTGATGCAGGAATCCATCGGATGGCCAAAAGCAGCGTCATCGTTGTTGGCGTGGCAGGAAAGATGCGGTTGGGCTATTTCCGTAGAAGCAGCAGTCAGGACAGGAAGCAATACGCGGATGATCACGTGAGATGGCACCTGCATGGCGAACATGAGCGGATTAGCTTGCTGTGTTGACGCACAGAAGCCGGGCAGTGGCGGGAAATGTGGCCAACGCGATGGCAAGAGAAGCATATCGGTCGATCATCTTGTGTGCTCCACTCAGATGGATTTCGGTAGCGTGATGAGACCCGCGAGCCCGACGCGGCAACAGCAACAAGTGGGGCGGCATGGTAGTGAGCGTAAGGATTTGTGGGCTGCTGTGTGTGGCTGGAGTTTTGGGGAACTAAGACGCCCATGTTGGCGAACTCTTGTCGCACAATAGCCAGAATAAGAGATATTGGGGCCAAGTTGTCAGGCACAGGGGGTTATTTTTTTTATTTTATTTATTTATTACTGTAAGCCTTTCTCAGGCTCATACAGGGTGGGCGGGCAAACATACAGTCTCGTACAAACCAGGCAATATCACACAGAGCGGAAGAAAACAGAATCCCAAGATGCTGGTGAAAAGAAAACTTGAACAATGAAAGCAATTGCACAAAATCATGGGCAGGTCACAAAACATCATCGAGGTATCAGCAGGTGGTACAGTGATCAGAGTGTTCATAGGCACTCACAAACATCAAAAAACAAAAGTTTCTTTTACTCTTCGTAAAACAGGCTTTCTACATTTCGAAGAAACGCATCTGCAGAAGAAAGATTAGCGCATTCACGTGGCAGTTTGTTCCACTCTTCCTCTGCTGACGGGAAGAATGAATATTTAAAAGTACACGTCCCAACTCATCAGGTCTTCCTCATGCGTCTCGTACCAGGCGCGTGCAGTACCTCGCAGGTAAAAGATGATGTTGGCCAGCATAAGCGTCTCATCCCACCTGTATTGCTTGCTGACGCGCTCGTATAAGGCGAGCCACTCGTCAACGTCAGTTGTGTCGGTGCCGCAAAATGTACCTGGATCGAGAAGATGGGAAGGTATCACAGGTGACGGAGCAGGCGTAGACTGAACGGACGGCGCACTGCCTTCAGGCATCGTGGCTGGACGAAGCTGACGTTCGCTACGGAGATCCAGAGGCGGAATGTTGCCCAGCACTTCCACCAAAAATATGTAACGGGGAGTATTAATAAGTGAATGCCGGGTGGGCTAACACTGCACACAGTATGCAAGGATACAGGACACGAGGGCAGTTCAGACATAGCCCCACAATAACATCGTCGTCTTCATTCCTTTTGCGTCATTCCTGCACCCATGCCTGAGGTATCTTTCTATACTTGTGACAATATCATATCGGTCAAGTTCGATGAAAGGACTCTTTGAGGCAGTTAGTCTTGGGATGGTAGATGGAAGTCGTCTTATGAATTGTATTACATATGTGAAGAACGTGTCAAAAAAGGAGATGTCGAGCCGAGATGTTGGCTGACGGCCATAGACGAGAAAGAATGGGGAATAGCCCGTGGTGCGCTGCGTAACGGTATTGTACGCAAAAGTCACGAATGGCAGGATGGTATCCCAGTTGGTGTGGTCGGCGTTGATATACATAGATATCATATCGGTCAAAGTTCGATGGAAGCGCTCTGTGAGGCCGTTAGTGTGGGGATGGTAGCTGGATGTCGTCTTATGAATCGTATTACATGCGTGGAGGATTTGTTCGAGTAGTTTCGAGAGAAACGCCTTGCCGCGGTCGCTGAAAAAGATGCATGGCGCACCATCTCTCAAGAAGATTGCCTACAGAAAAAATGTGGCACTGCCCTCTGCTGATCCTGAAGGAAGTGCAGCTGTTTTAACATACCTTGTCAAGTTGTCAACTGCTCTGACAATCCAGCGCTTGCCGCTAGCTGATATTGGTAGTGGTTCGTAGAGGTCAAGCCAAAGACATCGAAGGGAGGGTCAGGACACGGAAGAGGTTGTAGAAAACCGGCCGGGGAAGAAGTGGGTCGCTTGCGGCGTTGGCATAGCGAGCATGACGCAACATATCGCGCTACGCAGTTGGAAAGGCCAGGCCAGGCGAAACGACTACGGATGTGTTCATAGGTTTTTTGAAAACCGAGATGACCAGCCTTGGGGTCATCGTGAAACGCCTCCAAAATCTGCGCCCTTAAGGAACGAGGAGCAACAGAAACCCAGCGCTGTCCTTCGGGGTGGAAGACAAAGCGGTAAAAGATTGAGTTTTCAGCCTTGAAGTTCCGCAGCTGTCGATGGGCGCGAGCATTGGGAGGACGAGAGGAGCCTTGAAGACGCTGCATTATAGAGCGACAGTAAGTGTCGCTGCGTTGGTGGGATGCAAACGTGTCGTTGTTGAAGGTAGAAAGAAAATCGACAGCGGCGAGTGAATGAACTGACGTAGACACTTTGATGGGTTCACTCACAGTTGGCGACAGGCCAGGAGTGCCTGATGAGGATTGTAAAGGACAGCGGCTAAGGGCATCGGCATCGTTGTGTTTCTTGCCGGATTTGTAGATAACGTCAAACTCGTATTCTTGGAGACGAAGTATCCAGCGACCGAGACGTCCAGACAAATTCTTCAACGTCGACAGCCAGCACAAAGCATGGTGGTCAGTGACGACACTAAAGTGGCGGCTGTGAAAATATGGTCGAAACTTCTGGATGGCCCAGACAACGGCAAGACATTCCTGCTCGGTGATGGTGTAGTTTTTCTCTGCTGCTGTAAGGGTGCGACTTGCATAGGCGATCACACGTTCGTCATAACGCTCTGTTCGTTGCAGAAGTACAGCGCCGAGTCCGTGTCCGCTGGCATCAGTATGGAGGAGAGTGGGTGCGGCGTTATTGAAATGACAAAGCACTGGCTCAGACGTGAGGGCACGTTTCAAGGTGTCAAAAGCCATTTGGCATTCGTTCGACCACACCTATGATGCTCACGAAAAAAGGAGTTGGTGAAGTGGCGCAGCAATGGTGGCGAAGTCTCGTATAAAGCGCCGGAAGTACGATGCAAGGCCAAGAAAGCTTCGGAGCTCTTTGACGCGTTGAGGCACCGGGAAGTGAAGAACGGCGGTAATCTTGTCGGGATCAGGCCGGACTCCATCTTTGCTGACGAGATGTCCGAGTACTTTAATACTTTTGCTTGCAAAGTGGCACTTCTTGGTGTTGAGCTGAAGACCAGCAGCTGTGAGACACGTCAGAACTTCATCCAGGCAAGGGCTGTTCGAATGTTGAAGAAAATATGACGATGTCGTCAAGGTAACATAAGCATGTTTTCCACTTAAAGCCCCGCAATACAGTGTCTATCAGTGTTTCAAATGTTCTGGCGCATTGCAGAGGCCGAAAGGCATGACGTTAAATTCGTAAAGCCCATCGGGTGTGGCAAAGGCAGTTTTTTCCTTGTCATCCTCGTGCATTGGAATTTGCCAATACAGGAGCGCAGGTCAAGGCTCGAAAAATATTCCGCTCCTTGTAAGGAATCTAAAGCATCATCAGTGTGAGGCAAGGGATATACGTCTTTTCTGGTTACTTTGTTTAATGCGCAGTAGTCAACGCAGAATCGCACCTTGTGATCCATCTCAAATAGGAACGTGAGGCCTCTTAGGAATTTGTCGAAGTGTTCCGCAGCCCAAGTTAAAGCTAATGCTTCTTTTTCGATCTGTGAATACCTCTGCTCTGTTTTTGTGTGCGATCTGGAAGCATATGCAACAGGACGTCTCTCACCAGATGGCTGATCCTGGAGGAGTATTGCGCCAACCCCTAATGGAGACGCTTCCGCCGATACAATTGTCGAGTACCGGGGGTTGTACCTCACCAGGCATCTGTCTGAGCTGAGAGTGGTCTTGATCTTCTCAAAAGCTGTCTCTTGTTGAGGTCCCCAAAACCAGTCGCTGTCCTTGTTGAGAAGGCTGCGTAAAGGAGCAGACATTGAAGCTGCATCAGATAAAAACCTTGCGAGATGGTTCATCATACCTAACAAGGATCGAACCTCAGCAACGTTTTGGGGTCTGGGCAATTGCTTGATTGCTCTAACTTTCTCGGGGTCTGGACGCACGCCATTGGCATCGAAGATCATCCCCAAGAATGCGACCTGTTTAACTGAGAAACAACACTTTTCCCTGTTGAGAGTTACGCCTGCTTGTTGAAGTCGTTCGAGGACGTTACAAAGCCGCTTGTCGTGTTTCACTTGGTTCTTGCCGTACACCAGAATGTCATCCATGTAGTTCAGTATGCCGTCTAGGCCTTCTAGGACTTGCGAGAACTTTCTTCGAAAAACTTCAGGTGCGGATGTAATCCCGAACGGCAACCTGCGGTAGCAGTACCGTCCGTACGGCGTAATGAACGTCGTGAGCTTTTGACATTCCTCGGAAAGCCTAATCTGATAGAAACCAGAATGTGCGTCTAGTTTAGAGAAGACTTTGGCTTCCTGGAAGCTTCCCATAGCTTGCTCAATTGTTGGCAGTTGATGACGCTCTCGTCTGATGAACTGGTTCAATTGAGTTAAGTCAACGCAGATCCTTACTGCTCCAGATGGCTTCACTACAGGAACGATAGGCGCGCACCATTCTGTCGGTTCTTCGACCTTCTGTATCATTCCTTCTCGTTCTAGCCTGTCCAGTTCTTCTTTGACTTTTTCTTTCATGGGAATAGGAACCCGTCGCGGTGTAGACAGACTGTACGGGATTGCATGTGGCACAAGGCGTATGGTGTGTTCTCCCGATATGGTACCCGTGCCTTGGAATATCTTGGGATACTTGCTTCTGATATTGTCAGCAGTGTCTAATTCATCTAGGAAGCGAACAATTCCCAGAGCTATTATGGCTGGTAGTCCCAAAAAGGGCGTGCACAAGTTCTGCATGACGTAAATGGTTTGTTGTGAACAGCTGTCTTTCCAAGATATTTTAGCGTCAAACTTTCCGATTGTACGGATGCTAGTATTGCTAGGTCCTTTAAGATCGGCTGGGTTTTCCAGAGAAGGCGGAAGAAAAGGATAATTTTCACCGACGACTGTCACTTCGGCTCCCGTATCTACTTTCATGCGGAGCGTCTGGTCGTTTATCTTTACCGTCACGAAATGCTTAGATTGTGTTTTCGCACACTGCTTGACCGTGCCTATAAACTTGCCATCAGCTTCGGCGATGCTATCGAGATTTGTGTCTCTTTGCTTCTTTTTTCGGCATGTCTTTTCATAGTGGCCCAACTTCTGGCAGAATCTGCATGTTTCTTTTTGCGCTGGACATTTGTTTCGCGGGTGAAATGGTTCGGCACAATAACTGCAGTTATTTTGATGATAAGCGGGCTTCTGACAGCGAGTAAACGTGCTCTTTGCAGCGGCTTTTTTGGGCTTTACTGCGGCGACGCAAGCTTCTGGGACTGTGCCCACATGCTCTTTTAGTTCTGCTTGCTGTTGTTTTACGGTTTCGCTCGTACACGCTCTTGCCAAAGCAGTGGCCATCGTTAGCTTGGGGTCCATCTGCAGTTCTTCCGAAAGAACCTGGTCCCGTAGTCCTACTACGAAGCGGTCTCTTATTAGGCGTTCCTTCATGCCTGCGAACTCGCATCTGTCGGCTAACTTGCTAAGCTCGGTTGCGAACTGGTCTACTGTTTCTCCCAGTTGTTGGCGGCGTAGATTAAAGCGAGCACTTTCGTAGACTATGTTCTTGGTGTGGACAAAGGTCCATCTGCAGTTCTTCCGAAAGAACCTGGTCCCGTAGTCCTACTACGAAGCGGTCTCTTATTAGACGTTCCTTCATGCCTGGGAACTCGCATCTGTCGGCTAACTTGCTAAGCTCGGTTGCGAACTGGTCTACTGTTTTTCCCAGTTGTTGGCGGCGTAGATTAAAGCGAGCACTTTCGTAGACTATGTTCTTGGTGTGGACAAAGTAGTCGTTAAAATTAGACTGTACGAGCTTGAAGTCCTCCATTTCTTCGTCTTTTACGTTTAGCGACCGAAGAATCTCCCTAGACTTTCTGTCCATAGTATAGAGAAGAGTTCTTACTTGAACTTCATATTTTTTCACATGTAGCCCAGACGCGAATCTGTAGTCGTCAAATTCGTCCATCCAGGCGGGCCAGTCCGCTGCGTTCTGGAAGTCGAAGGGCTTAGGAGGCTTGATTCCCACCATTCTGAAGCGTTGTCGCCGATACGACTTGTTCTCGTAGACGCAGCTGCCAGTCACTCACTTGTTGACGGGGCCGTTGAAGCGCTAGTTGGTTATATCGGAACCACTTCTGACACCATGTCAAGCCCGTCAGAGTGATCGACAGACGCTCGTTCCCTCGTGACCAAGAAAAAAAGCCCTCTTTAATGTTTCCTCGTGAAATATATACAGTCAGAATGATCACATGACTCCCGTGATAACCGTATAAAGGAAACCAAGATAGCGCGTGTCTTGGTGCTTGTCTCTGGAGCAGGCGGCCATGGAATGCAGCAGGATGACGTCACAGACAATGCGGTAAAGGATAGAGTTTTCAGTTTTGAAGTTCCACAGCTGTCGATGGGCGCGAGCGTTAGGACGAGATGAGCCTTGAAGGGGCTGCATTAGTGAGCGACAGTGTGTGTCGCTGCGTTGGTGGGATGTCTCGTTGCCGAAGGCAGAAAGAAAATAAACAGCGGCGAGTGAATGAACTGAGGGAGATGCTTTCATGGGTTCACTCACAGTTGGTGACAGGCCAGGAGTGTCTGATGAGAATGGCAAAGGAAAGCGGCTAAAGGCATCGGCATCATTGTTTCTTGCCGGATTTGTAGTGTGGGGATGCTGACACCCCCCCCCCCCCCCCGTAAAGTTGTCTGCACCGTGTGGCGCACATGTCTCATCCCAAGGCCGCATTTCGGGTGACGACCACCGTGCAATAGATGGCGTTGTGTTCGTGTTGAGTACCACTGTTGGTAGAGTGGTAGCGACGGCGGTGACCCCCCTGGCGGAAGGCAGGCCTTGGTGGCGGGCAAGAGTTGAGCAGCTCTCTTCTGGGCGTGGTGGCTGCCGCGAACGGTTGTCCTTAGCGTGGGACCTCGCCGCGTGGTACCACGGCCAGCGAGCCAGGGGCCCATGTGAAACGTAAAGCGTTGGCCATGCCGCCGACGTCAACGCCAATGCCAAGTCAAGTGTTGGCGACGCCGCCTTTGGTGTGTTACTGTGTTTGTCATGTTGTGTGTTTGTCGTGTTATTGTGTAAGGATGTCCTAGTGTGTTAATTACAATAGATGTATCATTTGGCGGACGATATTGTCGTCTAAATTAGTTAAATAAATGTATGTTATTTGTTTTCTGTACCGACTGTGTCAACTGTGTCCGTTCACTCCAAGAGCAGAGTGTGGCGCTCGCCATTTCGAGACCACACACTGGCTGCCCAAAGTGGGGCTCTTGGAGTATCGGATGACAGTTTTTGCGGTTCTGTACAAGCTTTTGTTAGCACCGGAGTAGAGTAGGCCTAGGGGGACTTCTTTGCTAGCGTCGGCGGTGTGCTCTGTTGAGAAGCGAGGAGATTGGTTTTGTGACGTGTTTGAATTTGTCGGCATGTTGACTTTTTTTTTTTTTTTTGCTCGCAAGTGTTCTGTTTTGTTGGGGTTTAATTTTCAAAAACATTGAATTAGGACGAGAGCATACAGTTTGCATCCCGGGGTGAGCAAGGCCTAGAGTACGTGGTTTGTAGGCCAGGCCTGAAGCGAGTGAGTACGGAAGACTCGTGGGTGGTCCGATTATCTGTAAATAGCTTCTTCTATCTCTTTGGGCTAAGGGAGCCAAGGGTCGTTGCTGGTTTGTATTGCGGCTCGATGCCGGGGCATCGTGACACCGCCTGGGGTGGTGGACACCGATCCCTCGGTAAGCTGCTGTGTGCGGCGAGCGATAGGGCCACCTCACAGAGTGGACATCTCCTCGCGGCTGCCTCTTCTGCGCCTAGGCTGGGTGCCGGGTGGATGCCGGTTGTCGTCGAGCGACTCATTAGGCCTAAGGCTCTGCGCAGCCGCCTGTCGCACGTGGCACAACTAAGTAGATAGTGGCATTGAGGTGTTGCGCTCTGCTTCCCTCACTTTTTTTTACCTTGCGATGCACGAGTTAGGAACAGTGATTTTTGTTTTATTTTGATGGGCGTCTCGGCCGCCGCTGATGTATTAGCTAGCAGTACTGACTATCGTACCATGTAGCCGAATAGCCCAAAGCTCGTTTTCCTAGGCCCTGCTCCATTGCTTCCTCCAAGTTTTTTTTGTTGTTGTTGTATTCAGCGGGTGGAATGTCATCCACGGCCGGCTGTCTTCTGCACATCGTCAGCGTCGCTGGCCAAAAATGCGGTCGTGAAGTCGGGCGATAGAGACGCCTGGGACCTGGGGAACTGCCTGCAGTCCGGCGCCCTCGTGAGTGCTGGTCGCAACTGGAAGACGTGTCGGCGCTTGAGACGATTCGTCGCGCCGACGGCAACGTTTATGTTGCGGGGCCGGTACTGAGGTGATGTCGAGCCGGACAGTGCAGCAGTGTCGACCGGCGGCGGTGTCGTGGTGCAAGGACATTATAAAAATGCGATGTCATTTTTTTTGTTAAAGCTTGTGTAGCTAATTTTTTATTTCGGGATATGGTTTTATTTAAAATTGGGGAAATGTGGGGGTGCCCCCTATAAAGTGTTCTGCGCCGTGTGGCGAACGTGTCTGGCCATAAGGCCGCTCTTCGGGTGACGACCGCCTGGTGATAGATGGCGTTGTGTTCGCGTTGAGTACCACTGTTGGTAGAGTGGTAGCGCCGGCGGTGACTCCTGGCAGAAGGCAGGCCTTGGTGGCGGGCGAGAGTTGGGTGGCTCTCTTCTGCGCGTGGCGGTTGCCGTGAACGGTTGTCTGTAGCGTGGGTCCCCAGTGCTCGGCACCGCGGGCTTCGCGCCGGGGTCCCACGTGGTGACTCAGGCACTGGCGACGCCGCCTTGGGTGTGTTAGTGTGTTTATCATGTTATTGTGTTTGTTTGTCGTGTTATTGTGTAACAATGTCCTAGCGTATTACTAACGAGTTATGTAACGATTCGGCAGACGATATCGTCGTTGTAAATTAGTTAAATAAATGTATGTATGTTGTTTGCTTTGTACTGACCGCGTCTGCTGTGTCCGTTCACTCCAAGAGCGTGGCGTGGTGCGCGCTTGCCAATTCGCGTTCCCCAATTCGAGATCCCACAGTAGGTAACGTCGAACTCATATTCTTGGAGACAAAGTGTCCAGCGACCGAGACGTCCAGACAAATTCTTCAATGCCGACAACCAACACAAAGCGTGGTGGTCAGTGACGACGGTTAAGTGATGGCCGTGAAGATAAGGTCGAAACTTCTGGATGACCCAGACAACAGCGTGACACTCCTGCTCGGTGATCGTGTAGTTTTTCTTTGCTGCTGGGAGGACGCGACTAGCGTATGTGATCACACGTTCGCCACAACGCTCTGTTCGTTGCAAAAAGTACAGCGCCGAGTCCATGTCCACTGGAATCAGTGTGAAGGAGAGTGTGTGCGGGGTTATCGAAATGACAAAGTACTGGCTCAGACATGAGGGCACGTTTCAAGGTGTCAAAAGCCATTTGGCATTCGTCTGACCATACATATGATGTACCCAAAGAAAGGAGTTGGTGTAGTGCAGCAATGGTAGCGAAGTTTTGTATAAAGCGCTGGAAGTACGACGCAAGGCTAAGAAAGCTTCGGAGCTCTTTGGCGCGTTTAGGCACCAGGAAACGAAGAACAGTGGTAATCTTGTCAGGATTAGGGCGGATGCCATCTTTGCTGACGAGATCTCTAAGTACTATAATACATTTGCTTGCATTGTGGCACTTTTTGGTGTTGAGCTGAAGACCAGCAGCTGCAAGACACGTCAGAACTTCATCTAGGCACTGCAAGTGCTGTTTCAATGTTAAAGAAAATATGACTATGTCGTCAAGGTAACATAAGCATGTTCTCCACTCAAGGCCCCCCAATACAGTGTCTATCAATCGTTCAAATTTTGCTGGTACATTGCAGAGGCCGAAAGGCATGAAGGTAAATTCATGAAGTCTGTCGGGTGTGGCAAAGACAGTTTTTCTTTGTCATCCTCGTGTATTGGATTTCGACAATAATCGCAGTGCAGGTCAAGACTAAAAATATTCCGCTCCTTGTAAGGAATCTAAAGCATCATCAATGCGAGGCAAGGGATATACGTCTTTTCTGGTTACTTTGTTCAATGCGGGGTAGCCAACGCAGAATCGCATTGAGCAGTCTTTTTTTTTTTTTTGCACAAGAACGACAGGTGACGACCAACGGCTTGCGGAGGGGCAGATGATATTTTGCCTGAGCATATCAGCAACGTGCTTGTCGATGATCTCGTGTTCGCTGGAAGAGACACGGTATTGTCGACGACGGACAATAGAAGTTTCGTCGATGTGTATGCGATGGGCCACCGCAAAATTCTGGCTCAGAGCAGTGGAATGTACCTGGAAAAAAGATTTATGCTCAGACAACACCAGTAGTTCATCTGCTTGCGGCGGAGTAAGATCTATGCTGATGGCATCGACGAGAGCCATAGTAGGTGGAGCATTTGTTGGTATTGAGCATGATTACGCCAGACTAGTATCCGCGATCACTACAGAGATAGGTTGTGTGTCCACACTAGAAACTATAACGGTGCCCTTGGTAAGCAGAAAAGGCTCATTGGTGATATTCAGTACAGCGAGAAAGGCGGTGCGGTTGGAGAAGCGGAGAAGATCCAATAAAAGTGCAATCCCCCTGGATAGTCAACAAGCTGATGGAGTGACTAGGACGTCACCGTGGTCAATGAAGTCACACATAACGGTGATAACGTGCTGGTAGTTATGTGGCACAAGGAAGTTGATTGATTAATTGATTTGTGGGGTTTAACGTCCCAAAACCACGATATGATTATGAGAGACGCTGTAGTGGAGGGCTTCGGAAATTTCGACCACCTGGGGTTCTTTAACGTGCACCCAAATCTGAGCACAGGGGCCTACAACATTTCCGCCTCCATCGGAAATGCAGCCGCTGCAGCCGGGATTCGAACCCGCGACCTGCGGGTCAGCAGCCGAGTACCTTAGCCACTAGACCACCACGGCGGGGCACACAAGAAAGTTGTTGACTGTTCGTAGCCGGTTACGCGATGATTTTGGGGACATATAATCCATCTCTCGCATATGTATGAGTCGTTGTCGACAAGAGATGGAAGCAGCAGCATTAGAAAGAAAGCACCCATTCTAAAATAAGCATAAAAGCACAAGAAGCCAACATGGCGAACTGAGTATGGTGCCGGATCCTATCAATGAAAACTCTAACGATGCATTGTGCTAATGGCCTTATCTGTGAGTCATTGGCGTTACGTAAGAGAGTGCCAGTATAAGGTGTGGTAGCTTTACGTAAACGAGAACACAAATCCGCATGAAAAACAGAAATATCAGCCCCGTGTCCACCAATGCTTGAACTGGCACTCCTTAAGCATACACTAATAACAAGTTGGCTGGGCCCTCTGGAGGTCTTGGTGTTTGTTCGAGCGATGCAGCTTTCCCTCCAAAAACTGCACCAGCTAGTTTTCCGAGTGGTAGTCAGAAGTAGGTACAGCCGGTCTCAGAGGAGATGTTGAGCGTCGTAGAGGTGAAGGGGACCGGCGGCATCCGGGATAGCAGGGGCGAGGTGCGGCGAGTGGAAAAGTCAGAGAGAAGGAACGTGTCGTAGGGCGTCGCTGGTACTGGTTCGGGGATGGCTCCGAATCCCTTTCGTACACATCGTAGCCACGGCATTCGTCTTTTCGGCGCTTGTGGCAAAATCGTGAAATATGGCCCCGAATGCCAATATAGTAACATATTGGGCGAGGCGAGCGCCAGGGGGCATAGTGTGCTGGAGCTGTCACAGGCACTGGTACTGGCGCTGGGACAGGCGAGTGTGGTGCAAATGCGGCTACGTTGAACTGTGCAGGAACAGGATGCGCGTGCTGAACCAAGGCAGGTGGCATGGCAGGGACTTGCGCATACGTCATGGGTGGTGTTGGTGGCGCCGTAGCGTTCGATGGGAGAGCGCCAGCCATGAATGAGAGCTCCTCTTTGATGATGTCGTGCAGACCAGCAGATTGAGAGTGAGGCCGAGGGGTGGGTGCACATGACAACCCTTGCGCTTGAAGTTCCTCGCGAATCGGAGTGCGAATCAGCCCGCGCAAATCCGCATCTGAGAAAGGCCGGCTGTCACTGGCGTCTGGGTAGTCTGGGTGCAATTGAATGGCTTGGAGTTCATCAAGAAGCTGACATGTCGTGATGACGTCCTCAACGGTGGTGGGGTTTTTAACAGCCAGAGCGTTAAACGCGACATGGCCTATCCCTTTGATGATGTGTCGAACACGATCAGCTTCTGTCATCGCCGAGTTCACGCGGTGGCAAAGGGCAAGGACGTCTTCAATGTACAAAGCGTACGTCTCCCCGGGATGTTGGGCACGGCCATCGAGCTTTCGTTTCGACACTTCGGAATGGATGTTCGGTTTTCCAAAAATCCTACGGACTTGTTGAACAAAAGTAGGCCAATCCGGGAAGCTGCTCTCGTGGTTAAAAAACCATGTTTTTGCAACATCGGACAGATAGAGGCGAGGTGATGAAGTTTTTGAGGCACATTCCATTGGTTATAAGCACGGGCCATGTTGTATTCTTTCAGCCACACCTCGACGTCGTCGCTGGGAAGACCGGAGAAGATGGGTGGGTCGCGCTGCCAGGTGTTGGCAATTTAGGCAGGAATGGTTCCAATCCAGGCAGGAATAGAATCACCAACTAGCCCAAG
The DNA here is from genome assembly GCF_043290135.1 of Rhipicephalus microplus. Taxonomy (NCBI): domain Eukaryota; kingdom Metazoa; phylum Arthropoda; class Arachnida; order Ixodida; family Ixodidae; genus Rhipicephalus; species Rhipicephalus microplus. The sequence goes on along the minus strand of NC_134700.1, from coordinate 12,806,780 downwards.
CATCTGTCTTATCAGGAATGGTTTGTTAGACAGGGATGCTGGATGGTACCAGCAGCATTTCTTGAGCTATGACAGCAGACGGGGGAAGCAAGCGGTGACCCAAACGAAGTTCCAGGCGAACGTGACGTCGGAGAGGACTTTGTGATTGAAGCAGCCTCCACCACTCTGAGAGACAGCAGCATTGGGATCGCGACAGCGTTTATTACGCTTGAATCGCCTGATCAATGCTTCGAATGAAGACAGCGTTCCTCGTGATGATGATTATATACAGAAGAAGATACAGGTCAAATGCTTTGAATATTGTGCTTACAATATCAATGTTGCCTTTTTTACATTAATAACGGTTTCAAACTGCACTCAAAAACAAAATTTGGGCTTAAATAGCGCTCATCTAGGCACTGATTTGGATAATAGGCATTTATAGGCACTTGTAGGAATTTAGGCACTAACACCGAAATAGGCATTTATAGGCACTATAAAACACTATAAAAACCCTTCTTAAACTCTAATTTATGTTCATATATCAAAATGACACAATAGGAACAGAAGGAACAAAATAAGCATTTGTCTATAATCCGGTCTCTACTAATTATCACTCAGTCGTGTTAAATTAGATTTTGTGTTGAAAAAGCGCACTTCCTCACACATCGAAAATTCTACTTCAGGAAATTGCCTATTACATAGTCTAAATGCTGACCCAAATCTATGATTCTAGATACTGGACTTCTTAAATAAAAGAACATAGATAAAAAAAAGCAGGTTTTGAGATAATCGCATTTAAAGTTCAGAACCTGCATTATTTACAAAGTACAGCGAGATAATATTCTATTGATGGGTTTGTGCAATAGGCACCAGCCAGATACTCATCACCAATATAATTTTTTTCTTTTTTGTGTTGAAACTTCTAGTCAGGCGAGCCTCCTTTATCGGCAGAGAAAGCAACAAAAAGTGTTTGTCTTTTTGTATTCTGCTCGCATTCTTCAGTTCCCCAACAGGAAAACAATGGAGAACAGAAGAAGACAAGAGCTTGGTTAGAGGGGAAAACGCAAGGGAAGGGGAGCGAGAAACATTGAAATGAAAGTGAAAACGGGAAAAAAGATTGTCCGTACATTATAATCACGTGAAACGGAAATGGCATATTGAGCACTAGCACTCCCACAAGAGGAGTTAGATGCATTGTCATTGCGGCCACAGAATGGCGCCTGAGCACTTGTGGTCAGTTTGCGTTGTTTTTCATAGGGCCTGTGCGCGCCGTATCTGGCCTGAGTGACACGCACTGAATTTTGATGCGCCATTTTCATTATGAAAGTGCATGATGAAGGAAAGCCATTTCGTACACTAAATATATTTCTGCCATGTTTTTGTGTGCCAGAGACTTGTGATCATCAGTAGCCTAAATGGAGATCTTTAGCTGCGTGTCGTTCAAGAGAAGTTACTGTAGGCTGAAAATAAGAGAATATCTGAACCTCAACGAAAAGCTTGCAGACTTTTATAAGCAGCAACTTGGCGCATGTTGGCCTTGTAAAGGTAATAGTATGCCATAGAGGTGTACCCAAAAGTGATAGCAATGCCAATAAAACAGCCTCTCAAAAGATGAACCGCCAAAAAAATAAATGTTTCATTCTTTGAAGCAAAACTGTGCTTGTCTCTCCCTTTTCATCTTTTTCTAATCGTCAGATTAAGGTTGTGAAACAGTTTTATTATCAAAATGTGGTGGCAATTTATTCATGAGCATATTTATTCACTCGCAAAATTGAGTACTCATTAGAGTAGTCTAAATAGTTTACATTAAAGCATATGTTTTATCAGGTTGAGCAAGATAAATGCTTTTTCTTGTTTCTTTCCTCACCATTATGAGTATACTTCATTTATTGTTTTCAAGCAACATATTAGGGCACACTTGGCATGCTAACATTCAGTTTTTGGGGCACTTCTGATAAGAACAACAAATGATCGCGGTCCCTTCGAGTTCGCCTTAAAGAGAGTCTACTGTATATGTAAAAATATTCTAAGCAAAAAAAAATCGGAACATTCATTTTAAAGATAAATGATCCAGGAACAGTATACAAAATAATAAATGTTGTACAAAATATTTCTATTAGCCTAGACGAAGTAAATCTGAACCGAGGTGCAGCTTCATTGCTCGTGATGTGCACAAAAACAATGCTGGGTTTTTCATGAGAAAAAAGTGAACTCGAACACTTTTCTCAGTACATCTTCTTTTTCTTGCGATAAGAGTGTGCAGGTGTTCCCATATAGATAGATGCCCGTGATGTGGATAATCCCTTTATAAATCAAATGTCCAATGAACTTCGCTGTTTCGTCTAGCGTCACCTCTTTCATGAGCCATTTCACTCCGCATAGGTTGGTGTTTCGATATATGCATTCAAGCGTATTTTTTTGCATTTCGCACATTACATTAGAAAAAAAAAGAGCAATATTGCGTGCCAGGCACATAGCCAGGATATTTTTCAGGGAGGGGAGGGGGGGGGGGGCACGGCCTAATTGTTTGAAAGAAAGTCTTTTCATGGCAAAAAGAAAGTTGCCCGTGAATATAGAAGGTACTTGTTCTTAGAAGAAAATGTGAACAAAGAGGAATGCAGCACAAGTGGCAAGTTAATCAGCGATGGAAGGCAAATTTTGGCCCTGCAGTAAAGCTTGTACGTGTGGACCAGAAAGAATCCTTTCCTGCTAAATAATCTCGACCAAGCATGGACATACAGAGTGAGTAACAGGAAAATAAATGATAAAAAGGAAAAAAGGGGGCGGGGGAATGCAGGGGAATCCATCTTCCACTTACGCATGTGCGGCAAGAAATATATATAGTATATCGAATGCTTTCTCTGCCGAACGTCTCACACTCTGTCTAAACAGGCTTGCAAGAACGAGAGCAATTTTATGGCACAAATTCTCAAAAAAAAAAAAAGAACACAAACATGTGAGAAAACAATTTTACTGGACAACAAAGAACTAAACAAGAATGCTTCCCTGACACAAAAGAGGCAGAATGTTAACATTCATTTTAGGAAGAAGTTTTAAAGATGGCACTGCGAATGGTCTTACCATATAGTATTATCATAACGTAAAGGTCAATGCAAAAAAAATATATATATATAGTCTGGCTGAAGAGAGCGGTTCACGCTAGAATTTTCATGCGTCGTGGTTTCTCCATAAACGCAGCGATAACTTCGTTGACATTGACTTGTACCTGGTGAATGGACATTAGGGCCAGACCGTTAAGCCACTCAGCTCTCCATTTTCTCAAATAGGTTTTCACTCTTTTCAGTGTCGAGGCGCTGCATTCTGCAGCAGCTGTACTCACTGGGAGCATTGCCAATATTTTGAGGAGTGTGTGAATATTCGGGAAGAGGGCTTTGTCACATTCAGCTAAAGCATACATCACAAAGCGAGGAAATTTATCCTCTTGCATGGCTTGCCATTTATTTTTCCCGATTTCCCACTCACCACTTAGTGCAGGGATATGAACTACACAAACACACATACACATTATAATGGCCAAACACAACAAACTACACACACACACCATACAATATCCACAACAGTACACAGTATGGCAGTGGAACTGCCGGGGTTACAGAAGGAAGAGGGGCGATCTCCAGCAGTTTGTTTACAACCATGAGAGGAACCCGGACGTAATCCTGTTAGAGGAGACAAATGACCAGGTCAAACTAGCGAGCTACAGACCCACAGATGCAGCCGCGTCTAGAGAAGAGCAAAGGAAAAGATGTCGCCAAGTTGCGTCGACCGGTGTTCTGGCGACGCCACCGGCCGCCGCGGTGCTCATTCGTCTCAACCTTACAGTGGCGGAGCGTGAGCTTCAAAGGGTGAAAATACCGCATGTGTTCGTAGAGATAATTCCGAGGAGGGGATCAAGGACTATTTTTATTGAACGTATACAACAAGCCCTCACTGCAATAGATTTGGGGAACTGTTCTGCAAGGTACGCGAAGTTGCCGGTGATCGGCCGCTACTCATTGCGGGAGACTTCAATGCGCCTCACGCAGCCTGGCGATACTCACGAGAAACACCTAAAGGCAAGCTCCTGTGGGAGGACTCGACAGATCAGCGCCTGGATCTCATCGCGAACCCTGCCGATCTCACGCGCATGGGTAACACCGCATGCGCTGACATGCTACCAGACCTTGGGTACGTGGCAAACATAACCAACGATCAGTGGCACAATATGTAGGAGGATTTCGGAAGCGATCATTCTTTATAGAGATTAAAATAGACATGATGTCACTTCGAGAGGGAAGGAAAGGCCAGAGTACACAGGCTCTGCCTTGAGGAATGGGGTGCGATTCCGTAAGACACGAAAAGAGTGTGAGCGAGGCGACCAACCGATAACGAACATTGAAGAATAGACCGAGACGCTCAGAATGAACCGAGATACCTTCACGTGATAGATAGCAGGCTCCTGCACATGTGAGAGGCCAAGCGATGTTTGCTGAAGAGATAGAAACGTCAAAGGCACAATAGGACGTTACGCAGGTGCATAGCCAAATGTGACAGGAAGACAGAAGAACACGCTTTTCAGATATGCTGCACACAATGGGAAGAGACGTGCAATGGCCGTGAGAGACAGATTCATGATGCGAATGCTTGGCACCTCTTCTGGCACCTTCTGTATCCAGAGGAGACCAAGAGCGTTCAGTGACACAAGATTCCCAGGCTCGTACATGACTTTAGAGGCACGCCAGATGAATTTCTGGAGGCCATTTGCGAGCGCTATTATAGAACAGATGAAAGAACACAGCACACATTGTACGACAGAGGCAACAACGAGAAACTAGATGCAAAGTTGAGTGAAGCTGAAATTAGGGCAGTCTTGAGCAACCTCAACAACAGGTCTGCTTCCGGCCCGGATTGGGTGATCAACAGGACTCAACGCAACCTGGACGATGAGTCAATTACGTGACTAACAGAATACGTTAACTGCTGGCGAGAGGGTTCCCTCCCCGGTGAGTGGAAAAGAAACCGCGTGGTGATGATTCCCAAACCGGGCAAGCAGGTGATGATCAATAACCTAAAGCCGATCTCACTCACGTCCTGCATGGGCAAAGTCATGGAACAGGCTGCCCTGGCTCGCGTGACTGATTTCCTCGAAGACGCTGGCGTACGGGATCAGTCGCATAACATTCATAGCCCCTTATCTCAAGATAGATTTCGCGATTCCCAAGGCGTTCAAGAGGGCGGTTGGCTTACCTGTCAACACGAGCACTGACATGTTCTTCGATCTGGGCCTGCACAACACCCTGGGCGAACTGATCGAGGTGCACAATATGAGCGATTGTTCAAGACAGGCAGGCACATTCTCGAATCTATAGGCATAACATACCACACACAATGCGGGGAGAAGACGATGGTTCCGATTACAGTCCGCAACAGTCTCATCGTCCCACCACTCCCCAGGAACATGCATCCGACACACCACGTCGGGCGCCAAAACAAATGAGCGAGTGACCTTCAAAGAATGTATGGCAACAGCAACGAGGTGGTGTACGTGGACGCCATATGATAACCAGAGGAAAGGCATGCTCACGTGATCGCTGTTGTGAATTGCACGAGCAAGTGCATCGCGAGTGCCACGGTGCATGCAAAACACACAGAGGTGGTGATTGCTCTTGCACTGGTCGCGGCACCGGAGGCTGCGTTCCGTGATCAGCGACTTGTTTTTATTCGTCATTTTAATTGGCAGATCCCACGAAACAAGGAAATCAATGTAACACGTATACATGGTTCGCCCGCAGGGTAAGGCAGAAGGAGGATTCAAACCTCCTGACCAGGCCCTACCGCACTGGGGCAGCAGTAGCAACGGATTTGAAAACAAGTCAACTTGGCAAATTCTTAATCAACAAGGACATAATCATTATTATAGTAAGCTTACAATCACCAATATTAGTAATAACGTAGAGACAGTAATGAACATAAATTAATAATGTAATCACAATAACAACATAAGCACTAATGCAATAAAACAACAAACATCAATAATGTGGTAATTAGCTATAGTAATAACAATACCTTTTATTAACATTACAATACAAATGCCGAATATCATTATTATTTGTGTAGTGAAAGTTACATTAAAAATTGTACAACACATCCGCATCTGACTCAAGAAACATGTCCATTATTAAATGTTTAAATTCTTGAATCGTTTTACAATTTCTGGCTACTTCGACAACAGTAGGATACATATTACATAAACACATAGTTTCATACTCAATCGTTTGCATGCCATAGTTTGTCCTCGGTTTCTTAGTTACCGTTAATGTGCGGCATAAACTGTATCCTGTTTCTTGACTGAGGTGCCGGTTTGAAAAAGCCTAAAAGTTTGTAGAGACTTCCTTAAACAGTTGAATGCAGATCTTTGCTCTGTAGGAGTTTCTAATGTTGAGAATACTGTAACGTGCCAATAATTTGAAAGACCCTGTGTATTCATTTGAAAAGTTTAGCAAACGAACAGCTTGACGTTGTACTACTGCCAGTTTTTCAATGTCAGTTTTGTTTCCGTTCCCCCATACTAATAAGCCACAGCTAAGATGAGAATGTACAAGAGAAAAGTATAGTTGTCTGACGAGCTTAAGAGGCACATAGCATCGAATTCGATGTATTAGGCCAACTGATCGTGCAACCTTAGTTCGAAATTTATTTATAAGCTCAGTCCAGCTTAGGTTTTTCTGAAATGTAACACCTAAAAAAGAATGGCTTGTCACATCCTCTAGTTGCAATCCACTGTAAAAAAGCTTCACAACATGGCTTACTTCTTTATTCTTAGAACAAAATACAGTGAATTTCGTCTTTTTTTCCCATTTAAGTCAAGCAGATTTATCTGTAGCCATTGGTGAAGTTCATTCAACCAAGAATTTGCTTTAATTTCTAGTTCTTGAAGGTGAGTACCGGAAAAGAATGCATTTGTGTCATCCACGTAGATTACCATTTCATCTGTTAGTGGTATGTTTACTATATAATATATACGATAAACAGTAATGGCCCCAATATTGAACCCTGTAGTACCCCATATTTAATTACGCTTTTTTCTGAACTGTGATCTTGCAAGAAAGTGTACTGCAGTCGAGATTCTAGGTAGCTATTCATAAGTTCTAATGCTGTCTCACGAATGCCATACACTTGAAGCTTGTCAAGTAATATCCCATGTTTTATCGAATCGAAGGCCTTACGAAAATCTAAGAATATACTAATGGTAAGTTTTTTTTTCTTCGATGTTATTTATTATTGTATCCTTGATTCTTAATGCCATTTCGGTTGACTTATTTTTCTGGAAGCCATATTGTTTATGCGAAACAATACGTTTATCCAGCAGGAAGCTATTAAAATGCTTATATATAATGCGTTCAGCTACTTTCGAGAATAATGGAAGTACTGAAATTGGTCTATAGTTGTTGAGGTCATTGTGACTACCACGCTTAAAAATCACTGCAACACGAGCTATCTTCATTTTTTCAGGAAAAACTCAGTAGCAAGTATACAGTTGCAGATATGTTTCAATAGATCAGATATTTTGTGAGCAACCGTTTTAATAGGTTGAGCTTTAATTCCATCCTCTCCAGTGGCTGACTTGTTCTTTAGGGAATTAGGAATAGAGAGAATCTCACTTGTAGGAGTGAGATATACGGTTTCATTTACACGATTTTCAATGTAAGGTCCATTTAGATTTCCAGAAAAGCCAAATGTCAAGGTTGGAGCACCAGCATTGATAAAATGATTATTAAATAAATTAGCAGCGTCTTGACCACAAAACTTGACATCATTTACAACAATCTCTGATGACACATTTTTTGAAGAAGAACCTATTAGCTTGCGGTATATGCTCCACATTTTACGACCATCACTCATGGAAGTTTCAAATTTACGCGTATAGTAATCAGATTTTGCTTTTTTTAGATCACTGCTCAGTTTGTTACGAACTTGTTTAAATTCTTTAAATACTTGAGGGTCACGGGTTTCTAAGAAGTGATTGAATAGCTAGTCTCTGTGCCTAATGCGCTTATATAGTTCATGGTTTACCCATTACTTTTTAGCTCTTTTATGCTTGATGACAGGGATTAGAGAAAATACAATCTTCTATGCTTCTTTCACTTTTGATACAAATAGATCATATGCTGCTGAAGAATTCCTTCCGTATGAACATCCGTATTCCTTCCGTATAAACAGCAACAACCGAAACGGTCGTGGGGTGATCGCCTGACCACAGTTAACGACATTACACAACATTACAGACTAGACAGACGCAAATATCCTCCCCCCCCCCACTACACACAACAGATTGAACAAAAAACAGGCCATAACTCTGAGGTTATTACAGACAAATAAGTACCCTAGCCCGGCAATTCTATGCCTGTGTTATTCACACATATACCCGACGGAAACGTGTAAAGCGCGCTGGAAAAGAGCCACACTGCGGCACATGCTTTGGGAGTGTGCCGGGAAAGTTAACGTGACTGTCGCCACTACTATCACGACGCACGTTATGCAGGGATGTACTCCGAGGCAAATTGCTGCTGCTACCACCGTGCGAGGGCAGGGGCCAGCCTCCGCCATGACTGCGGTCACTGTTGCAGATCGGCAGCGTCAGCTGCGCTGCAACTGAGAGGCGCCACTCACCAGCCACGAGCTGGTTGACCAGCTTTGGGCCGTACGGCAAGGGGAAGATGCCGCCCGGGTATAAGAACTTCAAGTGGTCGCCTTAGGCATCGCCGTCATTATCGACAGAGGGTGGGAAGAGACAGAGGCTAATCTCCTCTTTCGCCACCTCGCCCGGTGATAACTGCCGGACTTCAAATAAAGTTTATTCATTCATTCATTCATTCATTCATTCAAGTAAAAATCGAAGGCAGGCTGTACAGATTTAAGTTTGCTTTTGAAGGCCTCACTTGGCAGCCCAAAATGCAAACATTGCAGCATTTTGCAATGGTTCGCAAAGTGCAGTTTGAGAGAAGCTTTCAGGCTGAAATACAATCGTAGTTTGCCCGGTATCTCAGAGTCCCTACAACCTGCAGAATCTCACACTTCATTCCAAATGCTGCCACTCTGTCTTGACATAGAAAAAATACTTTGTGAAATTCTGCCTCCACATCAGTTTCTATTGCTTCCAACTTAGTCAGCACCACTTCTTTCCATCATGCAGAGTGAGAGTCTTAATCTGGCAGACTTGGTGCCTTCAGGTAACACACAAAGCATTATTATTCAGCTGCCACCTCGTAATAAGTTCACATGCTACGCGACGCCAACCAAGCAGATAAAGAGTGTTTCACACTCGCCGCCTAGGCTACTAGTGGCGTTGACTCATGCTCGCATGTTAAATGCATATATATATCCCTTAAAGTGGATGGAGGGATAGCCGTTGCGGTAGCTCAGTTGGTAAAGCATTGGATGCATTATTCGAAGGTCCCTGCCCACGGCAAGTTATCTTTCCATCCACTCTTTTCTCTTCACATTTACATTACAAATACTTTTAATAACGTCCTTGGCATGATTGTCTGTTAGGTCTCATTATTATGGCGTCTAACCAAGAAAATGAGCCCTTTAAATGTACACTTCTTTCTTTCCTACAGTTGACTGAATTCACAAATAATTTCGCTAGTGTACTGCATAATCGATATACTGTTGACTGTTTCTACTTGAATTTCCATAAAGCATTTGATTTGGTTTCTTACTCACTATTAATTCAGAAGCTGGCCTGGTACAACATAAACTCTTTTGTTATTGAATGGAGCAAAGCATATTTAAACTTCAGACGGCAGGTTTTAAATGAAATGCAGTCTGATCAAATGGAATGCAGTACAGAGTCATTTCGTCAGGCATTTCTATGCCTTTATATTCTGCACCTTTCTTGGTGTAATTCAAGAAGAATAAAGAATTTGAATCTTAACCTGAATCAAGTGGACGTTACTTGAGGCGTGCCACAAAGGTCAGTGCCAGGGGCAGTTTTCTTTTTTCTAATCTACATGAATGACATCTGTTGTGGTATTTCCTCCAGACTTCAAATCTTCGCAGATGACTGCATATTATACAAAGTTATTCATACTGTCACGAGGTTGTGACGTGAACGAAGGAAGCTGGTTGTAGGTACAAGATGAAGCTGTTTATTTGGCCAAACTTGTCACCCATAAATTGAAGGCAAGGTTACAGCGATACCCGCTGGCACTGATAGCGGCGAACACTAGCAGGACCATAAATAATTCCACTGCACAGCAAAATGATTTGAATTTGATCAGCACCTGTTGTGCACCTGTTATTGTTGTGCACCTGTTGTAGCACTTGGCACATGGATATAAACGTGAAAAAATCAGTTTATATGTGCTTCTATGGAAAAAAATGCACCGATTTTAGTTACATAATTAATGCAGAACAACTGGCAAAGGTGTTCGATCACAAGTATCTTGGTGTTTACATCACTGCAGAATTGAACTGGTGCCACCGTATCATATTTATCACGTGCGAAGCTTCAAGTGTTCTAGGTTTTCTTAGAAGAAATGCTAGAAATGTGCCTCTTGCCACAACGAACTCTTGTATAAAACCAATGTTAGACCAATACTTGGATATGCCTGCTGTATTTGGGATCTTTTGCAGCAGGTGGATATTCAAAGGACTGAAAGATTCTAAAATTTAGCTGCGAGATTCGTTTATTCCAATTGTGCCCAGCACTTTAGAGTGTCCAGTGCAAAAAAAAAAAAAGCCTTGGATGGGTCCCTGCAATACTTATGACTGAAATTTTTTTTATACAATATTTCACAACATCACTGGAATAAATTGGGATTCTTTCTTTTACGTCTCGCCCCCTCTTAATAATGTCTACAATATCAAGGACATAAGATGTAGGACAAACTACCTCTGGATAATGTTTTTACCCAGAACAATTAGCGAATGGGACAAACTGCCCCATGACATTGCCACTGTAATCTCCATTGATTTATTTGATTCCTCTTTGCAGAATTTGTATTGCCTTTGTGGTCTCCTGTGGGGTATTTCCTGGTGTTTTTTTTTCATACTAAGTATGGTTTGCTGTTTTCTGTGAATTTAGCTACTTGCAGTTTGTACATTTGCTTCAATTACCTGCTTTTTGTTGGCTATGTTAGTATTGTTCTCCCCTCCTCCCCCACTGTGATGCCGAAAGGTACTACGGGTATTGAATACATAAATAAAAAATAGGGGCACCACAAATGAATGCAAGGATTGTAAATATCCTATTGGGTAGAAGTGGGCTTCAGTCTTTTGTAGCAGCTTTGGGAGCAGGAATAATGTGATTTTGGAGCAGCTTTGAAGCAGTAAAAAGAAAGTTTTCAAGCAGCTCTGGACCATTATAAGGTGTGTTTTGGAGCACCAAAATTTAGTTTTGGAGGAGATTTCTTGGCTCACACATCGCTGTTAATTAGAATTCTTGCTTTCTATTAAACACGAAAAAATTTCAGTGATTTTTACTAAGCATGTAATGCTGATCAAGCAACCAGACTTACCCCAAACGACCAAATGACCTAGTCAAATGACCAGTTGTATTAAACCTTACAACATAGCTAAAAGCACAGCAACTCAAAGAAAAAACATAGGCAGCACTCTGGACAGCTACTAGATTTAAGATGAATAAAAGATCTTAATGTTAAAATGTTGCAATGCTTGAAATGTCATTCAAATACCCCAACCAACGTGAATAGCAACTCAAGACTAGAGATGAGCTAAAAGTTGTCTTCATACTTACCCGATAGGGCTCTATAAAAATAAAGTTCTAGTCATTGAAGTGCCTCCGCCGACATGAGATCTGCCAGAAAATTTAGATGCGCTCGCCACGCCATTGCTAATGAAGTGAAAATTTTTTAATTACGATAGGAATTATATAAACACTCAACCAGTTTTTGCCGTCGCCGCCATGTCCGCATAAACTACAAGTTGGCAATGTTCCCCGCACATTGTACATTCTACCCACGCATAAAATTGTGCAAGCTGGAGTGGCGAGCGCTGCTCAAGCAGAGATTAAACGAGACGACCGATCTTCGTCGGTCAAAAGGTGCGCACATTAGCATTCCACCGCGAGTTAGAGCTGCCGTCAAATTCTCAAGCAGAGAGGAAACATGCCACCCATATTGAACGAGCATAAAATAATTTAGAGAAAAGGGGGAGTTGCTTGAGCAGCAGGTGAACTTCGATTCTAAGGGCATAGTTGAGATAGCTGGCACATCCGCTATCAACAAGCATCAGCGCACAGCTCATAAACTGTTGTAACGCCACGCCAGTCTTGGCCAGCTGCCGCGCTCATATGATGAAGAAGTCAGCCGCGTGGCTCGTAATTAGCAAGCCACAAGAAATTTCAGAATGAGCTCACGTGCCTGGCGTGTCAGACGCTGGCAGCCGCCACGGCTCCGCTTCAGGCCTAAAATAAAGTGGTAAAATCAGCACGGCCCCGTCCGCCGCCTTCGACGTCGTCTCACGTTTCTAATCTCTCGCCACTACATCGTTATACGTGATGCGCTCTCAGTGGGAAGAGATTGTACGATAAGAGCACTTCTGCTTGAAGCAACCTTACTTACTCTCTTGTACGAGCTTCTTGTAGTGTTTCGCGATGTCGTATCCAAAAGAGTTAGCTTTCAGCCTTTGTATTGTCATGGGGTTGTGATGTTGAAAAATGCAGCAGCTGCTGTTTTCATCAGTGAAATTTTTATATTTAGGTGAGCCTATGCCCGGAAAACAAAACCTTACTCTACAAGAAATACAGGCTGTAGACATATAGCAGAGAACATAGAGTGTCGGTCATTGATAACAGTGCGTCGACATTTATACATATGCTATTGAAGATTTCAGCATTATCTAGCTGTCAGTCTTTGCATTGTCACAAGGCCGTGATGTTGACAAAGGCAGCAGCTGCTGTTTTCATGAGTGAACTTTTTGTTTGGGCATTGGGTAAACCTGTGCCCGGAAAACAATATGTCCCTCTACAAGAAAGACATGCTGTAGACATATAGCAGTGAACATAGAGTGTCGGTTATCGATAACCTGTGAAGCAGTGAAGTGCGTCTGCTTGAGAGGTTATCAGCTTATAGACTATCTGACAAGTTATCAGGTTGCTTGACAGGTTATAGGCTTGTCAAGCAACCGTCTGCTGACAGGTTGCTAGACAGGTTACACACGGCCTGCTTCTCTAGGAGTTGCTTTAGAGCCCGGGCTTTTGCTGGGCTGGTGCTCGCAGTGGCGGCTGCCAAAGCGGTGGCCACAGGCCAAGATGGGTGAGAAGGGGCTTTGGGTTTCCCCTTTACCTTCATTTTTCTCGTCGTCGTAATGCCATGAGCCTGATGAAGCGCAGCAATTCGAAAGGTTGGCGGACAACGCGCAAAAGTGTGCCACAAACATACACAATGCGCCATCGAGGCGAACTCGCTCACTGGTGAAAGGAAACCACTGAAATTCATAAGGCTCAAAAGTACATCCATTCACTTCAGAAGTTCAATCGGTTCTCAAGCAGCCACGCCGTGGAAGAATGTTAATATTCTGCGGGCCACAAATAACTGGTCTTCAGAGCGGGGAGGAGCGCCCAATTGCTGCGGGCAAATACAAAAGTAGGAAGTAGAGGAGGGCAGCGTGCAGAGGCAACCTGCGTATCAGGATGATCGCGCACTAGCTCATGAGGGAAGTTCATGCGAACAGAGTTATAGGAGATGTTGGCAGAGTCAAATGACATGAGGTAATCTGTCAGCGGGGTCATGGTAAAAGGTACTCACTTTGCAAGCTCGTCCGCTGCCTTGTTGCCTGCAAAACAGAAGTGGGATGGGAGCCACTGCAAGGCGATGTAACAACCACTTTCTCGAAGTGCCTGGCGTTTTTAAGCGATGCGCTCAGGCAGTGGTAGCCCGGAGTCCTTCTTTCCGAGCTGGCGCAGGGCTGGTTAAGAGTCCCAGAAAATAGCTGCGCTTGTGGCAGCCAGCAAGTTGTGAATCGCTGCAGACCCACCTGTTCAGCTGGGGTTGAAGAAGTTCAGTAGCTCAGGCATCGCTGGAGTTCAGTACCAATCTTGGGGGTGAGGCAGGCTGCAGTGCGGAGCGGTTCTGTGAAACAGTGCCGTCAAAGAAAATGTGTGTTTTGCAGGCGAGGTCGTCTTGCATCTGGGTTGCAGCTTTCTGCACGATGGCACAGCCCCCACTGTGCCAGTGTTGTTGATGTTGCGCTTAGAGCGGACACCAAGGAGCTCAAGGGAAACTGGCAGGGGCTCACGGCAATGAGGGGCCAGCCAGAGCGCAGGGGGTTGTCGGTCGGTCAATCACAACACTGTCGTAGAGGTCACGAACTTAGAGGACATGCGAGCTGGGGACTGCCCGAAGTCGGGCGAGTAGGGGGACAGCATCCGAGGCCTGGTGGAGGCGCTCTATTTGGCACAGGCCATGCAGGTCGGCTGTTAATGAAATAGGCCATGCACGAGCTTCCACAAGTGTTTCTACCACTCGAGTACAGCAAGGAAATCTGTGGCACATGCGGATCACTCGCAGGTAATCGCGTTCCAGTGCACGCCGCTGCACTTCACCAACACTGCACAGTGGGAGAGCGTAGTGCTCTAATGAAAGTGCCATTGCTTCACAGATAGTGCACGGAAATGAAGGGGGGCAGCCGTGACCACGGGCAAGGAGTCAGGGCACACATGTTCCGACACGATGGGTGGCCTGGCGAATGCCTTTGACAGGTGGCACACACCACACCCAGTTATCGATTGTGAGCCCGAGGTAGCGCACGCAGCTGTGCCAGCAAATCAGCGAACCACGAAGCTGCAGGCACGGAAAATGACGGCGCAGAGCAGCTCTGGGATGTTTCACAAGTGCCTCTGTCTTTATTAGAGAGAGCACCATGCCGATGCCCTGCAGAAAAGCAGCAATACGCATGAGAGCTGCCTGGATGCGTTTGCACAGCACTGCACTTTTGAGTGAGGCTGCGCACGCACAGCTCGAGGTCGTCGGCATAGATCACCCCGTGCACAGGGAGGTCAGCCGTTTCTGGGAGGCATTTCACTTGCAGTGCAAACACCACATTGAATAGAAACAGGCTTAGGACACTGTCCTGTGGTACACCAAAGTTGGCAGGGCACAGTGAGCTTGTCTCTTTCCCTACGTGCACAGCAGAAAACATCCGGTCAGTGAAGAAGGCTTGCATATAGTTAAGGATTTTGTCCTCAACATCGAGTGTGCGGCACTGATGATGGTCACATGAGCGAGTAGAAAGCCGACTGAACGTCAAGTAGTAGAAAGATTGCTATTTCTCCATCCGGCAGGACTTGTTCTAGGGTGCTGACGACAGCAACGAGGCAGTCAGCTGTTGCGGGACAAGGTCGTAAGCTGCACTGTTCAGGTGCAAAGATGCCTCGGGCTGCCACGAACCGCTAAAGCCGGTGGAGGGCCATTCCCTCCATTATTTTTCCTGCCATAGATGCAAGAAAGATTGGCCAATACGACTTTAGTTCACGGGACAGTGTGTCTCACTATAGGACTGGCACAACCACAGCCAAGCACCACTTATCCTGGAGGTCTCCACTAGCGAAAACTCGGTCGTATGCCTCGGTAGGGGAGTGCGCTGGTATGAATCGAAGTTCCTCAACAGCTGGTGTGTGATGCCATTCGCACCAAGAGCGCTGCATATTCACTTCTATTAAAGTACTCGCTGCCGGTCGGAGTGGGTGAAGGCTTTCTTGTAATAAGAGAAGATGTCAGCCGCAAGAGCAGGTTCGGGTAGTGTTGTACTCAGCATGTGCGTTATCATCTAATAGCCCTAGGCATGCGCAGATGCACGCGCACGCACCTTATCATGTCAGCTAACATCTGGGTATATTAACCATCACGGACTAAGAATAAAGAGTTGTTTGAGGTACTGGGTCGGTGTGGTTACTTCGCGACCCTGCGGCTCCCCGACGTAGTTCGGCAGGGCATGGTGGCGGATACCACAGGTAGCTGGAGAGGTGGGGCCGTGTGGGTAAGGGTGTGCGCGAGTGCCTAAGCAGCAGCAAGAGGAAGCTGAAAGGAAGAGGCAATGAGCTGAGCGAGCTCCGACTCGGAGATTCAACACGCCGACACGATGATAAGAACAGAAAAGCGAGACAATTTTGGGTTGAGCATAACGCTCATAAAGTGCCAGTCACGGCGGCACCAGCGCGGGTCACAGAGGGAAGAGCACACGCTCTTCCAGCTGCGGTAACGCAGCTGTGAAGCGTGGCATTGGAGCACCGCGTCCAGCTGGTTGCACTCTGTCCAGGCACCGAAGCCCGAAGAGCATGTGCCCAGCTCTGTGCAAGCGGAGATTTATTAGCTTTATGTCAGGGCGGGGCGGCACCACAAAAGGAGTGGTTGCGCGCTCAGCACAGTCTGCAATACGCATGAGGAAGGCCTCGCTGGACTGGACAACACTCGCGCAAAGCTCAAGAATGAATGGCCAATGCACGACCTTGCAGTAGTGCGCAACGGCTCGGTTGGGATGGCAAGAGCGAGATTGAGTAGTGATTGAACCCGGTCGCATAGACTTGGTTATGCGAGAGTGTTGCTTCCATTCATAAGAGCAGCATTCCGACACCAGGGCCAGGTCAGTCACAGTGGCAACGTTGTTGCGACCTATCAAAGTTGGCTCCCCAGTGTTCAGATGGAAGATATCGGCCCTGTGTGTCGCTTCAGACAGGTCCTGACGGCGTACGTCGGTGCTAGGGTCAGCCCAGCTGACATTGTGTGCGTTGTCCACACACAGAACGTGGTCGCATGAGAATGCAGCGATAAGAGGCATGGGACAAACACGTAGCTAGCTGCAGCAACTGGGTGCACAACACTCACAACCGTCAACACGAACCGTCACAGCAACACACTCACAAATATCGCTTGTATAGTGTTCCATAGGAATGAATGCTTGAGGAAGTGTTGAACGAACGTAGAGGGCTGCGCGCGGCTTACCGGGTGGGTGGAGAGCGTCACTGCATGGTAAACTGGTGTTATCAGGCTGTACAGACTGCGTTGGGCTGCTGTAGCCGATTATTCATTTCATGGAAGGCCAGGACATGGTAGTCCTGCAGGGGAAGAATCACCGTAAGCCTGCTTGTTGACGGTGCAGTGAATTGCAGTTCCACTTCAATATTCACGGCCTAATTTAGCAGAGTTTTCGAACTCTATTTTCACAAGAAGGCTGCCACTTTTAAATGCGAATGCATTTTTTAGTCGGCCTATGTCAAGCATCCGGCAGTGTCCGAGTACCGGCAGGTTTTATCTCTTCATTCTCATTCCCTTTCTCATAGCAACAGCTGCGGGTGCACGGGCTTACCCTCACCGCTAATGATTAGAGCAGGTGGTGCGGACGAAGTAGCAGAGAGTGAAGAGGAGGAGCGCACTTTGGCGTGTGAGGGCGTTAGCATTATGGGAGCTCGCCGAAGCTCCCGTGTCTGGACAAAGTTTAGGAAAGGGTAGGTACAGTGCTTCACTGCTCCTCCTCTCGCTGTTTCCTCTCTCTCCTCCCTACGCCCCACTATCCCGTTCACTTGCTCGTACGTATATATAAATGGAGTGAAGCACGCGGCTCACTTTTGACTGTTCACTGGCTGATGAATGTGTAACTAAATAGTTGCGGTACAAATCCTCATCTCGTCATCAATTTACAGCATTAAAATTACTATGCTGTGTACTCTCTGTGCAAAAATGCATTCTCATTTTTTGGGGATTTGCTTCAGGGAGACGGGGGCAAATTTTTACCGCCGCACCACCATCTAGCTTCTGCCATGTTTCACCTTCGTGTTGGTGTGTGGAGATCTGCGGCTGTGTATGCAGAGTATTGCTGTTCTTTGCAGTACACGGTCAAAACACAGTAACGCTTCGCGAGTGCAAAGGCATAATTAATCACCGCTTCAAAATAGCTGAAACAGAAATTGGTGGCAACCCACGCAACGTTACTGCAGCGGTGCCGGCGATAGGCAGGAGTAGAATTTCAGTGCACTCTTAAGTAGCGCATGTTAATGGGTAACTAATTAGTATGTTCTTTTATCACTGGCCTTGTGGGGTTTCAAAAGTATGCACTATAGCGTTAAATTCTCGAACAACTCTCGAAATAATGGGTGAAATGTAAATGGAGATGAGCAAATACTCACGCAATTGTCCAGCTGCACTTTCAGTGCGTGCACTAGTGTTTAAAGTGACTCTCGGGTTTCTTTGCTGCGACTCCTTAACTTGAACAGAAATCTATAATCGCTAGCAGATCAACTGGTTTCTCTCAAAACGTCGCAATATGATGTCTATGGAACGAAAGAAGCATCACGATGCCTGCATTGATTCGCGTGGTCATCGCTGTCAAATATTGTGTGAGATCGTTGTGCAGAATAACAGACGGATGTACGACGGAGGAGCTCGAACTTCCTCGCAAAAGCAACAGAAAGAAAAAATAAAAATAAACGTGTTGCACATCTGGAAGCACGGCATGGTGCAAGTACGCTTCGGTGCGAGCCGCTGCCACTGGAAATATGCCAAAAGTGAACGCAGTTTTTGTAATTGTTAACCTTTTTTGGGGAGGGTGTGAAAGCATCCCGAGTGTACATATGTGTTCAAGTGATAACCATTGTTTATCGATTATTCACAACACTAACCCCCGTATTCAGAAACGCTCCTCAACTCGAATTACATCCTTCACTTGACTGCGTTGAGCACTGCGCCACTGCTCGATTGGAATTGACGCTGCGATTCTCAAGAATCGCTACAGAATATTGCCGATATGCAGTGACTTGGTCTACCAAGAGATGGCGCTCCCATCGACTTTTTCAAGTCGAGGAGAGCCCTTGAGTGAAGGAGCGTTTGGGAATACGGGGGTAAGGCTGCCACCACAAAAAAAAAATGCGGTTGTCATAAAACCGTTCCAGTTATTGTCGCAAAATTAACCAGTAAAAAAAAAAAGGCTAGAGGCACGTTCCTGAGTTAAATAGCACTTATGTCACGTGGATTTTTCTGCCATGCAGTTTCGAAAATGCTCATTCAATAATCTTGGAAGAAATTGCACGAGCTTAAATTTCAGTAGCCACAGGCATTGGCAACTTATGCTCTGGTGCATAGAAATGAGGGGGTGTTGATGTTACAACAAAGAAAATCTGGGCAAAACATATTTTTTTTGTGAATGTCCGTTTTTGACATCGATTATTTTTGCTGCAGATTACCCTAGCAGAATCACAAGCTGGCATAATGAGAAAACAGTCACAAGGACAGACACTACATATAATGTAATATTTGTCGGAGAAGGCCTGTGACATAGACAAGTCATTTTGAAGGAACTTGCACCTCGCATGTCTCAGCTGCCAGCATTTAGTGCCTTCGATAGTAGTTGCAGCAGCCAAACCCAGCGTCGTGGTAGCCTGTCAACCTATTCTCGTCCAATATTTTGATTTTCTGCAGCACAACTGTTTTAGCGCATAATAAGGAAAAAACACACATTGAACTTTCATGCACCATGCATGGCAATCCCCACACACCAGCGGTGGTGGCGAACGGCAGATGGGTTAGGAAAAAATGCACCGGTTTGAAGCTACATTGCTCCTCTCGAGGAGGATCGGACTGGAAACCAGCGCTTTCCTCTTTTCTGGTTCGTGCTGATGGCATAGAAAGTAGTGACTTGTGCTCGGATGAGTGGCATTGTCGAACAATTTTAACATGTTTTAAGTCAAACTCAGGTTTTTCTTAACTCTCACTGCGATGTCAGTAAACTAAAGGTCAACAAGAAACACCGTAAGCACATTGTTTCATTATTCTAACTACTAAAGAAACAGCAACTGCCATCTGAGTAAGTATGCGTCACACATCACCAAACGCGCAGCGTTTACTGATGCTTCATGGCAGATCGTTTGTGTTACGCAATAAGTTCTATTTTAGCCAGTGCTGCAATATACCGGAAATGCCCATTGTTCCAAGTCAAATGACGATCGGATATGGTTAGATTAGTGACCAAACATAAGCAAATACGGCCCTGTCCGTCAAAGTGCGAAGTGCCTAAGCATCCCTCAAGCGTTGTTTTTGCTTCGTTTTACAGTTATATTTTAGTAGAATGTGACTGTTAAAAAAAGTTAGCCTCATATCTAGGTAGCTTGGCTCAACATGGTGATCACTGCAGCTGATGTCGCTGTATAAACAAGGGCGAGGAACCCCTCACTTTGCAGTGGGGTAACTGGCATGAACATTTATTTGTGATCAGCACTAACCTAGTGCAACCCGGCTGAACACTCACTGAACTCTGCATGAAAAGGACATGGCGAGACCCTTGTCATGAGTGTACAACTTACGCAAAATGGTGGAATTTATCTTGTACAATGTGCGATATGAAAGCGGAATAATAAAAAAAAGTGTTCTTTCACTTCATGTGTAGAATAACTAGCTAAGGAAGACAATAATTTGCACCATTGAGAAACGTGTCCAAAAAGCCATCACGCAATGATATAGAATATATAGTTAATTCTATTCTAGGAGCAAAACAGAAACCACATTTTTACGGTTGTCTAGTGTTTCTATAACTATTCATTACGCTACTCAGCTTTGCGAATGACAGCCAGAATTTCGCAAAGACAGTACAGCTGGTAGACGGAGTTATTAATGAAATAAACCCAAAATACCTATCAGACCGATCAAAAGCTTGAGTCTGGGCGCACTTTATGCCTCACTGGCAGAGGGAACTCTAACCATCTTCACTTCATCGCCACCTAACATCAATGAAATGGCACGAATCTCAAAAGAAAAATAATAAGCCTGCTGGATTGTAAACATCAGGATCACTTTTTATGTTAACAGTTCTCATTTTGTCGACACCTGCCCACAATAAACGACAAAGTATTAAGCGGTCAGCGAAAAATCGAGCAACAATATAAATAACAGTGTGTGCAACAAACCGATACCGTTGTCATGACAAAATCGAGACTACGCGCTCATGCATGACAACGTGGGATCAGTAGTCTCTGTGACAGCATACACAGACAGTATGAGAAAAAGCACACTTAAAGATTACAGTCCAGGAAAAAAAAAGTACTGTATCCCCAAAGGATGCTAGAGTCGAAACATTCGTATAATTTTCCGGTAAAAAGAGCGTCGAAAACATGCGACATTGACCGCATGCGACACGTTCGCACCGTCGCATATTATCACATTCAACCCTGAATGCATTGAAACCTTTCAGTGCGTCTTACCACAGATCGGCCCTCCTCACTCAAACTCACTCGTCGCAATTTTTTCCACCTTTCAACTCACGTTTATACTTGCATCCACTCACCCTTATGAGTACTCACATTCCCACTCACGTCCACTCGGACTCATCACTACTCACTCACGTTTATATTCATGACCACTCACACTCGCAGGCACTCACTCACCTTTATACTCATGCCAACTCACGCTCGTACATACTCACTCACGTTCATACCCTCGTGATTGATTGATTGATGTGTGGGGTTTCACGTCCTAAAACCACCACATGATTATGAAGACGCCGTAGTGGAGGGCTCCGGAAATTTCGACCACATAGGGTTCTTTAACGTGCACCCAAATCTGAGCACATAGGCCTACGACATTTCCGCCTCCATTGAAAATGCAGCCGCCGCAACCGGGATTCGATCCCGCGACCTGCAGGTCAGCAGCCGAGTGCCTTAGCCATTAGACCACCGCAGCGGGGCATTCATACCCTCGTGTACTCACACTCATGAGTACTCACTCATGTTCATACAACTATTCACACTCATATGGAGTGACTTTCATACACACGACTACTCGCACTCATGGGTAGTCATGTTCATACATGCGCCTACTTACAGTCATGGGTGCTCACTCATGACCACTCACGCTCATGAGTATTCGCATTCACACTCATGACTACTCATGCTCAAAACACTCACTCACGTCCATACTTACACTTATAAGCGCTCATTCGTGTTCTTACTGACACCTACTGACACTCATAGGTACTCAATCACGTTCATACATATACTTGCACTCGAAGGCACTCCCTCATGTTTATACTCACATATACTCACACTCGTAGACGCTCACATCTATTAATGCTCACGCCTACTCACACTCATAGGCATTGTCTCATACTACACCTACTCACACTAAGAAGCACTTATTTTCATATCCTAGGTACTCACTAGAAGAACTTACTTTAGTATTCACACCTCACACTCATAAGCACTCAAGTTCATACTCATGCCTGCTCAGTCATGGCACTCACTCACGTTTATACTCAGGCCTCCTTACACTCATAGGCCCTCACATTCATGCTCACGTTTACTCACACCTGCAAGCACTCACTCATGTTGATACTCATGCCTATTCACACTCATAAGCACTCACCCTTGTACTCACACTTACTCCCATTTGCAAACACTTATTTTTGCACTCACGTTTCACACCATAAACAAGCATGTTAATACTCACGCCTACTGACACTCATAGGCACTCATCTTGATACTCACACCTACTCATACTTACAGACACTCACTTTTGCGCTCACGTTTCCCACCCATAAACACGTTCATACTCACGCCGACTCACACACACACTGACGCTCAAGTTCATAGGCACTGATTCGAATACGTTCATACTCGCACAGCACCCTCATTGCTACCCACCAGGAGCGTAGGCAGAATTTTTTCTTGGTGGGGACACCTCCTTAATTAAGAATGGGGGCCGAGTGGGCAAATGAGGTGCTAAATATATATACAACTGCATACACAGACATACATTAGGGAGCCGCATATGTTTGGTATTAGCAGTTGTTTAAAGTTGCATAACGATGTCAACAGTAACATGAATATCAGCAACACCAGTAGTAGTAAGCTATGAATCGCTCGTGCTCACGAGGATGATAGCCCTGCACGGTGCTACATAAATAAGCTTCAGCGCATGGTACCTAACTACAACTGACGTTAACCCAACATGACGGCTGCATCATAAGAGTGCATAATCCCACGTTCCTTTCCCCAAGTTTTGTTATCTCCCCGTTACACTATGTTCAGAGCAAACAGCGCCTACGGTGTTCGTGAAGAATCGTGGCTGTACTGGATCGTTTTGTTAAGATTATGACCAGTTCGCGAACATTAGAGATTATTCTGCAACCTACGGGGCTGCTAGTGATAACGCTAGAATATTCAACAGCACGTGTATAAATGCCGACGCGCTTCACCGCTAGTCAGTCGATCGACGGCAGACGTTCTGCTTGCCGCTATCAGTGCCAGAGTCTTGCTGTAATCTGACTTCCCTTTTACGTAGCCACGATTTTGGCCCAAATAAACAGTTTATTATTCAACCTGCAGTCTGCTCCCTTCGTCCACGTCCCAACCCCGTGACAATATTCAGGGTGTTTCAAGAAATGTGTCCAATATTATTTAAAAATCAGCAAAACATGCTGTTTGCTCGCTGTCATGACAGTTGCTTTTTCTGTAGCAGCAGGCATCTTAGGAGGCTTGAAGTCATCATTAGGAACAGTAATTAGAAATGTTGAGCTAATTAAACATTAATTTAGTGGAGTTAGGCAGTTAAGTCAAATGAGAGAATAGAAGTCTTTCATGTGAAGGACCGACTGCCGCTTTGAGGTTTTGTAAAAGTGGCCTTTAGTAATAACTGTGAATTAATGAAATACTCCCCGATTTTGCGGTGAAACCAAAACCGAAACGCGAATAAGCACAACTGCAATGAGGGAGCGTCGTTACATTAACCATCAACTGATTTCCTTGAGTGGGTGTGTGGGCTGCACTCGCAATTAAAGCGTGCATGAGTTTTTTTCTGAAACGCATCACTTTTTCTGAGCTTGTTTTGTCATCAAGCAGTAACGTATTAGTGATAACCAAGACTTGGCTGACAAATATTATAATTGATGCAGAAGTGCTCGATAACCTACCTGGATTTCAACTTTATCGTAAGGACCGTACAGGTGCACATGGAGGCAGGGTTCTGATTGCTGTGCACCAACAGTTATCGTGCTCGGTGGCCAGGACTGACTCTCCTGAGCTTGAAATTCTTTGGGTCGTTTGCCGTGCTCACCCTCATACTGTCCTTGTAAGCGTTTGTTATAGGCCCCCGAACAATGACCCAGATTTCACATATAAGCTCAACAACAACCTGAGTGACCTTCAAACAGTATCCGCAAACAGAGATACTGCTTTCTGGCAATTTTAATTATCCTCAAAAAGATTGGAGTAGTAGCGTCCCGTCAGCTGTGGGCAGCAAGCCTGCAAGAGACTTCATAGACTTTTGCCTGAATTGCAATACAACCCAACTTGTATCGCAACCAATACGCATTACAGAGAGCAATTCCAGCATCTTAGATCTAATACTAACTAGTCATCAAGAGGTCTTATCATCAATTACATATCTGCGTGCCGTCAGAGACCACAAGGTAATCCATGGGGCTTTTGCGTTTCGACCTGTAAAACGCGATCTTGTCACCAAAACAATTCGTCTTTACGACAAGGGCAATTATAGTGCCATCAATAATGAATTGGTATCTTTTCTTCCTGAGTTCGAGAGAATAAGCCATACACACTCTGTGGATGAGAATTGGATTATATTTAGAGATAAGTTAGCCACTCTTGTTGAGAAGTTTATCCCAAAAATAACGTTCACTCCAAACCGAAACAAGCTGTGGTTTTCATGTAGACTTCAGAAACTAAGAAACAAGAAAAAACGTCCCTTCCGATCAGCCAAACAGTCTAAACTTCCGTATTTAGCAGAAAAATATTACGCCGCGGAAGATGATTATCTAAGAACCATTCGAAACGGCAAGCACGTGTTCTTTTATGAAAAACTGTCCAAAATGCTTGCAACCAGCCTTCACAAATTCTGGGAGGTGATAAACCCTCAGGAGATCCGCACCACTAGTCTCTCAAATGCGCATGATGATATAGTCAACAACAATGAATGTGCGAACCTTTTTAACGAGGCCTTTTTCTCTGTTTTTACAAATGAGAGTTCAGTTCCCGATTTTTCTTCACCTGCGCGCAGCGCCGAGTCTATGCCCCAGATTGCATTTTCTACGGACGGCATTATTTCGATTATAAAAAAAGATTAAGCTTTCTTCTTCTGCAGGTGTGGATGACATTATTTCAAAACTTCTCCTAAATGTTACACATGTGTGTGCCGCATACCTTACATTGTTATTTTCACAGTCATTATCATCAAGCATTCTGCCAGCAGACTGGAAAGTAGGCAAGGTCCTTTCATTCTACAAATCAGGTAACAGAGCTTCCGTACTACATTACCGTCCCATATCTTTAACAAGTATCCCCTGCAAAATCATGGAACATGTCATCTACTTCCATATCATCAACTTCTTGGACTCAATACACTTTTTTCATTCTTCTCAACATGGGTTCCAAAGGGGTGTTTCTTGTGAAACGTAGCTGGCCATTTTCATTCACGACTTACATTCTAACCTTGACTGCAACATTCAGAATGATGCTCTTTTCCTGGATTTCGCTAAAGCATTTGACACTGTCCAGCATAAACACCTAATTCTTAAATTATCTCTGTTAAATCTAGATCCTGATGTACTTGCATGGATAACATCTTTCCTGACTAATCGTACCCAATTTGTGTTTGTTAATAATCACTCTTCTAACCGACTACCTGTAACTTCAGGCGTCCCGCAAGGATCTGTCTTAGGGCCTCTACTCTTTTTAAAAGTTTACATTAACGATCTACCATGCATGTATCAGGTAACTTTCGCATGTTTGCTGATGACTGCGTAATCTACCGATAAGTAACCGACATTCATGACCAAACGCTCATTCAGCATGATCTTAACAACATACAACCATGGTGTGATCGTTGGTTAATGAACTTAAATCCTAATAAATGTAAGCTTGTTTCTTTTTCTCGCCACTGTAACCCTTTTGAGTTTGCCTATTCCATCGCTAATGTTCTCATACAATCAGTTCAATCATTCAAATACCTCGGCATCACCACCTTGGCTCATGAACTGAATTGGCATCATCACACTGCTAACATCATCTCGTCTGCTAATAAATCACTCAGCTTTTTTAGACGAAACTTACGCCATACTCCGCCTCACGTCAAGACGCTTGCATACAAATCATTTATCAGGTCCAAACTCGAGTATGCATTTTCCATCTGGAGCCCTGATCAATCATACATCATGCCACACCAAAAACTGAAACATGCCACACCAGATGTAAAACTAACTGCTTACAAAACATTCCAACGTCCTGGCTTAGAGTACGCTAGTATTGTATGGTCGCCTCACCAGAAGGTGTTGTGGACAAAAATTGAAAGAATACAAAAATTAGCAGTCCGTTTCATATGCGGTAAATATCGATGCACACACTCAGTCACAGCTTTGTTAAAGTCCTGTGAGCTTGAGTCTTTGGAATATCGCAGGCGAAAACATCACCTCAAATTTCTTTTTAAGATTATAAGCGGGCAAACAAAGATAAATAAGGATTTATATATTTAGCTCCCTGGAAGGCGATGTGATCATCTTAATAATAGTAGAGCAATTTAACCTTATTTCAAACCCACGAATGCTTTCCGCCACTCCTTTTTCCCTGACACAATAGATAAGTGGAATAGTTTACCCAATGCAGTTGTGTAACAAACAACATCAGTGGATTTTGAAAATGCATTGGATGGTTTTCTTTGTAGTAATGCATGCTGAATTCTGTTGTCAGCATTTATTCGTTGATTTTTATGTGTGTAGTCACTGTTGTTTGTTTCCTATCTTTTTATTGTTGGTTATTCATCTCGTATTTATATGTGCTTTTGAATTTTTCTTTTTTGTGCAAATGTTATGTACTTTGTGACACCCTCCCTGTAATGACCCCAAGCATGGGGTTTACAGTATCAAATAAATAAATAAAATAAAATAAATAAATAAATAGATAAGAGAACTCGAATCACTTCAAAATCTGGCTACCATGTTCATTCATTCTACATATTCATATGATATCAGCATCTCATCTCTAAAGGCAGAATCAGGTCTAGAAATCCTTGCTTCACGCCGACAGTGTGCCACCCTCTAACTTCTTCATATCGCCACAAGGCAGTAGTGGGATTGGGGCATAAAGCAGTAGAGGGTCTCTGCCTAAAAGAAAAGACTACGAAGTGGATAGAGACTGGTCCCAGCCTACCAGTGTGCCAGGCATTGTCGTCGCATGTAAACGTCGTAAATATCTGCAAATATACGTTTCCTTGTAAGATTATTGGCGGAGGTGCTGGGCACGCCTACCTGGTTTTCCTGGCAAACAAACACGGAACTTCGGAGAGGTCGCCACCTTCATTTTCCTGCATTGGCTCAACAGGCCCACCCACAAGAGCAACAGCAGCCGCAGCAGAAACAGCTGCCTCCTCTGATTCTCCTGCCTCCACGAGACCCCGGAACCTTCTCGGGCACAGGCAAGGACAAGGTGAATGTTGAAGATTGGGTCGCATTGTAAGAGCGTGTGAGCGAATACTATAGGTGGGACCCCACGTTGATGCTGGCTCTCGTTGTATTTTACTTGCGGGATACGGCACTCACCTGGTATGAGACACATGAGTCAGAGTTGACGAGCTGGGACATTTACAAACTGAAGCTTGTCGAGTTGCTCAGCAGGCCATTTGGGCGACAGCAGGCCGCGAGAAAAGATCTGGAATGTCCCGTGCAGACATCGATGGAATCGTATGTATCTTACATACAGGACGTATTGGGCCTCTGTCGAAAGATGAATGAGAACATGAGCAAAACTGACAAAATTGCTCACATATTAAAAGAAATTGCTGATGACGTCTTCAATCTGTTGAACGTTAAAGATTGTGCCACCGTCGATACGGTTATGAAGGAATTTCAGCGCTTCGAGCATGCCAAGAACCGTCGCATAATACGCCAGTTTGCGCGTCTGCCTAATACTGCAGCCACTTCGACCAGCGAAAAGAGCCCCACGTTCACGCAAGCTACATCGTCCGAAAATGTCACTCGAATCGTTCGCCGCGAACTCGAAGAAAATGGCTCCTGTAGCCATGGCTTCCGACAGTCCTCAAGACAACGCATCCACCGTCTCCCTCATCCAAGCCCTCGTTCGCCAAGAAATAGTGAATCTCGGCATCACACCTGTTTGCGCTGTTCGCACTTCCGAGAGCTCGGCTTTTGTTAACCAGATTTCAGTGTACCCTTCATGCTACCCTTCCCGCTACCGCAACCCTGCTGAATGAAGAACGTCGGATGATAGACTGATCTGCTTTCACTGTCTCGCGCGCGGCCACATTGCGTGCTACTGTTGCAATCGTAGGACATCCAATTCATTTTGGAACACTGGGACATGGCGTCGCTTTGAAGGCAACTCTCGCTGATTTTCTACTCCGTATGATCCACAGCCTGCTCCTACTAACGTTCACGGCCGAAGGTTCAGCCGGTCACCATCACCCCAAGGCCGCCGATCTTTCTCGCCGATGATTTCTCAATCCAGGTCCCCTGCACGACCTGGTCCCTCAACCTCGAGAAACTAGACCATGCAGCTCCCGGAGGCGACGCTGCATTAACGACCTGTTCTGCAAATCCTCTGCTGACGATACCAACACGCCGCAATATTTTGGACCTTTCAGTGGATAGCGTAACCGTTACAGCCCTCATAGACACTGGCGCACAAATTTCAGTCATGAGCGCTTCTCTCTGTATTAAACTGCGAAAAGTGATCACGCCTCCTCTTAATTGTGCAGCAATGCTTGCCGATAAGAGCACATCTACCGTTCTCCGCATGTGCACCTCTCGCGTGTGTATTGCTGGCGGTCAGACCGTCGTATTGTTCGCCATGCTTGAGCAGTGCCCACATGACGTGATTCTCAATCTCGACTTTCTCCTCTGCACACTCCGCCCTTATCGACTGCTCGACAGGCCTTCTTCAGTTGGAACTGCCTTTCGATGCCGCTGTTGCCCGTGATGCACAAAGTTGCCTTTGTGCCACCGAGTTCCTGCATCTTCCGCCTTAAGCCGCGACTTACGTGCAGCTCGTGTGTGATCCGCCTGTGCGCGATGGTGAATATGTCGTTTCACCTATTACCGACATTGTGCTAAAGCATTCCATTGCTGTCTCGCACACCGTGGTAAGAGTGCGCCACAACCAGACCCATTTGTTTCTTTTGAACTTTGGTTTCTCCGCGCATGTGCTGCCTGCTGGTATTAAACTAGGCGTCAAGTCGTCATTGCAAGAGTGCAATATTTCTGAACTATCGGCTGAGCAACCTACTCCGCACGTAACTTTCTCACTGTGCCCAACCTGTCAAGCATTGAAATTGCCAAAATGATTGCGCCAGATCTTTCGCCCTCCAAAGCACAAGACCTCCACCGTCTGTTGACATCCTATGCGGATATATTCGATCTTGACAACCGCCCTTTAGGCCAGACATCAGTTGTGAACCATCACATCAACACTGGCGATGCCAACCCAATATATCACTGCCTTTACCGTGTCTTCACTGCCGAACGCTCTGTCATCCAGAAAGAGGTCAAGAAAATGCTCGTTGAAGGCGTCGTCGAACACTGATCTAGTCCGTGGGCATCTCCGGTCGTGCTTGTCAAAAAGGACAACACATGGCGGTTTTGCGTCGATTAAAAGACATCTCAACAGGTCACTAAGAAGAACGTTTACCCCTTATCAAGAATAGATGACGCCCTTGACTGCCTTCATGGCGCAAAGTTTTTCTCGTCCATTGACCTTCGATCTGGTTATTGGCAGATCGCTGTTGACCTTCGATCTGGTTATTGGCAGATTGCTGTTGATCCACGGGACCGAGAAAAAACAGCATTTGTAATCTCTGATGGGTTATACCAATTTAAAGTAATGCCGTTAGGGCTTTGTAATGCGCCGGCAAATCAATTCCCTTCTGCGCAGCTTCAAATGGTCCACTTGCTTATGCTACTTAGATGATATAATTATTTTTTCACCAACGTTTGCAAGCCATCTTGAGCGACTGTCCAGTATTCTCCAAGTATTCCGCAACGCTGGTCTCCAGCTGAACTCCTCCTAATGCTGTTTCGGCTGTTGCGAAATAACTGTACTTGGTCACCTCGTTAACGCATTAACGCGTTAAGGCAGGCTCTCACTAGCATGCGTACTCATACATTCTCATACCCATTGGTACTCACTCGCTTTAAGCTGGCGAGCCCAATTCGAGAGTTTGTGGGGTAGAAAAATCTGTCCCTTGAATTTTGAACAAAAAACAATCTTTCACCAAAATTGCTAGATAGTGTGAATGCGATAGAAACATCCTAATTTTACATGAAGCAAGGCTAGCAGCTCACTCCTTTTGATCCGATTTTTGGTAACTAAGACATTGGTGTATGGGAATAAGGCCGCTTCCAGCAAAGTTGTTTTCGTGTAGTTTCTCTCATCAGTGGTGATAGCACAAAGCAATAAGATGACAGCACGCAGAATGATATATGAGGCGTTTGCTCATGCGGAGATAGTGCTCACGACCAGTCGGGTGCAGGAGGGGGCAGGGGGGCTGACCACCTCACCAGGTCACTTAGGGGGGGGGGGGGGGGCACTGCAATGAGCCTTTACCCCGTCCCCTGAAGAGGATAGTCCCTACTCACACTAATGCTCAGTTGCAGTGCCAGCCACGCAGCCCCCACCCCAACAATATCTTGGTGTTCCTTCTTCATACTCCTTCACCAAGTGAAATAAAAGCAATGCGTTTCCTTTGTTCTTGAGGAGCAATTAATGGCCGACCTCGCACGTGGGGTGATATCGCACGATCCCTCCATGCGACGGAGATGGGCAGCTTCTTTCATCTCTGCTTCGGCCATTTTCCTTCCCAACACTCAAGAGCTTTTACACGCAGGTGAAACATATACACGATGCGAGGAGCGATGTTGTCAATTTGAAACATACAGAAAATGATGGCAAAAGAAAAAAACTGTCTACAATGTCCAAAGTTGGCTATGCTCACACAGATATACAGTATGTAAGCGAGGCCTTTACTGCTTAACTGCTTATTTGATATTCATGGACATTCTTCTCGCACTTTCTATTTCACTAAAGAATTGTTCGGTGAGTCATTTAGATGAGATTTAACAAAGTAATGCTAAGATTAAACCCTTTCTCCTTTCTTTTCAGGGTCTAGGTACAGTGGCTGTTATCGGACTTGCTCAAAATAAATATTTCTCTATTTTTAACAGTAGTCAGGCGAAACTAGAGCATGAATCAGTTGAATAACTTGAAATAGTTGTAACTTGCGGCTTCAATGTGTCGTTTGACTTACTCAGCTGCACTTTCAATATGGATGCAATTGTTACTAGGCATCACACAAAATCTCATTTCAGAGCGACATATTTTCTCATCAGTAGTGCAGACAAAATCTGCAATCAGCAAATGATCGCCCATTATAAATGATTACATCACTAATAATGTGGTAGCGTGCACAAAAACACACCTAATGGTCTCAGCTTGTTATACAGTTTTAGTTTAGCATCGCAGCAGCCCAGCATGTGCACGCTTCCATTGGATATTGGACAGATTTAGTTTAGTTTCCACAACAGCTTTGTGAACTTAGCATGTCATACGAAATGGCTGAAAGGCTACGTTTACAAAGCTGCTGCGGACGCCCAACTGAATCTGTCTATTAAAAGGCACACGCATAGATCTCTGGGCACACATTATAATTGTCCGCAGCTCCCTGAATATGCCACACTCAAAGCGCCTCTCATAATATGGAGTCTCCGTGTACAATATAGCATGCCTGGAACCAAAGATGCACACATTAGAAACCTTTAGCAACTTACGCAAATATGGCACAAGACTATGGTAGTGCCTTTCTTCTCCAGCATGCTGTGCTTAAAGTGCATCCTGAAACAAATTTATGTGCAAAATGACAAGACACAAAAAGAGAAGGCTACTACACGGGCGCTCATGTAGTCATCTTCTCTTCTCGTGGCTTGTCCTTTTGCTCTAAAACTTATTCGTGAATGAAGATGATGAATTGCAACTGCAAGCGCACCTTTCATCCAAACGCAAAGTTTTGCACATGCCAGTGGGTTGCCAGACTATGGACGGTGCCATTGCCAGGCAATATGGCGGCACCCAAGTTAAAAAGATCTGAGCTGGTTTTAGCCATGGAAAAAGGAATGAGAGGACAAGGCATGCTCATCCAGCAGGCTACAGAAATAATGCGGAAAATTACACCATGGAAATGACAACAATGGTGGCATTGCTACGATTATGTGCTGTGCAGTGTAGCCAGTTTAGCAATGAGCAGTGGCAGCATGTGCACTTCCTTAGGTTTCGTGCTGACCCGTGGCGGGGAATGCTTTGTGCTTTGTGCCCCGTTGCTAGCTACGCAGTATTCTCCAGGCGATTATTGTACTCTTAGCAACACTTACAAAACCTGTTGTTAGCCACGTGGCCTCAAAAGTGCATAGAGGTACTTTTCAAGTGCTCAGCGAAATTGATTTCGGGCACCATGACAAAATAGAACCTGGACGAATGCCTTGCAGGTAAGTAACGGTTGTGCTGTATGCCTGCTTGTAATAACAGACGAAAAAATAGTGCTGAGGATGTCAAGCACATGTGTAGTTTCGTGTTCGATATGTGTACAGTAACAACTTACATGTGCGAATTAAAAACACCTTTTCTCTTTCCCTTCCTATGCTCGCCCCTTTGCGTTCTGAAAAATATAGGTCTAAAAAATATTTCAAGTCTAACGTAGTTTGACGAGAGACGCGATGTGTGTAAACAGCGCCCGTTCTATGGGGCATTGCTCAGGCACTAATAATTGAGGCGGAGGGGGCCAGGACACAACTGCGTGTACACGTGCAAGTACACACACACACGCACACAAGTTATATTTTGCAAACCATAAAGCACCACCATCTACTGACACTTCTGATTGCTGACCCACTTGAAAAAACTACAGTTATAATACCAAACATTGTTATAAACAAGCATTCGTCAACTTCCAAAGGCATTACACCAATCGAAGATTTGGAAAGCAGCACAATATAAGCTGTCAAGAGAAAGTGAGAACTGGTTATATAGTGAATTTCGACAGAACAACAGAGAGGTTATATATATATATATATATATATATATATATATATATATATATATATATATATATATATATATATATATATATATATACCTATATATATAGGGGAAGATATAAGACTGAATGGTAATGTAAATATGAAGAAAGAAAAGTAGGTGAAAAGATAACTTGCCATGGGCAGGATCCGAACTTGTGATCTCCGAATGACGCGTTCGATTCTCTACCACTGAGCTACCATGGCAGCTATCCCCCCAGCCACTTTATTGGGTTTAGATGTGAATTTAAACAAGGGAGTGTGAGTCAGCGCCACCAGTAGCCGGATCCTGCCCATGGCAAGTTATCTTTTCACCCACTTTTCTTTCTTCATATTTACATTACAATTCAGTCTTATATCTTCCCCTATACTTTCCTTTTCTTCCCCTATACTTTCCTTTTCTTCCCCTATACTTCCCCTATACTTTCCGAGCAATGGAAAGAAAAATGGTAGGTGTAACCTTAAGAGACAAGAAGAGAGCAGAGTGGATTAGGGAACAAACGGGGGTTAAGGATATCATAGCTGAAATCAAGAAGAAGAAATGGACATGGGCAGGGCATGTAGCGCGTAGACAGGATAACCGCTGGTCATTAAGGGTAACTCACTGGATTCCCAGAGAAGGGAAGTGGGTTAGGGGGAGACAGAAGATTAGGTGGGCAGATGAGATTAAGAAGTTTGCGGGTATAAATTGGCAGCAGCAAGCACAGGACCGGGTTAACTGGCGGAACATGGGAGAGGCCTTTGTCTTGCAGTGGACGTAGTCAGGCTGATTATGATGATGATGATGATGATACTTTCCTTGGCATTGGTCTGTTAGATCTCATTAATATTGTGTAAAACACTGGAAAATGAGCCCTTAAGTATACACTTTTTTTCTTATCTTTCCTTATCTTACATACATATATATATATATATATATATATATATATATATATATATATATATATATATATATATATATATATATATATATAAAGAAAGAAGTGTGTACTAAAGGACTCGTTTTTCCGTGTTTTTACACAGTATTAATGAAATATAACAGACAATAATGCCAAGAAAAGTATAGGGGAAGATATTAGACCGAATTGTAAGGTAAATATGAAGAAAGAATAGTGGGTGAAAAGATAACTTGCCATGGGCAGGATTCGAACCTGCGACCTTCGAATGACGTGTTCGATGCTCTACCACTGAGCTACCACGGCAGTTATCCCCCCAGCCACTTTATTGGGTTTATATGTGAATTTAAATGTGGGGGTGTCAGTCAGCACCACCAGTAGCTATGGCGACGAGTGTGGCACACTCTTTTTGAGCCTGTTTTGGCGTCGCGTAGCACGTGAACTTATTACGAGCAGAGAGCTAACCAATAGTCCCTCGTATACAACCTAAAGGCATCAAGTCTGCCAGTACGAGACCCTCGTTAATGAATAGATGAAGAAGTGTATTTTTAGCACCCTCTGCTGCGTTGCAGATCTGACCGCCCCCATGGTCAGTTGCTTCGCAGCGGCTGGGTACTGAGGGCCGTGAGTTAATTGACGTATGCATGTGGGAGGCAGTGGCCTCCCACATGCATACGTACAGCCTGGCAAGTACAGCCTGGCAAAGGGTACAGCCTGGCAAAGGGTCAAGCAGGAGTGCAAGGAACATTTATGGCTAAAAGGGAAAGTGGCAGGGCAAATGACACTCCTTGGTTTGGTGTACTTGTGGACAGGAGCAAAGGCCAAAGAGGAAAACGAGGCAATGGTCGAGTGTACATGAAGGACGTTAAGGAATTAGGAAGAGAGTGCGAGATAATTATACTAGGAGATATGAATGCGCATATAGAAGATATACTAGATAGGTATACTGACTCAATAGGCAAAATTATCATAGATATGTGTGAAAGGCTTGATTTGATCATTTGCAACAGTACCGAGAAGTGTGAAGGGCAAATAACATGGGAGGTAGGAAGGCTGCAGTCGACGATAGATAATGCACTGATGTCACATAGGATGTATGATAAGCTCAGGGGAATGCACATAGATGAAGGTGGCTCCAGAAGTCTGAGGAGTGATCACAAACGTATCAAGCTAAGTTTTGGAAGAGCAGCAAAAGTGGGAAAGAGACATGATGAGCAACTACACGAAAATTTTTATTCAGAAAGTCAAATAGAAATAGCTACTAAACAAATTGAGAAAGTACTCACTGAGGATAATAAAACAGTGCAGACATACACAAATCTAATTAGACTGTTTGAGCTAGAGCTTGCTAAGGCACGTGGCAAGCCACCCCGGAAAAGAAGACACAAACCCAGGAGTTGGTGGGATGAGCAAGTTAAGAGAGCCATAGCGAAATGTCAGGAAGCCTCATGGGAACACAGACATGCTAAGCAGAGGGGTGAACCGACAGATGATGCCAAAAGAAAATGGCATCTCTTTCTAAGCTATAGAAGAGAAGCATCCCTCCTGATCAATGAAAATATTATAAGAAAGGGTGCTCAGTCGCTGGCAGAATTACATAAAAAAAACAGAAAGGCAGCTGCGAAATTTCGGAACCATCTAAACTCCCTAAGAAATGAAACAAGCCTACAGCAGAGGTTTACAACTATAGCTCAAGGTTATAGGCTAGAAGGGGACGAAGCTATTGAATATATAGAAACAAGGGTGACAGAAAAATTTCAACAAAGAATTGCCTTATGCACCACAATAGACAATGATGCATCAAGTGGGGCAATGGCTCCATTTTCGCGAAAGTGGGAAAGGGCTGAGAAGAGGGTTCCAAGTAGTACATCAACAGGCCCAGATGGCATTCCATTTATGCTGATAAAGACATTGGGTCCGAAGTCTAAACAGAATTTGAGAGAGGCAGTGAGCAGAGCAATAATCGATGGTGAAGTCCCCGATGGATGGAAACTTAGCAGGATGAGCATAATCTATAAAGGAAAGGGGGAAAAAGCTGACATAAACAACTATCGTCCTATAACAGTGACATCAGTTGTCTACAGGCTGGCAATGCAGATTATAATGGAAAGACTGCAGGCATGGGTAGAGGATGAGGGGGTGCTGAGGGAACTGCAGAATGGGTTTCGGAAACACAGGAGATTGGAAGACAATCTGTTCTCACTGATGCAGTGCATCGAAATAGCAGAAAAGGAACTCAGGCCCCTGTGGCTAGCCTCTCTGGATATCAAGGGAGCGTACGATAGCGTGGTTCAAGAGGACTTGTGGGGAATACTGGACACACTAGGTGTGAAAGATGGAGTCACTTATCTTTTAAAGGAAATCTATAAAAGTAACAAGGTGGTTTTAAAGTGTAAAAAAACAGGTATCCAAGCCCACAGAGGTGAAACAGGGGCTTAGACAGGGGTGTCCACTGTCACCCTTGTTATTCATGATGTACCTACAAGGATTAAAGGCCAAATTAGAGGGAAGTGGACTTGGCTTCAACCTCTCTTTAGTCAAACAAGAAAAACTCATTGATCAGGCACTACCAGCATTAATGTATGCAGATGATATAGTGCTAATGGCTGACAACAAGGAAGGTTTGCAGAGATTGATGGACATCTGCGGTAATGAGGGAGATAGGTTAGATTCTTACCCACAGTCATTATCGCAGTGATGCTAAAGCACTCCTGCATGCCAACAACATCCTAACGGTCGAGAAAACTTTCAAATATAATCTAGGCAAACTAGTTTTCAAGCAAATAGAAAATCAGCTTCCTTTGTGTATAATGCCTCCATCTAGTCTAGAGAATACAAACTTGACAAGGTTTGCACAAAATCACAATTTTATCTCACCTATAGTTCATATTAACTATAGCAAACAAACAGCCCACTTCACTGGAATCCATCTTTAGAATACCATACCTTCAGGAATAAAAGCCTCGGAATCAATCGGCATATTCAAAAAAGATATGAAGACTTTCCTTTCATCCATTCCATTATCTGGATAGTTTTGATGACTTCTATTACTCCCGCTCCCTTTCATGCTTTCTCACAACCTAACGTTAACAAAGCATCACATCATCATCCTACATTGCTGATATCACAAGTCACTGTTTAGTTTTCTTTTCTCGTAGTTTATTTTTGCTATCTTTCACCATGGTAGTTATCTGAAAACTACTTAGAAGAGTTGAATTACCTCTACTTTTAAGTTGTATTATTTCAGTTTTTGTTGCTGCTTTCTGCTATAGTTTTTCTTAAGTAGAACTCCTTTTTCGTTTTTACCTGCGATGTATTTCATTACCTGTTTTCTGTACCACTGTTTGCTGCATCAATTAATTTTTTCTATATTCACTACTGTAGGAGGTCCCGATTCAGTCTCTGACTATGGGACCTCCTTCTGTATACACAAATTTTTGTAATTGATTCGATGACAAAATAAAACCAATTTAGATTTTGATTCAGATTCAGTAAGGAAAATTCAGAAGTCATGATTTTTAATGATTATGAAGGGTGTGAGCTTAGGATACAGGAAGTCACACTAGAGATAACAGATAAATACAAATATCTGGGCGTATGGATAAGCAAAGGGACCGAGTACCTAAGGGAACACGAATTATATGTTTTATTTCATTCTTTATTCTTTATTCAATGATTACCCTGCTTAGCCCGAAGGCGCTGCAGCAGGGGGGTTACAATGTCGAGAAAAACACATCTTCATTAATACAGCACATTTGTTCATTTGATAAGTGATTCCATTCTCTAATGGAACGAACAAAAAATGAATTAGCATACAAATTAGATCTAGTACGGTACTCTAAAATCTTGAAACAATGATCATTTCGCGAAGAGATATAATGAAGACTGTGAAGGTACTTTTCTTTTCGAATGCCGGTTTTACCAAGAAATATTTGGTACAGGACCTTTAGCCGCAGTTTCTTTCGACGCGATGAGAGTAATTCCCACCTTAGTTCAATTTTCATATTGGTGCAACTGTCATTTTATGAGTACCGGCTTAGGACAAACCTTGCAGCTCTATTTTGTATTTCTTCAAGTTTGTAACTTAAAGTATTTTGCCAGGGGTCCCACACGGCACAGGCGTATTCAAGCATAGGGTGAATGCATGTTGAGTACGCCGTTGATTTCAAACATGCCGGCGCTTGTGTCAGGCTGCGCTGTATAAAATTTAGTGACTTGGCGGCCTTCGCAACAACTGAATCAACGTGTGCATTCCATGAACTGTCGGCTAAAAAAATTACACCTAAATATTTATAATGCGGTTTTTGTGTTACTGTACTATTACAGATTACATACTCTGAAGCTAACTTGGTTTTTACGTGTGAAAGTAACATGAATGCACTTATTGGCATTTAATGTCATTTTCCACCTTGAACACCATTCTTGGATGCGCGATTAGTCGCTTTGGAGCAGGGCGACATCACTCTCATTTCTAATTTTTCTGTACAAGACACAGTCATCTGCAAACAACCGTATATTAGAATCAATTCCTGAGCAAATGTCATTTATATATATTAAAATAAATGTGGCCCTAGGACTAAGCCCTGTGGCAACCCTGAAGTGATGTTTACAAAACTTGATTTTTCGCCATTTAATACTACACACTGTTGGCGGCCTGAAAGGTAATTATCTATCCACACCAGAACTTCGCGGTCAATGTTTACCGCAACAAGCTTACGTGTCGACTAAAGGTAACAGGAATGCAGCCGTGATGAAAAAGAGGGCACTGTGAAATTACGATAGGTATGATGTGAGAGGAATATGGAAAGGGGCCATGGTTCCTGGGCTGACATTCGGCAATGCTGTCTTGTGCATGAGATTAGAAGTTCAAGCAAGATTAGAAATTAAGCAACGTGGAATAGGTAGGCTTGCTTTAGGAGCTCACGGGAATACACCAAATCAGGGAGTACAAGGTGATATGGGATGGACATCATTTGAGGGCAGGGAAGCTAGCAGCAAAATAAAATTTGAGAAGCGATTGCGAGAAATGAGGGAGGAGCGTTGGGCTAGGAAGGTTTTCAGCTACTTGTACATGAAGAATGTCGATACAAAATGGAGGAAGCGAACCAAGAAATTGACTGGTAAATACTTAGAAAACAGCAGGTGGCCAAACCAAAAAGAACTATCGGTTAAGAACAAAGTGAGGGAAACGGAGGCTAACATGTGGAGAATTGGCATGATTAAAAAGTCCGCACTAGAGATCTATCGAACTTTTAAGCAGAAAACTGCCAAGGAAAGGATCTATGATAATACTCGGGGTAGTTCTCTACTGTTTGAGGCCAGAACGGGAGTATTGCGAACCAAGACATATCGGGCCAAATACAAAGGAGTAGACACGGTATGCAGTGCATGTGGAGAGGAGGAGGAAACTGCCGAACACTTGATAATGTTCTGTAAAGGGCTTCACCCTATAGTTCAGGATGATGGCGCAGAGTTTTTTAAAGCACTGGGGTTTAGGGACCGGGAGGGCAAAATAGACTTTAAGCGGGTAGACTTAACTAGAATGAGGTTATCTGATTGGTGGCTAAAGTCAAGGCACAAGTGAAGATTAAACCCTTCACTGCAAAGTACGGATCCTCAACCTCACTATTTAAAGTAAAAAAAAAAAGATAAATCTTGTGGTTAGTTAACTAAGTATTACGGCTAGGTGGCGTTAGCCGCCACTTAATCTAAAGGATAGAGCCACATCCATACATTCATCCATCATCATCAGTGATTGAAACGAGCAGACAACATTATTGCGGCAGTTTTCTTGGGTGCGATAATTACTTGAGGAAAAAAAGGTATCGTATATTTGTTGGGCGATGTGGGGGGTGCGAGAATTACGCGAGTAAATACGGTATGCTAAACCAACTAGCCCAGTCAGCCACTTTGTTTGGTTTACCCCAAGCTAAGGGGGTGATAACAAGAGCACCCAGACATAGGTGGCTGGCTCGATGTATGTATGTATGTATGTATGTATGTATGTATGTATGTATGTATGTATGTATGTATGTATGTATGTATGTATGTGTGTATGTATGTGTGTGTGTGTGTATGTATGTATGTATGTATGTATGTGTGTATGTATGTGTGTGTGTGTGTGTATGTATGTATGTATGTATGTATGTATGTATGTATGTATTTTGTTGTTTAGTTTCCGCAAAACCAGGCTTATGCTTGTTGGCGATATCAATCTACCAGGTATTGATTGGCCTACTGGATGTGTCGGAGCCGCAGAGCACTCTGATATTCTATCCGACATTATGCTAACTCATAATTTAAACCAGGTTGTTCTTGAGCCCACTAGAATTTGCGGTACAGCTAGGTCCGTACTCGATCTTGTGTTCTTAGATCGCAGTTTTTCTGATTATTCATTTCATGTAAGTGACGGGATTTCTGATCACAAGGTTGTAGTTACCAATGTCTTTCTGGAACCTAAAAAACGTTTGACGGGAGTTAAGCCTACATATGTCAAAGACTACTCCAGGGCGAGGGACGAGTCTGTTTTGGATTACCTTGACATAGCTTACGAAAGCTTTCAAGGTAATGATGTGCGGCATTTTTGGGAAATGTTTAAAGAGCATTGCAAACTTTGTTTAAAGTCTTTTATACCTGATAAGAAAAAACGAACCAAAAGGGTCAATCCATGGATTAACCGAGATATTATTCACCTAAAGCGGCAAATTAAACGTATCAAGAAAACTCGCAGTTCCGATTGTGATGTCTTAAATATGTTAGTCTCCAAACTTTCGAGCAGCGTAAAATCCGCAAGGAAACGGTATTCGGTATTTTTGCGAAAGTTTGCCCCAGTTCATTTTAAACGATCCAGGAAATTTCTGGAATCACATCCGTAGTGCACGTAAATCGGTCGATCAATTATTGGTTGATGGCAAGATGGAAACATCTTGTCTCTCCATTGCTAACGCTTTCAATTCCTTTTTTCATTCTGTGTTTTCAAACGATCAAGGTGATGAATTTTATATGGAGGCTCATTCGGAACAGATCGAGCTTGTTTCTTTTGAAGGAGTTTTTGAAATGCTTCTGCGATTAAATCCTAAGTGCACTACTGGCCCGGATGAAATCCCGAACGCCTTTCTGCGTCGCTATGCAGAATCTTTAGCTCGGTTTTTGACAGT
The DNA here is from genome assembly GCF_043290135.1 of Rhipicephalus microplus. Taxonomy (NCBI): domain Eukaryota; kingdom Metazoa; phylum Arthropoda; class Arachnida; order Ixodida; family Ixodidae; genus Rhipicephalus; species Rhipicephalus microplus. The sequence goes on along the minus strand of NC_134700.1, from coordinate 12,765,661 downwards.
CATTTTTCGTGAACCTTTTCGGACGTCCGTGCTGCCCCATGATTGGCTTATGGCTAGGGTAATTCCAGTTTTTAAAAATGGAGACCGTTTCCAGGTTGACAATTATCGACCAATTTCCTTAACGTGCTATTGTTGCAAGATGATAGAACATATTGTAGCTAACCATATTCTTAATGTACTGGAAAAAAATAAAACATTGAGTCCCTTCCAACATGGTTTTAGAAAGGGATTTTCTACCGTTACGCAGTTGGTCACCGCCGTTCATAGTTTTAGTTCAATCTTAGATCACTCCGGGCAAATTGATGTTTTGTTTTTAGACTTAAGCAAGGCATTCGACAGGGTTCCTCATGGTAGCCTTCTTTTAAAACTTAAACAAGCAGGAATTCCTTCTACACTTGTAAATTGGGTTAATTCATATTTGAAAGATCGAACGCAATTTGTAGACATCGATGGTACTTGTTCCTCTTCTCTAACAGTGACATCAGGTGTGCCCCAGGGAAGTGTGCTGGGGCACCTGCTTTTTTTGTTGTATGTTAATGATTTAGTGTCTGTGGTTGGTGATACTGTGAATATTGGAATGTTCGCGGATGATATCATGATTTATACTGAAGTGCAGTCTGCTTCTGATCAACATCGGCTAGATAGGGCTTTATGTGACATATCATCTTGGTGCGACAAATGGGGCATGAAAATTAGCACTACAAAAACAGTTCTTTTACGTATAACCAGGAAACGAAACCCCATAACTTTCCGGTACAAAATTAAAAACACCTTAATCGAGGAGGTTGGTAAGTTTAAATACCTAAGTATCATATTGAACTCCAGATTAGATTGGAACGACCACGTTCAGCAGGTAACTTCTTCAGCGCTAAAAAAACTTGGTCTTTTACGGCATAAACTTCGAGGTACACCTAGTAACGTTAAGCTTTTAGCGTATAATTCCATAATTAGACCTAAACTGGAGTATGCAGCGGTTGTTTGGAATCTGCACACGAACAAAAACATTAACGAATTGGAGAAGGTTCAGAGGAGGGCTGTTCGTTTTATTTATAATAAATATAAAAGAAGTGATTCTCCGTCAGGTATCATGGCACTCAATAAAATCCAACCACTACACATTAGACGCCAAATTGCCCACTTAGCTTTTATGGTATCCCTAATTAAGTGTAAGACTGGATTATCACCCACTCCATTCATTAGTCCGTCCACCACGAGGAAAATACGACACACACATAGCCACAGTTTATCCCCATTCATTGCCCGAACAAATACCTTTAAGTTTTCATATTTTCCTTGCACGGTAGATGACTGGAATAAATGGCCAGAAAGAATTTTTAGTGGAAATTTTATGACAGCCCTACACGATCATTTTAGAAACATTTAATTACTGACGTTCGGGTTTTTAGCAATGTTTCTTGAAGTTGTGCGTGATTTTCTAGTTTTATTTGGATTGAAAACCCTGCTATGTTTGTGCGAAAAGTCGGTTTCACCGTGGCTTGTTTATTTTGTAGTTCCAAGTGAATTCTGCGTTTTGTTGCTTCATGGTTTTTGTTATATTGCATTGCATTGCATGTGCGTGAACATTCTTTTTTCTGCCCGTCCTGCTTGGACCATTAAATTGGTCTGCAGTATTGTATAAATAAATAAAAATAAATAAGTATGTATGTATGTATGTATGTATGTATGTAGGTTTGTATGTATGTATGTATGTATGTAAGTACAGATGGACGGACGAACAGACACACAGATGCCAAAGGTGCTTGCAGTACAAAAAGAAATACTTTTAATTAGAAAAAATAACAAATTTGGTGCATCTTTGTGTCCCACAATGTCATACAACAGTAATCAATCGATATCGCATGCCTTTCTTGCATCGTCACCATGCGCTCGGTACTCTGACACAATCGTGCGGCTACTAGCATGACAGACGTAGCCAGCGCATAGTTCTCAAGAAAGAGAAGGAAAGCAAGCCAGATAATTATTATTGCTGTGTAGCTGAAAGACACCCTATGTACTCCTGTTTGCCTTATAAAGTCTCGATTAGTAAGAACAGGGGCGAAAATTAAAAAGAAAACAATTAAATCTAGAATTGTATGTACCAAACTAATAGTGGGAACTCGGATAATTTGCTGAACATTTGGTAACTGGTGCAAAGCTAGGAATATAAAAATGAGGGCAGGAAAAAGACAGGACGGGTGATAATTAGTACCCGTTCTCTCTCTTTTTTTTTCCTTTCTTGTTCCTACAACTTTGAGCCAGTTACAAAATGCTCAGCAAACTAAGCCACTAACTCAAAAACAAGTTCGAGTTCTTCTAGAACCCGGATAAGTCGTGGCCACCTAGGGCACTTTGATAATAGCTTAAATTTAAGTACACTGGCGTTAATTGTTACATTTCACCTCATCAAAATGCGGCTACCATGACAGGAATCTAACCACCAGCCTCGTACTCACTAGTCAATATTAGAGGTACACAATAAAGTGCTACCACATAAAAAAAAAGAAGACAGAAAAGGTTTCTTTACCATGTGAATTGAACCCGAGACATCGCACTCACAAGCTCAACTATTTAGCACAATGATATACTTCTCTGCAAGTACAGATGATGGAATTCTAGCTTTATTTATTTATTTTTTAATCACAGACTAGAATAGTTAATTAGTGTACTGCTTTAAACATAAATATATAGTAATGTAAAAGATTAATTGCCCACAAAATGACATCTTTTGATTGTTCAAGATATTCAATTCGTATTTGAAAAATTTGATACTCACACACTCATATTTTTTAAGCCATTTTATGTTGTAAGATGTAAATGAAAACCAGAAGACAAAAACAATCACAGCCTAAGCACTTCGTACAAATGGTCAACTAGCGAAAGCTGAAACGTGCGGCCCGGCGTTCAGCCGTGGGTTCAACCCGACACTGCACTTAAGCCTTTCGCAATTATTGGTTGCATGTTGGTGCTTCTTCATGAGGTTAGACACACACTTGGCGTGAGTTTACCACAGTGTTTATTTTACATGCCGCACATTGTGCCTTGCATGATTTCGATCCTGGAGAAGTGTAATGAGTGGATAAATGCATTTCGCAATGTGTTAATCACAGTGGTTATTTTCAAACCACAGGAGGCTACAGGGGTTGCCGACAAAGCCAAAGTTCCGCTGCAGAACTCCCGCCAAATACGGGCATTCACCCAGCGTTCGCGCTCCCACAATCGTCATGTTGAAGCTGTCGTGTCTGCAACGACACTGCTTGTTCGGTGCAGCGTTGTTGCAAGCGTTCGACATCATGAGTTAATTCGGCGACATGATCTACAGCATCCGCCCGCCACCAGCGCTTGCATTCCTGTTCGCCATTTAGCATGGCTTGGAAGGCTGCCATACCATCGGTACTCAGTTTCTTCCGGCACTTGGCCTACCGGGGCTGTTTTTGTGCCCGGACAGCAGCATTCAGCCCGGCAAATTGTGGGCTCTCTCACATTTTCACTGCCGCCGCTCCATGTGGAAGGTCTCAGTAAGAACTGATACATGAGAGCTTGGTGCCCTGGCTACGACGCGATGGACGACGTCATTCACAACGCAGCCAATGGCATGCGTTTTTGGGTACGACGCTGAGAACAGCATAAGTGATAACTAATGGAGACTGCTCGTGACACGGATGTCAAACAGTTTTTCGTTTTTCTTATCCATATGCAGCTTTCACTGTAAAATGCAAAAACCTTTCTTAGGACAACCACATGTGAGTGGCGCCCCCACCACAATTCCAACGACGGCTACTTTTCACGTGATCACCGATAATCCACCAGGCAAGAAAAATTTAGGATGCAGTCATCTACCCTAACACTAGTTGTGACCTAACAAGTATATATCTTACATTGTGGTTTAGGGTTAGGGTTGTGCACTTAAATTGATGATGCAAACTGCAAGCGGCCAACGTGGCCTCCATTTCTGGCTGAAATTGACGCACATGAAAAAATTTCGAGGCTGGTTGGGCATTTTGATGCAAGGCACAACTTCAGCAAATTTCAATGTTTTGGCGCAGCTCAGCCCAAAATTGAGGAATCGTATTACAGTGGTGCAATTGGTGCAGCTGTTGCACCCCTGTTGAATATAAAAATATTATTTATATGGATGTCTCTGGAGCTGACCTGTTGTCGCAGGCTGCCTCGCTTGGGCTCCCAGGTCCAGTGCTGGGAAATGATGGCTCGTGCTTCATGTCGCATGCGTTCATACTGCCACACAGCTGCGCCTAGGAAGGACGCCCCGCAGCACTGAAACAAGAACGTGCCAGGCTCACGATCTAGCCTGATGACACTGGTAGCACAGCACTCGCAGACTCACATGCATGTTGGCATATATAGACTTCGATACTATACGTTTAAGAAGCAGGATTACTGCATTTGCTCGCTACATTCCTTGCATGCTTTCAGCTCATGTTCTTTATGTATTTTCGAACACATATATTTGGACTTAATGAAATTCAACTTTAAAAAATGAGGAAACTTCTTTTTATGGTAATTTCTCATATTTTATTATACTGGAAAGCTTAGAGGTCAGTCTCTAATGACACCACAGTAACACAGGAAATGCCATGGCACTTTTTGGTCTGCAGGATGATGAGGTCGTATGCTGGAAAAAGTTAAGTGTGACAGTGATTATACTTTGGCCTTGGTGGAAAAAGATACAGGTTGGTCGATTCATATACAGTTAAACAACTTTATAAGAGGGACACTACGGGCAGCCATTCTTGTCTCTTATATGAGATGTCTCTTATAAGCAGGCCATCATGTAGGCATTTTTTTTATCAACATGCATTTTACTGTAGACACACTGGTGTCTCTTATGCCCATTTGTCTCTTATATCAGTGTCTCTTATAAAAGGTGTGAAGAAGAAAACGCATCGTTGGCAAGACGCATCGCCACCGCTTGGGCCCAGAACCCAGTAGGGTTCTGGGCTCGTCTCGCTCGCCTCGTGCTGATCGTCGCCGGCATCTGCCTGAACGTTGCTCTGTCCCTATTGTGTTTTAATCATAGAGCCGCTGTCGCAACACACACCAATATACCCCTTTTCAATTGGTGGAGGGTGCTGCCATTCGGTGTCGCCTAAACCTGTGCAACCGAACGCTACCTGCCATCAAGGCCACCAACAATGCGCAACCTGGCTCTTTCACTCCATCCTCAAGCACCCCCGGCATTCTTCGCTTGCGAGAGCGCATGGTTTTTAGCGGAGCTGATGGGAACGACGTGGACGACTGGTTCATCCACTACGAACTGGTGAGTGCAAACAACAAGTGGGATGACGCGGACAAGTTGACGAACGTCATCTTTTACCTCGCTGATGATGCCAAAATGTGGTATAACAACGACAAAAACTACATTTCGACGTGGTTCATCTTCAAAACGTCATTTGTGGACGTTTTAGGCTGACCCACTGTCCGCAAGTCCAGGGCCGAACGACGCTTGTGGACTCCCGCCCAGAAGCCATCGGAATCATTCACCGGTTACATCGAAGACATTGTTGATCTTTGCAACCGTGTGAACACCGCCATGCCTGAGTCTGAGAGAATTCAGCACATCCTCAAAGGGATAAATGACGGCGCGTTTCAGATGCTCCTGGCCCGTAATCCTGCCACTGTTACGGAACTTGTCACTTTATGTCAAAGTTTTGACGAGCTGAGGAAGCAGCGCCCCCTGACTCGGCCATTTTCCTCACACGCCGACTGACTCTACAGTCTTACATCTGTTCCCAATCACTCACCAACCCTGCAAGATATTAAAGACTTTGTGCTTGAAAAAGTAGCTCAGCAACTGTCATTGATAGCCTTCACGCAACAGCCGCCGTCCTCTCGTCTGTCCTCACCGCTCCGCGACTTTACTGCCGAAGAGGTAGCTCAAGGGTGTTACTGTTGCTGCCCACCAGCAGCCTGTGGCCATGCCTGTCGCCCATGCGCCGGCTATGCAGCCCACAGCCACACCTCTTACGTATGTCCAGGTGGTACGCAGCAGACCCCGCCAGCAGCATTTGCCACCGATTTCTTCACTTGCTCCCCACTCCGCCTCTCTTTCGACACCTTCGGCTGCACCGCGAGTCAGCAATTCCTTGTGCAGTCCTGACAGTCGACCGATCTGCTATAGTTGCGGTACTCCAGGACACGTGGCACGATATTGTCGCCGTCCCTTCCAACCACTCCATGGCGCTACTCGGCCATTCCCGTATGACCCAGAGCCCATGCACCTACCTGCTCCCTATCCCTCACCGCAGTAAGGCTACACTAAGCTTCCCGAGTCTCAGTCACCCCAGCCCCCACCACACACTCACTCTCCCCGCTCCCCGTCTTCTCGCAGGCGATCACTGTCCCCAATGTGTCGCCGACCAGCTTTCTCTAACTGTGAAAACTGAACGCCGCACTTCCAGAGGCAAGGACAGCGCCGTCGTCGAAATGCCCACGTCCTCGCACTTCACCTGCTAACGTCGTCGCCATATCTGTCATTGATGTTTCTACCTTTACCCTCGTAGACACAGGTGCTGCCGTTTCTGTTATAGCCACCCAGCTCTGCCACTCCCTACGCAAAGTGACTACGCCGCTCTCTGGACTATCGCTTCGTATGGCAAGTGCACAACCACTTCGACCTCTTGGCACCAGTACAGCCTGCATATTCATCCAAGACTCTATGTACGTTGTCACGTTCATCGTCTTCTCGATGTGCTCGCATAACGTTATCCTTGGGTAGAGCTTTCTGTATCATCATGCTGTCATCGACTGCCCACGCGCTGAAGTTCAATTTTCGCACTTGTGTGACAAACCTTTGCACGAAACTCTTGATCGGTCACCAAAACCCGTCGTGCGTGAGGACACTGAAATTCCATCAGCCTCTCTTGCCGTTGTCCCTGTTTGCTGCGATGACCATAACGATGCTACGGTAATGTTTACACCTTCCAACATTTTCATGAGCCACAGAGTTGTTTCCTTGCCTTTTGCTACACTTAACGTCACTGCTGGCCAAAGCAATAGTTTCATCCACAACCCCCTTTCTGTATCGCTTATGCTACTTGCTGGCGAACGTCTCGGTCGAGTGGAGTACCTTGATTCTCCTTCCTTTTTTAACATGCCAGACAAATCGTGCAGTAGCGCTTCGACCGAGCTTCATGCCCTTTTTCCACTGGAATGCTCGTCGAGTGACATTTTCTCGAGTTTCATCGCCGACACCTTAAGTGCTCAAGAACCGACCTAGCTTCTTAATCTTCTCCGGCACTTCGCGAATTCATTCGACGTTTCTCAGCCGCAATCGGGCCACACTTCCACAGTGCACCACTACATTGACACCAGTTCCCACCAGCCATCGCGTCAAAGACCGTACCGTGCCTGCTGCAGAACATCACGTCATCAACGACCAGGTCGAAGAGATGCTATGCCGTCACGTTATTCAACCATTGAACAGTCCTTGGGCATCTCCTGTCGTTCTAGTTCGAAAGAAGGATGGATCGATTCGATTTTGCGTCGACTACTGGTTAATAAACAAGGTGACGTGGAAAGACGTCTATTCATTACAGTGCTTCGACAACCCCCTTGACAGCCTCAAAGGAGCCTAATTCTTTTCTTCGTTAGACATACGATCTAAATACTGGCAGGTTCCTATGGCAGAAGCTGATCGCCATAAAACTGCGTTTATTACACCAGATGACCTGTAGGAATTTAACATAATGCCTTTTGGGCTTTGTAATGCTCCTGCCATGTTTGAACGACTCATGGACAAGACACTGCATGGTATGAAGTGGGCTGTGTGTCTATCCTACGTCGACAACACTGTCGTTTTCTCTCCCGATTTCCCTACACATCTGCTTCGGCTTCAACAGGCTCTGACATTTTTAACCAAGGCTGGGCTCCCACTGAACCTTAAATAGTACCGCTCTGCTGTGCGAGACCTGTCCATCTTAGGGCACATCGGTGTCCAAGCATGGTGTTCTACCCGACCCTGCAAAAGTTCATGCATTCGCCGAGTTCTTGAAACCTACTACACTGAAAGAATTACGCAGTTTCGTCGGACTATGCTCGTACTTCCGGCGCTTCGTTTGAAGTTTCACGTAGATCATGTCACCAATGACCAACCTCCTAAGTGGCGACACAGACCTTTCATCCTGGTCTCCTGACTGCGACGCCCCATTTGCCACGCTCCGTAGTCTGCTAACCTCTCCTCCCATTCTTTGGAATTTCGACCCAACAGCTGCAACGGAAGTTCACACAGATGGTAGCGAGTTGGCCTTGGCGCTGTCCTCGCCCAACGCAAGCCGGGCTACTCCGAATACGTCGTCGCTTATGCGAGTCGCATGCTCACCAAAGATGAGGCCAATTACAGCGTCACTGAAAAGGAGAGCTTTGCGCTAGTGTGGGCGCTTCGCAAGTTCCGCCCTTATTTGTGCGGTCACCCATTCGACCTGATAATGGACCACCATGCACTTTTTGTTGGATCCCGACATAAAAATATCCTTCTGGCCACCTAGCTCGCTGGGCACTGCAAATACAGGAATACGACATTCACATCATTTATCACAGCAAACGCAAGCACTCTGACACCGACGCCCTGTCCCGTTCGCCTTTACTTGCAGACTCGACCTGCGGAACCACTGGTACCAACTCCATCACATCTCTCGACCTTGACTCCTTTGCCAGTGAACAACACAAGGACCCGTGGATCGCTTCACTTTTTGACTGTCTCTCTGGATCGTCGACAACTGCGTTATCACAATCTCTGCGACGTCAAGCTATTCATTTCGCCATTCTTGATCGGCTTCTCCACCGACGCAACTACGCACCTGAGGGTCGTAAATAGCTCTTGGTTGTCCCCCAACAGCTTGCGATCACAAATATGCACCTCCTTTCACGACGATCCCCAATGTGGTCATGCCGGGATTTTCGAAACTTAGGAACGTATTTGCCATCGCTTCTACTAGCACGGAACGTATAATTTTGTTATAAAATTTCTTATGTGCTGTCCTGACTGTCAGCACGGCAAATCTCCACCTTTCCACTTGTCTTGTGCGCTTCAGCCGCTTCTGTGCCCTGCCAAACCTTTTGAACAAATCAGAATTGATCTCTGTGGCCCTCTATCAATAACATCAGATGAAATTCGGTGGATCATAGTCGCTGTAGACCATTTAACATGCTACGCCTAGACTGCCACCCTTCGAAGTGCCACTGCGCGAGACATAGCGTCCTTCGTCCTCCATCGCTTCATTCTACGACATGGTGCACCTCGAGAGCTACTAAGTGATCGAAATCAAGCTTTTTATCAGAAGTCGTCGCAGCACTGCTTTTTGAATGCCATGTCGTTGATCGCAAGACCACGGCATACCACCCACAGACTAACGAGCTCATGGAGTGATTTAACTGCACCCTCGGCGATATGCTCGCGATGTATGTGACCTCTGATCACACTAGCTGGGATCGCATTCTGCCATTAATCATGCTCCCATACAACACCACGGCACAGTCTACCACTGGATTTTCACCTCTCTTTTTTCTTTATGCGCGCGAACTTTCCCACTCTATCGAAACTCTCCTTCCATACCGTCCTGATGCATTCAAATGTCCATCTGTGTTCGAAGCTGCCTGAAAAGCAGAAGTGTGCCGTGAACTCGCACGTACCTTTACGTCACAAGAACAGCAGCGCCAGAAAGAAAACAATGCTGACTCTTCACGAAGCCACAGCTATTCCCCGGGATCACTTGTATGGCTAATTCCTTACCAAACCCCCGGCCTTTCCTCAAAACTCATCCCAAAGTATGAGGGCCCTTACCGCGTTTTGGAGCAAAGGGACCTTTTTTAGCCTATGGGAAACCTCGTGTATGTAGGAAATGACAGCCCTACTAGAATGTGGTTTGTTGAGTAGGCTGTTGCTTTGTCTCTTACCAGGCACTATTAGTGATGTAAAGAGAGTCTCGGCGATGGCAGTTAGCAGGGGATTAGGAAAACCTGCTTGTTGAAGGCGGTGAACTTGGTGTGAAAAAGTGCATTCTATCTGGTGGTGACAAGAGCGAGTTAGAGCTGCCTTTAGGCAGGAAAAAGCGATGCTACGCTCGACTAGCTCAGAATGGGCAGACGTAAAAGGAATAGAGCTCGTACCGCTAACAAACATGGTCTACCAAGAAAAGCATTTCTAAGTCGAGAAATGGTAGCTTGTCATCAGAAATAAGCTCCAACGTTAATTCAAACTGCTTCATTTCATGCCAAAATACATTAAATATCTCACCGGTGGTTCACCAAGGGTTGAATTGGTCGATGCGGTAAAACACTAAAACACTGCGTCTCTTTGGAAGGCTTACTCCATCTACTGGACATGCGAACAGGTTTTGCCGTATCCTTCGCTCCTATGCTTCCCGACAGGTCCGCTACTACACAGAATGCCTTCACAGTGCAAATTTGAAGCAGGCACCAAAAAGTATTGGGGGAGAAGTACTTTCATCAGTATATTCGCTTATCACGTCAATCAGCCAAGTTTTTATGGGGCCAGTATCTACATTGGCTGCCAAAAAAAGAGAGGCTGACGTACCCCACCAGGACAAGAAGTCATTATCCTTGGAGACCTTGCTGTTCCTGGAGGTGCAAAAAAGATGTTGCGAAATAGATTGAAATTCTGCGAGCATCCAAACCTGGACAAGGAGGAGCTGCTTAGCCTGGTAAGAAGCACGGTTGGACGAGAAAAAGATGACGAAATTGGTCGACTCGTTCAGGAGGGAGTCGAGTGCCTTCCGCAAAACGTCAAGAAGGCTCAACAACGGTCTAGTGCCGTGGTCGCCAGCCTACGAAGGGCCGATGTCAAGCTTCTCCAATCTGATAAAGAAGGAAGATTTGTGCTTACACCAAAAAATTTGTATGACAGCAAGACTGAAGAAGCCATGCGAAAGAATTTCAATGTGCTCCCAGCCACCAAAGAAACTAGTGAGGACGCAAGCGGCAAAACTGAGTGACAAAGTTGGGCTAACCACTTTGGCAAAGTCTGAAAAACAGCAAAAGGCCTGAGCCTCTCTATCTTTTTTCAGTGAAGACACACAAAGAAGACAATCCCATCAGAGTCATCGTCTCTGAGCGCGGTACTTGGCAGCATCCTGCTGCATTGTATCTTCGGAGGTCTCTAGCTGTCCTGCCCATTGATGAACCCTGTCAAATCAAGAGCCCAGTCACCATCAGTGATTACCTCCGGACTGAGTGCCCAAAACGAGTAAGCGCCTTCTCTGTTGGTGTTGAGAAATTGCTTTATTCTTTACCGCATGACCTTGTGTGTGATCAGGTTAACCAGTGCATTGAGCGTTATGGCTGCACCAAGTTTCAGAATGCATGTGGAATTCATGTTCACCGGTATTTAGAGCTACTGCGCTTTTATCTACTTTCGACCTTTGTACTTCACAAGGACACCTTCTACACTCAGCGGGAAGGAGTGTGCATTGGCTCACGTTTAGCTCCGGTTCTTAGTGACCTTTTACTCGCGCGGTAAGACAGAAGTCTCATGGCTAACCTTCATCAGACAAGCACAATTAAAGTGTTCTGCTCCGTTTACCTTTTAGTGTTTTACTGCATCGACCAATTTGACCCTTGGCAAACCACCGGTGAGATATTTGGCGTATTTCGGCATGAAATTAAGCAACTTGAATCAATGTCACAGCTTATTTCTGATGACAAGCTATGATTTCTAGACCTAGAAATGCTTTTTTTGGTGGACCATGTATGTTAGCAGTGCGAGCCTTCTTCTTTTTACGTACACCCATTCTAAGCTAGTCAAGCATAGCATTGCTTTTTCCTGCCTTAAGGCAGCTCTAACTAGCTCTTGTCACCACCAGATAGAATGCAGTTTTTCACACCAAGTTCACCGCCTTCAACAAGCAGGTTTTCATAATCCCTTGCTAACTTATATCGCTGAGACTCTCCTAACGTCACTAAGAGTGCCTGATAAGGGACAAAGCAACATTCTAGCCACATTCTAGTACGGCTGTCATTCCCTACGTACACGAGGTTTCCCATAAGCTAAAGAAGGTAACTGGCGAAATAGGTGTACGAGTTGTGTTCTGCGCACGTGACAAGCTCGCTAGGCTGTGTCACAGGGTTAACTTAACAGTGAAGGACCCAAGAAAGAAGTATGCACTAAGAAACATGCTACGCGCGATGTTTAATGTGTTTTAGTGACTGTATACAAGATATTGTTTACATGCAGGCTCTGTTACATTGGCCAAACTGGCCGATGCATTAATGATCAGTTGAGGGAGCACGCTTACTCTCTAAAAGGCCTCGTTCTCCGCCTACTTGGTGGACCATTGTAAAAAGTGTCGCTGTCAGCCAATTCTTGACAAGTGTCTGATTATGGGGCGATATAAAAATCATCAGCACAAGTGTGAGATTAGCGAAGACTTCCCTATTCAGCAATTTGGTACTTTCTGTGTTAGCGTACGTTCAATTTTTCTTCACGACTGTCAAATCAGTTATCTAGGGTCCACCGATATGACTGGCTAATGTAGGCCGTTTGGCACATGTATGTGCGATTTTGCTGATGTGCGTGGTTATGGAGAGATTCTGTTTTCCTATATATTGCAGTTGGTTTGCAATATATTCGGCTGTTAGTTCAGAGCTCTGTTCTTGTCTCTTCTATTCCCTCCTGTCGTTTGCCCTGTTAAGTACTTTCTTCGTCTACCATGCCTGGACAAAAGTAGACTTCATGCAGAACACAGTCACTGATATATTTTTAATGCACTTTGATAAGTAAGAGCGGAAGCACTTAAAAAATATGAATAATAACTAGCGGCTGAGCGGTTTATCCCATCTACGCTACGGCTGTCCGTAACGCGGAGGCGTGTTAAGCGCTATAATTTAAACGTATAAGATTTACATTAAATTTTTTTTCCCATTTATTGTGATCCTGATGTGCTCAAAGAAGGTATAACCTAAATATAATGTGGTGGTTTACCTAATGATTTCAACAAAATAAGTGGACCCAACGGCCTTCTATATCAAATCTGCAGCGAAAAATTCATGTCATGCTACCAAAAAGCCAGAATGGAATTAATGTGCACACCTGTATTCCATTCGAATGGAACGATGAGATATTGTATTCCATTACCTCTGCAACTTAGGTCGGTCTCAAAAAAAAAAGAAGAAAAAAGCCGACTGCTCATACAAAAGATTTTAATACTAAAATACCTTATGATTACAGTTTAGACATACACAATTGCGCACTCACCCCGGTGCATACATACCCACAAAAAATATGTGCGCACACTCATGTGCAAGCTAGCGCACGAATACATAGACGAGTGCAAGCAGGCTCTCACACACATACGCACGCATGAATACAGACATGCACAAATGTACGCACACACAGGCGTACATATACAGACATAAGTGCATGGCACATGCACACACAGGCATGATTACAGACATACCAAATCCCCGTACTCCCATAAACACACACATAGGCTTGCACCACAGGCACACCTGCAAAAATACTGACGTACACAATCGCAAACAAACCCAGGCTCACACGAGCATACACAAACTCATACGTGTGCACATACACAAATACGCGTACACAGACATGCGTTCACAACTACAAGTTAGGAATTACACACGTTAGCTTACAAAGTACATACTTTGAAAATTAATGCACGTGCAAAAACACAAGAAAGCTTTGTCAGGGAACAAAGAAAATAACATAGCACAGTGACTCAGAAAAAGCTATATCCACATTTATATGTGCTCCTTACTGAACTCAACGGACAGTCTGGTTATGCAATGAGCCTTATAATCTCCTAACAACTTCATCCAGATATCCAGGTGTATATAGAGAAATTACTAAAAAAAAAACTTTATTTCGTCCACAAGTGTGTGTGTTGTGGAACAGGAGGGCTCGAGAAAAAGTGGATTTATCCACTTGAGAAGCCTCGAGCCCCCGTTTTACGTGGCATACAGCGAGAGCATGGAAGTGACTATGCAGTAGTGACATAATACAATACTTATACTAACACAGTATTACAATATTTACAACAAACACTATACAATACAAAAATGTGCACACTATCTAATGGTAAATCATTCACATAATCATGAGATGGCAATCAGTATTTCTTCATGCAAAAAAAAAAATAACTGAAGAAAGACAAAAAGAAGAGAAAACAGTTAAAACTTGAAAACTCGTTGAACAGAACCTATACTATTGACAAAAAGAAAGAGCATCAATCCTTGGCGGCAAAGAATGCTTTGATTGCACTGTTCCCAGTTGTCTCTAAAATGATTTCACATTGGAGTTCATTTAACAACTTTGGAAGCGTATGACGAAGCATTTGTTTTGTTATCATAATGCGTGAAAAAGGCATTTTCCAGATATCATCATTTCGTGAATTATATGACCTTGTGAGTGGTGTCAACTCAGAAAATGTACGAAGTAGTCCGTCTGTATCGTGCTTGTATTTTCTGGCTAGATTTAATGGATACAAATTGTGTACGGACGTGATGTTACATTTGATAAACAGGGCTTTTGTGTGCGCAGTTTTTTCCACGCATGCAATGTGGCGAAGTGCTTTCTTTTGTAAAACAAACAGGTGGTTCAGGTTTGTTAACGTTGTTGTGCCCCAGACTAGACAGCAATAATTTAAGCGAGAAAGAAATAGTGCATTATAAATATGAAGCTTGACAGCTGTTGGCAAGTGGAATTTGAATTTCGCCAGAATTCCTACTACCTTGGCTACCTTTGTAACAACATGATTTATATGAATGTACCATGATAGATGCTTTTGAAAAAATAGACCAAGTGATTTTACTGAGTCAACAATCTCGATATGTGAATTTCCTAAGCTAAGATTCAGAGCGGGTGCTACAGGTGATTGTCGGGGTGTGAAAATAATAGCTTTTGTTTTGGCTGTGTTGATTTCAAGCGAATTGATTACGCTCCACTTGTGTAAGTCGCGCAGAGCTATGTTAACATTATTTTGAAGAGTTTCGTAAGAATTGCTGAGAAAGAAAATAGTTGTATCATCTGCATAAGTTATGTACTTTGCTCCTTAATTAATTTTAGCATAATTAATTTTCACAGCAGGCCCTTGCCCTGCTGTGAATGTAGTCAGGCTGCTGCTGCTGCTGCTGCAGCAGCCTGACTACATTCACAGCAGAGCAAGGGCCTCTCCTATAATCTGCCAATCAACTTGGTCTTGTGCTTTCTGCTGCCACGCTATACCTGGGAAAATTTTAACCGCACCAGACTACCTAACTTTCTATTTCCTTCTTGTGTGTTTGCCTTCTCTGAGATTCCAGTCAGTTACCCTTATTGACCAGCGGTTATCCTGCCTAAGTGCACCGTGCCCGGCTATTGTCCATTTTTTCTTCTTGGTTTCAACTATGATATCCTTAACCCCAGCTTGTTCCCTGACCTACTCCGCTCTCTTCTTGTCCCATAATTCCCAATTACCACACTACAATTGAAGAAAACAAATGCTATCCCTGGCCAAATTGAATAACTTGGTTGTGTCTAACATATAAACTCGGAAAAAATCCCACTTCTTTCATTAAAACATGAAAAATCAGCAATAAAAAAAGCCACACAAGAAACATCCATGTCTGAGTTTTCACACTATTGGAGGATAAACGACACTATGCTTTCTTGAATTAAGGTATATTTTCTGTTAGAGTGAAACCTCTCTAAAATGCCTTGATCTGACTGCATAAACTGGCAGAACTGCATGCACGTTTGATCATAGCGTGCCAAGGCATTACTTACTGGCTGACTTTTTTGGGAGCTTAAAGTGCTTACAACTAAAAACAGGTCAGCCAGATGAAGCTTAGCCGAACAGCATTGTAAAGCACGAAATGAGAGACACTGTTGAAGATTTTCCTCCCTCTTGTAGAGGGATGTGGCACAGTAGCCCGCAATGCTGGACAGTGCCACGAGTTGTGGGAGAAATGCTGCTCCACTGCTCTGCTCACAGCACAATCTCAGACCTTATTCATCAGTTGACGGGATGTCTCTGATGAAGGCCTTAGGGGCTGCATTAAATGCGACCTGTTGGCATCGTCATGCTGCAGCAGCAAGGTGTGTTCGAATAAGAATGCCAGTCTGCCGACCCCATGTGATTTTCCTGAGAAAAATATGAACGTTGTTGCCAGAGTACCCAGAACCACAAAACCAGCTTTAGCCCTGCGAAAAAAATTTCACCCTTAAAAAATATTCACCAGTCTTAATTGAGCCACAACTGCCTCTGTCGAATTTCACCAAAATGGGATTTCGAAGAGATGCTACGAAAAAACTATAATAGCTGTAAGTCTCAAAAATTTTTTCTACAAACTACAGATAGTTTGTGTCAACAAAAATAATTACTTTGCAGTTTTTTGCTATTCTTTTAATAAAAATATTGCCACTGTATTGACACAACTGAGGACAGCAGGGGAATGAAGGAAAAAAAGAACGATGAGACATTTGAGTAAAGAAACTTGTGACGATCCTTGTCTTGTGTGGTTTTCTTCGTTACAAACAAGTGGAGATGCTGGATAGACGTCTATATACTCTGACCCCGAGAAAATAGAAGTTCTCAATACTCCTTCATCCTCATCGGAAGCATACAGCCTATGCAAAAGCCGATGGCTTCAAGGACTGCCTCTGGAGTACGACCTGCGAGTTCTACTGAGGATGCCAACCTGTGGTAACGGGGTTTCGGTTCAGGTTTCGGAACTGGTTCTCTGGCGCCCAGGGGGCGTTGTACATATGCATTTATTAGCATGCTTGTGTATATAAAAGAGTTCCTGCTTGGCTACCGGCTGCTGCGTACCTCGTGTCGGCCGGCGCTTCAGCGTCGTGCCCTGTGTGCTCCGTGCGGCGGACGCGCCGCACGATACAACATATTGGCGACGAGGATGGGATGCGCATGCATCCGACCGAGATGGGCATACGACATTTGCTACTTGCGCTACCATGTTCAGCACTCTGGATACAGCCCACTGATACTCCATTTCTGCGGATCACCAGTTCGTGACATCGAGACCATACCTGCGTTGCCCCGCGTCTATCCTGTCGAAATGTGAGCCATTCTTCATTCTACTTCCTTATGCTGTGCGGCTCACATTCAAGACGCTACCTAAGGATATTTCGACGAATTGACGGGACTGCAGACCTTTACACGTGGGGCGGCTCCACCGTTATTTCCTACGCGTACGGTCTGTTTCGGCAGCAGCATGTTCCCCAAAAATTCCACCACCTCCAATCCTGAAATGCCCTGGCGGTCCTCTGATTCCCTGGAAGACATGGCATCGCGTCGTGCAAGTGCAAGTGTATATCGACGCGGAGGCCCGGAGGCTACGCCAGACGCCAAGAAGGCGTTGCTGCTGAACGCGCTTGAAGTGGAGGGATTGGAAGCGCACTACAAGGCTGCTGACGAGCAGACGCTGCATGAAGGCGTCTAGGCTTCAGGAGAGGGCACAACGTACCAGCAGGCCTTGGCCGTTCTGGACGCATGCTTCGCACCACCTGAAGACACTTTCTGCATACGTGCTCGATTCTGGCGGAGAGTTCAAGAGCCAGATGAGACTGCCGCTCAATTTATTCTAGCACTGTGGCGGTTGGCCAACGACTGCAATTTCGGCACCGCTGCAGATACCATGATACAGGACCATATTTCTACACGGTTTGCATGACCCCGACCTGCTTCGGTTATTCATCCAGATGGGGTACGCTTTCCCTGTTTATTCGACGTTGGAACATGCCAGGGAAGAGGAGTGCGTCGACCGCGCGTGGCAACAGCTGGCTGCTCTGCAGGTCGACTCGGTTATGTGATGCGAGCATCAACACCGCGGCGTTCGTCCTCCTCAACCTATACTCAACCTATACTAGAGTGGGCACGGCGAGGCTGCACGGGGCAAGATGTTCACCGCGCCTCCCGTTTTATTGTTGCAGGCCCTTTTGCTGCCTTTCGCCGGGTTTATTTCATCGTCACATCAAGTGGTCTTCTGGGCTGGAAAAGTTTCAACAGGCATCGGCCCCGTCTCTGCATCAGCAAGCTTCGTTTCCGATGTGCTTCCTGCGCCTGTGCGGATGCATATCAAAGGCCTGACGTCATCACCCTGGGCATCTATAAAACCAACAGTGCACGACGGATCGGCTAGTGGGCACGGGGAGGCTGCACGGGGCAAGATGTTCACCACGCCTCCCGTTTTATTGTTGCAGGCCCTTTTGCTGCCTTTCGCCGGGTTTATTTCATCGTCACATCAAGTGGTCTTCTGGGCTGAAAAAGTTTCAACAGGCATCGGCCCTGTCTCTGCATCGGCAAGCTTCGTTTCCGATGTGCTTCCTGCGCCTGTGCGGATGCATATCAAAGGCCTGACGTCATCACCCCGGGCATCTATAAAACCAATAGTGCACGACGGATCGGCTAGTGGGCACGGCGAGGCTGCACGGGGCAAGATGTTCACCGCGCCTCCCGTTTTATTGTTGCAGGTTAGTTGTACTTATTCGTATCGATCTGACGAAAGATGCCTTCTTGTTGTGCCGTGCCCACGGACGATGCTTTGTATACTATGTGATTGTGTGCATGCATGTAAGCTATTGTTGTGTGGGGACATTGAAGAAAATCCAGGACCTACCGTTGAAGCGATGCTAGAGTCACTTATTAAAGGCCAACAAGCTATCCGAAATGATTTGCTAGAAGTAAAACAAAGAGTTGAGCAAACAGAACAAATGGTGATGTCTTTGGGAGGACGGTTAAGCCATTTGGAGAGCGAAACAAAAGGAATGGCTGTGAGAATGGATTCTTTTGATGGTGTTAGAGAGGTTGTCAAGACTTTAGAGGAGACAATACGTCTGCAACATGCGAAGATAGTCGACCTTGAAGACAAGGGTAGGCGTAACAATTTGGTTGTATTTGGCGTTGAGGAGGCCTCGAAAAAAAGTGAGCTCGACTTAAGACGACTGATTCTCGACGACATCTTCAAAGAAACTCTACGAGTAACTTGTTCGTCTGTTGATAGAATTCATAGAATAGGTAAGCCGTCCTCAAATCGCCCTGTGATCCTTCACTTCTGTAATTTCACTGAAAAACAAGCCGTCATGCTCAACGCTAAAAAACTTAAGGGAACAACTGTCTTCATTCAAAATGATTATTCGCAAGAAACACTAAGAAAAAGACGATCGCTTTGGCAGAGTGCCAAATCTGAAAAGGACAAGGGGAAGAAGGTTACGCTTGTGCACGACAAACTTTACATTAACAAAAAGTTGTACGCATGGAACGATTCCACAAACCGGCGCGTTCCTGTCCAGACAAATGAATTGCCGGCACCAGCAAACATATAGCCACTCCGGCGCCCTGTTGATGAGCTGATTGTCATTTCGTTTAATGCAAGAAGTATTGTAAATAAAATTGACAGTTTAGAACTGCTTCTTTTGAATTATGACCCCCATCTAGTTGTAATCACTGAAACCTGGCTGAGTGATAGGATTAGTGACGGCGAAGTTGTTCCACGTGGCTATCAGATATTTCGGTGTGATCGTGGCTCCCGTGGTGGGGGTGTTGCCGTTATAGCTAAAACCAATATCGAGATCTCGGTTTTGCCTGGGATCTCTAATCATGAAAGCTTGTTTTTAAACGTATCTTTTTGTGACTTAAAATTCTTGCTTTGTGCTGCTTATCGATCGCCTGATGCAACCGACTCGTTTCTTTGCAAATTGTACGATTATCTTTTGCCCTACCGTGGTCGCCCGGTTATTGTAACAGGCGATTTTAATCTGCCGAGTTTTGACTGGAATCGACCTACTTATGGAGAGAGTGACCCATGTGATACTCTCTTAGACATGATGTTGGCTATAAGTTTAAAACAGTTAGTTTTGGCACCTACCCGTCTTGACGCCATTCTAGATTTATTTTTTGTAAGTGACGTATTTTCTAGTGGTGTAGTAAATGTAGATCCTGGTATTTCCGACCACTGGCTCTTATCGTTTTATTGTTCTTCTACCGGGTTTGGCAGTGTTGAAGACCAACCGGTCAACCATGTCAAAAATTTTGACCGTGCCGATGACGCTTCTATCATTGATTACTTAGAGTTAAAATTTGATATCCAAACTAGCAATGATGTGCACACGTTGTGGACGCACTTCAAGGAAACAATAAAATACTGCATCGAGCATTTTGTACCCTTAAGGAAGGTTAGAAATAAGCGTTACAATGAATGGATTACCCGAGATATCATTCAGACCAAGCGCAAGATTAAACGTCTTAGGAGAAACAGGAGTCTAGGGGAGCAACATTTACAAAGCTTGAAGCAGTCTTTGGAATGTAAGGTTAAATCAGCGAAAGCTCATTATTTTACCGTAACACTTCCCGAGTTCATTAAAAATGACCCCTCTAAGTTTTGGCGGTTTTTGGGTGAACGGAAAAATATTCTGAAAGAAATAGCTGTAAATGGTAAAATTGTAAGAGACGACAAAGAAATAGCTCAATCATTCAATCATTACTTTCAATCAGTCTTTTCACCAGGCGGATAAGTTCCTAAACGCCCAACAGATTATTCAAATATACCTATTATTTCGGATCTCGGAATACTGGCATTATTACGAAAGCTTGATCCTAGAAAAAGTCCCGGCCCCGATGATCTTCCTAATGGGTTCTTGAAACGGTATGCTGATCAGCTATCTGCCTTTTTAACTAACATTTTCCAGATCTCTCTCACATCAGGTGAAGTCCCGTATGATTTTTTGGTTGCTAGGGTCAAACCACTGTTTAAAACGGGAGACAAACTTTCAATTTCTAACTACAGACCCATTTCCATCACAAGTAGCTGTTGTAAAATGTTGGAGCATGTTATTGTAGGGTTCATTCATGAATTTTTGGCTGAAAGGAACATTTTGTCGCCCTATCAACACGGTTTTAGAAAAAATATGTCCACTGTTACGCAATTGGTCACTACTGTTCATCACTTCTCTGCGGTATTGGACGAGTCTGGACAAGTTGATGTGGTTTTCCTCGACTTTAGCAAGGCCTTTGACAAAGTGCCACACGAAAAGCTTTTGTATAAACTTGAACACATTGGCCTTCCTGATTGCCTTTTGAACTGGATAAGAGCTTATTTAAATAACAGAAAACACTATGTTGATATTAATGGTTGTTTCTCTAACTTTCTTGCTGTTACCTCTGGGGTACCCCAGGGCAGCGTGCTGGGACCGTTGTTTCTTCTTTATATAAATGATTCAGCCCACGTAGTTCCCGAAACTGTCTCCATCAGGCTGTTTGCCGATGATTGTGTTGTTTTTAGAGAAATTCGCTCACCTGATGACTGTGAAGTTTTGCAGGAATCCCTTGTTGCAATAGAGAGTTGGTGTGAGCAGTGGGAAATGATGTTGAATGCTGGAAAATGTGCATTTCTACGAATAACGCGCAAAAAACATTTCTTCAACTCCCAGTACTTCTTGCAGAACACTTGTATTGCAGATGTTGGGGAGTACAAGTACTGGGGCCTCACTTTGAACTCTAATTTATCTTGGTCATCCCACGTAAAACGTATTTGTTCTGCTGCATTTACTAAGTTGTGTTTTTTGAGACGAAAATTAAGGCATTCTCCAAGTCACGTTAAGCTTTTAGCCTATGAAACTATTGTTAGAGCTAAACTCGAATATGCTTCCGTGATATGGGATCCGCACGTGAAAAAAGATATCTACATGCTTGAGCTCGTTCAGAGAAAAGCGGTGCGTTTCATTTTTAACAAATATGGGTGTTACGATTCTCCGTCGAAGCTCATGACTGACAATGGCATTCAAACCCTAGCAGTTCGTAGACGCTTGGCCCGTTTACTCTTCCTCAACAATATGGCTACTTCTAAGGTGAAAATAACTCCGTCAACTATGATTAAACCGCTAAGCACAAGAAGGACCCGTCACATGCATGCTCATTCTTTTCAGCCTATCTTCGCCAAAACTAATCAGTTTAAGCACAGCTTCTTCCCACGTACAATTTCCGAATGGAATGCGCTCCCGGAAGCAGTGATACAAGCTAAAAATTTTTCCCAAGCGCTCCAGGAAAGCATCTGTGGCTAAGTATATGCATTGTATGGTGTGCTATGCCTTGACCAATCTGTCTTGTACTCCTTTTTATTGTTATTATTTTTATTCTTTGTATGCATGTGTAACAGTGTTATGTGTATTGCTAATTGCCCCTCCTGCTTGGGCCACAAACTGGCCAGCAGTATTCGCAATAAATACTGCTACAACGTGGTGCTTCCAACCCTGCTGTGTCATCGGCCCCTACGAGTTCTGCAAAGAATTTGCCGATTCTACCGGACCATACTTTAACATAACAAACTACAACGATCCTGCCCAGACTGAGAGCGCGTTCACCGCGTGCTGGACCTGTCGGCGTCTCAGTTGGCCGTGCTCCTGATGTGCCTACTCCTGTCGCGTTTTTTGCGGTTGAGCATACCCGTATACCTGCTTGCGTCCCAGCTCAGCGTCATGTCGGTTGCGCCTGCTGGTCCTGTCTTGCCTGCTGCTGATTCTGCCCCGGCTATGCGTCTTTCAGCTTGTGGTGGCCTCCGGCATGCTGCGTCTGTTCTCTATACGCCGGAAGTGTATCCACCGAGCGTGCCGGCCGAGATTCAAAAAGTGGCCCCTGTGCTGTGTGCTGCGGAGGTGCTACTGCCGGTCGCGTCTGCGTCTGCCGCGTGAAATCCTGTTCTGTGCACGGCGCCTTAATTGGTGGTGCCAAGCCGTGTCCCGTCGGCGCGTCGTTTCATGCTTGTTCCGGCTCCTACCGTGCCAGAAGTACACTGGAAGGACAGTACACATGGGCCGATTCCTACGTAGCACCAGACTGCTGTGGGCGGCGACAGTGCCTGTCGTGGAAATGCCACCACTACAGGCGTCGACGCCGTAGACTCAAACACGACAATGACTATGCAGACATCCTCTCTCGGGGGGAGGGGATGATGTGGTGGTGATTTGGCAATGTGCGTTGCTGTTGTATTGTTGGTCTGCAGGCTGTACATTTTTAATTCTTCATAATTCATTGTGCTACGTCCACTGCGTTACAATATGCACTGTAGTACGTGTATAATTGTTAGTGTGCTTTACTTCTTGTTTTAGCGTGCATGCCTTACATTTTTATTTCATGTTAGTTTTGCATCATGTTAAGTGGTACCACAGCGAATGCTCTTTATTTCAAGAGGGGGATGATGTGGTAACGGAGTTTCGGTTCCGGTTTCCGAACCGGTTCTCTGGTGCCCAGGGGGTGTTGTACATGTGTATTTAATAGCATGCTTGTGTACATAAAAGAGTTCCTGCTTGGCTACCGGCTGCTGCTTACCTCGTGTCGGCCGGCGCTTCAGCGTCGTGCCCTGTGTGCTCCGTGCGGCACGTCCGCCGCACGATACAACACAACCACAAGTTGTGGTTGTGCTCCGTGCGGCACGTTGTGGTTGGCATCCTCGTTTGGCTCGTATGGTATGGGACAAGCACCTCTGCCGCTGGTCTTCGACCTACTGCGCTTACCGTGGCCATTCTATGATGACCCTTCTGAGGACATGGAGCACTGGCTCGATGACTTCGATCAAGTGGCTGATGTCAACTGTTGGAGGGAAAGGAAGAAGCTAGGGTGTCTGTATTTTGCACTAGAGGACTCTGCCCACGTATGGTTCATTAACCACGAGTCGATCACCACTGGACAGGAATTCCAATGGTAAATACGTGACAGCTGCAGCAGTCCCGAATGAAATGAGCAAGCAGAGCACGCCTTTCAGAGCAGATTTCAGAAGCCGAATAAAAGCGTAGCCATGTTTGTGGAGGACATGTTGCCGCTTTTTAAGCCTACTCATCCAAGCATGTCAGAAGTGAAGAAGGTGCGTCTGCTGGTGCGCCGCGTAAAGGATTGTTTGCTCGACTGATGCGAAGCCCTCCAGCTACAGTAGCTGAGTTCGTCAGCAAAGCAACTTCAATAGAACGAGCTCTTCAGCAGCACTCCTCAGTATATGACCGCCACCCCATTCTGGAATCAGCATTGGCCCCAGCGTTGCCTTGCGACACTGATGCCCTTTGTGAACTTGTGCGCAGTGTGGTGTGTGAGGAACTCGCTCGACTTCATGGAACACGACTTCAGCCACCCGTAACTTCTCCTGCCGATATTTTCCTCGACAAAGTTTGCCAGGCAGCCCAGTTGTCATGCCAGCGAGACCCGTAGCCACCCCTGTGCTGACTTATGCGCATGCAGTGTGGCAACACCCGTGCAGCCCATGACCAACAGTTGCCATCCGCCTTATCAAGAACCACTGCACCAGTTCCGGAGACCCCCCACATATGCCTGTGTGTACAAGTCAATCAATCAATCAATCAGTTTGATTCCTCTTCACTCCCAAAAAAAGAGGAGACCGGACTAAAAGCAACTACAGCTTGGCAAAGGTCCTGCCACCTTTAACAAATGACAGCAACACATTGCAGAGAAAGATTAAGCACAACACCTTAAAAACAAAGTATTACGTGATACAAAATACAGTTGCAATAAAAAAAACAGAAAGTTTGTAAAAAAAATATGTGCCTATGAACGGAAATGCGAATTTGGCGAATTTACATTTTCATACCCGATACACAAGTATATATAAGCAGGTTTACAAACGCACGTGTCTACGCTCTTTAGTAACATGTTCAACACAATTTCAACACTAGGGTAAGATAATAAAGAAAAAGAGAAAGAAAGTTACATTGCACAACATTAGTAATCTCTGTGGCACGACTGACAGAATAGTCATTTCTTGATTAGAGCTGCACAGACGATCAAAATCGGCCTTTGTAAGTTTGTATTAAGTATGATTGGCACAGTATGTTTTCATGATTGTTCGCCATATTTGTTTCAAGGGGTAAGGACATGCCATTTTGCTTATGCCTACTATGATGAATAGTGCAGTTTACATTCAAATCAGCCAGAAAAAATGCAACAGAATTATAAGACTGAGTGTGACTTGAGAAAGGTTGTGATATCCGGGAACGTTTGAGATGTATTATTGTTCCACGTTTCTGTTAACATTATTGCCGTGAAAGATAAGCACATTCATGCTCTCTAGAATGATTTCTAGAGCATCTCTTTTATTCACTGAAGAACGGACAGTCTGGTGAAAAAATGACAGCACTGGTCGTTTCTTTTTGATTAAGGCCTTATTGTCATGTAATAAAAACTCATAATTGTAACAGAAACACAAACATAAAGCAACAAACAGGAAATAAGGTATTTCTAGACAACCTTACTTATGTCATCCAGGATCTTTATGACAACCACCGCCATCTCAGCTGATTCACGGAAAAATACTTTGCCATTTCTTGTCCACGCATACTGTCACTTGCACTCTTTCCTTTTTCCGTTCGTGGTGCCGAATAGCCGCTTCACGGCAGGGCACAAATGCTCATTGACAAAAACAGGCACATTCAATTGAAATCCTAAATAATTTGAAAACAGCCTAGGTTTTCTAGCCTTCTCAAGGAATGAGTCTCGCGATGATCTGTGCGCAAAATAAGTGACAATGTTTGGGGCAGTGGTATTGCTTGCTGTTTTAACACGGTCACAGACTTTAATATCAGAATCGTCAAGGGGCTCGCCAACTGCTTGTCCTAGTTTCTTGGCAATTTCTCTTATGTTTTCCTGAGGAGCGTAGGGAACACCCCTTACTTCTACATTGTAGCATATCGAATGCTGTTCATATTGTATAAGCCTAGTTTCATGCCTCAGCTCTGCCCGCAGCTCGTCATGCTCATCCTTCAATGCCTTGACATTTTCTTCAAGATCTTATTTTCATCTCTATACCTTCCATGGACACCTTCATTGACTCGCAGCACTCAGTTATGAAGCTCAGGCTGCTCTTCATTTCTTTGATATCCTTTTTTAAATATCTCACAAAGCTTTCTCAAAAATCACGAAACTCCAGCATCATCGTCTACTTGAAATTCTCGAACAACCTGTTCATTTCCTTCTACTTAATGGACAAGCAATGGGGGGTCTAAACAAGGATGATTTTATACAATACCAGCTGGTACACGAGAGCAATTTACAAAGCAAGCACTAGAAACAGCAGCAACAGCTACGCCAGGAGAAGCTCACCGAGATATAACAAACTTGTTAAAAATACACTAGTCTGTGCAACAAAAACTCAAGTGTCTAGCAGGAATACATGCCACTGCAACCTGTTGCTGCCAAATGCGATGATCCTGGATCTTCGAAGAGCTTTTAAAGGCTGTACTGGAAACCACACAGGTGCAACACGAAGTAGTCAGTGTATGCGCTCCCACGAAGAAAGTAGCCAGCAAGTTGATATGGTTGGCGCCCCGCAGTGATCTTTCAGCAGACTCGAAAATGTGCAATGAAAATTTGAGGTCAAGGAGGCATACACGCCACCGTAAGCTGTTGCTGCCCAATGCGATGATCCTGGGTTTTCGAAAAGCTTTTAAAGATTGTGTAGGAAACCCCGCATGTGCAGCACGAAGGGTCAGTGTATGAGCTCCCCCAAAGGAAGCAGCTAGAAAGTTGATATGGTTGGCGCCCCGCAGTCATCTTTCAGCCGGCTCAGAAATTGGCAATCTGTGAACCACGCAGGCGCAGCACAAAGTGGTTGGTGCATGCGCTCCCATGAAGGAAGCAGCAAGCAAGTCGATATGGTTGGCGCCCCCGCAGTGATCTTTCAGCAGGCTCGAAAATCAGCAATCCTGTACAACGAAAATTCAAGTGTCAAGCAGGCATACACACCACCACAAGATGTTGCTGCCAAATTCCACGAGCCCTCAACAGAATCTGGAAAGTCAAACGAGTGGCATACTTCTGACCATGGCCTCCGAAATGGCGGCCGCGCGGCGTGTTTTTTTACAGCTGTCTCAATCACCGCACACCCCGCAAAATCAATGAGTGTTGCCTCGCGCAACCGGCTATCATGAGAGGGCACATTAAGTGGGGGTTCTGGTGGTGGCAGAGACCGTGGCGTTGAGCAGAGCGCATAAAATTGCAGTGTGTGCATGGTTTTCTTTTTCTGCGTATGGGCAAGAATCACCACCAGAATCTTTTGGCTGAACTAAGGGAAAGTATCTTTTTCTGTTACTGCATTTATTTTGACCTAATTTACGAAGGAAAGCATGGCAACTCCTGCATTTTCCTGACAGCTAATTGTACGGAGGTATCAATTCATCTGTGGCAGTATTACTTGGTTTTTTCATTACAGTTTGTTTTGTCCCGGTGCTAAATACCTCGATTTGAGGCATTCTAACGTTCCTCTTTTCTGGAGACTTTGTGGAGGTGCTGACACCCCCTGTATATGTTTGCATTGCGTGGCGCAAGTGTCTCGCCCAAAAGCCGAATTTCGGGTTACAATTACCGGGTGGTAAGTGGCATTGTGTTAGCGAGCGTTGATCACTACTACCATCATCATGGTACAGCGCCGGCGGCGACAAGCCTTGGTAGAGGTGAGCGAGAAATAAGGTGGTCTCTTCAGCACTTGGCGGTTGCCGCGAACGGTTTTCTCTAGCGTGGATCCCTGGTGCATGGCACCGCAGGTTGCGCGTCGGGGGCCCTCGTGGTAAGTCAAGCATTGGTGACGCTGCCTTGAGTGTGTTATTGCGTTTGTGGTGTTTTGAAGTGTATGGTAATATTGTGTAAGGATGTCCTAGAGGGTGGATCATGATTGATGTTATAATAATTCAACGGATGATATCGTCGTTCTAAAGCAGTGAAATAAATGTGTGTTGTTTGGTTTGTTCCGACCGCGTCTGCTGTGTCCGTTCACTCTAAAAGCGTGCTGTTCACCAATTCGAGACTTCACAACTTGTATGGGCAAAACTGGGCTAATTGCCATCGTTTAATCGTATTGCTCTCATATCCTGACCTATAATTTTATTACTATATCGCGACGGATATTTATGAAGTGGTCAATTGAAGTGCAGTTACGCTCTATAAAACTGAGCGCCCCGGTCATGTCATTGAAATAAGGTACATGAGAAGTAATTTTGCCGGCATATTGTAGAAGGCTTCAATTAGCCGACCTACATTCACTCCTCATGTCTTTCACAGTGAAAGTACCCAAGTTGTCATCGTCTCCTTTTTCGTCATCAGAATTTTGATTATGTTTTGGTAGCACAATGGCAATATTAGTGTCATGTTCATTTACTGTACGCTCGTCTGCATCCAAATCAAAGGGCATAGGTTGACGATGTCTTTCTAATAAAAACTAAATATTCGCCGAGCTAGACTACTAAAAAAAGAAAAAGTGCAAATTGTCCGTGCTATGTGAAACCGCAGTGTTTCACACCAGGTACATCAAACTCTGAATGCATGCTGCATACTTGTTGAACAAACAAAACATTTTGATGTCCATTCTTACATTACCCAACGCATCCGCTGAACACCGTGAAATTCACAGTGCGAATGGGCGACCATAAGTGACCCAAACGTACTTGTAACCAGCCCGTGGTCGTCGAATAACCGATGTTCAGTCTAGACATAGTCTAAACGCATGACGACCGCCTGCACCCTCCTCCCTCTATCCTGCTTCTACGGCTCGTCGGGAGTATTCTTGTAACGGCGTTACAATGAAAAGCAGTGCTGGTTTCATGGAAGGGAAGAAAAATCAACCCTTTTAATCTAGTGTAGCTCGTGAGCACATAATGCTTCTCTCTTCTGACTTCGCTTGTTAAACGGGATGTAATTTTTTTTTAGCCAGTGCCCTCCATACTATACAGCCGGCAAACTTCGAAGTACAGTAAGTTTCCAGCACATCTGGGTCTCTTGCAGAGGCATGGCAATTATAAGTACTCTAATATGGGCGGCGCAAATCTACAGCAAAAAAAAGACCATTTGATAATACATGACTCAAAGCATTGGCTTTGTCTTTCGTACACATTGGCCTTACAATCACAAATGACCGCGAGGTTATATAAAAGTGCAAAACCATTTTTTTCTCATCTCTTTGCCAAGAGTGCGGCAGCCTTTTCGACCACACGAAGGAGCCCCACAGTGCGAAGGAATGAGCGGGCCACGCACACCTCTGAAAACACGCTATCTCCGTGCGACTAAGAGCAGCGACCTCTGAGGGTAAGGCCGCTGACCATTGCACTTGGAAACATTCTCTGCAGCACCAATCACGCCTGCGTCTTCTCAGCTTTTGTTTTCCAATCCAACATTAATGACGACGAGAATAACGATAGTAGTATCGATGATGATGACGATATCAATGACAATCACAATGGTGATATTGATGACAATAATGACAACACTAACGAGGATGGTGACTATTCAATCTCGAAGCCTTCGTTTGAGAACAGCAACATTGTTTCGGCTGACATATTCATTTCCGTTTATGACCGCCCAGTCACGCTCTCGTCGATACTGGTGCCGATTATTTGGATATGAGCTGCCCACTGGCTACTGCACTTCGCAAGGTGATGATGCAATGGCCAGGGCCTAACCTTCAGACAGCAGGTCATCTTTTCACGCTGATCGACAAATGCACCACAAGAGTACACATTCATCAAGCCACATTTGTCGGTTCACCCGTTATACTGCCTATCTGCTCCAGGAAGATCTTACTGGGCATAAACTTCCTTTGGGAGTACGGGGCGGTTATAAACCTCCATGAGCTGCTTGCGACTTTTTCCAGTAGACGAGCAACTAGTACGGCTGACCAACACGCACAGTCCACGGTGTTACGTATTTTGGGTGACTGCACTACTTTACACCTGTGAACCACTGCATTCACTGCACTGTGGAGACCAACGATGACACTGCCATTCTCGGCGTCGCTGAGAGTAACCTGTCAGTCTTGATGGCTCGACAGGTTTGCATAACAGCTTTCATAACGAACTGCACAGATCGTAGCGACAAATTTCAGCCATGAATATCAGCACTTTGGCCCAAGAACTGAACTGTGATCGCCCATTTGGAGTTGTTCAATGATTCTGCTGATTCCCTCACAGTTACACAAGATGGCAGAGATTCTCCAGAGATGCACAGACCCACGTTTAGAGTGATGTGAATTCAAAACTTTCCAGTATCCAACAGGCTAGCCTTAAAAGCCCTTTAGAATCTTTTGTGGACTGTTTCAACTCAACATCCATGGTGAATCAAATTCCCATCATGAAACACAGGATAATCACAAACCCCGAACGAAAGGCTTATTGCTGTGCCTAAATCTCTCGCAGGGAGCAAGATGCCATCCGAGAGCAATCAAACAAATGTTTGCGAATGACATCATCATACAGCCTTCCACCAGCTCATGGGCGTCACCTGTGGTCCTCATGAAGAAAGATGGAAGGATGCGTTTTTGTGTGCACTAACGCAAGAAGGATGTCTACACCCTACCCAGCGTGAATGACTCTCTAGACTGCCTTCGACATGCCCGATACTTTTTGTCAATAGACCTCCACAGCAGCTACTGGCAAATTCAGCTTGATGAACGAGACCACGAGAAAACAGCATTTATTATGCCAGACGGCCTCTACAAATTCAAGGTCCTTCCTTTCAATTTGTGTTCCTCTCCTGCTATTGTTGAGCGCATGATGAACATGTTTCTTTCAGGTCTTAAGTGGCAGTCATGCCTCGTCTATTTAGAAGACGTACATAGTAGTCTTCTCTGAAACCTTCAATCAGCATCTCGAGAGCTTTCAAGCTGTCCTCAATGCAATTCACAGTGCTGGTTTGTCTATAAAGCCTGAAAAATGCCATGAATTCACAGTGCTGGTTTGTCCATAAAGCCTGAAAAATGCCATTTTGGATATAATAAGTTCAAATTTTTAGGCCATGTCGTCAACTACGACTGAATTCAACCATACCTTGACAAGACACTTGCTGTTGCTTCTTTCCCAACACGTACGAACAAACAGGGACTCTGGTGCTTTCTGATGATGATGATTAATATTATATATGGTTTTTTGTGGCACAAGGGCCATTTGATGGCCAATGAGTGCCAGGTCATAAAATAAAAGATGTGTACAATGATTGTAAGTGGCTGTATAGCGACCTTAATATTGCTTAAACTAAGGCAAGTAAAAACATGAATGTAATAAAATTATGACAGTGATGTGAAACATGTAGTGAGAATGGGTGGTGAAAGGTTGTCGTAACAAAAGCATGATGAAGATATTGGCATAAGACAAGCGCCTCGTCAGCACCCTTGTATCCAAGGGCCACAAGGCAAGAGCTTTTTCGATGCAGTCAGCGCAGCAGCCACCTCTCCCGAGAGGTTGCGCTACGCAATGACCGGTATATGCCATGAAAAGTACGGACATCTCTTAAAAAAACAACGATAATTCATGTAAGAAAAGTGGTTCCCAAGCAATGAACATTGCATGATGAAGTGGTATCTGTAGGGTAATGGAAAGTGCTTTCTTCTTAGCATGTCTAATTGTTTATACTGAATTAAAATGCGAAGTACTGTTAGTGCCTCACCACATCACTCATTCCCCCAGGAGTACGAGCGTTTTGAACCACATCTCTCGTTCCCCCGTGGGTACGAGCATTTTGAGGAGCAAAACACTCCGTTCACCCAATAGCCATTTAAAATTGACTTGACTTGGCTTGAAGTGTTTGAATAGACCACGGCAGAAATGCTTGGCTTAAAGCTTTTTTAGGAGGTTTAGATAGCGTGGAGTTTCCCCCCAGCTTGTTTAAATATGACAGGCATGCCGTGGTGGTTTCATGTTTTATCTCTGTGGTGGGTCTTGATTTTGACCATGAGCTGTGTGCAAGAACCACCTCTGGCCATGGGGATGTGGGTTGTGTAAGAGTGATTCACGTGAAAGTCGTTGCTGTTTTTCTCAGTTCTTGCGAGGTCACTGTATTTACACAGATGGGCAAATGGAGCTTAACCCCAATGCTCAGTAGATAAGGCCAAATCTCTCGAAGTGTTTGCTGCCAAGTCTATGAGCAGTGATAACAAGCTGTGTGAGCGTGAATTAAAGACCATATGTTACGTGATTTGTGAATACCTGTTTGATGCACTATAGTATTGCGTCGTACGTACTACGTGGACGTGTGGTGCTTGTGTTGCTGAGGATCGATCGGTATCAGTCATTTGGGTGAATTACTTAGACCAACACTTTTCGTTCTTTCTTTAAACTTTGTCTTGCGTAAGCGCACGAGGCAGATCAAGGTGGAAGCCACAGGACGTGAACAGTCGTTCAGTGTTTGATGCTATTGTTCGAGTAACAATTATGCTGTCACCGATAATGACAATCGGTTTTCTAAGCAGTGTTTGTTATAGGTGGATGCAAAGAAGTAAAATAGAAAATAAAACGAATCTTTATTGCTGGGAGCATTGTCTAGCTTAAATCGCCTACGCTTAAACATCTTTTCTAAAATTGGTAAACATTGCCGCAATGCAGTCGTCTTGTGCAGCGAAGTGCATGAAGTGCATGCATAGGCAAGCACGCGCGTGTGTGTAAAATAGAAATGTAGCACTGTTGTGTGCCTCAATTATACACATGCCATCTTGTGTCTCATCAATGAAGATACGGTCAACAGAATTGCCATGGATGCCTTTGTAACGAGCCCATATTAATTTACCCTGAAAAAACATTTTATAACAAGCAGTTTGCAAGGCAATAAACATCTAGTTTATTGCAAAATTGATTCAAGATTGTGGCGTTGCATGTTTCAGGAAGTGTTGAATACCTAATCTAACTCCAGTGGTACACCAAATTTCCTGCCCTTGCATATATGCTTCAAATAAACAATGAGTATTAAGCAAATACTCAAGCTAAGTATATGAGATGACCAGTCATGATTTATAAACATTATTTCAGGAGTAGTAGCTCCTGGTTCGCTTTATGAAGTTTTTTTCAGTAATCAAGAAAAATAGCCACCGTTCTATGGACGAAAATTATACGAGTTGTTAAGCAAAATCAAGCTGACAATTGCAGAAATTTTTTTTTTGAAAACCATGCTGTACCAGAATTAAGATCAAGGTGGTTTCAGCAAACTTATGGTAACCTGAGACTATAGCCCATGTTCAAGCATCTTACTGGGGCTACTGTTGGCAAGATGGGGTGGTAAGTAAGCAAGTGCTTGTCATCAGGTGTGGAAATGCATTGCATTCCTTGTCATCAAGTTTTAAAGAACGAACTATGAAGGGGAAGCTCAAAATTTCTTGAAGGGATGAGTACACAGCAGTGCTAATAAAGCATCCATTTAAAGAAGTTAGTCCAAAGGCTACCAGATATTTTTAGTGATCTGGTCACTTTTTGTAACATCTGGTAGGTCAATAATTATTGGGCTCACAGCAAGCTATGAATGAGGTAGGATATTGTAAATGGCAGAATCAGAAGTTTCTTTTCGGGAGCATCACATTTTTAAGTTCACAAGACTGCACTGAACCACTTATATGATATTCAAAAAGTGACATTCTGAACTTCAATAGTTTTAGTGCCTTGTTGCCATCTTGTGAAAATGATTCCACATATATATACATTGTAATAGTGCAGCAGAGCTTATTGGCAAGATGGTACAGCTTCAGGGAGGGAATAAGTGCAGCAGTGACTCGCATAAAACAAGAAACACAGAACATGTGTTAACTTCCATCTGTCCGAATTTTTTATTTGTGGCTTTTCTAGCAGATATGTAAGTAAACAGACATGTTCACAATATGGCAGGATGCAATGACACAGTAATTTAACATAAAAAAAATCACAAAGCAATGCTCAAGAAACATTTCTGCCTTTTTAAGTTTTAACAAATGCGTTACCAAGACACACACAACCCATGGCTGAAATCTTTA
Source organism: Rhipicephalus microplus (assembly GCF_043290135.1). NCBI lineage: Eukaryota > Metazoa > Arthropoda > Arachnida > Ixodida > Ixodidae > Rhipicephalus > Rhipicephalus microplus. Next base: position 12,731,926 of record NC_134700.1, on the reverse strand, counting down.
TCTCTTATTTGATATTAATCTCAACGGACATGCTCGGCCACTCATGGAGCAATGAGCCAGATTTTTCCGGCCACTCTGAAAAGACTAAGTGCACTCCTAATCCCTCACCACCATACCAGCATAGGTCGGCAAACTCACTTATTAGTCAACTCACTCAGGCTCACTCAGACTCAGATCAAGCCGTGAGATGTAGTCTGTTTGAAAAAATTTTCGGTGAGTGTGAGTTTGAATGAGTCCAGCTCAGAAAACTTTTGGTGAGTCTCAGTGCGAGTGAATCCAAAGAGCCAGATATATTTTTTGAGTGAGTCTGAATGGGTTCTACTTTTGTTTGCCACCTATGCCTATCAATGATCATAGCCAGGAATGGAATGGAATGAAAAAACTTTATTTTAATGGAATGAAAAAACTTTATCATAGCCAGGATATGGGTCATTTTATTATTAATCACCTACCTATAGAACTATGCTTGTCAAACATGAATATATGTGAAACATACAATGGCTTTGCATGAAAGCCTTGTTAAAACATTTTATGATCATGGCACAGAAGCTTTCTCTAAACAAAAAAAAAGGTGAAGCAACGTAGAGAATTATCTGCACCAGTGAAATTCCGACACGACATATATTCATATTCTAAGAATGTGCAAATATTCAATGACTTAAAACATCAAACTGAATAGAATAGTTTGTATTCTCTTCAGTAGAAATTATTCGTAAAACTGAATATTTATATAATAGTTCGCTAATGTTTAAAAATGTTAAGTGCTCCAAAATAAACAGAAAACTTATTCAACAGTACAATGGATTGCAGCCCAGCTGGCATATTATCAAAAAAAGACATGAGAGCTTATGTAGTGCAGCTGACTACTTCAGACAAGAAAAGAGACTAGCTTTACAATAATCACTTCAACTTTCTAAAAGCTCTTAAATTTTGAAGGGCCTGTTTATTTCTTACAAATGCTGTACTTCTGCTTTCAAAATTTCTATGATTCTTTAGGCGTACCTGCATCAGTCCAACAACCGACTTAATGTACCTGTCTACTTTATTGCAATGAAAATCATGCTAGCAACAAGGAAGAGGCAATGAAACATTTCATGCCAAACTTGTTGCCAATCGAGTCTTATATGTAGGATCACATGCTCAAACAGTTGCTGATAACCAATGGGTGTGTTAGCACCAGATTCTGCCACGACTGAGCACAAGCATGAAACACTGGTGAGACATCATATGTATGCATCACGGTTAAATGAGGTTTTTGGAAAGGAAGGACGGCTTCTCAGTGACAACACCTATTACTGTGCAATAAGCAAAAAAGCAAATGGCAATGCGTCCTTGTATACCAACCATAATTTTAAGTTTGAATAATGGTTTTCTGAGCGGCAGCAGGCAACATACAAGTGTAAAATGACTCCAAAGTCACTTCCATCAGGCTACAGTACAAGCCGAAACTGAATCGTTATTGCTGTCATTTGCAAACTCAGTTTACAGATGCACATCCTACTCAAGTCATGAAATGATGCTTGATTCTATCACTATAATTCAGGGTCTGTTCAAATCAGATAGGTATGTTCACAGGAAACAAGCAACCAACTGCTATTACAATTATTATTCACAATACTGCCAGTCTCCAAAGAGACCGTAGCAGGTGGGCACTACAGTATACAGTTACAAAGAGCACTTAACACTTTCAGGATCGTAAATTGGTAAATAATGTGTAAAAATACAAATCAGCAACCTTGAAGCATACAATCAGCACTTATGCACACCATACACACCAAATACAAGTGAATGCTGGTTTGCATGTCACAGAAAAGCAGACATATCAAGGACGCTAAAAGACGTTATTTTCAATTCTTGATAAGAAATCGCACAATGACTGGGCATTGGTGGTGAAAGGGGTTAACGAATTCCATTCGTGGATGGCAATTGGAAAAAAAGAGTATTTAAACGCATCATTGTTACATTTATATTCTAAGAGAGTATTTGTATGTTGGTGCCGTGTAGCTCGCGTTTGCGAATATTCAACGTAGTTTAAGACATCTATTTTGAAATAATTATGTATGAGTTGATAAAGAAATTTCAAACGTGCCTGCTTCGCCCGTGTTTCGAGCGTGGGAAGCCCAGAAACAGCTAGAAGGGTAGTGGGTGAATCAGCCAGTTTAAATTTGTTATGTATGAATCTTATGGCCTTCCTTTGTACCTTTTCTATTTTTTTTATGTTAGTCACGGTATGAGAAAACCATACAGTATTTCCATATTCAAGGATTGGCCTAATGAATGTTTTGTAGGCTAGTAGTTTCGTCGAGGTGGGTGCCAGATGGAGCTATCTGCGAATAAAAAATAGTTTTTGCATAGCAGAAGAAGTAACATTATCAATGTGAGCGTCCCACCTTAGATCTGATGTTATTGTTAAGCCTAGATATTTATGTCTCTGTACATTCGTGAGAGCAGCACCATTTATGTTATAGCGAAAGTTAGAGGGTTCTTTTTTCCGTGTTATCGTCATGCATGCAGATTTTTTTACGTTGATTGTCATCTGCCAATGAGAGCACCATTCTGCAACGGTATTAAGAGACTTGTTGAGAGAGAGGTGATCTTGTTGATTGTTAATTTCTCTATAAATAATACAGTCCTCTGCGAATAACTTTATTTTACTATCTATATTAGTAGTTATATCATTTATATAAACGAGAAATAACAAGGGTCCAAGCACGGAGCCCTGGGGCACTCCTGACGTCACTGGTACTGTGTCTGATGCAAAATGTTCAAAAATAACAAACTGGGATCTACTAAACAAGAAATCTTGAACCCAAGCAATAATTTCTCCATCTCCGATAAGGCTTATTAATTTAGCTATTAGCTTTGTATGACAAACGCAATCAAATGCCTTGGATAGGTCAAGTAGGATTTGCTATTACAATTGCAATTACAATTTCTTTAAATTGTAACTGATTACACACATCAAACACAGCCTCAGCAAAATAAATGAGAAATTTTAGAAATGTAATCAATTACTTTAGCTTTACTTTTGTTCAAAAAGGTTTTATCATATACTATCATGCATTATTGCTCATCCACAGTGCTTACTTTTCAATTAGAGGCACAATAATATTAAACCTTCTTCACATGTTACTTCTTTCGCGATCCACCCAGCTCGTGGATGATTTCAATCTTCCAGACATAACCTGGAACGATCATCCTGCTTCGCTCTCTCTTTTCAGTCATAAGCTAGTGCTGAGTTTTTATTTTATCACAGCTGTCATCAATCAATTTATTTTATCACAGCTATCATCAATCATGAACTGATGCTTGCATCGATGTTGCATCTGTACACCCAACCTTGACCTTGTTTTGACATCTTACCCTGATTATAGTGTGACGTCCCCGCAAACACGGACTGAACCCCGCTCCTTTCAAGATGTGTGCGCTCGTTTTCAAACCCACGCATAAAGGACATTCCGGAGTTAAGTACCAGAAGGATTATGTCTACTATTCTCACGGGCTCCCCCACGCAAAGTCGTGGACCGGGCGGCGCCTTGTCGTCTACAGATGGTGTGACAGAGTACAATAATCGGTGCGCACCCTTCAGATCTGTGGCATGGGGGAGCAGCAGAACACCTTTTGTTGGTTCGGGGAAAGCGACCTTTGCGGCAAGCGCCTGTGCCGGGTCCATTATGCCTTTCCGTCAGTCTCCGTGGCGCCAGGGCTCTTACTGCGTTCTGCGCGGATGGCCGCCCGCGTCGGTGAACGACGAGGAAGCGGCGGCTACGGAGAATTTCGTGGGAGACACTGAGCTGCATAGAAACGTTGAAACGGTCTGGACATCGGCTCGCCAAGTACCGCAAACATCGGGACCATTGTTCGCCCGTAATTAAAGTGTCATCAGACGGCTCGCCCATCACTCTCCCTGAGGCTTGAGTTCGTACCTCGTTACTTGCTCGGCTTTGTTTGGGAGAGGGTTTTCTACTGGCGTAGGCTGCAGAGGCGGCCGCCGAAGAGGATACACTCGGACTGAGAAGAAAAGATATGCCGCGTGGAGTGGCAGACTGGTTTTGGTGCCCCGATAGGGCGGAGTCGGGTCCTACAAAAAGGGGACTACGAGACGAGCTGGAGGGTCGGAAAGATACGATGTGAAGAGTCGAAGGGAGTCAGAGAGATGATGCGATGAGCTCGAAATGGTAGAGAAGCTAAGATGGAAACCACTAAGAGGGACGACGTAGGCGACGATGACGAAGACGATGAAGACGGCGACGGAAGGAGACAGATCAGACCGCGACGGAAGGAACCAACCTTTTACCCCGATTTGCACAACCAGCTCCGAGGCCCCCGTCAACATGGACCTTTCGTGAGACGGACTTTATGCACCTTATTTAGAGCAACTTTGCAGGAAGGGAGATGGCGAATTGAGATATTGCGCAGTTTTGTTAATTTATGACTTTATTATTTGTGTCGGGCTGTGTTTACTTTGTATCGTCGCACCATTGTATGGACACCGTTATTTCCCTTATGTATCTGGCGTCGCATGTCGCAAATGTCCAAATAATGTGTTATAATTTATTGTAGTGGTTGATGTACGCGGTATACGATGTTTTAAGTTAGTATTAAATTTAATGAATCAGTAAACAGAAACAAGTGGTAGCGTCTCTTACTTCCCGGCCCCAGCACGAATCCCTGTATGTGGAAAGTGATTGAGACACGTAGCCAAGAGGGAACCGGATAGAAATGGGGTTGGGTGTTCTTCCCTCTCTTCGGCGATCGGTGGCGTAGCGGGGGACGTCTCAATAGGCTAGATATTATGTACTTGCCAGGTATAAGTGATCAGTGCATACCCGCATTTTTATTTATCTATTCACCTGTTTATTCATGATACCTCAAACGTTGCGACGTGGCACATTGCATTAGGATTGGGTACACTGAAAAATGGCCATTCAAAAACTTTTACAGATGACCTTCAAATGTTGCTTTGAAATGAGCAATATATTGGTGATTAGGGCCTTATTAAAGGGAATCTCTGGGGATTACCATATGTTTAGGGTTCACAAGATTCTACTGAAACACTTACAACATATGCAAACAGCAATATCCTGAATTGCAGCACTTTAGTTCACAAGAAAGGTAAACTGGTTGTCATCCTCAGGCTGTGATAATACAAGAGCTTTCACATATGCCCCATTGTCACTTGTGTCAATGATGCCGCATACGATGTAATAGTTTAACAAAGCTTAGCTGCCCGCAACACAGTGATCTGTGTTTTGGAGGACCAAATAAAAGTTTATCCAATCCAATCCAATCCAATAACTTGGCACAATGGTACATAGCTTCAGTTAGAAAATAAATTAGACTTGCATATGACAAGAAACACATGACATGTGGTAACTTCCATCTATCTATATTTATCACTTCACCAGCAAATATGTGAGGAATCAGACACATGCGTAGTATGGCAGTGTACACTATGTCACAGCCTTTTAGTGTCAAGAAGTATCACAAAACATTGCTAGAGAAACATTTCCACCTTGCGAAGTTTTAAAGGATGTGCCATTAATACTACATGCTAGGATTGCGCAAATAGTGAATTTTAGGTTCGAAGCCAATGCAAAGTGAATAATGATTTTGGTCGAATAATTTCGAATCGAATTCGAATAAAATATGACATATAAAGAAAAATGGGCATATTTACCATGACTTGCCTAACCTGCCCAATATTTTTTTTTAAACAAGGCCTCTATGCAAGAGCTTTCTTCTTTTTCCATTCAAAAGAAGTCTAAACAACTTTGAGAAGTAGCAGGATTTCACTTTCAGTATGATGCAAGTAATAACCTGTAAAACACGTAACATTATTCATTACAGCTGGAGTGTATAAGCCGGCAAAACAAGTTTTTAAGGTTAAAAAATTATCAATCAATTTGAGGATAAGATGTTCATTTAAAAGAACCCTACAATAGTTTTTCAAGTAGCCATGGAATGGATTCACTAAAGAAGCTTATTGCCTTATAAATTAACCACGACAAAAATTTTTAGATTCTGTCTAGTATGAGTGAAGTCGCAAAGATTTGCCACATGCTGCAATTGCATTCTCTCTTCTCGTCCCGCAAAAGCGCCTGAAGCATAGCCGGGAGAGATCGCATAAGAAAAGTAAATATTGCCACGTTCCATTTCCCAAGTTTTTGTTATCGTCCCAAAACACCACACGATTCTCAGCGCAAACCGCGCCTGCAGTTTTCGAGAAGGTTCCGGACTGTAGTAGATCACTTCGATAAGATCACGCCCACTGTGCGAACGGTACAGATTGTTCTGGAACCTACGCCACCGCCAGCGATAACGCTAGAACATTCAACGGCAAGAGTATAAATGCCGACGCGCTTCGCCGCTTGTCAGTTGTTGATCGAAGGCCGACGCTCCGTTCGCCGCTATCAATCAGAGACTGCTATCTGTGCGAGACTGCTGCTGTAATTGGACTTTCCGTTTACCGGGCACAGGTTCGCCCAAACAAACAGTTAAATCCTAACACGAGGTCTCCTGTCTTCGGCCACGTCACGACCCCGTGACAATATGTCACGTGCGTGTCCTGACCTTGAGCACTCTTCTTTTCTCTTTTTAAGCATTTCTTAGCGAAATTCGTTCATGTAGAATACTTCAAAATATTTGATAATTTAAATTTGAATAGAGGCAAATTCGAACACTCCACTATTCATATGAATATTCAAAGCATTTAAACATTTGCGAAAGCCTACCACATGCATCACTCCTTTTTCAGCATGAAATGCTTCGTCCACATGCCATTCTATCGCAACCCCTGCCTGAAATCCTTATCTCAACTGATATGCTCTGGTACCTATGCAACAATAAGCCAAATTTTTTCATCCACTCAGGAGAGCTTTCACTTTTCAAATGGTCATATGCCATCATACGCCAAACTTCATGTGGTCATATGCCAAATAAAGCTAAATATATCAATCACATAGCTACACTTGTCGAAAATGAATTTAGACGAATTTGAGAGAGAGCAAACATTCCACCGGCTGACAACTAATGTTAGTTGTCAGCCCCCTTAAGAGATATAAATGTAAAAATCATAACATTTGTAAGTCTAACAAAAGACCTATAGATTTTTTTAACGCTACACAAATGCAATTTGACATAGGCTGCAGAACTTCACATTCTGTCATCACTCATGAATTGCTCTGTAAAAACCAAGTGTAGGATGGGTAGAACACTTTCGATAAAGGCTTTGTTGAAATGTGGTACAGAAGCTTTTACAGTCAAATCTCATTAATTCGAACACGCTTAATTCGAACTTTCAGTTAATCGGAACTCACGACGAGGTCCTGTCAAAGCCATGTGTATTCCAATGGGCAAAAACGCCCGGTGATTCGAATGTGCAAGCACTCATTCGAACATACGGCGCTCGGAAAAAGCTCTCAGCACACCGCCCGATCCCGCGGCGACACCTACGACACCTCAACGCTGCGCGCGAAGAAAATGAAAAGGAAAGAAAGGGCTACTGTGGAATGTTTGCTCTCTCTCAAATGCCGATCTGCGACGCGCCGTGTCACGCTTCTCCCTTTTCCGTCCCAGCCATGTAACGACCCTTTAAAGTGCCAACCACTGGCACACGTATGCTCGCGTCTACGCGTCAAATGCGCCTCTCGGCGTCGGAGGCGAGGAGGCGTGAGGGATCAAGCCGGGCTTGATTTTTGCCACGCGTACCACGCGTACAGCGGTGCCAACCAACCAGTGGCCGCGCGCCAACCAACCGGAGGCCGCGATGCCTCGGAACGTTATGCCTAATGGCCGCCGCTTCGAAGGCACAGCCGAGTTCTGGATGCAAGCACGGAAACTACTCCAAACGTTCCTCAATGACCGCTTCGTAATCTAGAACGACAACGACACGACGAACGACTGCGAGTGCTACCAGTGTGACGCGGTTTCGTGCCGAGTTCGAGCGACGCCGACAAATTCAGCGAATGCCGCCCGGCTATGCTAGCGCCGGTCCCGAGTGCGATCGTCGGCCGAGCGAAAGGAACATGTCGGTGTTCTTGTGTTTAAATCTACGACTTTCTGTGCTAAAAACGAGTGTAAACAGACTTCGGAGGATCGAAGGTTTAAGCGTGAGCCCTCGCCTACCACAGAGGCAATTCAGAGCGGTGTCAACTGCATCCAGCGCAGGCCTCTACCGTCTAGTTCGTATGAACCAGCAAATGCGAGGAACCTCGGCTTAAAAAACTCTACGGTAGTTTCTGTCGCAACATAGACACAATATACGACGCCCGAAACATCGCGTAGTTCATACGGAGGAGTTTTTATCTGCACTGTGTTTGTTTTCAACATCGATATTCATCATCGCTGAAAGCGAACCTCGCACTAGCCAACACATTTCGGTGATGTGAAAACATACGTACTTATAAAAGTGTATTCGCGGATTGTACGGCGCTGAAACATTCGTTGGCTTCGGTGGAAATCGTTTTCGTGTGTTGCCAAGCTAATAACAAGCGTGCGCCGGTTGGTAGCAGTGCGAGGTGACTTCGTGTCGGGTACCACCAACGCTGAAACATTCAGCTGTCAGCGGTCTCATTTCCATTCACATACAAGACAGAAACTCGAGCGTGCGTTGCTGTGGTGATCGAAAAAGAAAGTTGCATGATTAAGTCGCTTCTCGCTTCTGCTTCTCTGCCACGCTCAGTAGCACATACGTTGTTTGGAGACATTTTAATACACACACATTCTCAATTTATATTTCATTCTGATACTCATAGCTATAGGCATACAATGGCGCTTCTCCGTCGTTTTACAGTTTACTATAATATAACATGCGTTTTGTTCACAGCTGGACAGATAACTGAAAACCTTGTGAGAAGCACCTGATTTGAAATCAGCTGCATGATGACACGATAGTTGAAAGATCACCACATCTATGCACAGAATGAATGAAGGTGCACTAGTATGGTACTGCACTTTGTATAGAAGAAATGCAAAAAGTACCTCATGTGACTTATGAGACCTTTCAGAACTGTGCATGTATTTATCTGTTCCTCCAGACTAATGAGCTGAAGATATTATTCGATGGTTTCGAACATTGAATATTTGTATGTGTTTCCAAGGAGTGCATCATTTCTGTTCAGTTTTTAATATATGCATTAACTTGGATTATATATATGCATGCACTTAAGCATATCCAGTTTAGCTCTGTTGGAAAACTTGCCAAAACTTCTGTACGGTGCTCTGGTGCAATCCTATGATCGGTATCTGTCCCATCAAAAATTTTGGACATGCTTTATTACATTATAGGGTATTTTGACAATTGATGACATGTGAAAGCCACAGTGCTTGGCTGTAATATCAAAACCAATGTCTGTCTCATCAAGAAGTGTCAGATGCATTTTGTAGATGTTAAAGGATATTTAATCTACCAGCAAAGTGCTGAAGCCTTCAACACAGCACTGAACCGCAATCACCATCCAGCTTAGCAGTCATTTGAAGTGTTCTTTAACACGTTCAAATAAAGTTATCAAACACTACTTGGTTTGATTCCTAATACCAGTGTGTCCGACTTTTTGGAGGCACTTGTATTATAATAATGTTCTATTTCTCTGATTTCTTAACGGGGTGCACTCAAGGGTAGTGATATTTGTTTACCTTGGCACACTTATTGTGATATTACTGTTTAAATCCTTTCATTTTGTATATATGTATGCCACTTTTACAATAGCCTCACACTGGGCTGCCGTATTTAAAAATAAATAAATATACCATCCGAAAGTGTTCCACGCTGTGCTCGGTTTCAATCTGATCACTAATATCTGTTGCATCATGATGTGTCAGGTGTGTTTTATTGCATTGGAGAACATTTTGGCTGCCTTCCATGCAGGGTTCAGTTTCAGTATTATGACCGATATCTGTGACTTCATGAAGAGCTAGGCGCGGTTTGTCGTTTTAGAGAGTACTTTAACTACAGACAACGTTCGGAAGTCTTCCATACATGGTTCAGTTGCAGCCATATGGCCAATATCTGTCTTATCATGAAAGCTTCAGGTACAGTTAGTTGTATTAGAGCATATTTTGACTACAAAAAATGACCAGAGGCATTCTATATAGTGATTGGTTCCATTCTTATGACCAGTATCTGTTGTATCATTAAAGAGCCAGATGCGGTTTCTTGCATTAGAGGATATTTCCAATACGCTTATCATTCAAAGCCCTCTGAACAGGGCACAATTACAGCCTCATGACCTAAATCCGTCACATCATGAAGAGTAGGGTGTGGGTTGTTGCATGGGAGAACATTTCGGCTGCAGACAACGTTCAAAAGCCTTCTATATAGGGTTCATTTCCAATATTATGATCGATATCGTTGACTTTATGAAGAGAGAAGGTGGGCTTGGTGTCTGTGCCACTGCACGGATCACTAATCAATACGCTCCCGCTATGCAGATGGTCCGTTACGTCATCGCTCATCTGCTGATACCTGCGCTTGCGCATGCGGTAGCGCCGGCGGAACATGGCTTCAGCTGTCCTGGAAGCGACGAAGGCAGCGCATGCCCTCTGCCTATCGTCAAATGCCTGGCTCGACCAAAAGAGGGACTCTGGGCAGCTGAGCTCAACCAAGCCTGGACGGTTGCATCATCGTCGACATCCACGAGCCCGACACCTATAAAAGAACAAGGACCTTCAACGGAGCGCTGTGGGCTTGGTGTCTGTGCCACTGCACGGATCACTAATCAATACGCTCCCGCTATGCAGATGGTCCGTTACGTCATCGCTCATCTGCTGATACCTGCGCTTGCGCATGCGGTAGCGCCGGCGGAACATGGCTTCAGCTGTCCTGGAAGCGACGAAGGCAGCGCATGCCCTCTGCCTATCGTCAAATGCCTGGCTCGACCAAAAGAGGGACTCTGGGCAGCTGAGCTCAACCAAGCCTGGACGGTTGCATCATCGTCGACATCCACGAGCCCGACACCTATAAAAGAACAAGGACCTTCAACGGAGCGCTGTGGGCTTGGTGTCTGTGCCACTGCACGGATCACTAATCAATACGCTCCCGCTATGCAGGTTGGTGAGCCCTACGTTGTCTTTTCGAAAAGATCTGGTAATTACTTTCTGGTACAGCTGCCAAGCCCGCATTGCTGTATGGTTATTATTGCCGAGTGTGTCCATGTAGTTCGTGCACTACTAATTCTAGCTGGAGATGTTGAAACTAACCCTGGCCCTTCAAATATCTCTGAGAACCTTCTTGCTGAATTGCGTAAGCTGTCTACAGGTCAAACACAACTAATTGCAGAAGTACAGGGCTTGAAGTCTCAGCTCGGTAACACCGATAAAACAATTGGCGAACTGAACAAAAGATTATCAGACCTTGAAAGTCATTATCAGTCTCTGGTACCACTTCGAAAAGAAATAGAAGTCCTACGCGTTAACACGGAGCAGACCTCCTGCAGAATCTTTGCACTAGAAGCCCGTATTGATGACGCTGAAAATCGCTCAAGGCGAAACAACCTAATATTTTACGGTATCCCGGACCCTTCCGCATCTGAAACATTCTCTGAATCGGAGCGGCTGGTAATGAATCTTTGCCGGGACAACCTACAGGTTCACTTAGAACCAAGAGATATCGAACGCGCGCATCGTCTCGGTCGACATTCACCTGAACGCTCCCGGCCCATAATCGTGAAGATTGCTCTGCACAAGACAAAAACTGCAATATTATCGAATGGTCGCAAGCTTAAGGGGACAAGTTACGGCATAGGTGAAGACTTCTCACGCTCAGTCCAAAATGCTAGAAAACAACTAATTGCTTTTGCGAGAAGTAACAACAAGCCATTTTCAATGCACTTCAAAACACTGCACATGAATCAGAAGCGCTACATTTTCGACGCCGAATCAAACACCGTCAAAGAACTATCGTAGCAATCAAGCCACCGGGAAAAAAAAACGACCGCTGTTGCGGTTACTAGCAAAACTCTTTCACTTTCTGTTATTTACACTAACATTCGCAGTTTCCTACCCAAACGGGAACTTATATCTAGCACTGTATCATCCTCTGAAAGCAATGTGCTATTACTTACCGAAACGTGGTTAACTGATGACATCCGTGATGACGAAGTTCTGTCAGAATTACCAAACTTCCAGTTGTACAGGAATGACCGCGCATCTACTCGTGGTGGCGGTGTACTCATTGCTGTTCACGAGCAATTATCTTGCTCAGTCGTACATATTAAAACAGAGCTAGAAATGCTCTGGGTACTTATTAAGGCACGGCCTCAGTCCGTTGTACTGGGCGTTTGTTACCGACCACCCCGTGCTAGTTCCAATTTTAGCAACCAACTTAATCAGGCCATGTGCCAGCTCACGTCTGCTCATCCAAACGCGCACGTACTTTTATTCGGTGATTTTAATTTCCCACAAATAGAATGGCGCACCAGCAATGTGCATTCATCTACGGGTGTAGGTGAAGCTAATGCGTTTCTTGATATTTGCCTAAACTTCAACATGACCCAACTAGTCACTGAGCCAACACGTGTATCGCAAGATACAGCCAGTGTCCTGGATCTGATACTAACCAACAATCCTGAAAGCCTGTCACGCATTCACTATCTACCCGAAATCAGTGACCATAAGACAATTCACGCCACTTTTTCTTTTCAACCGCTTAAACGAGAAACCTACAAAAAAACGATCCATCTATATGACAGAGGGGATTACGAAACGATAAACGAAGCTCTTAGCGCATTCTTCCACACTTTCCAAGCAACTTTACATCAACACACAGTAGATACGAATTGGACCCGCTTTATCGGTAAACTGACGGAGCTAACCGATAAATTCATACCTAAAGTCAGCTTCACAAGCACCTGCAACAAACCCTGGTTTACTAAAAATCTAAAACGCCTTGAAAATAAAAAGAAACGTTTATTCCGATCTGCCAAACGTGCAGGTCAACCGAGTGTATGGGATAGGTACTATGAGGCTGACCGCAATTATCTTTTAGCCCTGCGCAAAGCAAAAAACTTCTTCTATAACACAGACCTACCCAAGCTACTGCAGACTAATCCCAGACAGTTCTGGAAAACACTTAAGGCTGACAAACCGCGTGACACTGTACTAACCTTTGAATCTGGTGAAGCTATTACTGACGGGGAATGTGCGAATCTATTCAACGCTTCTTTTGCTACAGTTTTTACTGATGAATCAAGCACACACTCCCGCATACCTTCACTTGGCTTTAATTGTAATCATGACATGCCAGCAATCAATTTCTGCGCAAATGGAATATTGTCTATAATGGAAAAAATGAAATTGTCATCCTCTGCGGGCATGGATGGTATCAATTCCAAAATTCTAAAAAATGTTAAAGAGAGTGCTTCGCTCTTTCTTGCTCTAATATTTTCCCAGTCCCTTTCTTCAGGAATCATCCCATGTGACTGGAAGATAGGGAAGGTCGTTCCGGTCTTCAAATCAGGCGATAGAAACTCTCCACTTAACTATCGCCCCATCTCCCTAACAAGCGTCCCCTGCAAGATCATGGAGCATGTCATCTACTCCCACATAATGAATTTTCTCGACAGCAATAATTTTTTTCACCCTTCACAACACGGCTTCCGTAAGGGGTTGTCGTGTGAAACACAGCTGGCAGCCTTCTTGCATGACATTCATACTAACCTCGACGTTAACGTGCAAACTGATGCCGTTTTTCTTGATTACGCTAAAGCATTCGATAAGGTGCCTCATCAACGATTGTTCGCTAAACTTTCCCAACTAAATTTACATCCCACCGTCATAAAATGGATAATAGAGTTCCTTACTAATCGATCACAACGCGTCGCTGTAAATAACCACCTGTCTACTGCCATCCCAGTAACATCAGGTGTCCCTCAAGGCTCCGTCCTTGGCCCGCTACTATTTTTAATCTATATTAACGACTTACCTTTGCATGTAACCAGTAATATACGTATGTTCGCAGATGACTGCGTTGTCTACCGCACAATACTAAACACCTCTGACCAGTTAACCTTAGAGAACGATCTTACTAACGTTTCGAAATGGTGTACCACTTGGTTAATGACACTAAACGTAAATAAATGCAAAACTATGTCATTTACGCGTAGCAATAATCCGCTCATGTTTCCGTACACAATCAACAGCTTACCCCTAGAACTGACTAACTCTTATAAATACCTAGGTGTCACCGTGACTAGCGATCTGATCTGGCGTACGCATGTCCAAAACATCATTTCATCGTCTAACAAAACCTTAGGCTTTTTAAAACGTCACCTCAAAAGTGCTCCAATGCAGGTAAGATTACTTGCCTACACATCACTAGTGCGACCGAAATTGGAATACGCATCCGCCGTCTGGGACCCGCACCAAGCATACCTCATCTGCGCTCTAGAATCAGTTCAAAACCGTGCAGCTCGCTTCATTCATTCTTCGTATTCATACGACATCAGCGTCACATCACTAAAATTACTATCCAATCTTCCATCGCTCGCTCTTCGTCGGCGCATTTCTTCTCTTTGTCTTTACCATAAATTTTTTCACAGTTCAATCCTGCATCAACCATCTTACATCAAACCCGCAACACGCATATCAGCCAGGACAAGCCACACGCAGCAGGTTTCATTAATGCGCGCTCGAACATCAACATTTCTCGCGTCATTTTTTTCCCGCACAGCAAAAGACTGGAACGACCTCCCTTTTTCCATTGTCGACATAATATGTCCATCTTCTTTTGCACAACATGTCACTGACCATCTTCTAACAAATAACCTTTAAGTGCTTTTTTGAATTACATGTTGGTTACGTGTGTTATTTATTGTACATGCATATTTCCTTGTAATATGAAGAAATGTATATAGTTGAAACCCATGTATTGATTACGTTTGTTAAATATTATTCCCACCCCTTATGTAATACCCCCATTGGGGGTCTTTAAGGAAAATAAACTGACTGACTGACTGAGTTGGGTGCGGTTTATCATTTTAGAGAATAATTTGACTAAAGACAACGTCCAGAAGTCTTGCATTAAAGTTTCAGTTCTAATATTATGACCGATATTTGTGACTTCATGAACAGTTGGGTGTCGTTTGTCATTTTAGAGAATACTTTGATTAAAGAAAACATGCAGAAGTCTTGCATTGAGGTTTCAGTTCTATTATGATCGATGTCTGTGACTTCATGAACAGTTGGGTGTCGTCTGTCGTTTTAGAGAATACTTTGACTAAAGACAACGTTCACAAGTCTTGCAGAGTTTTCATTGATGGGATCCGGCATCATATTCAGTTTGCCGTGCTGGATTCTTGTGCTTCTATGCTTATTTTAGGATGAAACTTTCTTTCTGATGCTGCTGCTTCCATCTCTTGTCGACAACGACTCATACATATGCGAGAGACGGATGATATTTCCCCGAAATTATCACGTGACCGGCTACGAACAGCCGATGACTTTCTTGTGCCACCTAACCACAAGCACGTTATCACGGTTATGTCTGACTCCATTGACCACGGTGACGTCCTAGTCAGTCCATCAGCCCGTTGTCTATCCAGAGGGATTGCACTTTCATCGAGTCTTGTCCGCTTCTCCAACGGCACCGCATTTCTCGCAGTACTCAATATCATCAATGAGCGGATTCTGCTGACCAAGGGCACTGTTTTAGTTTCCAGCAAACACACAACCTATCTCTGTAGTGGCTTCGGATACCAGTCTGGTGGAATCACGTTCAATACCAACAGATGCTACACCCACTACGGCTCTCGTCAATACCATCAGCACGGATCTCACTCCCCCGCAAGCAGACGAACTACTGGCGTTGTTGTCTTAGCATAAATTTTCTTTCTACGTACATTCCACTGCTCTAAGCCAGACTTCTGCGGTGGCTCATCGCATACACACCGACGGAACTTCTATTGTCCGTCGTCGACCATACCGTGTTTCTTCCAGCGAACGCGAGATCATCGACAAGCACGTTGCTGATATGCTCAGGCAAAACATCATCCGCCCCTCCTCAAGCCCTTGGTCATCACCTGTCGTTCTCGTAAAAAAAAAAGACTGTTCGGTGCGATTCTGCGTTGACTACTGCGCATTAAACAAAGTAACCAGAAAAGACGTATATCCCTTGCCTCACACTGATGATGCTTTAGATTCCTTACAAGGAGCGGAATATTTTTCGAGCCTTGACCTGCGCTCCTGTATTGGCAAATTCCAATGCACGAGGATGACAAGGAAAAAACTGCCTTTGCCACACCCGATGGGCTTTACGAATTTAACGTCATGCCTTTCGGCCTCTGCAATGCGCCAGAACATTTGAAACACTGATAGACACTGTATTGCGGGGCTTTAAGTGGAAAACATGCTTATGTTACCTTGACGACATCGTCATATTTTCTTCAACATTCGAACAGCCCTTGCCTGGATGAAGTTCTGACGTGTCTCACAGCTGCTGGTCTTCAGCTCAACACCAAGAAGTGCCACTTTGCAAGCAAAAGTATTAAAGTACTCGGACATCTCGTCAGCAAAGATGGAGTCCGGCCTGATCCCGACAAGATTACCGCCGTTCTTCACTTCCCGGTGCCTCAACGCGTCAAAGAGCTCCGAAGCTTTCTTGGCCTTGCATCGTACTTCCGGCGCTTTATACGAGACTTCGCCACCATTGCTGCGCCACTTCACCAACTCCTTTTTTCGTGAGCATCATAGGTGTGGTCGAACGAATGCCAAATGGCTTTTGACACCTTGAAACGTGCCCTCACGTCTGAGCCAGTGCTTTGTCATTTCAATAACGCCGCACCCACTCTCCTCCATACTGATGCCAGCGGACACGGACTCGGCGCTGTACTTCTGCAACGAACAGAGCGTTATGACGAACGTGTGATCGCCTATGCAAGTCGCACCCTTACAGCAGCAGAGAAAAACTACACCATCACCGAGCAGGAATGTCTTGCCGTTGTCTGGGCCATCCAGAAGTTTCGACCATATTTTCACAGCCGCCACTTTAGTGTCGTCACTGACCACCATGCTTTGTGCTGGCTGTCGACGTTGAAGAATTTGTCTGGACGTCTCGGTCGCTGGATACTTCGTCTCCAAGAATACGAGTTTGACGTTATCTACAAATCCGGCAAGAAACACAACGATGCCGATGCCCTTAGCCGCTGTCCTTTACAATCCTCATCAGGCACTCCTGGCCTGTCGCCAACTGTGAGTGAACCCATCAAAGTGTCTACGTCAGTTCATTCACTCGCCGCTGTCGATTTTCTTTCTACCTTCAACAACGACACGTTTGCATCCCACCAACGCAGCGACACTTACTGTCGCTCTATAATGCAGCGTCTTCAAGGCTCCTCTCGTCCTCCCAATGCTCGCGCCCATCGACAGCTGCGGAACTTCAAGGCTGAAAACTCAATCTTTTACCGCTTTGTCTTCCACCCCGAAGGACAGCGCTGGGTTTCTGTTGCTCCTCGTTCCTTAAGGGCGCAGATTTTGGAGGCGTTTCACGATGACCCCAAGGCTGGTCATCTCGGTTTTCAAAAAACCTATGAACACATCCGTAGTCGTTTCGCCTGGCCTGGCCTTTCCAACTGCGTAGCGCGATATGTTGCGTCATGCTCGCTATGCCAACGCCGCAAGCGACCCACTTCTTCCCCGGCCGGTTTTCTACAACCTCTTCCGTGTCCTGACCCTCCCTTCGATGTCTTTGGCTTGACCTCTACGAACCGCTACCAATATCAACTAGCGGCAAGCGCTGGATTGTCACAGCAGTTGACCACTTAACAAGGTACGCCAAAACAACTGCACTTCCTTCAGAATCAGCAGAGGACATTGCCACATTTTTTCTGGAGGCAATCTTTCTAAGACATGGTGCACCACGCATCTTATTGAGCGATCACGGCAAGGCGTTTCTCTCGAAACTACTCGAGCAAATCCTCCACGCATGTAATACGATTCATAAGACGACATCCAGCTACCATACCCACACTAACGGCCTCACAGAGCGCTTCCATCGAACTTTGACCGATATGATATCTATGTATATCAACGCCGACCACACCAACTGGGATACCATTCTGCCATTCGTGACTTTTGCGTACAATACCGTTACGCAGCGCACCATGGGCTATTCCCCATTCTTTCTCGTCTATGGCCGTCAACCAACATCTCGGCTCGACATCTCCTTTTATGACATCCCTGTGAACTCGTCATCGACATCGAGGGAGCACTTAAGCTCTCGCCTGGCCGATTGTCGGCAACAAGCCCAGCTGAATACACAGGCAAGCCAACAAGAGCGGAAGACTCGCTACGATGGCGTCCACCGCGTAGTTCACTTCAATACTGGAGACGAAGTACTGTTGTGGACCCCAACGCAGGTTCCCGGCCTGTGTGATAAGTTTCACTCACGTTTCATGGGCCCCTACGTTATAGTCGAGCAGACGTCCCCTGTTAACTATCGAGTAATCCCTGTTGTCATGCCTTCCGACGGCCGTTTTCGTGGTACAGAGGTTGTTCACGTGTCACGCTTAAAACCATTCATCCGCCGTACACCACCGACATAAACAGCGGCCTAATTGGTCGCTTCCGTACGAGAGGGAAATTAGTGTAAGCACAATATTGACGTTTGACCTTCATCTTCTTCATCTGTATATAATCATCATCACGAAAAACGTCGTCTTCGTTCGAAGGATTGATCACGCGATTCGGCCTAATAAACGCCGTCGAGACTCCAACACTGCTACTGTCTTAAAATATATATATATATATATATATATTAATTATAGTGAAAAAGATGAGTGCTACTCAGAAAGGCAGGAGGTATGACTCAGTCGGTGAAGGAGACAACGTTTGGTTGGCTGGGTACTCAGGCTGGTTCCGCCATTTCCACTTGATGTGTCGTGACCGCTCTCCTGTTTTATAAAAGAGGGCCTCTCTAAAACACCTCATTTTAATTGGTGGAGAGTGCTAGGTAATGCCTGATCCTGGAATTGCAAAACCGTACGTTGTCTCCAGTTGCTACGATGTCCACGGAAGACGATCAGCAGGCGGCCGCCTCGGCTCCAACTACTGCAGCTCCTGTGTGTCTCGGCTCCTTTCGGCAACACGATCCGCCTACCTTCAGTGGAACCGATGACAAAGACGTGGAAGACTGGCTCGACAAATACGACCGGGTGAGCAATCACAACAAGCGGGACGATGCTCACAAGCTCACTGTCATCCAATTCTATTTGACCGACGTCACCAGTCTGTGGTACCGTAATCACGAGAGAGACCTTCCCACCTGGTCGACCTTCCGAACGGCGTTTGCGGACTTGTTTGGCCGTCTAGCGCTTCACAAACTACGGGCCGAACAGCGCTTGTGTACTAGGGCTCAGCAGAATGGTGAGAATTACACTAGTTATATCGACGATGTGGTCAACCTTTGCCGGCGTGTCAACTCGGCCATGACAGAAGCCGAGAAGATCAAACACATCTTGAAAGACGTGACTGACGACGCATTTCAGATGCTTGTCGCCAAAAGCCCGCAAACGGTAGCGGAAGTGATCCAACTTTGTCAGAGCTATAATGAGCTCTGGAAACAGTGTGACACCACTCGCCGTGCCAGCGCGCCATGTGCAAGAATCTCCGCTTTAACGTCGGCTGGCACTGCTATAGACCACACCACTTTGCTTCTCAAGATCAAGCAATTTGTACGAGAGGAGGTCGCAGGCCAGTTGTCCCTCGTGCCTTATACCTCCGAAGGTGCCCCATCTACTTTAGCGCCATCAATACAGCGAGTAGTCCAGGAGAAAGTGTCCAAGGCACTATCAACAGCTCACGCACTACCTGTGGCTGCTCCATTGACCTATGCCAAAGCACTGAACGGAACTCGACGTCCGTCTGTCGCGAACGACCACGTTTCTTTGTCGCGAACGCCTACTTTGTCGTACCGACTGAGCCTATGTACCAGGCTGCCCGTCCTTTCTCACGACCACCACCTCCACGCTTTCAGAACCCCTGGCGCACTCAAGACAACCGCCACATATGCTTCGCCTGTGGAATTGCATGTCATGTGCCACGATTTTGTCGACGGCGTGAGTTTTTCCTGCGCGACGACGTCAGGCCCAACAATTATCATTTTCCACCACGACCGGAGCCTCCTGTATCTGGCGAGACTGCCACCATGGACGCATTTTCACCTCGCCAGAACTTCAACAGACACCGGTCGCCTTCACCGCAACACCGTTCCCTTTTTCCTATGCTACGTCGACCTCGCCCTGTCCCTGAGGAAAACTAGGAGCCGCAGTTCTGGGGGCAAGAACTAGAGATCTTTCGAACTCCACAAGACCTTGTTTTTCGCCGTCCAACGTCATTGCTGTCTTCGTTGAAGGTATACGTGTTTTTGCATTGGTCGATACTGGCGCCGCAGTGTCTGTAATGACTGAAAAACTTTGCCGTCGACTAAAAGAAGTCACAATGCCTCTTCACGACTTTGTGTTGAGCACTGCGAGCGAGCAACGAATTCGCCCTTTTGCTGCATGCACAGCACGTGTCGTTATTGCTGACAATATTTATGTCGTTGAGTTTGTAGTGCTTCTACAGTGTTTCCATGACATTATATTAGGCTGGGACTTTCTCTGCACTCATCATGCACTCATCGACTGTGCTCGCGCCGAAGTGGAGTTCGCGCCGTTATGCGATGCTGCTTTATTCAACTCGTCCCTTTCACCTGCAAAATTTTTCGATGCCGCCAACACTTCGATACCCTTGTTCTCAATTGTCCTAGTTCCGCTTTCTTGTGACGTCTCTAGTGACTCAACTGTTCTTTTTACGCCTTCTCAAACCGCTGTTCGCCGCAAGTGCTTCCTGATTCCTTTCGCCGTTCTGAATGTTCACGATGGATGAAGTACAATTTATGTTTCAAATCTGTTTCCCTCGCCTTCCAAGTTACTGCGCGGAGAGTGCCTGGGCTTTGCCGATGAGATTGATCCCTGGAGTGCACGTGTAGTTCCTGACCACTCGACTACGCTACCTATTGACGCTGGTGATTGCTGCGCGTCATCCTCTTCCCCATCCTTCACCGACACAATTTCGCGCTGCATCGACACCAACCTTACGGCCCAGCAGCGCATCGACATCATCGCCCTCCTCGAGCACTTCTGCGCCAGCTTCGACCACCAGCAACTGACTTTGGGCTGTGCTTCCACACTATCTCACGAAATCGATACTGGCCTTCACGCTCCTTTACGACAGCGTCCGTATCGTGTATCGGCATATGAGCGTCGCATAATCGCGGAACAAGTTGACGACATGTTGAAGCGAGGTGTTATTGAGCCCTCTAACAGCCCGTGGGCCTCCCCAGTTGTTCTAGTCAAGAAAAAGGATGGCTCAATAAGATTCTGCATCGACTACCGCCGGTTGAATAAGATCACGCGCAAAGATATTTACCCGCTACCTCGCATAGATGATGCCCTTGACTGCTTACAAGGCGCGGAGTTCTTCTCGTCACTAGATCTGCGTTCAGGTTATTGGCAGGTTCCCATGGCTGAGGCTGATCGCCCCAAGACGGCTTTTGTTACTCCTGATGGCTTATACGAATTTAACGTCATGCCATTCGGGCTCTGCAATGCGCCTGCCACTTTCGAGCGCATGATCGACAACATCCTCCGTGGCCTGAAATGGCAGACATGTCTGTGCTATTTAGACGATGTCGTAATATTTTCAAGCGACTTTTAAACGCATCTTCAGCGGCTCGAGACAGTGCTTACTTGCCTCACCTCCGCCGGTCTACAGCTCAACTTGAAGAAGTGTTGCTTCGGCGCTCGAAAACTCCTAATTTTGGGCCATGTTGTATCTAGAGATGGCATTCTTCCGGATCCGACGAAACTCCGTACCGTTGCCGAATTTCCTAAGCCGAAGACCTTAAAAGAACTTCGCGCCTTCCTCGGTTTATGTTTATATTTTCGTCGTTTTATTCGCAACTTCACCTCCATCATATCGCCCTTGACTGACCTTCTTGCCGGCAACAACGACCTTTCTAGTTGGTTGTCAGCTTGTGATGATGCATTTGCCACACTCCGCCAACTTCTTACGTCACCTCCTATATTGCGACATTTTGATTCTCTTGCCCCGACGGAAATACACACGGATGCTAGCGGAGTTTGCCTCGGTACTATGCTCGCCCAGCGTAAACCTGGATTTTATGAGTACGTCGTCTCTTACGCCAGCCGTTCACTCACAAAAGCAGAAGCCAACTATTCAGTCACCGAAAAAGAGTGTCTAGCCATCATATGGGCCATAGGCAAGTTCCGACCCTATCTTTACGGGCGCCCATTCAGCGTGGTTACAGATCATCATGCATTATGTTGGCTCTCCTCGTTAAAAGATCCCACCAGCTGGCTCGCCTGTTGGGCGCTTCGGCTACAAGAGTACGACATTCACGTCGTTTACTGATCTGGCCGAAAACATTCCGACGCAGACACTTTGTCCTGATCACCTCTACGATGTAGTGACAAGTCGCCGGCTTCGCCTGCCCCCGACGTATCTGCACTTAGTGTCAGCTACATGCTACTTGAGCAACGAAAAGGTCCTTGGATCGCTTCACTTATCAACTTGTTGAGTTGAACTCCCTCGCAAAATATCTCTAGAGGTATGCGCCGTCAAATACAGCGATTCGTTATCAGAGATGATTTGCTATACAGACGAAATTATCTCTCCAAAGGACGCCAATGGCTCCTCGTCATTCCTAGACGTCTCCGCTCGGACATATGCGCCTCCTTTCACGCCCGCCCACAATGTGACCATGCTGGAGTGTTAAAAATCTACACCCGCCTGTCCCATCGCTACAACTGGCGTGGAATGTATCGCTTTGTTCGTCGCTACGTACGTTCCTGTCTTGCTTGCCAACGCCGGAAGAATTCCACTCCAAGTTCTCCAGCTCCACTACAACCCCTACCTTGTCCTGCCCGACCGTTTGACCGTGTCGGTATCGATCTGTATGGACCTCTTCCGATTTTACTGGCGGGAAATCGCTGGGTAATCGTCGCTATCCATCACCTTTCATGCTACGTAGAAACTTCATCACTCTCTTCTGCGTCAGGCAGTGACGTCGGTCGTTTCATATTGCATCAGATCATTTTACGTCACGGTGCACATTGTGAACTCCTGAGTAACCGAGGGCGTGTGTTTTTGTCAGATGCCGTCGAATCGCTTCTCAAGAAATGCCAAGTCATTCATCACACCACCACTGCGTATCATCCTCAAACTAATAGCATTACAGAGCGATTCAACTGTACATTAGGAGATATGCTGTCAATGTACGTCGCAACCGATCACACCAACTGGGACAGTGTTCTCCCTTTTGTAACATACGCGCATAATACTGCTGTCCAGACAACCATTGGTTTCTCTCCATACGTTCTCCTTTATGGTCGCGAGCCCTCTTGTACGCTAGACACCATCCTTCCTTACCACCCGGATGTTGCCGAGTCGACGACGATGTCACAAGCTGCTAAATACGTGGAAGAGTGTCGTCAGCTTGCCTGCTCCTTCACAAGTGCTGAACGGCAATGCCAGAAACACCACCGCGATAGCCCAACGCCTCCGGCTTCTTATGCATCGGATGAACTTGTCTGGCTTCGCATCCCTTCAACCAGCCCTGTTCTCTCAACGAAACTGACGTACAAGTATGATGGCCCTTACCGTGTGGTTAAACAAACTTACCCGTCAATTACATGGTGGAGCCGCTTGAACAGCCCCATGATCAACGACGCCGTGGACGTGCGACTGTCCACATAGACCGCCTAAAACCGTATTACGATCCCTCTATTGTCTCCTGCCCATGAGTCGCCAGGATTGCTCTTTTCCGGAGGGGAGGAAAATGTAGTGAAGAAGATGAGTGCTACTCAGAAAGGCAGCGGGTAAGACTCATTCGGTGAAGAAGACGACGTTTGGTTGGCTGGGTACGCAGGCTGGTTCCGCCACTACCACTTGACGTGTCGTGACCGCTCTCCTGTTTTATAAAACAGGGCCTCTCTAAAACGCCTCATTTTAATATATATATAATGATTTGTGGGGTTTAACGTTCCAAAACCACCATATGATTATGAGAGACGCCGTAGTGGAGGGCTCCGGAAATTTTGACCACCTGGGGTTCTTTAACGTGCACCCAAATCTGAGCACACGGGCCTACAACATTTCCGCCTCCATCGGAAATGCAGCCGCCGCAGCCGGGAATCGAACCCGCGACCTGCGGGTGAGCAGCCGAGTACCTTAGCCACTAGACCACCGCGGCGGGGCTTAATATATATATATTAAAATGAGGTTGTTGTACGTCGAGAAAGGTTCAGGCGCAGCTTGAAAGGTGCTTTATGAGGCAGGTCTGGCTACCGGCGAGTGCGAACTACTACCAGAGCCACCGATCATAATAGTCTTCTTCAGTAAAAGCAGAATGTCCGTTATTCATATATATAAATATATATATATATATATATATATATTAAGTGCCCGACTGAAGCGTAGGAAAAATAAAAAAAGTTTTCGTTTTGCCCGTTCTCTACTTTTTGGTATTGTTCCACTGGATCCAAGGACACCTTCTTCTTCTTCACACACGCACACACACACACACACATATATAATGCTTATATGCAGAAGAATAACTTCGATTGCCGTAAGGTTATAAGTATAAAAGTAGATGCGCTTTCACATACCGACTGTTTATTCAGCCGACATTTCAATGGGAGCACCGTCTTCTTCAAGGCATAATAATATTTACAGATTTTCGTGTCTTCTTATAGCTTCTTCAGACAGGACGGAAGGGGACAGAAGAAAAACATTAAAGACAACAAAAAAAGAAAAAAGGGGAAAAAAACTGTTAGAAAAAAGCAAGAGAGACATGGCGGGATTAGGAAGAGACGGTAACTCAACAGAGTAAGACGAACGTAAACGAGCAATGCCATCTTTGTCAACAATACCTCCCACGCACCCACCCTTCCCTCAAGTGGACAATTTGATAACCATTTTAGTATAGCCCCTTCCGGTGCAATCCACTGGCCGCTTGCCCTCCTTTGAAGTTTACGACAAATCAATGGAGAGAGCTTAAGCGCTTCAAGTGCATGTTGGTGCGTCGGAAGATATGAAGAAGCTGGTAATTGTGGCACCGCCATCAATATTGATATGCAATGGCTCCTGTCAGTGAAAAAAGAAGAAGCAAAAAAGAAAAAGGGGAGGAGGGGGACGGTACGACATCTGGGACCACTTATCTGTGCGTTTCGGCTGTGCTTGAACCATTTCTCTATTGTAAGATGCATACGCTAAAAGCTTTGTTAGGGGATAATTGTAATGGGAGGCTAGGGGCAGAGGACTGATCACAGAGGAGCACTTGCGTATTTTAGTGATAGTAACGCTGACAGAGTGCCTGGGCGTTCATTTATTCCATTTTTTATTGTTTTGAATTTGTAGATAAAGTAAGATCCTCGTTGTTCCCGTTCTCTGATTTTTCGAAAATTGTTTTCCAATAGTGTAACCCTGATGTCATCAAAGCTGTGGTCTTTTGATGTACTGTGTTTGAAAGTGGAAGGCCTGGGAGGGAACGTACGTGTGCCCGATGGTTGTTGAATCGAATTCTTAATGGAGTGCCTGTCTGGCTCACGTATTGCACGTTACATACCCCACATTCCAGACGGTATATGACGTTATCCGAGTCACAGTCCAGTGCACCTTTTATCCTGTGCTTAAAATCCGAGTGGGTGCTTTCCACCACTGCCGTTGTCTGCATGTGTTTACATATTTTGCATCAGCTTTTTCCGCAAGGGTCACACCCTGTTTGAGGTTCCACGCTTATCTTTGAATTGATCAAATGATCCTTCATACTTTTGGGCCGCCTGTATACCACACAAGGAGGAGCAGTGAAAATTTTAAATAGTCGCACGCTCTGTTCTAATATGTTAGTGTTTTCTGAGGACCTTGTTTATGTCCGGTGGGTTGCTTGTGAAAGTTGATAGCAAATTTTCCTTACGGCGCTGGTCAGAGTCTTTCTGGTGGTGTAGAAGAGTCTGGCAATCCAGATTTTCCGCTTTTTTGATGGCGACATCGATGATAGCTGGCGGCCATTCTTGATAAAGGAGTACTTCGCGCACATGTGTACTGTTTTTGTGGAAGTCCTTGGTGAGGGAGCAGATTCGTCGAAATCAGTGCGCTTGGGAATAGGGAATGCTGGTCTTGCAGTGTTGCAGATGGCAGCTTTTGAAGTGCAGGTATTGTTGTCTGTCCGTAGGTTTTCTGTATACGCTAGTTACCAACGTACCATCGTCCATTCGAATAAGTACATCACGGAAGCTTATTTCAGTGTTAGAGTAGGAGTGTGTAAAATAAATGCTGGGGTCATCCTCATCATCATCATCAGCCTTACTACGTCCACTGCAGGACAAAGGCCTCTCCCATGTTCCGCCAGTCGACTCGGTCCTTTGCTAGCTGCTGCCAATCTACACCCGCAAACTTCTTAATCTCATCTGCCCACCTAACCTTTTGTCTCCCCCTAAACCACTTGCCTTCTCTAGGAGTCCAGTTAGTTACCCTTAATTACCAGCGGTTATCCTGTCTACCTGCCACATGCCTGGCCCATGTCCATTTCCTCTTCTTGATTTCAACTATGATATCCTTAACCCCGGGTCGTTCCCTAATCCACTCTGCTTTCTTCTTGTCTCTTAAGATTACACCTATCATTTTCCTTTCCATTGCCAACTGCATGATCCTAAATTTAAGCTGAACCCTCTTTGTAAGTCTCCAAGTTTCTGCTCCACAGCTAAGTACCGGCAAGATGCAGCTGTTATATACCTTTCTCTTGAGGGATAGTGGTAATCTACCTATCATGATTTGAGAGTGCTTGCCAAATGTGCTCCACCCCATTCTTATTCTTCTATTTACTTCAGTTTCGTGGTTCAGCTCTGCGGTTATTACCTGTTCTAAGTAGACATAGTCTTTTACAACTTCAAGTGCACTATTACCTATCTCGAAACGCTGCTTCTTTCCGAGGTTGTTGTACATTACTTTCGTTTTCTGCAGATAAATTTTAAGACCCACCTTTCTGCTCTCCTTGCCTAACTCCGTAATCATGAGTTGCAATCCGTCCCCTGAGTTACTCAGCAATGCAATGTCATCGGCGAAGTGCAGGTTACTAAGGTACTCTCCATTAACTCTTATGCCTAACTGTTCCCATTCTATGCCTCTGAAAACCTCTTGTAAGTATGTGGTAAATAGCATTGGAGAGATTGTATCCCCCTGCCTTACACCCTTCTCGATTGGTATTCTGTTGCTTTCTTTATGAAGCACTATGGTTGCAGTTGATCCCCTGTCGACTTCTTCCAGGATGTTTATATATGCTTCGTCGACGCCCTGATTGTGTGCCTGTATGAATTTGAGCAGCTCGTTTTGATGATGATGTTTGGTGCTTTGCGGCGCAAAGGCCATTTGATGGCCAAAGAGTGCCAGTTCATGGAACAAGAGATGTGGACAATGACTGCGATTAATGGCTGTATAAGGGCCTTAAATTTTCTCACCGTAAGGTGGGTAAAAACACAGGAGTAATATAATCACGAACAAGTCGTGAAAAGTGTGTGGTGTTAATGGATGATGAAAGTTTGTGATAAAAAAAACCATGGTGGACATGTATGGGATAAGCACTAGTGCCTCAATCGTTCACACCCTTGCGTCCAAGAGCCGTGAGGCAAATGCTTTGTTGAATATAGCCAATATAGCCACTGCAGCGGAGACCTCTCTGGAAAGGTCGTGCTACAGAATGCCCGGGTATACGATATAAAAAGTACGAACTTCTCTCAATAAAGCAAGCAATGATTTATGTGTGAAAAGTGGTTCCCAAACATTGCAGGATGAAATGGTACCCGATGTCGGTAGGGTAATGGAAAGTGTTGTCTTCTTAGCGTGTGTCAGATCAGGTGTGTGGATCAGAATATGAAGTACGGTGAGCGCTTCACCACATCTATCGCACAAAGGTGGATCGCCACCAGACAAAAGAAAGGAATGTGTAGTGTATGTATGTCCTGTTCTTCACCTTGTAAGTATTACTTCTGTGTGGCGTAACTTTGATACTGGCGGCCAATGAGCAAGTTGCGGCTTGATGACATGCAATTTATTACATGTGTGTGTGTCGCATGTGCTCTGCCAATAAAACCCAAGCTTTCATTTTAGAAAAGGTTTCAAGTCGAGTGCAGGAATTGGTATCAATGTATTGGTAGTAGTCTTGTTGGCAGATCCAGCTAGCTGGTCCACCAGAAAAATGCCTTGTATTTCGCAGTGTCCTGGCACCCAACAGACTACCACATGCTGCTTGGATGAGTAGACTGTGCATAAGAGCGAACAAAGCGAGACAAGGACAGGGTTTTTGTGCTTTTTAAGAGTCTTCAGAGCTTTTACTACACTTAAGGAATCTGTATATATTATTGCTTTTTGTAGTTTTATTTTTTTTATATGTTTAACGGCCGCAAGTATCGCATAAGCTTCGCTAAAGAAAATGCTTTATCAGAGTGAAGGACGCCGACTTCCGAAAAGAATGGGCCGACGGCTGCGTACGAGACAGAAGTGTTGGACTTTGAAGCATCCGTAAAGAACTGAGGACATGTGTATTTATGTTGTAGTTCTAGGAAGTATGCCTGAATATGTGCAATTGGCGCATGCTTAGCAACCTCTAAGAAGGACACGTCGCAATCTATTGCCTGCCACTGCCAAGGTGGCAGGCATACTGCGGGAGCCATCAAACAGTGTTCAAGTGGCACACCGGTTTCCTTCACTAGGCCCCTAAACAGTGAGTAGAGCTGTCTCATAGAAGGCCATTTTTCAAACACAGCAGGACTTGACATCTCATTAATTGTCAAATGTGAAGGGTGTTTTTTGTTTGCGTTCACTTTAAGATAATATTTAAAAGACATACAACATCTCTGTAGGTGGAGCGACCATTCATTCGATTCCACGTACAGGCTTTCCACGGGGCTAGTGCAAAAAGCACCCGCAGAGAGGCGGATGCCTAGGTGATGAACAGGGTCAAGTATTTTAAGGGCAGTAGGTGTCGCATACTGATATGCTATTGTCCCATAGTCTAGGCAGGTACGTATAAGGCTTTTATACAAATTCATTAAACACTTCTTGTCACTTCCCCATGAAGTGCGTGACAACACCTTTAGAATGTTCATTGCTTTTATACACTAGTAATGCTACATGTGTGGTATGAAGATTAGCTGGGCATCCAAAATTAGGCCTAAGAATTTGTGTTCAGTATTAACAGAAATATGTTGCCCATGCAGTTAAACATCGGGTTCGGAATGAATGCCTATTTTCCTGGAGAACAAGACACACGAGCTTTTGTGTGCATTCAGTCGGACCCATTTTCTTTTGCCCAATTAGATACTTTGTTCAAACCAAGCTCAACCTGCCGCTCACACATTGCCAGATTACAAGATTTGAAACCAAGCTTAACGTCGTCGGCATATGTGCAATAAAACATATTGTAAGGAATGGACAAGGGCAAAGAATTTATCTTGATAATAAAAAGTGTGCAACTAAGTACACCACCTTGCGGCACTCCTGCTTCTTGAACTAATGTTTTGGAAGAAACGCTGCCCATTCGGACACTATATGTCCGGTTTGACAAGTAACTCTCGATTATAGTTTAACATTCTGCCACGCACGTTAAGGTGGGACAGGTCTCTTAATATTCCAAAGCGCCAAGTTTTATCATAAGCCGTTTCGATATCGAGGAACACAGAAAGAAAGTATTGTTTGTGGACGAAAACGTCTCTGATCTATGCCTCGATACGAACAAGGTGGTCGGTGGTGAATCTACCCCCTCGAAATCCACACTGGAATGGGTCGAGCGAATTGTTTGTTTCAAGGAAATGTCATCATCATCATCAGCCTGACTACGTCAACTGCAGGACAAAGGCCTCTCCCATGTTCCGCCAGTTAGCCCGGTCCTGTGCTTGCTGCTGCCAATTTATACCCGCAAACTACTTAATCTCATCTGCCCACATAACCTTCTGTCTCCCCCTAACCCGCTTGCCTTCTCTGGGAATCCAGTTAGTTACCCTTAACGACCAGCGGTTATCCTGTCTACGCGCTACATGCCCGGCCCATGTCCATTTGTTCTTCTTGGCTTCTTGATTTCAGCTATGATATCCTTAACCCTCGTTTGTTCCCCAAGCCACTCTGCTCTCTTTTTGTCTCTCAAGGTTACGCCTACCATTTTTCTTTTCATTGCTCGCTGCGTCGTCCTCAATTTAAGCTGAACCCTCTTTGTAAGTTTCCAGGTTTCTGCTCCGTAGCTAAGTACCGGCAAGATACAGCTGTTATATACCTTCCTCTTGAGGGATAGTGGCAATCTACTTGTCATAATTTGAGAGTGCTTGCCAAATGTGTAGTTACTTTAATCTCATAGTTCGGCTCTGCAGTTATTACCTGCCCTCAATAGACATAGTCTTTTAGAACTTGAAGTGCACTATTATCTATCTAGAAGCGCTGCTCTTTTCCAAGGTTGTTGTACATTACTTTCGTTTTCTGCAGATTCATTTTAAGACCCACCTTTCTGCTCTCCTTGTCTAACTCCGTAATCATGAGTTGCAATTCGTTCCGAGTTACTCAGCAATGCAATGTCATCGGCGAAGCGCAGGTTACTAAAACACTCTCCATTAACTCTTATCCCTAACTGTTCCCATTCTAGGCTTCTGAAAATCTCCTGTAAGCACGCGGTAAATAGCACTGGGGAGATTGCGTCCCCCTGCCTTACACCCTTCTTGATTGGTATTCTGCTGCTTTCTTTATGAAGCACTATGGTAGCGAATGATCCCCTGTAGATTTCTTCCAGGATGTTTATATATACTTCATAGACGCCCTGATTCCGCACTGTGTGCATGACGGCTGATACTTCTACTGAATCAAACGCCTTCTCGTAATCTATGAAGGCTATGTATAGTGGTTGGTTATATTCTGAGCATTTCTCTATTACCTGATTGATAGTATACCTGATTGATAGCCTGTTCGAATCCTGCTTGTTCCTTTGGTTGATTGAATTCTAATTTTTTTTTTACTCTGCTAGCAATTACCCTTGTAAATAGCTTCTATACTACAGAGAGCAAGCTAATCGGCCTGTAATTCTTCAAGTCCTTGTCATCTCCTTTTTTACGTATTAAGATTATGTTAGCGTTCTTCCAAGGAAATGTACAAGCTGGCAGTTTATCATTTTTTCAAAAAGTTTGCACAAGCAGCTTGTAAGTGCAATAGGCCTATAACTCGAAACTGAAGGAGGGTCCTAGCCCTCTTTCAAAATGGGAATAATAATAGCCTCTTTCCAGGAAGCAGGAACAGTGCTAGACAACCAGATAGTATTGTACAAAGTAAAGATTTTGCGTTTTAATTGGGAGGTTTTTCAGCATTTTGTACAGCACACGGTCGGAGCCTGGTGCGGAATACCGCAGTAGTTTAGTCATGTTTGGAGCTCAGCTAAGCTGAAAGCTTGGTTGTATGCCTCGTATTTTGTACATTTGTGTTCTAGTTTCTGCTTTTCTATTCTTGTTTTGTATATTTAGAAAGCGTCAGTATATTGTGACGAGCTAGACATCTGCTTGAAGTGTGCGCCAAGGAAGTTGACCTGATCTTCCAAGCTGTCACCATGTGTGTTTACGAGTGGGAGTGAGTGTACTAGTCTTCCTGCTATTCTACCGTCTGAGCTCCAGACTTGAGCCTCCTGCGCATATGAATTGACCCTCGATAAGAACTTCTGCCAGCTTTCTCTTCTGGCCTGCCGAAGCGTTCTTCTGCCTTAAGATTTAATTTTCTTAAAACTTGTGGGAATCGAGGGCGCCCCCCTACCAGGCGCCTCGTTCCCTAGCTGCCGCACGCGCACCGACCACGTAGCCTGGGCGCGTATACTCACCGGCATTCGCCAAGATGGCTGCCAGGGCGCCTCTTGGTCTGGGCGAGTGAGTCAAGCCTCGGCTTCGTCCCGCGCTGGCATGTCCGGGCCCGCTACGCTGCGCGGGTTTACGTCACAACGCAGCGCCATTTCATTTGGGCGCGCGTGACATCCTCCTCTCCTACGAGCTATGTTGCGCCCAACGATTCGCTCGTCGCGGCAGATGCTCTCAGGCCTCCACGAGAGAATGATGCGCTGCTTAGCAGGCGGCTTCTCGTTCGTGCGTTCGACTTCGGCCTTTGTGCGGGAGTCGTGGCGCCCTAGGCAAGCGTACTTGCTCGGTCTTGCGGAGTTCCCTGTACGGCCTGCATGAGTGTCGCACTGTGTTGCATCTTGGGTTAATAAACCCGTTCTTCTTGTTTTCGTGCCTCGTGCGTGGTTTCTGCGCCGTGCCGGAGAAAACGACTAACCCGGCCGCAACGTCTTCGCACGCAGCGGCAGTGGAGGACGTCGCATCCCTACACAGTTGCGCATAGTAGGTAAGCCTTGTGCAAACCTATCTCCACATAACTGGCGCCCAACTTGGTTTTGGCATGGCTTCAGAGCAGACCCCTTCGAGGCGCTCGTTCCTGTTCAATCCTGTGGCGACAGACTTGATCTCGTTCGAGGCGGACGGCTGCAACAGCACGAGGTACGGCCCTCTCGGCGACCCTCTGCTTTCGTTCACCGGGAGAGATCCCTTTTTCGGGGCCCCCTACGGTGATGCGAGTCGCTCGAACGAGGACCACAGTTCTAGCCAAGCAGTAACGGGCTGTATCAGCTGTTCGAGACTCACGCGCTTACAGGCCCGTCCCCGGCGCAGTCTCCGCTCGCGGGCCTTTCCCCGTCAGCAGCACAGTTGACAGCTCAAATCGCCGCACCCAGTCCTTCCTACCGGGGGCACTCAGGTGTTGGCGGGAATACGTTTACTGACCCGTCGTGGTCGCGAGCGCAAAGGGTTGACTATGTCGTTTGCGAGCCTGCTCGCTTAACCGACAACGTCGCCACGTTCGCCGACGCTCGCTGGCCTGAGACTTCCGTGGGCGACGCTTTCGACAGACGTGCTCCGCTGTTGACCCGTTTGCCAGTCACGTGAGGCCTCGGCCTCGGGCACCAGTCAGAGCGCAAACCCTACCCTCCTCCATGCCGTGTACTGGCCCTTTTCGGTCGGACGCACATGTTGGGGAACAGGCGCGTGCAACTGTTACGGCCGCGCCCCCGTCGGTGCAGTCACCGCTGCACGCAACTGCGACGCAGCTCCTAAACGTTCTGTTGGAAGCGGTGCGCTCGCAGCCTTGTGCTTTAAAGGGAGACCCCGAGTCCCCTCAGACAAGCGTTCCGACTAGCTTAAGGGTGCCTCTGCCTGAGTACAGCGATTATTCAGACCGCATCAGTGCCACAGAGTACCTCGAGGCGCTGCACTGCTATCAGCAGGCTACGCGGCTGAGCGACAGCGTTATGCTAGGCTCTGTTTTACCCGTGTCGCTGACAGCCCAAGCGGCAAGGTGGTACCGGCTCGTCGACCACCAAACTCGCTCGATGGAGGAGTTTAGGACGCTCTTCCACAGCGAATTTCTTCCTCCTGAATACGAGCGCCACATGCGTCGCGACTTAAAGCTTCGCACACATCATCCCGACGAATCTCTTCTTGAGTACGTTCGGGCTTTGCAGGAGCTCTACCTCCTTGCCGATCCTACGGCATCAGACGCCGAGAAGGTGTAGCGAGCCATACGCCAGGTTCATCCAACCTTCGCCGCTTACCTTCGGAGCGCCCGTTATCGTGACCTAAACGAGTTGGCATCCGATGCGAAGCGTATTAAGGACGACATACTGGCGGGCGAGCCTATATCAATGTTGAATGTATACACCCAACTTTGACCTTGCTTTGACATCCTACCCTCGCACAAGGTTGGATAATATTGCTACAGTTATATTGAGTTTAACTATGTTTATTTACAGGCGAGATCAGGCAAGAATCGGCGATGATGGGGAACATAAGCCGAACCAACTAACTTCCTCTTCCTCTACTTTTGTCCCAAACCATGACCCAGCTCATGCCGTATCATTCCCCAGAAATGGTACTGCTTGAGACGACCTACATGCGCCAGCTGTGTTTGGCTTGACGGACGACCAGCTGACATCAAGCGTGCCACCACGTAGGTCATGTCACTCAGGCGATTTACGATAACGAATGGACCGACATAGGGCACTAAAAATTTTTGGCATAAGCGACGTTTTCGCTGAGGGGTTCACAACCACACGAAATCCCCTTTTCCGAATGAAACCGTGTCGTGGCATCGATCATATCTTTGCTTGAAGCGATCTTGCGATGCCAGTGTGCGAACATGAGCGATTTGGCGGGCGTCTTCAGCTTGGCACAATGTTTGACCAACTGAATTGTTCGTATGAAACAAAAATGGAAGTATTGTACCGAAGCAGCTGCGCTATTGTCAAGCGTAGAGAAGGTAGAACGAAGTTAAGTCTATGGTTTCGTACTTCGCTGTACTATAAGCAAAATCTCATCCCAGTGCCTATGATTCGAGGATACATAAATAGCCAGCATATTAGTAAGTAGTAAGCGTGCGGTTTGTGCGTTCCACAAGGCCATTCGTCTGGGAATGATATGGCATTGAATGGCGAAACTGCGAAGTGCAGAGACGAAGCAATACCTTTACAGTGTCGGCGACCAACTGGCGACCGCGATCACCGATGATGACACGAGGTGGACCATGGCGAAGAAGGATAGATCATAACAGGAAAGAGGCGACGGAATCCGCTATGGAAGATGGTATCGCAGCGGTTTCAGCATATCTAGTAAGGTGATCGACGCAGACTATGATCCAGCGGTTGTTGTTGCAAGACCGCAGAAACGGTCCTGACAGGTCGATACCAACTTGTTCGAAAGGTGTTGTGGGCAGCGTTATAGGGTGAAGGAGGCCACGCGGATTGCTTGTAGGACGTTTGTGGCACTGGCATTTGTCGCAACTGGAGATGTATTGCTTCGTACATTGTCGCATTTTAGGCCAGTAGAAGCGCTCTAGAGTTCAATGCAAAGTGCAATTGAATCCAAGATGGCCTGACGTCGGGTCATCATGCATGAAATGTAAGACGTCATACCGGAGGCTTTGGGGAACCACTACCAAGTGCCGCGCACTATTTGCCAAGAAATTGACCTTGTACAACAGTCCATCGAGAAGACAAAAGCGACCACTGCCCTTGGCGCTTCTGACAGTGGCGAATAAAGAGTCTTAAGTCAAGTCATTGCGCTGTTCCCGCTGGAACGTGGTGACATAAGGTAATGCGCGTGAAACAGTAGCAAAGCAGATGTCGAATGTGTCTGTATTGTCGTCAGTCATAGGCAATGGAAGGCGAGAAAGACAATCCGCGTCGGTATGACGGCGTCCACTTTTGTAAGTAACATTAAAGTCAAATTCCTGGAGGCGTAGAGCCCAGTGTGCAAGGCGTCCAGAAGGGTCTCGGAGAGCAACGAGCCAGCATAGGGAATGATTGTCGGTTACAATCGTGAAAGAATGCCCATGCAAGTAACAACGAAACTTCTGAATAGCAAATACGGCTGCTAAACATTCTTGTTTGGTCACAGTGTAATCTTTTTCAGCCTTGCTAAGGGAACGACTTGTATAGGCAACGAGATGCTCTCTCTCATTATGACGCTGAACAAGAACGCCTTCGATGCCAATACCACTTGCGTCGCTGCGTACTTCCGTAGGTGCAGATGGGTCAAAATAATGGAGAATTGGCTCTGATGTCAGCAGAAATTTGAGTTGACGGAACGCAGCATCACATTCAGTTGTCCACTCGAATGCACTGTCTTTTCGCAAGAGGCTGGTCAATGGGTACACGATGTCCACAAATTTAGGCACAAAGCTTCGAAAATATATAAGATCATAACCCGAGAAAGCTGTGAAGTTCTTTTACAGACATGGGTGGCTTAAACGCGCTGACTGCTTCAATTTTTCGGGGGTCAGGCCTGACCCCATTTTTGTCTACCAAATGGCCAAGGATCGAGGCCTGCCGTTCACCAAACCAATACTTCTTGGAGTTCAAGACCAAGCCAGCCTTTTCCACACAGTTTAGAACGAGGCTTAAACGAACGTTATGTTCTTCGAATGTGCACCCGAAAATGACGTCGTCCAGATAGCACAAACAAATATCCCATTTCAGTCCACATAGAATTGAGTCCATAAATCTTTCAAAAGTTGCGGGGGCATAGCATAGCCCAAATGGCATCACATTGAACTGATATAGTCTATCGGGTGTTACAAATGCCGTTTTCTCCTTGTCAGCAGGGTGCGTGAGGATCTGCCAATATCCTGATCGTAGATCGAGTGAATAAAAGTATAAAGCAGAATTCAGACAGTCACTTACGTCGTCGATTCTAGGCAGCGGATGTACATCCTTTTTTAGTCAAGGCACTCGATCGTTTATAATCAACGCAAAACTTCCAGGAACCGTTTTTCTTGCAAACAAAAATCACAGGTGCTGCCCACGGGCTGCACGACTCTTCAATAACGCCTTTCTGCAACATGTCCTGAACTTGTTCATTAATAACTTTCCGCTCGGATGACGACACCCTATAAGGTTTCTGCCTAACCGGATGGGCAAAGCTTGTGTCAATGGTATGCTGCGCTCGAGAGCATGGTAAAGACAGTCGCTTACCCTTTTCGCCGAAGTCAAACACTGACCCATGTCGTTGTAATAGTTGGACCAATTCTTGTTGTTCATGTGACCATAGCGTCTTGCTAACCATGCTCAAAATGTGGGACTCATGAAAGGTACTCCATTTAGAGGTACCCACGCATTTCTCACTTTCCCCGTTGTTGATGCCAACAATAGAATTTTCCGTGACACCATGGAACAGTGCGAGCTTCATTCCTCGAGGAAGGATAATCGGTGCAGATGAAGAATTAAGTGCCCACAAAAACGCGCTGCCATTAGTAATTGAAATAAGCGAATTTGGCACTATTACATATTTCTTTGAACAACGAACTGTGGAGGTTGAACCACATCATCAAAGACTGATACAACAGCTATTGGAGTAGGTATGGCTACTGAACTCATAGACCATGGTGATAATGCCAGCTCTTTGGAAACAATCAGTAAGTCTTCCGGAGGCAGCGGCTGCTCAACTAGGGCTGGAAGAGCATCACCACTGCTAACAGAAACTTCACCGGTACCGCAGTCGACGAAAACTCCACACTCTTGCAGGAAGTCATTGCCGAGAATAATATCATGTGTAAACCGTTTCAGAATCAGGAACTCAGTTGAACGCCTTTCCTGTCAACAACACGTTGATAGCACATACTCCTACAGGTTGAAGTATGTCCCCGCCCGCGCCACGAAATATATCAGAATCCTGATAGAAAAACTTGACTTTGCGGCCTAAGCTATCTTTAAACCAACTATTCATAACAGAAACTGTGGCACCAGTATCCACTAAAGCCGTTGCACACAATCCGTCAATTGACACACATATTCGATTTTTGTTCATCGTAACTGGCGGAGGTATACGAGATGAATCCTGTTGTGCGACCTCACCTCCATCGGTCGCTCCGGCTAGTTTCCCGGCAGTGGTCGTAGCGACCGCCGCCATAGAGATGAAGGAGAGCGACGCATTCGGCCAGGCGGAGGTGTCAAGCTACGGTCAGAAGCGGGAGAGATTCCACGCCGGCTCTCTTGTCGTAGGGTGCTATTCGTATACGTGGACCATCAAGGATCGTCATAACTGTGGCCATGGCGAGGAAGTCTTGACGATGGCTCGTATCTCGATGTTACCTCTCTCTGCTGAAGGCAGAACCGAGCAATGTGCCCTGGAGCACCACAGCTGTAGCACACAGGAGGTTGACGATATGCATTTTGGAAAGCATAGCGAGGGCGTGGTGATACAGGTGCGTATTCGTTCGGGTTCTGATAGGCGGCGGCCAGCTGTCAAGAGTAACTGAAGTGGCTCTGGTGCCTCGTGTCTTGGTAGTGACTGCACTGCGGCCTCGGTGATGTGCCAGAAACGTAGTCATTCTCCTCGATGCCTGCTGCAACAATGGAAACAGGATGCTGATGCTGGTCGGGAACCGGCAAGGGTGTAGCTTCACAAGGCGTCATGCGAGTGTGTCGACCGAGTTCTTCACGCACGATCTCGCGTATTGTAGACGCAGGATCAGATGGCGCGTAGTTGTCAACACTCGCTACTTTGGTCACATTAGGTAATCGACAAAATTTAGGAGCAATACGCCTAATCTTCAGCCTCTCAAAAGTGCAACAGTGCCGCATGACATCGGCTACTGTGTTAATGCTGTCTTTGCCGATAAGAAAGTGATAAACGTCTCCTGCGATGCCCTTTAACAGGTGGCCGACTTTGTCCTCCTCAGACATGCAAGAGTTAACAGTCTTGCATAGTTTCACGATCACCTCGATATACATCGTGCACGGTGTATCCGTGCACGATGTATAGAGCCCAGGTACCAGGCGAAAGCCTGGTACCTGGGCTCTTTGCAGCAGCGTTTGTGTGGTGCCTATCTGGTATAAGTGATCGCTGCATACCTGCATTTTGGTTTATTTATTCACCTATATATTTACGATACCTCAAAAGTTCTTATGTGGGAGACTGCATGAGGGGTGGGCACACCGAATAAATGGTTGGTTACGTTAGATTTTACAAATTTACAGATGGTTTTAAAAGGTCACTTTGAAAAGAGAAATATACTGGTGATTAGGGCATTATCAGATAGAAGGGCATGACATTGATAAAAACTATGCAGAAAAAATGAACAATGATCAGTACTAAAATGAACACATGGCAGATTTGTGGAATTCCGGTGCATGTATGTGGTGAGAAAAACATTTGCTGGAATATCTATGTAGTTTTCTAGGGTAATGAACTAAATATCTGCAGAAAGATAGTTGTCCAGCACTTTTGCAGTGAGAGAAGAGACAATCTAGGTATCAGAGCTGAAACACTTCATATGGAGGAGCATAGTTCACAATAATAAATCTGGAACATTTTTTCTAGACCTATATTACAGAGAAATAATTAGGTTACTTTGATGGCTATAATAATTCGTACGTACATATTCAATATGAATTGAATTAAGGTTTAAAATGCAACTAGTCTGGCTAAAGATGATGCTGAAGACAAGTTTTGTCATAGATATAATTATTACCAAGTAACTAATTACAAGAATTCGTCAACTCATTAATATGATGGGTCCAAGACACGTCACTAGATGCATGCCCTCTTGGATATTCAGATGCCTTGTACTGGGCTGAGATGTGTCCTTTGGTTAGGGGTAGAAACACACTAGATTATTAAGACGCTGAGGAAAAGACACAGGGGAGCCTCCCCACCTTATTTACAAGCATAATTTGCAGCACCATGCCTAGATTAGGAGGAGGTCCTGCTAGAGAGTAGAGCTGTCTTATGATTGTTGTTGGTGCGACCTCACTATCATCAGCGAAAAGGCATATATTGTACTGGACAACACTATATAAGTAGAAAGTCTTTCATATACCTGTGAAAGACAGATCGAGGGCAGGGCCTTGAGCTGCTTGTGGGGTATTTAAACCTCCAGAGCAGAAAAACCAAAGAGATTGCACCAGTTTATATAAAAAAAACTTTATTTGCACATATAGCAAGCTAACTGCATGTTTTTACACTGAATATTGTATGTATACTTCAGAAGAATTGAGACCTTTCACCACTGAAGCTCCAGAGTGACAAAAAAATGCCCCTACCTCCACAAAAATAATCGTGAGAATATGCGAATGCATTGCCTAGGGTCCATAATGGTGTTTCACACGTGAGAACCCAGCGTTAGAAGAATAATGTTTTCTTTTTTTTTTCTTACACCGTGCAGCCAATAGCACCGTTCTCCGCACGTGCCGTTTTTCTGTCGCGAAAAACACGGTATGCATTTCCAGCTCTAGTAGCTAGTGTGCATGGTTAAAAAATACTATTAAGTGAACAAAACAAACAGCGTTCTCAGCTCCACGTTGGCGTCTCACAGCGGCATCTCAAGTACACGTTTTCAGATGTTCTTGAGAGGTGCCCAGCCAGCAAACGGTAGAGAGTGAGGCGAGAGCAGACGAGAAAGTGAGGTGCAGAGAGGGGAGAGATAGAACGACAAGAGAAGGAGCAGCAAAGCACTGCACCTACCCTCTCCTACACTCGCTCGCACCACATGCTCCAGTTACTAGGGGCGTGGGTAAGCGCGCGCGCTTGCAGCTGTTGCTGACAGCTGCCGACGCCAAAGCGTGACATGGTGGAGGCTTCGGTTGCTAGGGACACGTGTGCCCACAGCTGTTGCTATGGGAGAGGTTGGTTGCAATCACGAGCACCAACAACGATCCTCCTCCTCATCTTTTGTGGGCACTGCTATTTGCACCCTATCCATTGCACAATTGCAACGAATATGCGCGAGTGTATGGGACGCAGAAAAAGAAGAGCACTGGAGCTGACGCTTAGACTGTGTGGTTGGGTGAAGCAGACTGGGCCTGTCTAACAAGTACACTGCCCTTTCCCAACGCCATTTCTCATCTGTAAATAAACACATTCACTCATAACAGTTTGGTGGAAGATGCCGGGTACATTGATCTGGACGACCCAGCTCTACCAATTTCGCAACTGAGCAGACGCTTGGCAGGCTTGCTTCAACAGCTACCAGACATGAAGGATGCAGAAGCAGGCCATGACAACCTCGCCGCTGATGAGCAACACCCTCACCAGACAGCACAAGCTGGCTACAGTATGCCGGAACGTCACCCAAGGACCTTCTCGGAGAAGCCGGATAACGATGCTGAGAAATGACTCAAACACTACCAAAGAGTGAGTTGCAGCAACCACTAGAGCACTGCTAAGCAGCTCGAGAACGTGGTGTTTTTTTTTTGTTGTTGTTGTTGGCCCCGCATCTCTTTGGTTCGACTACATGGGACATTTTTGTGGACGAACTGAAGAAATGTTTTGGTGACTCAACTGTCAAGATCAAGCAGGCGAAGCAAACACTTTCACGCAGAGCTCAGTTACCTGGCAAAACCTGCACCACCCTACATCGAGGCTGTTTTGAAGCTTTGCGGAATCGTGGGACCATGTCTGACGATGATAACGTAGGTCATCTCCTGAAGGGAATCGTGGAAAATGTGTACAATTTTCTTATCACAAAGGAAGACCTACACACACCTTTCGACCTAAGGAAACACTTCCAAGCGTTTCACGCGCTAAAGAGATGGAGAATCCTACAGTAGAAGTTCGGACGTCTCGACAGTGTGCCCACAATTGCAAGTGTCAACCTTCCATCCCAGGAGGACATCTCTTCGGTTATAATATGAGTGGTTAAAGGAGAACTTGCTCAACTACAAGTTATGGGCACTGCCGGTGTTTGCCACCATTGTTCATTTGACCAATGCCCCCATGAACCACCAGTACCTCGGATACGTCAGAGCTACTTCAAGCCTCACCCGAATTACACCAATCGGCTCAATGATGATGATGATGTGTGGCGCTTTATGGCGCACGGGCCAATTGATGGCCAAAGAGTGCCATTTCAATGAGTATTGAGATGTGGACAATGATATGTTGCGTGGCTGTATAGGGGCCTTAAAATTCCTCGCGATAATGCGGGTAAAAACTTAAGTATTAAAAACATGGCAGTGACGTGATATGCATAGTAAAAAGGGTGACAAAGGTTTTGATAATAGAAACATGTAAAATACTTGGCACTAGCACAAGTGCCTCATCAGCGCCCTTGTGTCCAAGGGCTGCGAGGCAAGTGCTTTCTTGTGTAGCCACCGCAGCAAAAACTTCTCTGCAGAGGTCGTGCTACGGAATGCCCGGGTATACGATATGAAAGCTATGAATTTCTTTTAAAAACGCTAACAAAGATTTATGACTGAAAAGCGGTTCCCTACCGATGAACATTGCAGGGTGTAAAGGTATATGTTGTCGGTAGGGTAATGGAAAATGTTTTCTTAGAGTTTCTAACTCTTTGCACTGGATTAACATGTGTAAGACCGTTATTGCTTCACCACATCTGTCACACAATGGTGGATCGCCACCGGACAAAAGATATGTGTGTGTCATGTATGTGTGTCCTATCCTGAGCCTTGTTAGTGTTACCTCTGTTAGACGTGATTTTGATACTGGTGGCCAATGGCCAAGGTGTGGCTTGATAACGTGTAGCTTGTTTTGTGTGTGTCTATCCCACTTACTCTGCCAGTAGTCCCTGAGCTTTCATTTGAGAGATGGCTTAAGATCAAGAGGCGGGATCGATATGGGTGTAGTGGAACTGATTTCGTGGACGGATGCAGCAAGCTGATCCGCCATCACGTTGCCTTGGATCTCACGGTGCCCTGGCACCCAGCACACTACAACATGTTGTTTGAGTGTGTAGAGTGTGCATAAAATAGAGTAAAGTGAGACGAGGACAAGGTTTTTTGTTTTTTAAGATTGTGTAGAGCCGTAACCACACTGAGGGAGTCCGTATAAATTACTGCTTTTTGTATTTGTGATTGCTTGATGTGTTTAGCCGCCACAAGTATCGCGTAAGCTTCCGCTGTGAAGATACTTGTGCCTGGATGTAGAGGGCCAGCATCCGAAAAGGATGCTGGCCGACAGCAGCGTAGGACACAGAGGAGTTAAACTTGGAGGCCTTTGTAAAGAACTCGGGACGTGTGTATTTGTGTTGAA
This sequence comes from Rhipicephalus microplus, assembly GCF_043290135.1. Taxonomy (NCBI): domain Eukaryota; kingdom Metazoa; phylum Arthropoda; class Arachnida; order Ixodida; family Ixodidae; genus Rhipicephalus; species Rhipicephalus microplus. Next base: position 12,689,324 of record NC_134700.1, on the reverse strand, counting down.
GTTCCAGGAAGTAGTTTCGGATATGGGCAATAGGTGCATGTTTTGTAACTTCTAGGAAAAACACATCGCAGTCTATAATCTGCCACTGCCATGGTGGCGGGTATACTGCAGGAGCCATTAAACTGTGTTCAAGTTACACTCCAGTTTCCTCAGCTAGACAATTCAGGCGAACTGAGAAGGGCTGCCACATCGAAAGCCTGTTTTGAAACAGAATAGAGCTCGACAAATCATTAATAGTGGAGTATGAGGGGTGCTTCTTGTCTGCTTTCAACTTAAGAAAATATACAAAGGACATGTAAGTTCTTTGTAGATGAAGCGACCATTCATTTGACTCAATGTAAAGGCTTTCTACAGGGCTGGTGCGAAAAGCACCCGTAGAAAGGCGGATGCCCAAATGGTGCACGGAATCCAGCATCTTCAAAGCACTTTGTCGCTGACTGATAAACAACGGCCCCATAATCTAAGCGTGTGCGAATGAGGCTCCTAAACAAATTCATGCGACATTGCCTGTCGCTACCCCACATAGTACGTGACAACACTTTCAGAACACTCATGGCTTTTATACATTGTTTTTAGATACTTAATTTGCGGTATGAAAGTCAGCTTGTGGTCCAAAATTAGGCCTAAGAATTTATGCTGAAGATTAACAGACAGACGTTGACCATTCAATTGAATGTCAGGTTCTGAGTGCATACCTCTCTTTCGGAAAAACAAGACACATGTGCTTTTTTTGTGGGTTCAGTTGGAATCCATTTTCTTCTGCCCATTTAGAGACCTTGTTCAAAGCTAGATGAACCTGCCGTTCACACATTGCCAGGTTGCATGACTTAAAGCCAAGCTGGACATCATCGACATATGCACAATAGAACATATTGCGGGGGATGGACAGGTGCAAGGAATTTATTTTGATAATAAAAAGTGTACAACTAAGTACACCGCCTTGCGGTACTCCCGTTTCTTGAACAAATGTTTGGGAGAGAACATTTCCCACACGCACACGGAATGTCCGATTGGACAAGTAACTCTCGATTATGGAAAGCATTCTACCACACACACCAAGGTGAGACAAGTCTCTTAATATGCCAAAACGCCATGTTGCGTCGTAAACCTTCTCGATATCGAGAAACACAGAAAGAAAGTATTGTTTGTGGAGGAAAGCATCTCGGATCTGTGCCTCGATATGCACCAGATGGTCGGTGGTGGATCTAACCTCTCGAAACCCACATTGGTATTGGTCAAGCAGATTGTGTGTTTTAAGAAAATATAAAAGTCGGCGGTTTATCATTTTTTCAAAAAGTTTTACAAAAGCAGCTGGTTAGCGCAATTGGCCTATAACTTGAAACGGGGGAAGGGTCCTTGCCCTGTTTCAAAATAGGGATAACAATGGCCTCTTTCCAGGAAGTAGGTATGGTGCCAGAAAGCCAGATAGCATTGTATAGGGAGAGTAAAGTTTTTCGCGTTTCAAGCGGCAGGTTTTTCAACATTTCATACATAACATGGTCTAGACCTGGGGCAGAATTACTGCAGGAGTTCAGTGATGTTTGTAGCTCAGCTAAGTTGAAAGGTTGGTTGTATGCCTCGTATTTTGTGCACTTGTATTCCAGTTTCTCCTTTTCTATTTTCGCTTTATATCTTTGAAAAGCTTCAGTATAGTGTGACGAGCTAGAGACCTGCTCGAAGTGTGCACCAAGGAAGTTCGCCTGATCTTCCAAGCTGTCATCCTGTGTGTTTACGAGTGGGAGTGAATGCACTTGTCTTCCTGCTACTCTACCAATCATTTTCCAGACTTTAGCCTCTTGAATATATGAACTGATCCCCGATAAAAACTTGTGCCAGCTTTCTCTTCTGGCCTGCCGACACGTTCTCCTGGCCTGAGACTTCATTTTCTTGAAAGTGGCAAGATTTTCGGCTGTCGGTGAGTTCCGAAGCAACCTCCATGCTTTGTTTTGCTGCCTGCATGCATTTCGGCACTCTGAGTTTAACCATGGCACACGTCGCTTTCCAGGGTGTCCATTCGTTTGTGGTATGCTTTTTGTTGCTGCATCAATCAGAGACTCTGTAAAGTAGTCGACAGCCACATCACTGCTTAAAGTGCATATGTCGCGCCAGTTTAAATGAGTGATGGTATAGAACTGTTCCCAGTTGGCTTTGCTTAATACTTTGTTAATAGCCATTTCGGAACCTGGGGTGGGCATTCAGTTGATGTGGGTGTGCTCAAAACTATGGGAAAATGGTGACTTCCGTAGGCATTAGTGATGACCTTCCAGTGAAGTAGAGGCACAAGCGATGGAGATACTATGCTTAGGTCTATTGAGGAATAGGTATTGTTAGCGAGGTTATAATAGGTTGGTTCTTTTCGATTCAGGAGACACGCGCTTGAAGAGAGAAGAAACTGTTCAATCAGTCGATTTCGGGCGTCACAACGAGAGTTGCCCCATAGCCTGTTATGTGCATTAAAGTCTCCTAGAACAAGATAGGGTTCGGGAAGTTCATCTATCAAGGACTGGAATTCATTGATTGATTGATATGTGGGGTTTAACGTCCCAAAACCACCATATGATTATGAGAGACGTTGTAGTGGAGGGCTCCGGAAATTTTGACCACCTGGGGTTCTTTAACGTGCACCCAAATCTGAGCACACGGGCCTACAGACTGGAATTCATGTTTGTGTAGTTGAAAATGTGGAGGTATGCGTATAGAGCAAATGGTGACGAGTTTGCTTAGAAGCACCACTCGAACAGCCACTGCCTCAAGAGACGTTTGGAGTTTCAAGTGTTTACATGCTAAACATTGCTTAACTATAACAGCTACACCTCCAGATAATGCCACGGCATCGTCACGGTCCTTTCGGAAAATAATGTAACTGCGTAGAAAGTTGGTGTGTTTAGATTTTAAGTGTGTTTCCTGTACACACAGCACTTTTGGTGAGCGAATGTGTAGAAGTTCTTGGACATCGTCGAGGTTTGTGAGAAGGCCTCTGACATTCCATTGTACAATCTGTGTTTCCATATTTGATGGAAAGTGGTGCTGTGTGTACGAAAATAAAGTGGCTGTTCAAGTGGGAAGTTGTAACTTAAGTAGCGGGGCCGTCGTCGGGCCCTGTTATTGGTTTCTTGGTTCTTTTAGCGCGCTCTAGGGAGCCACACCGCATTTCCGGCACCTGACGTACCGTGTTTGTGTCCATTGCCTCACGTGAAGCACTGGGCGCCCGTGTACGTGAGCTGCTGTTGCGTATTTGCGACCTCGCCTGGTGAGACATGGTCAGTCGACCCGACGACCCTGGAGTCGCCTGAGTCTCTGGCTTGGTAGGTGGAGCAGGCTTGGCTGCTTCCACCATGGGGGCGGCCACCACACCCGATGGCTCCCTTTGCGCGGGCCTAGGTAGTCGTGGAGGGTGATGCGACGCTGCCCCCTGACGCGCTGCATCAGCGTAAGTTGTGCCGTGAAAAGCCGAACACCTTCGGCGTGGTTCCTTGAAGAAGATATTTTCGCGAATCTTCAGTGTAATAATGTCTTTTTCTTTTTTCCACAGTGGACAAGAACGTGAATATGACACATGGTCTCCGTCACAGTTTACACAATGTAGGGTTTCATTACATTTGTCAGAGATGTGGCCTTGGGCACCGCATTTGGCACAAGCAGGTCGACCACGACAGCCCTGAGAGCCGTGGCCGAACCTTTGAAACTGGTAACATCGGCGGGGGTTTGGTATGTAGGGTCTGATCAGTGTCTTTGTATAGCCAGTTTCTATTGTTTGTGGTAGTTCACTGGTGGCAAAGGTCAGTACCAAGTGTTTCGTGGGGGTTTCCTGATTGTTCCTTCGGATGACGATTCGCTTCACATTGGTCCCATTCTGTTCTTTCCAGCCCTCGAGGAGTTCAGCCTCCTTCAGGTCAAGGAGGTCTGTGTCAGAAACAACTCCACGTGCGGAGTTCATGGATCGATGAGGTGTTACGCTGATGGGAATGTCGCCAAATGTTGCAAGGTTCTTTAGTTTGTCAAATTGTGTTTTGTCACGGAGTTCTAAAAGAAGGTCGCCACTAGCCATTTTTGTAACTTTGTAGCCATCCCCTAATGTGGCTGTCAGGGACCGCGATACTATGAACGGGGACACTGATCTGGCTGTTTTGTTGGGCTTCTCACTGTGTACAACATGATAACGAGGGAATACTTCTTTGAGTCGGCTGAAAAAGGAAAATTCTTCGGTGCGTACACGCTTTGAAGCGGCACGATCATTGAGGAGTGAAAAGCTTCTATGCATGATAGAGAAATGTAATTCAGTAACGATAGCGGCCACCCACCACGGAGCCCAACGAGGGGACGCTACAAGATTCATGAAACGCGAAACATGCAGACGCCAGCCGTACACCGCTACGATAACCTAATGCGCTTAGGCCAAGGTTGGCTAGTTGCACAAGGTTAACCCAAGCCGCCCATGAAATTGGGGAAGTAACAGAAGAAATTAGAAGACAGGATAGATTTAAAGAGGAGAAAAGACGAAGGTGTGGGGGAGAGAGAGATCGGAAAAGGCGACTGCCAATTTCCCCTGGTTGGGTTAGCCCAGGGGTGCCGTCTACGTGAAGCCGGGGCCAAAGGGGTGTGTTGCCTCTGCTGGGGAGCCTTAAAGGTCCAATCACCCGGTGTCGGCTCAACCCCCAGGATCCCCTTTTCCCCGGGCACAGCAGAGCCACGCACGGCTAGGCGTGGGAGGGAGTCGTAACTCCCCCGTTAGCTCGGGTCCGTGGTGTCGCTACACACCAAACGCCTGCTTTCACAGGCGCCCCTGCAGGGACCAATCGGTTCAAACAAAGGAGTGAACGGCCACTCAAAAACTAGGAATGCAGGCAAGCTGAATCACGGTGATTTACTCCTCAGCCGCCATCTCCCGGCTTTAATCAACCAACGAGGTCTGCGCGTCGGGGACAACTAGATGCGACAGCCGTACTTGCTACAACTGCCAGCTACCTGGACACATCGCTAGGTACTGCTACCATTGCCAGCAGCGAGCTCCACGATTCAACATGTACGTACGTGCCCTATGTGCCTGCTGGCGAGTCTCAACTATTTTCGAGATCTTTCTAACGCCAACATGCAGCAGATGCCCACTTCCCTTGCTCCGACCGCAATGTTACCTCACCACCCGCATGCCAACAGCAATCCCCATCCCAGCATCGCCGCTCGGGGACGCCACTATCGCTGGAAAACTAAATGGTGCGACCGATAGAGGTGAGGCCATAAAATCATCTTTCTCAAGACCACCTTGTGTTGTAATTGCTGAGAACAAAGGGAGTGTTTTTATAAACAATGTGAGTACTATTGAATTAGTTCATACCAGTGCTGCCATTTCTATGATGAGCATCCCTTCTAAAAATTGCCTTGGCATGAAAGTAATGTTTGCTTGGAACAGGAGTGCTATGTTTCTTGGGGTGGGGGGAGAAACGTCGAGCCCGGTTCGTGTTTGTTGTTTTATTTCATTAGGAAATCAAAAGTTTATAGCTGAACTCTTGGTGCTTGCACGTGCGAACCACGACATCATTCTTGGTATAAATTTTTTGCATGAATGCGGTGCCACTTTGGATTGTGGTAATTGTGGGATTTGTTTTCGTATTGTGTTACCCTCTCCATTGACGGAAGACACCATTGATGACAGCTCGGACGTGTTTTGCATGTCTCAAAACATCTGTTTGGCCCCGGATATCGCTATGTTTGTGCGCGTAAACTCTTCACGTTCTTGTGTGGGTTATTGCTATGATTTAGCTGAGCCAAATTTTAGTAACGCACTTAAAAAAACGTTATTGTGCCTCATTGCCTCATGCTCACCGTCGATGGCTGTGCTGATTTGTGGACTGTGAACATTTCTGCGCAGTCCATATCTCTCCCTGCAGGGCTTGAATTGGCAAGCTTTCAAGGGCAAACTACTCTTACCATTTGGCCACTTGAACTGTCGGCGGCCATAAAGAGAACCCACGCCAACTCGCACCTCAACTATTCTGCCAACATTGAACGCATGATCAACAAGTCGCTTCCTTCAAACGAATGGTGTCTGCTGCAGGAGGTGCTCGTAGGCTACGCCTCGGTCTTTGACTTTGCGCAAGACGAGACCTCTACCATAACGGCACCATCTTCACGTACGGAGCACCGCATCTATACAGGCCAAGCACCACCAATACGCCAGAAGCCCTATTGCATATCACCTTCCGAGAAAAAAAAGTCATCGCCGAGCAAGTTGAAGATATGGTAAAGAAGGGAGTCATACAAGAATCATGTCCGTAGGCAGCTCCTGTGATTCTAATCAGGAAGAGGACTATTCATGAAAATCCCGCGTAAACTATCGCCGCCTAAATGGCATTACAAAAAAAAATGTCTACCCTATGCACCGTACAGATGACACTGTGAACTGCCTGCATTATGCACCCTATTTTTCTTCTGTTGACTTGCGTTCTAGGTATTAGCGAATTCCTATACATCCCTCAGACAAGGAGAAGACGGCCTTTGTAACATCTGATGGTTTTCTTTAGTTTAACGTTATGCCCTTTGGTTTGTGCAATGCTCCAGCGACAATGAAGAGATTTATCGATACAGCACTCCATGGACTAAAATGGGAAATTTGATTGTGCTATTTAGATGACATGATTATCTACGGAAAGACTTTTCAAGAGCACAGCAACCACATGTCACTTGAGCTTGAATGCTTACGCGAAGCTGGCCTCATTTTACACTCTAAGAAGTGCCATTTTCGAGAATGTCAATCCCTCGTATTAGGCTTTCTTGTGGACAAAGAGGGCGTACAACCAGACCCACAGAAGACCGCAGTAGTTCGCAACTTCGAGCAACCACAAACAATAAAGGAGCTGTGAAGTTTTTTAGATCTGTGCTCATATTTCTGCCGATTTATTAAGAACTTCGCACAACTTGCCTCGCCATTGACGTCCCTTCTCCATAAAGACACACCGTACTTGTAAGATGATAAATGTGAGACTGCATTTCAACAGCTGAAATTTTTCTTGAGTTTAGGACCCTTCCTGAAGCATTTTGATCCTGACGCTTTTACTGAACTGCATACTGATACTAGTGGACTAGGTGTTGGTGCTCTGCTGGTACAACTCTGCAATGGCTGCCAGCGTGTCGTAGCATATTCCAGTCGTACACTGACCAGAGCAGACAACTACAATGCCACCAAACTCGAGTGCTTGGCAGTCGTCTTCGCCATACAGAATTTCCGACTGTATCTACATGGCCGCGAGTTCACCGTAGTGACCGCCCGTCACTCACTATGCTGGCTTGTGGGACTTCGCAACCCGTATGGCCGGCTGGCTCGTTGGGCGTTGCACCTTCAAGCTTTTTTGTGACTTGTAAGGGCGGATGATGTCACACAGATACCGACTGCTTATATCACCTTCCTTCAATACAGAACAATGCTGACGACGATGACATTGATGTATTTAGTTTCTGTCATGTCCGACTTGCCAGATATCAGCAGCTTCAAACGTGAACAACAACACGACCTACCTTGAAACCCTTGCTCGAAGCTGCACATAAATACACCGACAAGTACTTCACAATTTCAAATGGCTTGCTGTAAAAAAGAAACTATTCAGCCGACGCTCTCCCGTTGCTTCTAGTGATGCCGGAAAGCCTGCGCCCAGTCGTCTTTCGTTCTATGCACTATGACATAACATCCGGTCATCTCGGTTTCACATGTACTCTACATCAACTACGTGAGAGGTTCTACAGGCCGAAAATTTGGAAGACCACTAAACAGTACGTCGTCAGCTGCGCTACATGTCAGCGCCACAAACAATCCACCGCTGCTCCGGCAGGTTACTTGCATCCCATCTCACCACCAACATCCCCTTTTTAAAAAACCCCGGGCCTGCACGGAAGGCGCAGCACAGACACAGCGAAAGCTAGAAAAACGGCCTTTCAGAGCCTTTTCAAAACACTCATTGCGTAACTATTGCAAGCACAGTTGCTTGATACCCACTAGGGCATTAATAATAAACTTTTGGGTAGCAGGCCGGCATTCGCTATGCTATTTTTCATCATTATTCTGAGATGCGTAGTATCCACTAAACACTTGCAAGAAATTTCGTGCCAATTGTTCATGCAGTGGCTGACAACAATGAGGAATAATGGCTGAAGTGGGTATGCGCCAAAGTTAATAGGGAAGCAAGAACAAGCTTTTGTAATAGGTTGGGGCATTGGACGGCCCACTTGTTACGCTATTCGCATTATGCAACGACTGCTTGTTCTTTCGCTGTTTTGAAACGCCTTATAAGTCGTATTAACGGGATTGCTTTTCCGACATCAAGCCTGCCTAAGGAAAGTTTGCCAACAAGACTTTTTTGCTCTCAAGCCCGGGGTTTTTTTAAAAGCACTAGCGTCGCTCAGTGGTAGAATACTGGGCTGGCACCCAGCAGACCTGAGTTGCGAGCCCCACTGTGTCTTTGGTGCTAGGTTTTTTTAGGGGCGAAGCTCCTTATGGCGTGGCTTGTGCGTCCCTCGTAGTACATAACCACCAGTGGAACATACCCGAAATAGCGGTCCTTACTATGTCTGCTGGATGGGGGCACTTGTATATGAGGAATGCATGATGAAAAGATGTGAGATGGCTGTGCTTGTAGTTTTCTCTAGACATATGGACGGACGAACGGACTGACACACGCACGAACGGACAGACAGAGGGGCACACGGACGGATGGACAGACAGAGGGATGGCCGCAAAAAGAGTTGAACGGACAGACAGACGAATGAACAAACGGACGGATGCACCAAGGATCACACAGATAGGCAGACGCAAGAACGAATGGACAGACAGACTGACGAACGCTGCGCCCCACCAATCATCATTCACTCCGTGGATATGCTGCGATTTTTTTTTTCTAATTTCGCGCGATGTGGTTACGGACACCGACGACGACGGCAGCGGCGGACAACTGTGTGTGACCCGAGCTTTCACTGTAAGAGTGTGCATCGACTTGCTCCGACTTAGCCTTCCTAACACCACATCCTGTCACCAATAAGTTATAGTATGAGTGGATTATTTAACTCGTTATACGAAAACGGATGCACCTGACATCGGCCACAGCAGCGGCTGTTTCCTCTTTTCTGTTACAACGGGTCATTCTGCGTCATGGTGCTCCACGCGTTGTCACCAGTGACCGCAGACGGCAATTTATCGCCAATGTGGTTGAAAAAATTTTTTGCCTCTGTGGCTCCTCTCACTGCCACTCCATTCCTTATCATCCGCAAACTAATGGTCTGACCAAGAGAACAAATCGAACACTTACCAATACGCTATCGATGTATGTGGATGCTGACCACAAGAACTGGGATGCCGTCTTACCATTTGTCACTTATGCACACCGCCAAGTGTGAAGTTACTGGACATTCACCCTTTTTTCTACTTTACGCACAAAACCCTCGAAGTTTTCTGTACACTCCATTACCTTCCTCGCATCAGAAAAATCTGTCCATCACTAAGACGTTGTGTCGTGCTGAAGAAGCCCGTCAATTAGCGCGCCTTCGAACATAGTCCTCTTAAGAACAAAGCAAGAGTTGCTACGATGCCAAGCATATCAGTATAGTTTTCTCCTGATGACTACATTTGGCTATGAACGCCTTTTCATAGAGAAGGATTGTTCTGGTAGTTTCTAGCAAACTATTCCGGCGCATTAGCAATAGTCACTCATCTCAGTGACGTGAATTACGTTGTCGCCCGAGTTACAGCCAATAACCGGTGTTCGCACGTTATGCAAATTGTCCACTTAGCCCACCTCAAACAGTACCATTAGAAACACATTTAACTTGCTCAGCGAGCTTTGTCTTCCACCGGGGAAAATGCAACGAATATGTGCGAGTGTACGGGACGCAGAAGAAGAAAAAAAAGCAGTGGAGCCGACGCTTGGGCTGTGTGGTTGGGCGAAGTGGACTGGGCCTGTCTCACAGTACGCTGATTCCCAATGCCATTTCATCTCACATTCACTCATAACAATATATATGTAAAAGGCGTGTCGTCATGTCGATGTATAACAAACAGAATGCTTCTGCAAGGATCGATTCAGGGGCCTTTTTTTTTTGTTATATCAATATCTACCATCCATCACACGTGATGATTGTATTCTTTATGCAGATGACATTAACACATTTACAACACGCAAAAACGAAAATGTACCATGCAACCAAGCAGCAACAGCCATGAAAAAAATAACGTCTTGGCTTCATGCAGACAAACTCCTTGCCAACAGCTCTAAAAGTACTTATGCTATCTTTGCCCCCCAAAAGACACCTCCTTTCTATTAACCATACTGAAATAGATAATGCGCTACTATAAAGGACTATTAACACAAAATTTCTTGGCGTCTACTTGGACACGCAACTTTCATGACACATGCACGCTTAAGCCAGAAAAAGAAAGTGTAACGCACTCAGACTCATTCAAGAAATATATTTGGCGCGTTGGACTCACTCGTACTCTGACTCACGAAAATATTACTCATTTAGACTCCATCAGACTCAGACTCACAGCTCAATCTGAGTGAGTCCGAGAGAGTCGACTCATCAGTGCCAACCTATGCACGCATGTTTACGAGACTACATGTAGGATTTGAAGAAAAATACCTATTATTTACAGGCTATGCTACATTTTTTCCGCAGAGACAATGAGAACATTATGTAAGTTTTTCTTACATTCACACATCACAACAGCAATTTATAGAACATACCCTACAATGTTAAAACCTCTAAAATTAGCATGAAATATGGCACTACGTGCCCTTTCTTTAGTACAAAAAAAAACACACCCAGTTTCATATGTTTGTGAATTACTGAACATACAACCTATAACAGAATGTGTCAATTATCATGTTTAATGACTTGCCTACAAACCTTTAATAATGCTGTTCTATGCCCGTCAATAGATGATGATGATATGTGGGGTTTAACGTCCCAAAACCACCATATGAATATGAGAGACGTCAATAGTATACTTAACATATAAAAAGTTCACATATTCATTACTTTCCACCTTAACTGCATCATTTAGCATACCCCCACATTAGGACTAACTACGGATCCAATTGATTTTATTACATTGCATCAGAACTCTGGAACTCCTTGCTTTGTACCATCAATCATCCGCATTATTTCAGTTATATAAACAGCTTGTTCAAGATCACCTACAAAACTTACAGGAGTAACGTTTCTATTTATAAATATTATTTCAATTCGTTCCTGCGATTTTGTTAGTTAATAATTATCTACATCAAAACTTGTCTTCAGCATTATCTGCGGCCAGACTAGCTACATATGAAACTTTAATTTGATCTAAACTGCAATATACATGTACAAATTTTTATAACAATCATCAAATAAACAAAACTAGTGATTCTCTAGAAGTACTTGTTGTTGGGCTAGTTGGTTCGTCATACTGAGGGGTAATTCTAGACGCCTAAAGCACCACAGGAAGAAATAATCACAGAGAAAGAGCGTCAACTCGCAACTGATTTATTTGAAGGAAAAACGCAGGAAATATATAGCCGCACACGCATGTGCAGAGCACACTACTTCACCTAGCTCAGGAACGTCCTCAGTTTATGTCTGTGGTCATGTGACCATGGGTCCGGCCTTCATCGTGGGTCCGGCCTTCTGAGGAAGGCCGGACCCGTGGTCGAAACGTAAATAAAATCACTTCGTACGTGCGTCTTCTTCCCTATATGAATAATCTTTCCCGGACCCAGCATCCCTTTTGTTTTTGGTATACATATATATATATTTATTTTTTATTTATTTATTATACCCTCAGGGCCAGAGGCATTATAGAGGGGAGTGGTACAGAACAAAGGCATAACATGAGGTAGCATGGTTACAAAAACGTTGTGTACATAAAAAGGAAAAGGAAAGACAAAATAAATTAGTATTATCGCAACAATGTGGTCACACAAACACAGATTAAACATCAGATATTTCTGCATATACAATATTGGCTAAGGCAGCACGGAACAGTTGGTTATCGGTGATACCCGCAATTTCAGCGGGAAGGTGGTTCCATTCCCGGGACGAACGGGGCAAGAATGACTGAGTGGCAGATTTTGTATGATAATAGTTAATGCCAACCTTGTGACGGTGGCCAATGCGATGGGAAATGTATAGTGGTTGGGGTAAGAGTTCGTTGCGCAGGAAGGAATGATAATATATTTTATGCAGCATGGTTAACCGAAAAAGTTTCCTGCGTGATGATAAAAAGGGAAGGGAAAGGCTGCTTTTCATTGAAGATATGCTGGCAGTACGGTTATAGTTTGACAGGATAAAGCGAGCGGAATTATTTTGAACAAGCTCGAGAGAAGCGATTAGATTTTCTTGGCTTGGATCCCATACTGATGCTGCGTACTCTAACTTGGGGCGTATTAAGGATTCGTAGAGCGATAATTTTAGTGACGATGGGGCTCTAGAAAAATTGCGGCGTAAATACCCTAACATGCTATTAGCGTTGTTGATGATATGTTCAATATGTGTTGACCAGCTGAGGTTAATTGTAATGTGCACTCCAAGGTACTTATATGATGTAACTAGTTCTAAAGCTATGTTGTTTAGGCAATAAGTTGACCGATGCTTGGGGTTGCGGGATACATGCATAACCTTACATTTGTTAATGTTTAATTCCATCAGCCAAGTTTGGCACCAGTTAGAAACAGCGGTTAGATCAGACTGAAGGATTCTAATGTCGTCACTATTATTAATCGTACGAAATATCACATGGTCGTCTGCAAACAAATGAATATTAGAGCACAATTTTGAAGGGAGGTCATTAATATAGATAAGAAATAGAAGGGGCCCTAGGACGGATCCTTGTGGGACCCCAGAGCGCACTTCGCTGAAAGAAGAGTTAAAGCCATTAGCATGAACAAATTGGGTGCGGCGGGTAAGGAATGATTCAATCCATTGTAGCACGTTTCTATCAAGGTTGAGGTTACTTAGTTTGTGAAGTAGAAGTTGATGACAGACCTTATCGAATGCTTCAGAAAAATCTAAATAAATGCAGTCTGCTTGAGACGAACTGTCCAGGATAGTGTGCAGTTATATATATATATATATATATATATATATATATATATACACACACACACACACACACACACACACACACACACACACACACACAAAATTCAACCACACTTTAACAGGCCGAGGAATGGCGCCCTTAGCCCAATTTCCGTGTCCAATATGCGAGCGGAATTATACTATCTTGCTATCACGCCTTGGCAGTTAACATCTACAAATACCACAATAATTTGATAAATTTATCATGGATGGTTGTTGTAAGGATGGAGATGTACCAAGCGTTAATGAGGATACATTTACATTGAATGGGGCTATAGCTGCCAAACACTGAAACATACATTCGCCAAGCTCCCCTTTATCAATGTACAGTAAGCATTTAATTACCTGTAAAGGCGCGTTTTACTTTCGTGTCAAATGCCGATTCATCTGACAAAAAGATGAACCATGTTTTTTCAGGAAATGATTACTGCTATATTATTTCATAAGTATCACACTTTCTTGCGTATATTCAGGCATGTGTGTATTATAATTTGCCTTATCTTCCAACAGTGAATGCTGTATCTGGAGCGTGCAAATAATACTAATATTGATATGGTTATATTACTTTTGTGACTCTTTTATCAACTTCTCAACCTTTTTTTTTTAATGTATAATTTGTGGTGTTAGGGGGTAATACATTGTTTACATTCATTGCGTTTGTATAAAAATTTCTTGAAGTGCCCCAGGCGCCTGCTTAAATAAACCAATACAAAAGGTGTAAACAAAATTTTTCGTTGAAAGAACAAAATGTGGGTGATTATAACGTTAAGCTATCTCTCGTTGCTTCGTTTTTGAAATAGTCGTTAGCTGTATATTGAACTGAATTGAGTTTATTGTGCAATAAGGTTGCAAGGAAACCAGGCTTTTAAGCTGCACTGAGCAGCTTATGGGGAACCTTGAGCGAATATTGGTGTAAACAGTCTTTGTCATGTATCATGTAGCAACAGTTTGTTACGCGCGGCAACAAATGGTGCGAAAACGACTCATTGCCTAATGACCACTTATGCATGACCACATAAAAATAAGAGCATAAACTATTTTTGATACAGCATATTTTTTGCCATTGGTTCTTCGGCATTTCGAATTTTCTGTGTGCCACAAAATCGCCTGCTTGTTGTATGACGTCCCGAAGCGGAACAGCATCTACTTCTAAATATAGTTCAAATAGGCTAACTGCCAATCATACAAGCAGCGGCTACATATAGAAGCTGGCGAGATAGATTATGAGTTTAGTAAAATATTTCCACAAACAGCATAACGGTGTTTAGTAGTTTGTGAGCGTATACATCTCTGTGAGCTCATACTTGCTAAGAGACAAGGGAATTGAGAGAAATAAGCAGCGGTGCATGTGTGTACTTATTTGCTGTCCGATATATTTTGAGCTATAAAGGACAATTCAAGTTGAGTGAAAACCAACTAACCAGATTCCTAACCAAGCCTCCATAGTGCGAAATACCATGGTATTTAATCTTCTCCCTGGTCCAGTGGGTGAATGTTGTGGGCAAGCTTAAAAGCTGAGCTTCCTACTGAGCTCGAGTCCGCTGCTTTATTCGTGGCCATATTGCAAGTTGCTGCTATGACTCAAAGTTAACATAAGCAAGGCTGATCAGGTTTATCATAGACTAAAGCGGAAATAATTTTTGGCCTTTCAATACGAAAAAACTTAAACATCAGAAACGATTCGTCACACTCATCGGCTCACAACAGCTTCGACAGTGCAGCGGTGATGGTCTATCCTTTTCGAAGACAATTATTTTCCGAAAGCAGTAAATGCTTTGACCGGTCTATAAACAGTTTGCTCGTTCCCATACGTAACTGCATGAAGAAGTCACAGCAGAATGAAAGCATGAAAAAGTGATGTAATATTATAGGGCCCTTGTTCAGCGCTTGCCAGCTTGGCAATACCAAAGTACAAGATGCGAAAGCGTGGCGTAGACGACCCGCATCGCAAAGAGCCTACAAGAAAAATGATCACAGTGAAAATAGCGGCGAAATTTCGCTCTGTTGTAACATTGCCTCGTAACATTGTCATTCTTCCGTAAGAACAAAATTGAGTGATTACTATTGTGACGGAAAACTTTGCCTTAGTTGTTAGTTTCCCCGGCGTGCAGTCAAGAGTGACCATGGTGCACTGCACAAAGTAGGGGGGCTCAGCCCCCCCACCTTTTCTTAGTGGGAGGCCCCCCCCCCCCTTGCCCCCCCCTCGGCTGATGCGCCTATGGAGGACCCTAGAAAAGAAAAAAATAACAGAGCAGTCTCTGCAATCTGAGTTGTATGCTGTGCAATTACAGCGAGTGATCTGCTTGGTTCCACTATCAAGTACATCCAGGCTCTGTCACATGTGTATCCTTGCCTTCCCGCCGGTTGCCGTGGCTCAACTGGCACAGCCAGTGCAGCATCACAGTTTTCATTTCCTTGTTGCGTCAAGTTGTGTTCTACTGAGTGTTCTGTGTGGCATAGTACTCACTATGCCAAACGTGTGCTTCGTCAGGCAGTGCCACACAACTAATCAAAGTGCAAACAACGCCCCCCGCTCTCAAGTTGCCCAGAAAGCCACAATGCCGAGCAGTGAGCTTTCAAGCCATCAACCACGATGGCCCCGATAGTATCGGCACACAGAGTGGATGCTCAGGGTGAGGGCTTCCGCAAGCAGAGGTTCTGCCACGCTGTCTCGATACAAGTGCTTCCATGGCGCAGACCTCTTCGTCGTCGCCACCGCTGTCTTGCTCTGATGATGGCCGATATTGCTCTCGCATGGATGTGTCTGCGTACAGCTCAAAGCCCAAGAGCTCACTCCACTTCAGCAGATGATGCTGTAGTTCGGGAAATTCAGCCATCCTACACTATCCGTCCGTGACGTTATGATATTTCTATGGTGGTGAGACCACCGTAATCAAAACAGGATGATTCTACAGACCACGGTAAACTAAGGCTTAAAAACATCGTTGCGTCGCCATGTTTTGTCGACGACAGAAACGGCTGCACTGTTGAAGAAAATGCGAGTTGGGAAACCGAAACCGCAGTTTTTAAGCTATTCAGTGAGCCCAGACGATCAAACGAGTCGAGGTATAGTATTGAATGGACGGCCAGGATTCTGAATACACATGTAGCTGAGAATTTCCAGTAAACATTTCACGACCACTTTAAGCCAGGACCAACATTATAATACATGCACGCACACACATGAACGAATTTGCCTTTTGAGGCCACTCTGGTTTTTTCTGTCAAGCTGTTGTACCTCCTGCACTACAAAACACATTCACGACTTGAAAATAATGATGATGGCAACTACTGCTCCATACTCGCTCAATGTTGCAGTTACTCGGTGTACCCCAATTTTGCCACATTTCGTGCTTCATAACTCCGACCTCAACCTGGACCAGCTTCACGAGAAATTATCAACGTTTGAAGATACGACGTGCACGAACGCAGCTTACCGTATCACCGGCTTCGGTCGGTGGCGCCGGGACGCTAAAGCGGGCGCGGTGCGGCGACGGGTGCGTCGACTGGCTCACCACTATTCGACCGACTTTCTCCGACATTTTCTGACCGAGTTGGAAGTCAATGGTGAGTGCCATTTAACCTCCTTTTCGGACTATGCGTCTTGCGCAGAGGAAAACGGAGGTCGGCCCATTCCCCTGTTTCTACTGAGCATGCATGCATTAGGACACCTAGAAATTCTTCGTCTACATGGACGTTGACGAAGACCCTCCCGGCGCATCTCTGGTGTCGGAGAATCAACCGAGCGACGCGAACAGCGTCTCGTCAAATGAGGAACCAAGTAACGACGCGCGAGCGCCCAGCGCCGCGTCTCTCGATAACAAGAACGATGACGACGCGGGTCTGGCTCTTACTTGGACGGAGGACGGCTGGCACACCGTCCTTTCACGCAGAAGAAAAAATAACCTTAAAAAAAGCCAGAAAAAACCCGAGACGGGACTAGAGAAGAAAAACGAAAAGTCAGCAGGCCATCCGCTTGCCGACGCAGCACGGGACAGCCAAGTCAAGCGGGATTTCCGGCGCAGAAAACGCCGAGGACCGACGCCCCTTCCAAAGGAAGACATAAAGGTTATCCCGAGACCGCACAAGGGCCTCACAGTGAAAAATCTATTTGGATCCGAGCTCTCTATGGCAGTGATAGAGGCCTGCCGGAACAGCTTTGGAGGAGAAAGTTTTTTGCTGCGGGTCCACCCCGGATCGAACATCATAATATTGTCCACGCCACACGAACAAGTGGCGGGCAGGCTGAGAGAGATCGACCAATTGAAAATCAGAGGACGGATTTACCCCTTCAATGCGTACGTGGCCGACCCAGAAGACGTGCTGCGAGGCATCGTTCACGGACTGCCACCCGGAACCACTCAGGCCGACCTGATGGCAAACCTACGAATACGGACACAAGGGGTGAAGATAGAGAGAGCCAGAATGCTGGGCTCTTCGAAGTCAGCAATAATAACTTTTACGGGTGACGTGCTCCCCAGGTGTGTCTATTTTATGGGTGCAGAGGCGATCTGTTATCCATACAAGCCTACCGTACAGGTTTGTAAGATTTGTCGATCAACTGGACACCGTACCGACCTGTGCCCGACTCCGAACACCAATGTGTGCTCCAAGTGTGGGACGTGTGATCCTACTCAAGAACATGAATGTGCCCTGAACTGCGCCATATGCGGTGAAGAGCACGCTACAGGAGACAAATCAGGCAAAAAGAAACTGAAAAATGTGGCCCCCTGAAAATCACGAGTGGAGACGCCTCGAAGACAAACAGAGTGTACCTATGCCGAGAAGGATTTCCCGCCATTTGAGCAACACCAGCAGAAACCTCCTCGTTGGTTCAGCTCAGACCGAGAGGAAGCGACGCTCCACACGCGGCAGGCATCTAGATCCAGCTCCAGATCACGATCAAGATCGAGATCATCATCAAAGACCCCGCAACAGCGGAATATTAGCAAGCCTGCGGAGGTCCCTGGCAAGCCAAACTTGAAGAAAACACCGAGCAGCAGCTTGGAAACAAGCTCCGCCCATGCCAGGAAAGAAGAAGCAGTAGCAGCAACCACTGGCCTTAGTACACAGGACGTACAAAACAACCAACCAAACAAGGTGAGCTGGGCGAGTCCAGTGCCTCCCAATGTTCCTGCAACTGATAGCCCACAGTATAAGAAAATTCTAGAGGAGAACAAAAGATTAACACAAGAAATTAAACAGCTTAAAAATCAAATGACTGCGGAGCGGAAAGAGTATAAAATGGCCATCTTGTCAATGGAAATCAAATTAGAAAATCCAATTAAGAAAATACAAAACCCAGGGTCGATAGGCAACCCCATCGTGGGCAATAAAGAGGCGCGAGAGCGTCTAGCCCACATGAAGAATAGTGCAGAAACGAGCGCGGAAACGATAGACGAAGACTCGTTCGCTAATCAATCAGAAAGCCGTGAACTAGTAAAGCGAGTGCAGACACAGGTTCAAGCAAACAGGGAAAGCATAACTACTTTACATAAACTTCTAAGTGATTTCATGGCGGAAATGAAAACGTTTGTCGTAGAAGAACTGAAAATTCAGAGGCAGTATGTTAACGATGCTGTGGGAGGCTTGCAGAGGGCACTAAACAAACGCTCCATGTCCGCTCCAGGTATTGACAAACCATCCAAAGCGGGCCGCGACAGCATGGATACGACCATGCAGCATGGCTAAAAATAATATAAAAAGTGTAGAACATTTAGAGATTTGGCAGTGGAACTGTCACAATTTTCACAAGCGCGCCGCAGCACTCCAAAATTACATGAACTCGGTACCAATTCAGTCAAACTTAATATGCTTGCAGGAGGTTGGGCCCAAGATGGTCAAACTGCAGGGATATTATTGTTTGCAAGATCCAAATTATCCCCGCGTAGCCTCGCTGGTTAGCAAAAGTATTGCAGCAAAGGTTGAGCACATAGAAAGTCTGCGGATAAATCATCAAATAATCACCCTTCTTCCTCTGAAGAGAGGCAAAGTAAAAACCGTAATATTAAATATTGTTACGAATAAATAAAGCACCTGGTACTATATAAACTCTTTATTTAGGGCAAACTTGTGCCCGTAAACTCGAAGCTAAAAATGGTCAGCCAAAAAATGTCTGTGCCGCTGACTCTAACTTCGTCGATCTCCTCTTCTGCCCCTCGAGTCTCGTGCCAGTCCCATGGCGTAGCATCGTGGCGCGTGCAGGACGGCGTTCCATGGCGCGGCTTTCTTGCTACTTGCTTGACGGCTTTTACGAACGCGAATTGTGGTACGCGTCTTCTGCGATGGTCGAGCTGTGGCATTAGTCCCCCTCCTAGCACGCATCGCCCCGATGCGTAGAGCCGGCTGACAGTTTCTAAACAATAGGACTTCTCCTTGTGTTAGACGACGTTGTTCAGTTCCTGTCGTAGTACGGTTTCATACGTACTACATGTACAACTTCCGGGAGATTCCTGCGTCGTGTTATGCATACTTGACCTTCAGGGATCACTTCGTAGTTTAATGGGCCTAGCTGACGAAGAACCCTGTAAGGGCCAAAATAGCACCGCATAAGCTTTTCTGATAGGCCACGTGCATGTACAGGCGTCCAGACCCACACTTGGTCTCCAGGGGAGTACTGAACATCCCTTCGTCTTAAATTGTAACGGTGCGCGTCGACGTTCTGCTATTAAATGATGCGGTTCCGTGCTAGTTGTCGCGCCTCTTCTGTCCTTTCTACATATTCGCTTATGTCAGGGTCCTCTTCATTCGTGCTGTTGACAGGCAGCATCGCGTCTAATGTCGTTATTACTGTCCGACCATAAACAAGTTGAAATGGCGTGAAGTGGGTTGTCTCTTGTACTGCGGTATTGTATGCAAATGTAGCATACGGTAATATGGTGTCCCAAGTCCGATGCTCGACGTCCACTTACATCGCGATCATGTCAGTAAGCGTCCTGTTCAGCCTTTCAGTTAACCCGTTAGTTTGCGGATGGTATGCGGTAGTTCTTCTGTGGTCGGTGTGCGTTAGTTTCATGACAGACTGTACTAGCCTGGCAGTGAACGCAGTTCCTTTGTCAGTTATAAGAACTCTAGGTGCGCCATGTCGCAGCACTATCTGGGTCACAAAAAACTGAGCCACTTCATTTGCCGTTCCTTTTGTGAGAGGTGACGTCTCGGCATACCGGGTCATGTAGTCGGTTGCTACAACTATCCAGCGCTTCCCAAACGATGACATAGGAAATGGTCCTAGCAAATCCATTCCGACCTGCTCAAACGGGACTTTCGGTGGCTCTATCGGTTTCAAAAGGCCTGCTGGTTTTAGGGGTGGTACTTTGCGTCTTTGGCATTCTCGACATGATCTTACGTAATGCTGTACTGAATCCATCAATTTTGGCCAGTAATATCTGCGGCGGATTTTAGCCAAAGTCCTACTAATGCCCAAGTGACCTGCCGATGGGTCATCATGACACGCTTCTAAAATTTCCGCTCGCAGTGATGATGGTATCAGCAGTAGGAACGTTTCACCGGTGTGTTGAAAGTTTCTCTTGTAGAGAACGTTGTTGCGGAGGACGTAGGAACGTAGTCCACCGATGAAAACTCGCAGTACTTCGACTTGCTGCCCCTCTAAGTATTGAATGAGCAGAAGTAATTCTGGGTCCATTCGTTGATCATGAGCCATCTCCGACACATTCACAGCTCCAAGAAATGGGGAGTCTTGTTCATGCTCAGGAGACGAGTTCTGGATTGGTGCTCGTGACAAGCAGTCCGCGTCATTGTGCTTGTGACCAGACTTGTAGACTACAGTGATGTCATATTCTTGTAGACGTAGGCTTCATCTAGCAAGTCTTCCGGAAGGATCCTTGAGGTTCACAAGCCAGCACAATGAGTGATGGTCACTGATGGCTCGGAATGGTCTACCGTATAAATATGGACGGAACTTACTGATGGCCCATATAACTGCGAGACATTCCTTTTCCGTAGCTGAATAATTATACTCAGCTTTCGACAGAGTGCGGCTTGCATAAGCAATAACTTTTTCTTCCCCGTTCTGCCATTGAACAAGAATAGCACCGAGGCCAACGTTGCTGGCGTCCGTATGAATGTCTGTTTTGGCATCTTCGTCAAAATGAGCAAGTATGGGAGGTGACTGCAAACGCCGTCGTAACTCAGAGAAGGCGTCTTCTTGCTCTTGGTGCCAGATGAATGGCACACCTTCCTTCGTAAGCCGTGTCAGTGGTTCCGCAATCTTGGAGAAATTTTCAACAAAGCGCCTATAGTAGGCACAAAGCCCCAGGAAACGTCGCATAGCTTTCTTGTCTCTTGGCCTTGGGAAATTTTCAACCGCAGTGATCTTATCCGGATCTGGGCGGACACCGTGAGAACTGACAATGTGCTTGAGGAACCGAAGCTCCCGGAACCCAAAGTGGCACTTTTCGGGTTTGATCGTAAGTGCAGCCATACGAATAGCGTC
This sequence comes from Rhipicephalus microplus, assembly GCF_043290135.1. NCBI lineage: Eukaryota > Metazoa > Arthropoda > Arachnida > Ixodida > Ixodidae > Rhipicephalus > Rhipicephalus microplus. Next base: position 12,667,774 of record NC_134700.1, on the reverse strand, counting down.
CAGTACCGTTCTCAATCTCTGTACATGCTGCTCGAACGTAGTGGAAAAAATTACTACGTCATCCAGATAGACAAGACTTGACTGCCATTTGAGGCCGGAGAGCACAGTGTCCATCATCCTCTGGAAGGTAGCGGGAGCAGAACACAAACCAAATGGGAGTACTTTGAACTCGTAGAGTTCGTCGGGTGTCACAAACGCCGTCTTTTCCCGATCTCGTTCGTCGACTTCTATTTGCCAGTACCCGCTCTTTAGATCCAATGATGAAAAAAAGTGAGCATTGCGCAGTTTATCCAACGTATCGTCGACTCGTGGGAGTGGGTACACGTCTCGCTTTGTGACGAGGTTGAGTTTTCTGTAATCAAAACAGAACCGCATGGTGTTGTCCTTCTTCTTCACCAGTACTACCGGCGATGCCCATGGGCTTTTGGAGGGCTGTATGACATCGTCGTCGAGCATCTCCTGTACTTGCTTCTTTATCGCCTCCCTTTCTTTTGGAGCTACTCGGTATGGATGCTGACATACTGGTTTAACATGCCCTTCGATTACAATGCGGTGCTTTGCTACAGGCGTACGTCCGACTTTCGAAGAAGAGGAAAAACACTCTGCGAATTCCTTGATCAACTCCACAATCTGGTCTTTCAGCAGAGATGAAAGCTCTCGGTCAATATCTATTTTCTCGAGGACACTGTCCACTGTTAAGGGCGTTGTAGGTACTTTTTCTAGGGTGCAAACATCTGAGACTTGTACGTAGTCATGAAGTGATGCTATGGCTGCTCCCTTCGCCACATGCTGTACCTCGTTGGTAAAGTTAGTCAATAGCACATCAGTATATCCGTTCCGCAGGTTCACTAGACCTCTCGCCACGCGTATTCCCTTTGTGAGCAGCAGTTCGACATTTCCATCAGCTAGTCCGGCATATTAACGAAAAACGTCGCTTTTCACAGAAACTGTCACGCTGCTACGTGGCGGCACTGTCACACCTTCATCCACAATACGAAGAGACGAAACAATTGGTTGCTCCGCATGACACACGGCAACAGCGTTCTCTGTAGAGAAAGAAACTTGGGATTTCTGCAAGTCGATGATGGCACTGTTTGCTTGCAGAAAGTCCATGCCCAGAATTGCCTCACGGGAACATTCAGGGAGAACAATAAAACTGCAGGCGTACACATGGCCTCTTATTCCCACTCTCGCTGTGCACAATCCTACGGGGCTGACTAAGTGCCCGCCGGCGGTGCGTATCTGCGGTCCGGTCCAAGGAGTGAGCACTTTCTTCAGCTTCTTTGCGAGCATGCTACTTATTACTGAGTAATCTGCACCTGTGTCTATTAACGCTATGGTTTCGACGTCGTCTATTCTGACTTGTAGCTCGGATGTCACGTCACCATTACTGCGCTTGTCCGTCGTTGTGTCAGTGTCGTCGTCTGATCCGGTTAGCGATGGAGGGTTTTCAGTTTTTCGAAAATCAGCGGCCCTGCCTCCACAGGTCGCCGGTTCTAGTTTTCCCGTCGTGGGCTTGGTGAACGACGCCTCGGGAAAGTAGATGATGGGTGTGGACTCGGCGACCTATTGCGCATTGGTGCAATCGACCGCGATTCATGTCGCTGAGTGTTTGGATAGGCATAGCGCGAAGATAAATATTCTTCGATTTTGTAAGGGCGCTCACCGTTACGAGGGCAGGGCGCATTCACTGGGAAGCCACGTAGCCCGACCCGACGGTAGTGGCATGTCCGATAAAGATCACCTGCCTCCCTACAGTGGTAGCAGAGGGGCCGCCGGTCTGCCGTGCGCCATACATCACTTTTGCAGGGTCTTGCTTCTGGCATCGGCGCTGGAGTACTGCGAGGAAAGGTCGGTGGCATAACGTGAGCTTGTGCAAAGCTCGGGCGTCTCATGTCTTGCCGTACGATCGTAAAAGACCTCTGGTGTACGTGACGAATCCACGATGAGGCGAAATGGAGATGGCATCGACTGGGTGGCCATCGCAGTGACGCTTGTGCTTGAGGTCTCGACAGGTCTTGATGAGTCAATTAGGGGGCCAAACTCGGGCTGCTCACCACGTAGTCGGCGACTCGTGCATTGGTGCACAGGTGTCAATTCTGCTGGCTCCAATCTTCTGGGATCTGGGCTTCTCCTTGCCTGTGGTGGGCTTGGAATCATACCCAGCACCTCCACCAGATTGTTACAAATAAATATAGCACCTGGTACTATATAAACTCTTTATTTAGGGCGAACTTGTGCCCGTAAACTCGAAGCTAAATATGGTCAGCCAAAAAATGTCTGTGCCGCTGACTCTAACTTCGTCGGTCTCCTCTTCTGCCCCTCGAGTCTCGTGCCAGTCCCATGGCATAGCATCGTGGCGCGTGCAGGACGGCGTTCCATGGCGCGGCTTTCTTGCTGCTTGCTTGACGGCTTTTACGAACGCGAATTGTGGTACGCGTCTTCTGCGATGGTCGAGCTGTGGCAATATATACAGCCCTCCCAAAGAGAAACACGAGGACTTTGGTGCACTGCTTAAAAATGTCGTCTGTATTGCAGGGGCGAAAGATCGACTTGTGGTATTGGGCGACTTTAACGCACCCAGCACCACATGGGGTTATTCGAGAGATTCCCCTAAAGGAACACGTCTCGAACATGCCGTATTCAAACTAGGATTGAGCTTAATTACTCTACCCACAACACCTACGAGGCTGGGTAGCAGCGTAAGTCGAGACACGTTCCCAGATCTGACATTCACACGTAATGTTAACGACGCTAACTGGACAAACCTGGAAGAGAATCTCGGCAGCGATCACTACATAATCAGTATTTCCCTCTCAACTCCAAAACTACGCAGGGTCATAGGAGACGTGGTGATCACTGACTGGGAAAGATACAGACGACGTGATCCCTCACCCGACTCTGTACCAGAGTCGATTGGGGAATGGTGAGAGTACTTAATCTCAGTTCACAAACAAACATCTAAACGTATCACAAGAACAGCAGAGACTCCTGCAGTCGACAGGCACCTGCTCCACCTGTGGGAGAGCAGGCGCCGTATGCTGAAAAGGTGGAAAAACCAGCGACTCAACCGGAACCTTTTCTGCAAAATCGCTGCTTTAGGAGAGGAGGCAAATCAATACGCTAACAAAATTGCAACTGAGGGATGGATCCAGTTCTGCAGTTCACTACAGGACACTCTGAGCACTGCAAAAACTTGGGCCATCTTAAGGAACATGCTTGACCCAGAAAAATCAAAATCGGCCTCGAACAGAACACTACAAGGAATAATGCATGATTTTCCGGGCACAGAGGAGGAGTTAATACAAGCACTTAAGGACAGATACATAGGAGAGAATACCGATAGTTGCAGTATTGAAATGCAGTACACCGGTGCGAAAAACGAGAGACTCGACGCCCCAATCACCACGGGAGAGGTCTTTGCGGCTGCCCAAGCAGCCAAGAGAAATTCTGCCCCTGGCTCAGATCAAATCACAAATGCAATGATAAGGAACCTCAGCGATAAGGTTATAGAGGCACTGACAAACCATTTTAATGACAACTATTGGCTCCAGGGGAAGATACCCGAGGAATGGAAAGTAGCCAAAATTATTACGATACCGAAACCCGGGAAGAAACCCTCCCTGCAGGCACTCCGGCCCATATCTTTGACGTCATGCATGGGAAAGCTTTTCGAAAGGGTTATTCATAATCGGCTCCAAAACTTTATAGAGGACAACGGCCTTTTTCCAGCCACTATGCTGGGTTTCCGCAATGGCCTCTCCACCCAAGACGCATTTCTCCTATTACAAGAGGAAGTATTGAGCTATATACCAACAGGAGCAGAACATCTAATACTAGCCCTTGATTTAAAAGGAGCATTCGACAATATCTCGCATAAGGCCATCCTAACAGAATTAAACAACATGGGATGTGGGACAAACACCTACAATTACATCAAGGCATTCCTCACAGAAAGGCGGGCTTCAATAAACGTAGCACAAGTCACGTCAGACGCTTTTGAGATGCCAAACAAAGGTACCCCTCAAGGAGCCATCCTCTCTCCCCTGCTCTTTAATATCGCCATGTTAGGACTCACACGAGCTCTGGATGGAGTTCCGCAGTTAGGATACACTCTCTATGCGGATGATATCGCCCTATGGGCAACGCGTGGATCTCTAGCTAACAAAGAGCAGACACTTCAAGACGCTGCAGCAGCAGTTGAAAACTTTGGGAAGGCAAGCGGGCTCAGCTGTGCCCCAGAAAAATCTGAAATTATCAGGGTACATGGAAAAGGATACAAAAGTAACGGAAGCATTGACATAAACATTGAAGGTGTCAAAGTATGTGAGGTGATCGTCGCACGTATTCTGGGTTACTGGGTTCAAAGTAATGGACGAGCGAATCATACAATAAACATATTAAAATCAGCCACGAAACAAGTTGCACGAATGATCCATAGAATAACATACCACAAACAGGGCATGAAGGAAGGAGACACAATTAGATTAATACAGGCACTTGTACTGTGTAAGGTTACATATAGTCTACCTTTCCACGTGTTAAGCAAATCAGAAGAAGAAACCATCGAGTCCATAATTAGGGGCGCCTACAAAGTGGCCATAGGGCTACCGGTAAGCACACCAACCCAAAAGCTTTTGGACCTCGGTATATATAATACATACCCTGAGCTAAAGACAGCGGTACTGACTGCGCAGAGAAATCGTCTAAGTCAAACGAAAGCGGGGAGAGAGATACTTTCTAGGGTGGGCTTTCCGCCATACCCCCAGAACATGGACGAGGTTCTTGTAGAAATCCCGGATCCCGTCCACAGCAAGATCTCGATCTCACCGCTGCCCAAGAACATGGACGTAAAAACAAACAGAAAGCGCAGAGAGGAGAGAGTGCGATGGCTCCGAAAAACATTCAAAAACAAATCAAATGTTTTGTATGTGGACGCTTCAAGGTACAATTTTAAACGGTCAGTTGCATCGGTACTTAGCAACGACAACTGCATGGTGACATGTGCATCACTGTACACGTCCTCGATCGCCAAGGCGAAATGCTTTGCCATTGCCCTTGCAATCAAAGCGCAGGAACAAAGAGATGAACCGCAGACAACTATCATTTCCGACTCGCAGGAAGCGTGCCGTTTCTTTTTAAGAGGCCGCCTTCCGTTGAAAATAAGCAAGTTCTTAGGCGGGAGCTTGACGAACAAATACAGACTGATCTGGTGTCCAGGACACGCAGGCCTGGAGGGGAACGAAAGTGCTGACGCTTGTGCTCGAGGGCTCACGAACCGAGCAGAGCTTCGACAGCACATTCAATCCTTTGAAACACTCCAGGAGGAAGCTATAGAGGAGGATAATGACCCATCCAGAATGGCCCCTCGCGAAATTCTTGCTAACCAGCGAGGCATGCGACAAAAATACAGCGCCCCCCACAAATCATTAGAAGGGGAGGACGCAACTGACCTCCGCCGAATTCAAACGGGAGTCTTTCCTAATCTTCAAAGGTTACACAAAATTTTTCCAACGCTGTATGGGCGTGCTTGTCCGTGGTGTGGCGGCTCGCCATCGCTCTACCACATTTCGTGGGGATGCCTAAAACGACCACCAAATTCAGATACCTTTTCAGGTCAGTACAAGCTTTGTAATACTTTCGAGCAATGGGAGGCACAGCTCGCCAGCTCTGACCCAGAGGTGCAGCTTGCACTTCTGCGGCACGTCAGACAGACGGCGGCAGCCAGTGGAGCCCTGGACTTGGGGCCCCACCCATCAAGCTCATGACCCCAGTCCCAAACCCTTGCAAATAAAGTTTTTCCTTCCTTCCTTCCTTCACAAAAATAATGCAACATGTTTTTACAGATTAAGTTAGAGCATGTGCTTGGCTTTCATTCCCGAGTGTGCGGGAATTTATATCCCTCGGCGCGAGGGTTTCTCGAATAGTCGAATTGTATCGAGAACGCCGTGATAGCGTTTGTCAGAAACGCTGTTCGTTCGAACAGCGTTTCTAACAAACAACGCTTGAAGCGTTGTTTCTATCGAACAACGCTTCAAGCGTTGTTTGTCAGAAACGCTGTTCGTTCGAACAGCGTTTCTAACAAACAACGCTTGAAGCGTTGTTTCTATCGAACAACGCCTGAAGCGTTGTTCGATAGCGTTTGTTCGAAACGCTGTGGTAGCGTTTGTTCGAAATGCTGTGAAAACCGCGATAGCACAGGCCGGCGCAGCCAGGCCGAAGAAACAAAACACAAATAAACAAACCCAATGCATGGTTCGCGGCAATATATTGAGAGAGAGAACTCTATCGACGCGCTCACACTTTGATATGAATTTGCAATTCAAAAGTTACACAACGCGCCTTCTTTGCCTTTTTTGATACCACGCAGTTCAATCAAACTAATAGGTCGAGGATTGGCACCCTTAGCCCGATCCTCACGTCCAATATGCGACGCTCATCTTGCTATCACATCCCTTTCTATGATTATGCTTTGGCGATTAACATCAGATACCACAATAGTTTGCTCAATAAATTTATCATTGATGTTAGTTGTCGAGATGTACCGAGCGTCAACGAGCACACATCCATGTTGAACGGGGCTAGCTGCCAAACACCAAAACGTATACATTCGGCAAACTTTCTTTTATCAATGTACAGTAAACATTTAATTACCATTGTAAAGGCACGTTTTACATTCGTTTTATATGCCGATTCCTATATTTCTATATAATTCTTTATAATAAGTATTACACTTTCTTGTCCATATTCAGGCATGTGTGTAATATAGCTTGCCTTATTGGCTAATAGTTTGAACACTGTATCAGGAGCATGCAATTAATAATAATATTGCTAATGTTATAGTACTATTAACTTATTATCAACTTCTGAACTCTTTTCTTTAAAAAATGTATCATTGATATTTAAACTTAAAAAATGTATATAAGCATCTCCTTCTAAATTCAATTCAAGCAAGCTAGCTGCCAATCACATTAGCGGCGGCTACATATAGCAGCTGGCGAGGTGAAGTATGAGTTGAATAAAATGTTCCCACTGGCAACATAACAGTGTTTAGTAGTTTGTGTGCGTATAAATCTCTGTGAGCTCATAATTACTGAGAGAAAGAGGAATAGAGAGAAATAAGCAGCACTCCAGGTCGCTGCTTTTTTGCTGCCAGAGATGTATTTTGAGCTGTAAAGGACAATTCAAGTTGAGTGAAAATCAACTAGCCAGATTACTAACTAAACCTACATAGTGCTAAAAACCACGGTACTTCACCTCCTCCCTGGTAAGGTGGGTCAGGATGTCGGGCAGGCTTAAAAGCTGAGCTCCCTACTGAGCCAGTGCCTCCTCTATTTTTTTCAGTGCCCGGGCGAATGCTCTTTTCAGGCTGTAGAACGCGCGCTCCGCCTCCGCATGATGACACTGCGCGAGTTGACTATGGGATGCTGGCATTGAATGGCCGCGCGTATTAGAAAGATCGCGAATTCATGTTTTCATGCGAGTCAATTTGCAATCGTGCTTCTTGACGGTGTTCACGCATGCAAGAAGGATGAAAAGTAACCTGAATATAGCGGCGCGCTGTTTTCACAGGGCTCTGTCAGGCTGTGCTACTGGTTCGATATATGCATACGAGTTTTGTAGAATTCGCATTTTATTTTCTCTTTCAAGCTATTGCAAGCTCATTATTCACATGCCTCAGTATATAATACAGTTGAGCCCACATATAACGGCCCCACTTAAAACGAACTTTCGCTTAAAGCGAACAATATCCGCATGACCATGAAAATATATATTCGTTCAATGGCACAAAATCGCACTTACAACAAACGTCTCCGAGCACCGCTGATCGGTTACAATGAACGGAGTCAGCAGTCTGCCGACTTCCCGGGAAACCAATTTTGACTACTGATCAGGCATCGGCGAGGTACCCATACATCCTTATTGTTAAACGCCGACCCTGCCTCCGCACCCCTCTAGTTTCCGCTCCCCCAGACCGTTTTTTTGTTACGCACCCCTCCGTCCTTTGTCCCCCCGCTATTCTGAGCACCCCGCATCGCCAGACTAGGACCGTGTTTTCACACTGCCACCGATCTTTCGAAGACCGGTCGGCCATCTACCTTGTTTTTGATGGTTGGCGTCGCCGGCCTGGAGTGACCATTTTTCAACATCGTCATCCACCGATTGTATCCGATCGTCTGCATCTAGTGCATCTGCATACGCTACCCTAAAGACTCTGATAATTTGCGATTTGTTTCGTATTTAGGACTTCTTCTCGCTCACTTCACACTTGGCTCAGCATGCCCTCCGCATGCATGCGGAAGCGTGAAAGCGGCTGTTAATTTTCACGAAATGAATCACGAAATATTGAAGTTGATGAGGCCTCGCAAACCCACCGGCGCGGGTTTCAAGCTCAAAAACTCTTAATCAAGTTTTTCTACGCGCGAATTGCGCGTTTCGCGGACCTTTCAAGCAAGCTACCCAACCTGCCTCCTTCCCGTGTGTTTTGGTTTTCAACGTCACCCTCCCGCCGCACCCTCCCCTCTTTTCACTCTATCGCAACTCCTTACCCTTCTCTCCTCTCTTAATCACAACCCCTTTGCCCGTCTCCACCGCGCCGCGACGCCAGCCACGCTGGCTCGAATTAGTTTCGTTTTCCGACTAGAAACGGGCCCAGAGCTGTTCCACGCATTCTGGCATGCATGTCACGTGTGCGCGTCTTGCTCGCTCTTGGTGTGCGTGTGTGGTCAGGATGGCAGATGGAAGGACTTGCAGGCTTTTTTCTGCCGCTCAACAAAACGTCAAAAGTGTGACCGCTTGACTTGAGCATAATCCGCGCATTAGGTGCCTCGTTGCGGAGCGCTTGCTCACAGCTGTTGACCACCTGGCAGCCAACTTGCCGCTTCGGAGGTCCCGGTACTCAGCTGTGGAAATGGTGGATATTTTTTGGGCGGCGGTGACGACTACATACGCACGAAACTGTTTTCGCGAGGCCGACTTCGTCGACATCGGGCCTGATGCTGAGCCTGAAGCCTCTGAACACGATCACTCCGGCAGCAATTTGTGGCAGTGCGTCGTCGACTCCGACCTGGGAGAGCGGGTAGGACATCTGTTGCGATAGGACATCTGTTGCGATAGTTTAATTATGGCTGATGATGATGCCAACACTACGAAACCGTGCACAGATTAGGGCATTGTGAATGAAGTACGTGGCGAGAGCGATTTGGAGGAAACGGATTGCACGAACAAGCACGCACAAACAAGCACGCTGCCGTTTTAAATGAACTCGAGAACGCCCTTATTGCTTCTGCTCTTTGAAACACGTGCATCACGGACTTCTTGAGCAAAAAACGTTTGTGTCCTCACTCTCAACTTCATTAAAAGCTGCGTTTCATTTACTACGAACTTCAGGATACAGCGAACAAATGCCGTGTCAGGCTCAGGTTCGTTATAAGCGGGCTCGACTGTACTGATATGTACCGCTCTCCATGTCTATATAGTTTTATAGCTACAAAAAAAAAAAAACTCGTTGTTCCCCTTATGGATTCACCTGAGACAACTGAAAAGGCAAAAACTACCCTAATTTTCTTCCGATTCAATACACTGTATGTTTCCCACTTCCCTCCGGGATATTTATGCGCCCAACATGGTTTTCTTACTGCCTCAAGGATTGGAGACAAAGCTAGCTTCCTGCCCCTCAGCTGGTTAAGCACTCCCCTCATGATCAGCCCATTTTACCAAGCGAAGATGTTATATGATGTCATCAAGTTATGTGACCTTCCGATACATCACAGACATTTATAATATATATTGTGATGTTTTCACGTAATCATGCATCACTCACGTTCACCCCACCAACGTGAGAAAACGCCGGACGCTGTCGGCGATCAATTTTTGCTTTTAATGAAGCATTTAGAGCTATCGCCTTAATGAACTGTATGTATGGCTGTAGCTCCTCGAAATTGCAGCTTCCGCAGGTGTTCGGGGGTAGCATGCTTGCACTAATCAGGCAGAACAATTGGTCTCCTAATAAACCTTCGCACTACACTCTAATATGTAGCCGTTATTTACAACCTGAGTATTACAAGTAGTGGTCACTGAATACTACTAGTCACATTTGGCAACATGGCAATTGGTATCACTAAACGGGAGTGCGCTGCATCTGAACAGTCAACAAATGCATCTATCAGTAACAACGCTGCCTCATGATCACTGCCGTGTGCAACCCTAACATTACACCTCGAAGCTGAATGGGAGCCCATAGCCACTTGGTCTTTACTCTGCTCACTACCGAATTTAGAGGCCAGAGGTCCATCGACGAATACACAGACAAGCTCAAGCAACTAACCACAGGCCGCATTTTTCATGCCTGTCAACTTGGCTCAAGTTGAGAGTCTGCATTAGACTTCAGACTTTAACAGCGCCTGTTAAAAACATAGGCAATGATCGCAGAAATTGCGCCACATATGAATGTTCTCTTGTTTATTTCATGATAATTTTGTAGAGGAAGGAGAGGCGAGACAGCGGCTATGAGCCCGTGCCGAGGTCACAGCTTTTATTCGGGATGCAGGCGTGGGCGGAGCCGCCGCTTCAGCGTCCAGCCAGGCCAGGAGCTCAACTGTTCTATCCTTGTGCAGCTCGAGCTAGCCTCAGCTGCGTGAGAAGTGCGACGCGATGCTCAAGAACATGATGATGATGATGATGATGATGATGGCACTACAGGGCTTCACCCCCCTCCTAGCGCTTTGCACAGTTTTAATGTATGTGAAAAAGAAAGAGAACAATTGAGACTATCTATACATGAAAGACAATCCATAAAGTGTCTGTTTGGGAAGTCCACGTTGTCAACGCGTATGGGCCATCGGGAAGCAGTGGGTCTCTAGCGGGCGACTCTGGGAGTTGCGCAGCGGACGAAGAAGTAAGCGCCGTGTCACTGTGGTTGTCGACAAGCGGGTGGCACAATGATCAGATAGGGCTAGCCGGGAGCGCACAAGGTGTCACGAGTGAGCATAGTTGGTAGAAGTGCCTTCAGGCGGAGATGAGGGCGAGTGCACAAACATCGATGCGGGTCCCGCACGCGAAACAATTACAACTGGCGCAGTAAAGTCTTGAAGACTACCTATCGACAAGTAACTGCTGCGATGGTGCTTGCGCGAGCGTGCACAGCACTGACACCGATGTCGGTAGATAGGTGTTGTAACTTAAGGGGTGTCCAAAGATGGATCAACATGACCGCTTACGTTGGTAGTGGTTCGGTGGTGCTCGTGTAGAAGTCGGTGGCAGTGTGATGACACCTTCTTTGTTCCATTGTAGCTGGCGTATTGACACAAGTATACGATTTAAGTGACTCCCACATGCAATGCTCGAAGGCCCATGCGAAGGACGACACGTGATTGGTCAGCGGGTCGGGCTACGTCAGGCCGAGGCGGACGAGGCTTGTAACCTGTTAAAGGGAATGTCTGTTTTCAAGTTGCACGCTTGCTAGTTCACGTCCCTCGTCGAGAACATGACAGGAGGCATGTCATGGAGTAGAGTAAGCGCGCATTCTAGATAAGGGTCAGTTGGCGTCCGTGGGCTCATGCACAGGTCGACGTGGCCGATGACTGCCTCTGTGGCAGGCGGAAAATCAGTGGTGTGCTCTCCCATATGCGGAACAGGCACGTCGTACATTGGCACGTCAGCCATGGTGGCAGCATCCCGCACGTTCGGTCGTGTCTGGAGAGGGGAACGAGCTTCTGCTGCAGGGTACATCGTTGGAGATGCTAGTGGCTGCTGGCAGGACGCACAGAGCACTGAGGTGGATAGGGAGTCATCCTCGGACATCGTCGACAGTGAAGCCTGTGCAATTGGGGGCCGAGTAGCAGGCGTGACGATGTCCAGAATCGAAGCAGACTTCAGGGTGTGCGGCAATGTAGCCGTCATGGAGTCTGATATGGCCGAAAAGTCGTGGTCTGTGAAGGTTGGAGAAGACGTGCGAGTAACAAGCATGCCAGAAGGACCATCGGCCGAAGACTTTGAAAAAACGCACCTCGTAGCGGACTGGTCGTCAGCAGCAGGAACGAGTTGAAGAACCTCGTCGGGTCTGTGACTGGGCACAATAATCACTGCACTAGTGGACGGACGAGAGGTGCAAGGAGACGTTGTCGAGGAAATTAGGTTGCGGTCAGTGGAGAGCTTAAGGCGAGAGTGTACCGCACGCTGCGACGCAGGGAAAACCTAGAAGTCGCGAGTAAATGGATGCAGGCGGTAGGTGAGGTCGTAGCAGACAAGCACCGCAGAGCAGAGGTCATTGCTGCGGGCTGGAGCTTGAAGTTGCAGCGAGATGACGCAGCTCTACAGGAAGGGCGTTAAGAAGAATGGCGTGCATCAGCGGCTGGTCCAAGATGCCATTCACCGCAAGAATGGCGTCGAGCTGCATAAACCATACCTTGGGGTAGGTGGATTGGAACGACGGCACTGGCGGGCAAAGTCCCGGGAACATGGAAGCCGATGGCTCGTCGAAGAATGCGTTCTCCGGGTCACCACTGTAGCAACGAGAGAAGAGACGAGACGCGAGACGACGTTGTAAAGGTGGCTGACGGGGCCGTGCCAAACTCGCCTTTTCATTCGCACGCGCTGAAGTGGAGCCGCGGCGGCTGCCGGCATCCGACACGCCAGGCGCGTGAGCTTGTTTTATCCTTGCGCAGCTCGAGCTAGCCTCAGCTGCGCGAGAGGCACGGCGCAGTGGTCAAGAAAATGATGGTGATGATGATGACACTACAATTTCACTGTTTAAGCTCTGAAATGGTGAAGTCACCTGTCATAGTTTTGCTTTTTCTCGATGGCAACACATGTAGTGTTTTGCGAATGGAACGGATGATGACCTATATCCCTGGAAGCAGTCTAGTGGCATATTGCGCTATTTAGTGCATGAACTCCAGGCTTGCGCAGAATGTGCTACGCCACTAGAGAGTAGCAAGCATCGGGGAACATTAGACACCCAAGCTTTTAATATTAGCTCCTGGCAAAGGTTTCTCTCAAATATCGACTTTCATTTAGTCAAAAAAGCAACTCTCAGTCAAGCGAATGCCACGGTGACAACAGGATATTCCGCGGATTACTGGCACGAGCTATCTAGTATCGGCCCAGCAGACAACGTGCGAGCACCTCAATCAAGTAGTCGCGAACGACAAATGCCTTTGAAATGAGCTGGGTGTCCAGAACAACAAGTGCTTTTCGATTCTTCTTTCCAAGTTTTCGTTACACCTTAAACAATGCGAATACAGCCAAAAACCGGGCCGCATAGCAGGTCTGAATGCAGCCGCGGCATTCGTTTGCGCAAGAGACGGCGCGGCGGCATCTCTACTCCAGTTGCGGCGCCTGGCGGCGAAACGCCGCACTAGCTCTCATGTCCGCTTCCCATCGAAATCCGCTCCTTCGACCGGGCACTGAAAAAATAGAGGAGGCGCTGACTGAGCTCTAGTCCACTGCTTTATTCGTGGCCAGTTTTCAAGCTGCCGCTATGGCTCCAAGTTACCATAAGCAAGGCTGATCCGATTTATCATAGACTGAAGCGGAAACAATTTTAGGCGTTTCAGCACAGAAAAACTTAAACATCAGCACGAAAAAACTTAAACATCAAAAATGATTCGTCGCACTCATTGGCTCGCAACAGCTTTGACAGAGCAGTGGCGATGATATATCCTTTTCAAAGAAAAATACTTTCCAGAAGAAGCAAATGCTTTGACCGGTCCATAAAAAGTTTGCTCGTTTACATCCATAACTGCATTTACAAGTCACAGCAGAATAAAAGCATGAACAAGTGATGTAAGATTATAGGGCCCCTGTTCAGCGCTTGCCTGCTCTGCAATACCACAGCACAAGACGCGAAAGCGTCGCACAGGCGATTTGCACCGGAAAGAACCTACAAGAAAAATCATCACAGTGAAATTGTTGGCAAAATTTTGCTATGTTGTAACACTGCCTCATAACATTTTCATTCTCCCGTAAAAACAAAACTGAGTGATTACTTCTGTGATGTAAAACTTGGTTTTACTTGTTGGTTATTCCAGCGTTCAGCCAAAAGTGAACACTGTTCAAAGTAGGACAGCTCGTGCCCCCCTTGCCCCCCCCCCAGCTGATACGCCAATGATATAGAGGGATTTCACTGAAGACTTGTGCAAGACGTAGATGTGTGCTACCACCAATACGAGAAATCTGAGAGAACTTCATGAAGACGAGAACTTGGTGCCAACTTTTCCTCAGGGCACTTCGAAATGTCAGCTTCACAAATATTGCTTGTTCAACATCGCCCCTATGAGAGATGAAATATAGCTGGTATACTCTCACCCCAATAGTGAATGCAGTGGCCTTTGTGAGCTGGAACAAGCCTCGTGGGAGTGGGGCCTCCGGAGGAGGGGGCTGCGGTTGCCTTATCCATGGCTGCCTTACACTGCGCCATCTGGAAAACACATGAAAGTGCCAAATGAACTGCAATACCTACATGCTCATACATAGTTGGCACGTAATTTATATATATATATATATATATATATATATATATATATATATATATATATATATATATATATATATATATATATATATATATATATATATATATATATTGTGAGCATTGTTTATGCGTCCCATCTTTTTATCTGTACATATTCATCATCACTAGTCAAGCTTAGATTGTGGGGCACATACTCGAGACAATAAAGAAGAGTCTTGAGGGTACTGGACGTTATCTTACAAGTGGTAGAAAGTACTGCCCGATTCTTATATCCTCTCGCTCTCTCGAACAACCCCAGCGTCTTCTAGAACACATCCCTGGAGCTCCGTTCAGGCCGCAGCTTAAACGACCTGGGTTCGGTAATGTCGCAAGCCAACCAGCCCAGTGCAGCAGCTGAGCCACCGCTCCCACCGCCAAGAAACCCTTCTCACCTGGTCACCAGCCCTCAAAAGGATCCTCCGCTGTTCGCAGGGCTTTCGGGTGAAGACGTGGAAGACTGGCTCGAGGAGTATGACCGCGTGAGTGCCATCAACAACTGGGATGAGCCTGCGAAACTAACGCACGTTGCATTTTACTTGTGCAGCGTCGCAAAAACGTGGTTTTTAAACCATGCTAGAGATTTTTTGACATGGCCCGCCTTTACGCGCCAGCTCCGCCAGATTTTCGCCAACCCGTCGGTGCGCTCGGATATCGCCAAAAAAAGGCTTGGTGCACGTGTTTAACGCCCCGGCGAGTCTTACACTTCTTACATTGAAGATGTTCTCGCCCTTTGCCGCCGCATCGACAACCATATGGCGGAAAACGACCGTGTGCGCCACCTGCTAAAAGGCATTGCGACTGTTGCTTTTAATGCGCTTGTGGTGCAAAATCCCCAGACCGTAGCCGATGTTGTAGCTACCTGTCAGCGCCTCGAGGAGCTTCAAACCACTCGGGTGCAACCCGATATGCCTGATCTCAGCTCGAGTCACGACACAACAGAGCTGCGTGCATTGATCCGCTCTATCATCTGCGAGGAACTTCATGCACAGGCTTCACCTCGCCCCCTTGATATCCGAACGACGCCACCTGCTACTAGTTTACGCGACGTTGTGAGGAAGGAACTGGCATTGATCACAGGTACACTAGTTCCGAGTTCACATCCCGTGCCCATTCCAAGTTATGCTCACGTTGCTGCAGCGACACCTGCGCCCCAGCAAAGGCTGGCCTCGATGACAATCTCACCAGTTCCAAGCTCATATCCTGTGGCCATGCCAACTTATGCTCAAGCTGCTGCTAGGACACCTGCACCCCAGCAAAGCCCAATGCAGCTACCAGCGGCCAAATCGCATGGTTCGCTCAACTCACTCGCACTGCGACCATCTTCCCAGCCTTACAACGACTTGCTTCTATTGCGGCATCCGTGGTCACATTTCAAGGTTTTGCCGACGCCGTCCGCGAGACGAAAGACGAAGCTACGATAACTTTGAACGGGACGACTTCTACCCCACTAGACCACCCTATCGCCGGCTGTATCTGAACAGCACATGTCCGTCGCCGTCTCCGCAGAACTTTGGCTCAGTTGGCAGTTCCTGTTTCTCACGTCGTCGCTCACCTTCACCGATGCGACGTTCCTCTTCTCCTCTCTGACCTTCTACTTCAATTTCTGACCGCCAACTGGAAAACTAAACAGTGCAGCTTTGGGAGGGAAAGCTGCATCTTTGGAACTGCGTCAAACTCCTCCGGACCGCCCATCAAATGTTTTATTAGTGTACGTTGAAGGTATACAGAGGCACTGGTAGACACAGGCGCATCACTTTCTGTAATTCGTGCAGACTTTTGTGCCCGCTTGAAAAAAGTTAGGACGCCATACGATGGCCCTCTCCTTCGTTGCGCAAATGGAGTCCCTATTCAGCCTTCAAGTGTTTGCACAGCCCGTGTTTTCATAGAAGGCATCCTTCACCACATTCAGTTTCTTGTACTTCCTTGGTGCACTCACACAGTAATTTTAGGATGGGACTTTCTTTCTTCGGCATCAGCTTTCATATCGTGTCGTCAGCTAGTAATTGAAATGCCAGCTACTGAGAGTTCATCTGATGTCAATCCATACAACTTCCGTTTCGTTGCTGCCGCTGATTGTTTCATTTCGCCAGGAGATGAACAAATTCTCACGATCACTTCGGATACTACAGTTAACGGTGACGTGTTCATAGCCCCATCAGTTCGCTCCAAACCTGCGGGGCTTACCATAGCACCCGGCCTTATGCGGTTTAATGACAGTAAAGCATTGGTCACCGCCTTGAATTCAACTTCATCGCCAGTGATGCTGCCCCAACGCACTGCTGTGAGCTGCTTCGCTGACAGCGAGCCTTTCTCGCTGGTTCCCCTTCACGCAGAATCAACACCTTTGTCTGCTACAACTGATGTGAAGGCTACCACTGTTGCTTTAAATTACACCATAAGTCCTCACCTCACTGCCGAGCAAAAGAGAGACCTCTTAGACCTTCTCCAAAAGCACAACCTTTTGTTTGATGTACATTCCAAAGTTCTCGGCCGCCCCTCCGTTGCAGAGCACAGCATCGAAACCGAAGGCTGCTCCATTGTACGCCGCCGCCCATACTGTCTGTCTTCGGCGGAACGGCAAATCATTGAGGAAAACGTCACCGACATGCTCAAACGGGATATTATTCGACCTTCATCCAGCTCTTGGTCGTCTCCTGTGGTCTTGATTCGGAAAAAGAATAGCTCTGTCCGCTTTTGTGTTGATTACAGAGCACTCAATAAGATCACGAAAAAATACGTATATCCGTTGCCACGCATAGATGATGCCCTGGACTCCCTACAAGGCGCAGAATATTTCTCCAGCCTCGACCTCCGATCCGGGTATTGTCAAATACCTATGCGCGCAGCAGACAAGGAGAAAACAGCATTTGCGATGCCTGACGGGCTTTACGAATTTAACGTCATGCCTTTTGGCTTATGCAACGCTCCAGCAACATACGAGCGCATGATAGATACCGTCTTACGTGGTCTCAAATGGAAACATGTTTATGTTACTTAGACGACATCGTAATTTATTCTTCTACTTTTCCTCAGCACCTTAAGCGTTTGGATGAAGTTCTAACGTGCATTTCGAACGCTGGTCTACAGCTCAATACAAAGAAGTGCCACTTCGCCAGCACAAGCATCAAAGTATTCGGTCACCTTGTCAGCAAAGATGGGACGCATAAACAATGCTCACAATATATATATATTCTGGTTAAATCCTAGTTAATTCCCAATATTTCCACGGTGTGTATTTCGCATTGTAAGTACGAGCACACAATTTAAAGTGACGGTCAGCACCAGTCCAGTTAATCTAAAAACTTTAGGTGCCATGTGTTAATTCCGAATTTCACCGCAAATCTGCAGAAATTATGGCCATTAAGAGCCACAAGGCAATGCAAAACAACGATACTAATGAGTGGCAGCTGAAGCGCACCAGTCTCGTTAGTTCCAGCGCATAAAAGTAAATAAAAAAAACAGTCTCATGATAAACCGTGCATTTGCGGAAAACAAAACATGCTTCCCCGCAACACAGCAATGATGCGTGAGCAGCATATTGCATGTTTCTCGCTATATCAGCGCGTCATGATTTACTTATTCTTTCTGGGATAATAAAGAAATTTAATAGAAGACAGTTTGGCGGAATTCACTATGTATGCGAACCTCCAATTTCTGGTTTCTACAGCGATTTGCATTCTCGCACTACATGTAGAGTTCCTGCCTGCAGCGCCGACTTCGAAAACTAAGTTTGAAAGATTCAGCGATCATGTTTTTCAGCCAAAACATCAATAATACAGACAGGCAGGCTAGTTGGTTTTGCTGCATAATGAAACTTTAGCGAACACACACAATGACACAGACGAATGGTTCACAAGGACCAGTGCAGACTAGCAACTCACTTTTATTCAATGAAAAAACAGAATATATACTCTTTTCAGCACGTAATGACCACTGCACATGAGCAAAACGACATAGTACATTCCGTCACATAAACCAATGAATCGTTTAACAGATACAGTGCAATATCACATGTTCAGCAATTCAATTTCTTCTTCATTCAGCGATTCGGTGCTGTCATGAAGAGGGAATACTTACAGTCTCCTGCTCTTCAGCTTTTGCAGGCACCAGTCGTCTCAGGCGATGCGCAATTCATGCCCTCTTGGATCAACGAAGCATGCTACACTGAACAGTGCCCGGTGCTTCATTGCTGTCAGCCGTGTTCCGATGCGCTGGATTTCACAGCTGCCTTCCCAGATATCAAGTATATCGTTCTTCAACCGGCATGGGCATCGCATCTATCGACCACGAACTATTTAGGAGCCTGTTTCGCCAGCCGCTGCTGGGTTTCGGTGCTGTCATGAGGACCGGATACTTACAGTCTCTTGCCTTACTGTCACGTTTCCGTTTAATGATATGACGGGTCTCGTGTGACAGCATCGAAACCCTACCTTTCATGTATTGTGCATAGTTATTTTCATTGCCTGTCTTGAGACAATCGCTGAGAAATCTCGGGTTGTGTTTTCTGTGCTGAGGGGGCGTTTATTGCTGTCAAGGGAGGTCGAGATGAATCCGCGATCGTTCACTTGAGAACAAGAACAGGGTCTCCTTGAAGCATTGTCTTCACTGCCAAAAATACACGACGATCAGAATAAGGTTCTGGATGCGCTCAAGGAAATAAAGCTAATCAAAAGGCTGCCAACGATAAGCTTACAGAACTTACGGCTCGACTGGCAGCGATTGAATACGACGTTGGTGGCCTAAAAGAGTTGGGGGCCAAGGGAGCCAAGGGAGGAAGGCCAAGGCCTTCCTCCCTTGCAGCTCAGTTGGACCAGGTCAAAAGGCACTAAGATGACCTTAAAAATAGGTCGCACAGAAATAACCTGGTCTTTTACGGATTGAAAGATAAAGTAGGCGAGAGTTGGGAAGGCTCTGAACATCAGATGCTGTCTTTTTGCTCGGACCATCTGGGTGTCAAGGTGACGTCAACGAACATTGAACAAGTGGCTCACAGGGTTGGTCGCTTTACTACCTCAAAGAATAGGCCTATTGTAGCACAGTATTGTTCCTTCAAAGAAAAGCAAAATGTACATACGAGTGCACACAAGCTAAGAGGAACCACTCTGTCAATAAGCGAGGATTACTCAAGCAAAGTTCGTTTGGAAAGGCGAAAACTGGTCACATTTGCCAAAAAATGCAAAGAAACATTCAGGCTTCGCTTCAATAAGCTGATTATAGGGGCCAAAACATTTCTCTATAATTCCTCCAGTGATGACGTGCGACCGTTGCGATAACAATCAAAGATTCCGTTCGATGCCAAGGGCACGATCAGCTAGAACTGGTGTTTATCGTTGTAAACTGCCAGAGCATAAAAAATAAGAATGGTGCATTTTTAGACCTTGTAGCTACTATGAATGTCAATATAATTTCTGGCATAGAGTCATGGCTCGACGACAGTATTTACAATGCAGAAGTGTTTTCTTCACATATGAAAGTCTATCGCAAAGATCGCGATGCACGCGACAGGGGAATTTTTATATTGGGTAACAACAGATTAACAAGCGTGTCTGCATCAATTACTAGCCTTCAGTACGAAGCTGTGTGGTGTAAAATTGAGCTGTCACAAGAGCAACACATTGCGATGAGCTGTTTTTATCGGCCACCCAACTCCAACAATGCGCAGCCATTGGAAGCTTTGTCTGAAGCACTGGTTATGTTAGGAACTGAGTATATATTATTAACCTTTTGGATATTGACTGGATAAGCCATGCTTTCGTCGTGCGCTCGCGGTCCGGCCCGTACCTGGCACTCTAGGAACTCATTAGGGAACACGCATTGTATGGTATAACTGTCAGTTCAAGCGCACGAATAAACAGAAAGGAAGAGAGGACAAGCGCTTTCTCGCAACTAAACGATTTATTAGAAAGGGAAGAATATATAAACAGGCAATCAAAAAACAATGCATACGTGTGCAGGCAATAAGTACACTTGTGGCACCTCGAGAACACAGGGTAAAAGAAGAAAGATTACCTCGAAACATAATTTAGAAAAGCCCAATCTTTCTCGTGCAGCAAAACTGAAGGCTGGCTGACGCATTGTTCACCCCTTTTTCTAATGTGGAAAGCTTCTGTCAACTCACAAGTTAATTGATTGTTAAATCGAAAAACCACTTCAGTATCCTGAAAAAAAGGATAACAACCGCACTCCCTGCAATGAGCCGCGAGATGCGATGCACCCAAGAATTTCAAAAAAGAATCGTGCTCTCTAAGACGCATTGCATCAGTTCGTTGCATCTCCCACAAGGTGCACTGGGCAATGTGTTACCAAACTGAATCTTGTTTTTTGTAATCATCCCGCCTTTATAAGATTGATTGATTGATATGTGGCGTTTAACATCCTAAAACCACCATATGATTATGAGAGACGCCGTAGTGGAGGGCTCCGGAAATTTCGACCACCTGGGGTTCTTTAACGTGCACCCAAATCTGAGCACACCGGCCTACAGCATTTCCACCTTCATCGGAAATACAGCCGCTGCAGCAGGGATTCGATTCCGGGACCTGTGGGTTAGCTGCCGAGTACCTTAGCCACTAGACCATTGCGACGGGGCCCCGCCTTCGTAAGGTCAGTTACAATTAGGACTGGGATTAGTGATCATCTATAACTGGGTTTAGTGGTTTGGTTTGCCCAAACCTAAAGTTGAAGAAAATATGTCACCGCGAACCATTTATCTCTATGAAAACAGTAACTATGAAGTGATATCCTTCAAGCTTACTCTGTTTTTTACTGAGTTCCAAGAGTGTTCTTCGATCATGAACATTGCCAGTCTTTGGGAACTTTTTAAAACCAAGCTTGCTAGTTATGTCAATAGTCATGTACCTTCCAAAGTTATTTCCGGAAAACAGAGAGCTGACAAACCCTGAATTACGACAAGCCTCAGAAAGTTAATTAATAAAAAAAAATCACACTTTGAAGCATTTTCGTTCATCAGGAACTGCTGATGTCCAAGAAAAAAATCACCGAGTTAAGTCGACTGTTAAAAAAAATCAAGATAAGCGAAAGATAGCTTTTTTGCTTCCCTGGAAAGAAAGCCGATTCCAATCCCAAGGATGTTTGAAAATATGTGAAATCAAATAAGATGGATTCTGTTGGCATTCCGGACATAACTGATGGAGAAACAACCTTTTCGGAAGATGCAAAGAAGGCAGCCTGCTTGAACCAGTATTTTCAATCAGTGTTTTCCGAACCATTTCAAAGTGAAATGCCATGTAGGACACCCCAGTAATTTGAACCTATAAATAACATTGTTATTTCGGCTAGTGGTGTGTGCACTCTTCTTGAATGACTTCAACCAAACTCGCCTCCAGGACCGGATGCCATTTCTAATCACGTATTGAAGAGGTGTGCAAGTGCTCTAGCACTATTTTCAGCCGTCCTATTTTCAAAATCGCATGAAGCTCAGAAGCGGCAGTCTGAATAGAAGTTACCAAATGTTGTGCCACTACCAAAGTCTGGAAACAAAAATAATGTTGCCAACTACCGGCCAATTTTTCTGAGCAGTGCATGTTGTAAAACTCTTGAAGACGTTATATATAGTGGTATTATAAAGCACTTGGAAACGAATAATTTTTTCTGTGCACTACAGCATGGTTTTAGATCTGGTCTGTCATGTGTTACACAACTGTGCGAATTTTCTCATGATGTTTTAAGTTCATATGATAAAGTTTATCAAGTCAATGTGGCATTTCTTGACTTTCAGAAAGCGTTCGACACCGTTCCACATGCTCTTTTATTACATAAATTATATTTTTTAGGTCTCCCTGCATCTGTTCTCAGTTGGTTGAGGGATTAATAAACTTCTAGAAAACAGTACATCCGAGTAAATGATTTGTCTTCTTCATACGTTAGCGTATTTTCTGGGGTGCCACAAGATTCGGTATTGGGTCTTTTACTCTTTTTGGTCTATATTAATGACTTGTCAGAGACGCTAACATCAAACGTTAGGCTGTACGCAGATGATTGTGTTATTTATAGATCAATACACAGTATGGACGATATTTGTGCTTTACAACGTTGTTTTGCCACTGTGGTAAGATGGTATGAGAAATGGAAGATGTGTTTGAATGTAAAAAAAGTTGCTTCCTTAGCTTTACCAGAAAATGGAAACCTTTTCACTCGTCCTACAGCTTGTCAGAAGCACAACTTGACCGTGTTGAACATTTTAAATACCTTGGTGTATACTTGTCTGCCGATTTATCTTAAAATAAGCACATAGGTTACGTAACTGGCAAGGCCAACATCTAATCTATAAACTTGAGCGCTTACAAAACCACACAGCGCAGTTTGTCAGTAATAATTACAATTTTTACCACAGTGTTACATGCATTAGGAATAACATAGGATGGAAGCCTCTTGAGCAGCGCAGGAAATTCTTGCGATTAAATTTTTCCCGTTCTATATTCCGTAATGAAATCCGCATTAACAAGAGTTTACACATGATGAGCTCACACTGCTTGTCACATGGAAATGATCACTGAAAAAAAAAATCCGGGAGGTTAGCTGTCGTACTGGTGCCTTTGCAAAATTTTTTTTTTTCCTTTTACCATTTGTGAATGGAGTAATTTCGATGCCCGTGTTGTTGATCTTCCATCTGATGCTTTTTGTTCATCACTACAAGATGTGTGCTTTTTGAGAATACACAGGAGGTGCTGCGCAAATGTATGCCATTTTCGATGGCACCAACGTGCGCTTTCACTGTGATACTGTTTTTTTTTCTTCATTTCTCATTCCCCTACAATAATTCCCACATGAGCGATGTTGGTTCCACTACTAAGTAAATAAATAAACAAATTCACAAGGGTGACTGACATACGTCTTTCAGTCTAGAGATATACGTTTCTGCTATTTCTCAAGTTGTGTCATTAGGGTGAACATAAAGAACATCAGTTCGATTAAACAAAGGACTACATGAACTATAAGAACAACGCGCACAATGTATTGCTAGATGCATTTCCGGCCTTCCCATTGTGGGGTCTCAAACTGGTGAGTATTGCCACGCTCTTGGAGTAAAAGGACACAGTAGACAGTCGGAACAAGCCACACCATAAACACATTTTTTTAACTAATTTTTGATCAACAATATTGTCAGCCGAATTATTATAACATCAATTGTGATCAACATGCTAAGACATCCTTACACAATATTACTCAGCACGTAGCAGCATAACAAACACAAGAGCACACAAAAGGTGGCGTCGCCAACGCTTAACTCACCGCGTGAGCCCCTGGCAGATGATTCGCGGTGCCGTGCACCGGCGATACGCCACGGAGCAACCTTTAATGCCAAACGCCACCAGCCGAAGAAACTCGCTCAACTCTCTCGCCCGCCACCAAGGCTTACCTTCCACCCGGGTTCCCCGTCGGCGCTATGGCTCTACCAACCATGATGATGTTAGTGGTGATCACCGTTCGCGAACACAACGCCACCTATCGCTCAATAGTTGTCAACTCCGAAATACGGCTCATGTGGGAGACACGTGCGCCACGTGACACAAACAACTTTACAAGAAGTGTCAGCCCCTCCACATTTTTCCAACCTTAATTCAAACCATATTCCGAAAAGAGAAGAAATTCGTTTCACAAGCTCTAATAAAACATGACAACCCATGTCCCCACATAAGGTCCGTGCATGACGACACCGCCACCGGTTGACATTGCTGCACTGTCCGGTTCGACGACTTCACTTCAGTACCGGTCCTGTAACAGCAATGTTGCCGTCGGCGTGACGAACCGTCACTCACGCTGACACGTCTTCTGGTTGCGACCAGCACTCACGAGGGTGCCAGACTGCAGGCAGTTACGCAGATACCAGGCATCTCCATCGCCCGACCTCACGACCGCATTCCTGGCCAGCGGCGCTAACAATGTGCAGAAGACAGCCAGCTGCGGGTTACATCACTCCCGCTGCGTACATTCCGAAACACTCGAAAGAACAATACAGTAGGCCAAAGGGAAAGGAGCTTCGGGCTCCTCGCCCACATGAAACGATGGTCATTACTGCTAGCTAATACATCGGCGGCGACCAAGATGCCCATCAAAATAAAACAAAAATCACTTTTTTCTAACTCGTGCATCACGAGCTACAAAAAAGATGAGGGAAGCAAAGTGCAAAACCTCCACGCCACGATCCACCTAGTTGTGCCACGTGTGAGAGGCGGCTCCGCAGAGCCTTAGGCCTAATGAGTCACTCGACAACAACCGGCATCCACCAAGCACCCAGCCTAGACGCAGAAGAGGCAGCTGCAACGAAACATCCACTCTGTAAGGTGGCCTTATCGCTTGCCGCACACAGCAGCTTACCGAGCGATCGGCGTCCACAGTCCCGGACGGTGTTATGACGCCTTGGCATGGAGCCCCAATACCAGGCAGCAACGACACCCAACTCTCTCAGTCCAAAGAGGTACAACAAGCTATTTACAGAAAATCGGACCACCCACGAACCTTCCGTACCCTTGAAGCTTCCGTCCATTCGTTCTTGCTTCCGTCTGTCCATGCGTCCATCTGTGTGACCATCTGTGCGTCCATCTGCCCGTCCGTGCGTGCATCTATTTGTGCACCTGCACGTCCATCCTTGCGTCCGTCCATCCATCCGTGCGTCCGTCCATGCATCTGTCTGTGTGTCCGTTTGTCCATCTAGTCAACACTCTAAGTACCATCATCTCGCATCTTTTCATCATATATTCCGCATAGAGAAGCACCGCCATCCAGCGGACATTCCAAGGACTAAACGTGAGGTGGCCCACGCACACTTTTTTACGGCTTGCGCTTCGTGTCTACTTCCTACCTTTAAACACCTAGATTTCATGGTATATACAAGTTCACTGTATTGATGGCACTGCGGCGCAACGCTTGCTTAACCTTTCTAAAACCCAGGAGGTTACGCCCAGCGAGTATAACATAGCAACCTTTTCCTGTCAGATAGTGCTCAATGTACATGCCAATGGCTGCTAATGGAAATGAGAGACGGGAGAATTCAGCTTTTACTTTCTTACGGCTTGTGCTTCTTATCTACTTCCCACCTTTAACCACCTTGAGTTCATGGCATATACTAGTTCATTGTATTCATGGCACTGCGGCCCAACGCTCGCTAAACCCTTCTAAAACCAAGGAGGTTACGCCCAGCCAGTATAACCTAGAAGCCCTTTCTTGTCAGATAGTGCACAATGTACATGCCAATGGCTGCTAATTGGGAACGAGATACAGGAGAATTCGGCTTTAATTAACGCGCTCACTGCAAATTTTTTTTTGTTCAACAACGCACAGGAGAAATCTCCCACCGGCACCACCTCGCAGGTCAAGCGTAAGACTGGTTACGCACTACGACTACGGACGAACGGGTGCCACTTTAAGAAGCTTCGCCCCTAAAAATCGACTGATCGCGCTGTACCATTCACTGGTCACACCTACATAAAGGCACTGGATCTTGGAACTCCAAGATAGTACCAGTGGGATATTTCTCTTGTGCATTGTTGAACAATAAAAATTTGCAGTGTGCACGTTATCTAAAAAGGGTCTGCAGTCTCTTGTTTCAATCTGAGTCTTCTGTCTCTCACTGCCCATTACAGTGATTGGCATGTTCCAGAAGGAAACACCGGTCCTTCACTGCGTGCTTTGTGCCAGCCCAGGTTTCTCTTCTGCACAACCCCACGATCAGCGCCAGCATAAACGTCGCCGCCAGTGTAAGCATTAGTACCCACTGCTTCGCATCTACGCATGGTTCCCTTTAGCGAGAAATAGCTTAATTTTTTGCAGCGAAAACTGTTATGAGGTCACAACTCGAGTCACGCGCAGCTGTCTGCTGCCGCCATCGGTGTCCGTTACCACATTTGTGGGAAATTAGGAAAAACCTTGCACCAATGACACAGTGGTGCTCAAACCCGGGTCCGCAGGGTGCCAGCCCAGTATTCTACCACTCAACTACACCGGTGCTTGTGACTTGTTGTCAAACTTGCCTTAAGCAGGCTTGATGTCTGGAAAGCAATCGCGTTAATACGACTTATAAAACGTTTTAAAACAGCGAAAGAGCAACCAGTCATCGCACAATGCAAATAGCGTAACAAGTGGGCTGTCCAATGCTTGTTCTTGTTCCCCTATTAACTGTGGTGTATACCCACTTCAGCCATAATTTCTCATTGTCAGCCACTGGATGAACAATTGGCACAAAATTCCTTGCAAGTGTTTAGCCGATACCACGCTTCTCAGAAGAATGACGAAAAATAGCACAGTGAATGCCGGCCTACTACCCACATTAATTTATTATTAATGGCCTAGTGGGTGTTAAACAAGTGTGCTTGCAATAGTTACCCAATGAGTGTTTCGAAAAAACTCTGAAAGGCCACTCTTCCAGCTTTCGCTGTGACTGTGCTGCGCCTTCCGCGCAGGCCTGGCGTTTTTGCAAGCAAGGTTGAGAGACTAATGCCTAGTTCACACTGAAACATCCGCTTTCTACGGCGACCGAAATTCCCATGCCACCGAAACGCAGCGTTGTTCGCACTGGAAGCGCCCCGCGCCGCCGAATATGCCATCTACCACGGGGCGAACGCGGGATGGATGCGCTGTCACTCGGTTGTTGTCACGGCTCGCAAACGCCACTAAGCTATCCGGTGGTGTATACTTCAACGATTCTCGTACGCAAGAAGCAAGAAAAGACAGTACTGCTTACTTTGCTGGCAAGTGGCTGTCTTGTAATGCACGAAGAGCAGAAAAACGACCGACGCCAGCGGCGTTGGTGGGTTCGTTTTGCTCGGCAAGACCGCAACAAGCTCGGTCACGCCAACAGCAAGCTCGGTCACCTCTTCCACGTAATACGGACGCGAAGTAGGCACAGAGTAGGTTAAACTCCCGTTGGTTTCAACATTCAGTTACGTGCACTGCGGCATAACAAGTGAGTTGTGCTTGGCCGCCATTTTTTGAAATTCCTTGACTAGCGCTCCTATTGGTCCGCATTGACCAATTCGGTGGCAGACGCCGCAAAAATCGGTCAGAGAGCGATCGGCGCGGAGAGGGCCCTTTCGGCGGATCTCGCCGCCGCCGAACCGGATTCGGAGCACTTTCAGCGGCCGGAATGCTCAGTGTGAACGCGGCCTAAAAGGGGGATAAAAATTCACTTGAATGGGAATGTTTTAAATATATTCACATATATTAACGATTTGGGCTTAAACATGCAATGAGATGCGTTCACCCAAAGTGAGATAAAAACATTCAGAAGAAAAGGCAAAAGTCCAATGTTCACATCTGAACAGCCCAGTGATACCTGCCTACAGCTCCTAAACATAAAGCATATTTTTGATAAAGACCAAGAATGTAGTGCAACTGCATTGTTTACAGTTTGCAAAACAATTTGCACTGGCCGTTCATTGCAAACAATGCGGCTGCACTCCATTCTTTTCCAACACTAAGATTCTGTTGCATCATGAACAGATAACAAGAGAAGTCACCGAAGCATTTCGAAAGGAGAAAAATACTATGGACCATTTCCCCGAAGGGAACCCGGATGTGATGCGAAGCAGCAGCGGTGTGCACGGCATTAACCAGGTTGAAACAGGCGTAAACGCGGGTCCTGGAAGAACGGTTTAGAGCAAAACTTCGTGTAGCATTTACTCGAGTAAATGTTCGTTTGAAACGCAAAGACACGGGAAACAGAACGCGATGAAAATGCTTGCGCTCTGCTTCATTGGCTCACCTCTCGTCAGTGTTACTCGCACACTGTCTGTATTCTCGAACGCGATTGGTGTTCTTGACTCCCACCTCCTCGGTGTCGCTGGTCTTCTACTGCCGACACTTGCGTTTGGCTTCCCTGGCTCGCACCTCGTTGGTGTTGACATCGCCATTCGGGAACGCAATCTGCTGCGCTAACCCTCGCAACGCCGACGACAGCGGAGAAAGGTACACGCACACTAGCGGGAAGCATGCTGTGACGGTGTCCTGCTTGTCGACCTGCAGTCCACATCGTCGGCGCCACAAGAATATCAACGTGCGCGCAGCGTGCGCACCCGCCGGTTCGTGGCTTCTTATCGCCGACAGATGGAGAGAGGTGGCGCGGGTGAGATGATGCCCACGTGAGGAGTGGGCATGAGCGTTGCGAGCGATAGAGAGGGTGAAGCGAGAGCTGACACGTGGCGAGTGCGCGGCAGGCGAGAGAGAGAGACGTCACTGCGCACTGCTAGGAGGGCATGACCTACTTGGCACTGCTCCAACACCAGTGGCGAGGGGAGCGGTGCGGACAGAGGGACAGCGTTACACAGGCTAGTCAAAGAGCTGCTTCGCATCTACAATGCATCAGTCTACTATCTATCACGCTAAGTCACACTGGATTTCCATATCTAAGCACCACCTGCACATGTTGTTTACAAAAATTATCTGTTTTCTGTTCCCTTTTTACTTCACCTTTATATTCCCATATTATTTCTTTCATAAATTTCAGTTGTGAGTCAGCGCCCGTGTTTGTCATCTCCATCCCTCAGTGTGCTATTAAAATTAAGATGTGCAATGAGCGCATGTTTGTAACCTCTAGGAAAGACACATTGCAATCTATAGCCTGCCACTGACACGGTGGAGAGTATGCTGCTGGAGGCATCAAACTATATTCGAATGGCACAACGGTTTCTTCACCTAGACGCTTTAGTTGAACTGAGTAGGGCTGTCTCAACGAAGGTCGATTTTAAAACAGAGCAGAGCTGGACAAACCTGAGCTTCCAAGCTGTCGCGTTGTGTGTCCGCCAGAGGACGTGCATATGCTTGTTTTCCTTCTAGCCTTCTAACACCTGTTTCAGACCTTACATTGTGAATATTAAGTAATGTCTGATGAAAATTTTTTCCACATTTCCCTTCTAGCCTGTCTGTGCGTCCTCCTGCCCTTGAACTTTATGTTAAAGTTTGTGCTTCTCCGCCATCAGTGAATCTCGAAGCAATCTCCATGCTTTTTGTTTCTTGTGCGCATTTCGACACCCATTATTTCCCCAAGGGACACGTCGTTTGCCAGGCAGTTCACTTGTTTGTAGAACACATTCGGTTTTAGCACAAAAAAAAAAAGCTGTGCAGTAGTCCACAGTAGCCTCTATGCTTAATGTACACATATCAGTCCACATTAAGAGGGTATCTCTCCGAAATTGTTTCCAATCAGTTTTTTCGGAGAGCCATTCGGGAATCTGTGAAGGTCATTCATGCGATGTTGGTTTACTCAAGACTGCTGGAAAATGGTCACTTCCATAAGGATTGTTTATGGTTTCCATCGAAGCAGGGGTAGGAGCGATGAAGATACAATGCTTAGGTCTATGAAGAAGTAGGTATTATTAGCGAGGCTGTAGTATGTAGGCTCTTTTTGATTCAGGAGACACATGCCGGAAGTGAAAAGGAACTGTTTGATTAGACGACCTTGCGCGTCGCAGCGAGAGCCACCCCATAGACTACTATGCTCATTAAAATCCCCTTCGACAAGATATGTTTTCAGGAGGTTTATTTATCAAGGATTGGAATTCATCTTCATGAAGTTGGTGGTGTGGAGGTATGTATACAGAGCAAATGATGAAGAGTTTGTTTAGAAAAAACACTTGAACAGTCACTGCCTCAAGTCACTGCCTCAAGAATAGCAGTTAACATGCTATTCTTTGGTTGCCGCTAACAGCTACACCTTTGGATGATGCTATGGCATCATCACGGTTCTTTCAAAAAATGATATAACTAGATAGAAAGTGTGTTTTGATTTTAACTGTGTTTCCCACACACACAGCACTTTTGGTGACTGTTTGTGTAAATGTTCTTGGACTTTTAACTGTGTTTCCCACACACACAGCACTTTTGGTGACTGTTTGTGTAAATGTTCTTGGACATCGTCGATGTTTGTAAGGAGTCCACTGGCATTCCATTGTATAATGTGTGTTCCCGTATTGGAAGGGAAGTAGTGCTGTGTATACGTAAAAGAAGTGACTTTTTTTAAGTGAGAAGTTGTAGCTTAAGTAGCAGGGACATCATCAGGCCCTGTCATTGGATTCTTGGTTTTCTTAGCGCACTCCAGGGAGCTAAGCCGCACTTCCAGGACCCGAGGTACCATATTTGAGTCCCTTGCCTCATGTGAAGCATTGGACACCCGCGTACCTGAGCTGCTGTTGTGTGTTTGTGGCCTCGCCTGGCAAAACGTGATCGGGAGACTCGACGACCCTGGAGTCGCCTGGGTCTGTGGCTTGGTAGGTGGAGCCGACTTTGCTGCTACTACCATGAGGACTCACTATGCGTAGGCCTGAATAGTGGCGGAGAGTGATGCGACACTGTCCCCTGACGCGCCGCATCAGCGTAAGTTGTGCCATGAAAAGCCGAACAACTTTTGCGTGCTTCTTCAAAGGATATGTTTTCGTGAACCTTTTCCACTGTAGACAAGAACGTGAATATGCAGCATTGTCTCCGTCACAGTTTAAATAGTGTGGCTTTCATTATAGGCGTCTGAGGCATGGCTTTCAGCACGACATTTTACACATGTAGGTCGACCACGACCGCTCTGAGAACCAAGGCTGCACCTTTGACATTGGCGACATCAGAGAGGGGTTCGTATATATAGGGTCTGACCGGTGTCTTCGTTTAACCAGTTTCTATTGTTTGTGGTAGTTCTCTGGTAGCAAAGATCAGTATCAAGTGTCTCGTGGGTATTTCCTGATTGTTCCTATGGATGATGGTTCACTTCATGCTGGTCACGTTCAGTTCTTTCCAGCCCTCGAGGAGTTCAGCATCTGTTAGGTCAAGAAACTACTTCACGTGCGAAGTTTATGGATCGATGGGGTGTTACACTGAAGGCAATGTCTCCACTCTTTACAAGTTTATTTAGTTTGTCAAATACAATTTTGTCACTGAGTTCTAAAAAAAAAGGTCTCCACAAGCCATTTTCATTAATTTATAGCCATCACCTAACGTGCCTGTCAGTGATCGTGATACTATGAAATGAGACACTCTTCTGGCTGTTTTGTTAAACTTCTCACTGTGTACCACATGATAACGAAGAAATACTTCTTTGGATCGGCTGAAAAAGGTAATCTCTTCATTGCATAAGCGCTTTCAAGCGGCAAAATCATTCAGGAGTGAAAAAGCTCTATGCATGATGGCGGAATACGATTCAGCAACGATGGCGGCCACCCATCATGAGACTCAACGAGGGGACACTACCAAATTTTCGATATGGGAAAACATGCAGATGCCAGCCGTACACCACTACAATAACCCTATACATTCATTCTTATTCTTCCCGTGTTCATTTTTTTTGTTTACTATTTTTTGTTCTGTGGTCTAATGTGAAGATGACAATCTGTATAATTTCTTCCCACACCTGTATGAGCCTGTTAAGGCTTACAGTATCAATAAAATAAATAAATAAATAAATAAATACGTGTAGGCCAAGGTGGACTAGTTGCACAAGGTTAACCCAAGCCACCTGTGAAAATGGGGAATTAACAGAAGAGATTAAAAGACAGGACAGCTGAGAAAGAGAAAAGAAAAAGATTAGAGGGGCATAGAGAAAGGCGACTGCCGATTTCCCCTGGGTGGCTCATCTCAGAGATGCCGTCTACATGAAGGAGGGGTCAGAAAGGTGTGTTGCCTCCCGCGGAGGGCCTTAAAGGTTCAATTACACGGCGCTGGCTCAACCCCCCGGACCCCCTTTTTCCTGCAGGCGGCGATTCCACGCACAGCTAAGCATGGGAGGGAGCCGAAACCCCTCCCATAAGCTTCGGTCCGTGGTGTCACCACACACCAGGTACCTGCTCATGCAGACTCCCCTGCGGGGCATTTCTAGACTACTCTATACGTCAAAACCACAATGTGAATAAGAAGATGTGCCTCTATCCAGTAGCAATGCCAATGCCTCTTATTGCTGCTGTCTGACTGGACTATGGCTCAAGATGCTTTGCATACATTGATAGGCATAGCCTGCCTATTCAGAATATAAAGCACGCCACAGTGGGCGAGCACCTGGGGTTATGCATACAGTCTAAGCATACAAGTGTTCTTTTCAATTTCATCTCAATCTACATTCAGCCACCATTGCTAGGAAGCACTCTTCGGAAGTAAAAGTGAAATCCAACAAGTGCTTACATTTCTGTTTGATTGCAGAGTCATTAATAGTAGTTCTAATGCTTAATGTGTGTGATTGGGATGAAAACTTAAAATTGGGATGACTGGGATGAAAAGTGGATAATTAGGAACCCATTTTTGTTCAATTGCATAGTTATAAACAGGAGTTTTAATGTTTAAAGCGTGTGATTAATTATAAGCTACCTAAAATCAGCACAAACTGTGGGACACAATCTTTGAAATACCAAATTCTTTGGCTCTTGAATGCAAATAAACAACTGTTGGATATAATGAAAGAATCACCTTCTTCAAGAGTGTATCAAAGACAAGTCTGCAAATATCGTTAAAGATGTTCTGCACAGTCATTCTTGTATTTTGTTGATGTCAGTGCCAAATGCTACAAGTTCAATAATATATTGTATTGTTCCTTATACTACTTCTACGACTTAGAAGTTTATTGCACCTTCATTACTCATGTTGATTATGTTTGCTAATTTACCATGCATTTAGTGTCTACATAAGCTGCTGTTCTTTTGTTATTGCTATATCACTTGCCAAGCACTGATAGTACAGCAATCAGGACCTCAGTAAGGGACATTTTCATGCCTTTAGCTCTGATCTTTTCATCGTGAATCCAATGTATGAATAGAAAAAAAAACATTTTGAGACCTTCTTCTGTGTAAAACGCTCAAGAAACTGTACTGACGATTTACACAATAAATTGACACCGCTAACAAAAAAAAAATTTATATGGTGTGGAGGAATATATTTTTGAAAAAAGAACCCTACCACCTGCCCAACCTTACCTGTAACCTACAGGAGAAATGGTGATTCAACAACCACCCATTTTGTGACATGAAACCACAAAGAAGTCTGTACGGATTTTTTTTTTTTTTTTTTTTTTGTGGTATGAAGCCATCCCATTTCAGAAAAAAAAAAGCTTCTTACCTGCCGAAAAATTCGTCCTGGTTCAGAGATAGAACCTGGGACCGCCTTTTCGAGGCGCTCACTCTGCCAAATAGCTTACCAGGAAGCTAGCAATTGGTGACGCAAGGACGAATTAATCGACAAGCCGAAGCATATGGACACAAGTAATGCAAATGAGTTCTGGGGAGACCCGCAAGGTGGCGGAAGGCTTAAGAAAGGGTAACTTTGAGAAATCCGCATGGAGTGGCCACAAAACGAGAGGTTGTCCAATTATACAACACCCTGTGGGTCTCCGTAGGACTCATTTGCAAATAAAAGGAACGTAAGTTTTCTATAGCTTTGCTGAAAACATTTTCTCGATCAGGAATTGAACAATATAACACCGTCTATGTGAGGCCGTTTTTCTGCTATATGTTAGCCGAGACAGTAGAGGGATGAGCAAGATGTCAAGGGAGTGTGCAAAATCAGTTGTGTGGAAATTTAAGATGAACAGCAGTACAAAAAAAAAGAAAATGT
Organism: Rhipicephalus microplus; assembly: GCF_043290135.1. Lineage (NCBI taxonomy): Eukaryota > Metazoa > Arthropoda > Arachnida > Ixodida > Ixodidae > Rhipicephalus > Rhipicephalus microplus. The sequence goes on along the minus strand of NC_134700.1, from coordinate 12,633,729 downwards.
TACCTTTCACCAGACTTCAGTACAACAGTACAGGGAGGGATGCAAACTGCTTATAATTATTTACCATAGCCCCAGCTGTATATTTGTAAAGGGGCATGGGACGCACAAAAAAAGGAAACATAACAATTACAGTGGATATAAAAATGTGATGTTAGTCTGACACAACTCCATTCAAATGCAAGTACGATGAGAAGTATAGCACATTTGAAAACAAACTATACGATATACACTTCATGCCTAATCAGTTAAATAAATGGGTAACGTACTGCACAGGCATGAAAAAAAGAAGCAGAAAAAAAGGCAGGACGCTTTCTGCTTCCTTCCTTCATGCTGCTTGCGCAGTTAATTAAATGAGACATTGTAAGTGAGTTGGCACTAGTGCTATTATTACATATTGAAAACACAGCGCGAAAAACGGCAGGAAACAAAGGAGGAGACAAGACAGCGCTCTGTTTTGTCTTCTCCTTTCTTTCCTGCCGTTTTTTTGCGCTGGGTTTTCAATATGTATGTGAACCAACTCGCCCAAGCTTTAACCTCAGCATGCTACAATATTACGCTTCTCCAGCATGAAGTTTACTCCAGCCATCTAGTGGTCCAAATGCATCTTTTTTTTCTTTTTTGCAACTCATCGCCACCATTGCTGAAGAGCACTATGCCATCTGCAAATCTCACACTGTTAACATGCTCTTGGTTTCTTTCCAGTCTAGTTATTTGAATGCTTCTTCTAGGCATGCAGCGGACAACAGTCTGACCTCTTTCTGTATTGTAATAATGAAGCTGAAACCACCACATGATCATGAGGCATAAATGTCGGCTCCATTAAAGCGCAACCGCTATTGATTCCCAGAGCACTGCAGTGGACATTATCGTTACATTATAGCACAGAACTTTTGTCTAAAAGAAGAACACAACTTGATCTTTTTCACGTTGTTCTCTTTTCTGTTCCACATTTAAGTCGGTCAGCAACGACAGTCATCCCATGCTTGTGGCAATATCCCTTTTTGTGGAGAAGCAGGATAGCTGCAGAAATTGTAGGCCCTAACTAAGGCATTGTTTCAAGCAGTTGGTGGCAATGCGACACATTGATAATTTGGTGCCGTAGTGTGATTTGCGAGTATACATGCCTGATATAAGATTTTTCTCTAACCGAGAGGCAAACACTGGCTGCATACACGCAATTAAATTCATGCGGTGATTGAGCAACTGGTTTGTGAAAATAATGGCAGCTGTTACAAGTTTGATGCCCTTGGCACTGCCGAATGCTGCTCACGAAATCGGCCTGCACGAAATTCAATGCGATACCAAGCCCGCAGCGTGAGACGGGCTTACCGATTATAGGCAGGCCACATTATGTTTCTTTTTTTAGTTAAAGTTTATTCATAAGTCTTGCGATATATACATTTTTTTTCTGCATGGTGATTGAACATGATTGAATAATCAAAGGTTCCAAAGTGAAAACTGTCAGGGAGACTTCTCAACAAAAAAAAAAAGTAAACAATGGACTATAGTTATCAGTCAGCAAACCAGTGTGAAATAGCAGCAAAATATACAAAAAATGTGCATAAAAAGTAAGGCAATACAAGGAATGATGGCAAGTTGTTTGAAACAAAAATTCAAATAAACATATTAGGCAGACAAACTTTTTCACAAATTAGTTTTACGATGTTGGCAAAATGATTGCATTCCGCATGATCTTAAATCAAAAGGTAGCGTGTTCCACCGCGCTACACCATGTTCAAAATATAAGGATTGAAGAAAATGCGTGAAAACAGGTACTACGAATGAGCGACGTAGTATCAAATATCGCACGTTTGAAAGTGCAGCCTGTAGGCCGCGCTCAAGCCGGTGGGTCAAAAAACTTGACCTTGAGCAGGTTCGCTTTGCGTAGTGGCAGTGTTGTGTGCCATAAGTGCTGTAGTCACATTAGACTGTTCTTTACCGAAGGAAACGCCAGCAAATGCGCTGGTTGACAACAATGAAAGCATTGATGTTAGTTGTCGACAATGATGCAAGAACACTATCGTTAGGTCCTTTTTTTTACAATCTGCCCCCCCCCTTTTTTTTCCCCCTTTAACCTGAACGGTCGACCACCGAGTGAAGGAGGGGCAGTTCCTGGCGTATCTGTGTCCAGTCACCGAAACAGAAAACAGCTGGACTGTTCATCGTGCGCATGCTTCGCTTGTCGACTGTGCGGAAGACGCTTAGGCATTCACGATTTAAATAATGAGCGACTGTACAGCCACAACTTCCAAAGAAGTGTATAGGTGTGCGTTTTGTACGGGCATAGAATACGAATGACAGCGCCGCTCGTATGACACGACATATCGGTCACATCACATCCGACATACATGATCGAATGAATCGGCAGTCGCGGCCACGGACGACATGCCTGAACGTCCACTTAGCGCGGTACTATTATGTCAACAAATACTAGTCCCGTATAAAAGCTAAAGTGCGGGTTAAATAATAAACTGGACAAAAAAAAAAAGGAGCCAATGACCACGCACCGGTAACAGAGTCGAGTAGTTACGCCCCCGGGTAGCATGCTGCCGTCTTTTTCCTAATGCTTGCTGCTGAGCTTGCGCACGTTCTGTGTTGGCACGTTCCTTCCTCCGTGTGTGTTGGGGAGACCCGCTAGAACGGAAACTGTACCTTTGGGCTGTTGTATCAAATAACTTGCAAATAACTTGTAGCGGCGGCGTACTAAACTGCAATACCGCGAGGCAAGATGGCGCTAAAAGTACTATCATCATCAATAAACAAACGCGTAATTTTTTTGTTGCAGGTAAGGAGAGGGGGGGGGGGAGGGGGTCCGCGGCTAGTTCGCGCTGCTCGCTTCCGCTGGGTTTTTTTTTTTTTTTCTTTGCCCAATCGCGTTTCGCGTCTGTAATTATCGCCAGGGTACCTAGCTGGCCTCGACTGGCAAAAACAACGTCAATCAAGTAAGGTTTGCATCGTTTATTGCGAGTGTCCAAGCCGGTACAATCAATGTATACGGTCGGGTCCGAACAAAACAAGTCACTCATACGTATCGAAAGCTTTAAACCCATGAGTAAAGACTCTTGAAAGCTAACAAGCATATGCATATAACTGAACATCGAAATCGCTGAATGAACGTCGCTCTCATTGTGTTGCGGCGCTCGAGTTTAATAGCGTGGCTTCAGGACAAGGGTCCGATTCTGCCGTCAGATGCGGCGCTTGCCCCGTAGTGTTGATCTTTAAGTGTATGCATGATGTGGAATCGGAAAAGAAACTTGTACATTGCCAATAGATAGCTCGCGCAGTTAGAGCAATTTAGTTGTGCTAAATTTGTTAAATAAGCAATTGCGAATGCGTGCATTTCTGAATCTTTCTCGCTCTGCAATGCTACAATGAGTACTTCACAATTCTGCAATGTCGCGTCGTGTGGAGAGCGTAGGCACTAGTTTTAATACTCAGCCGTGAGCCCATATCATAGGTATTATATATTTAGGGGATGGGCCTAAAAATATTTCAGGCTTGCTACATTTATTGTTAGAGTTAAGTTACAAAGTTACCACAGCTAGAATTTCTCGTCGCAGGTAATGACCAGTCTGCTGAGTATGCAGCGAACATGTATGCTAAAGGGACACTTATGAGGTGTGTGCTTACAGATCGAAAGGCCCAATTCTGAGAAAATAAGCTTCAGGTATGCATTGTACAATTTTGTTATCTCTACATCTTTGTTGGCACTCTTACATCTCACTATCTGCTCAGCCCTGAGCACAATCTCTTTTTTTGCATAGACATGTCCATAGAACTTCAGTACTCTCTTACAAGCAATCATTCCTGAAATCGATTGGTGGTACATGATGTGAATCTCTCCGAATACTGGATCAATAAAGGTCACATTTATTACACACTTGTTATTGTGTTTACTTTTTCAGTATACTTGTGGTTGAAAATGAAGTTGTTTTCTCCCTGCTACATTTAGAGGTTAGGACTTAAAATACGTACTATCTTGCAGTGTGGTTGCAGATAAGTGAAGATCATGTATGTTTCAACTACCTGTGCGATTTCCTAGATTTTTTTTCATGACCGTAGTGCACAGAATTTCTCTTCGTAGTGGTACACACTATAGTTATGACAACTTAATTTAAACAGAAGCAGATGTGCACAAAGAAATCTGGAACGCTTTTCTGCCAAAAAAAAAACAGTACTACCACATGCAATGAACACAATCTTGCTCCTCATGGCAGCATTCACGTATTTGAGGAAGCTGTGCTGCAACTGCTTATCACCTTTATGATTTATTATTTTAGGAGCCCATTGAACATATGTGCAAAGCTAAAGCAATTGAGTGCAGTCTTATGAGCTTTGGTGCATCTTTTTGTAATCTTGTATGAGGCAAACACAGTTAATTAAGACAAAACAGTTCTGGGTGTTGTTGGTAAACTGTCACAAGGCACAACTAAATGTCGGAAAGCCTGTTAATGCCCATCACTGTGGGTGTGTTCATTATGTAGTGCAATTAATAATTTCCAACAATTCACATGCCAACTATGAAGTGATCGTGAGTCGTACAGTAGTGGACAAATTAGGTTGATTCTGGCTTCCAGGGGTTCAAACAAATGACAATGTAGGCTCACAGGAGACAAGAGTGCTTGTCGAAACATTTGCTTTGACCCCTTATGTTAACATATTTTTCATATTTTCCAGCTTCCATCTTTTAAGGGTCAGTGTAGTTCACCTGCACCAATCCGAACTGATTCACAGCTGTGCACGAGAAGTTCAGAACTTGTGCGGCAGGAGTTGTGCGGTGCGGCATCACAAGTGAATGACAAGGTACCGACAAGGTGGAATCCTTATTTTTGTTCGCTTAATTTAATGAGGTGCAAACATCTTGGCAAAACACGCCGCATTTATAGGGGTGGGTACAGCACCTACGCCTAATGCTATGTTGTTTGTTTAGCTGTCCGAGCGGCTGCACCAAACCAGCGCCGTCAGAGCAGAAGGTACCGCAAAGTCATGAAATAGTTTTGGTGCTGTACCTCTCCTGCGCTTTTTGAAATGAATGGCAAGATTTAGAAGATGCCATTGATGCACCACTGAAACGAATGGCGAGGTGCAGCACTTTGTAAAATGAATGATGTGGTGCAGGTGAATCGAACAAACCCTTAAGCACACAAGCGTCTTAGCGTTTCACCCCCATCGAAATATGGCTACAATGGCTGGGATCAAACAGTGTGTTGATGAGCTCAGCAAAGCCACATAATCTAACTAATAGTGTTACAGTTTCAACATTAATGAAGTGTAGAGTCCATGCCACGGTAGGCAGGCAATGCTTGTAGCCAATCTAGAGCACCTCTCCACAATATGCACTGTAAAAAATTCACAAATACAGCATTACATGTGTAAGGTTCGAGATGACGTGTTGTAGAAAACATTCAGATGTTTCAACGTGCTTGCAGAGTGGACATTCAGAGGTAGTCATCCTGTCATTGCATGGCAGTCTGGAAAAACGAGTAACATCACCAGATATCAATGCATGAAATCAATGCATGAAATTTTCCAAAGTAAACAAATAAACTCAGTTAATTAGTAAACAGCAGTATTTGATACATATATGTAGTGGTACCTCATAACACGTATATTACTCAGGGCTGCTTCTTCACAAGGCATGTCACGTAGCAGGTTCCTTGCCCATTGTAAACATTTGCTTCCATGTCAGGTAGGCCAGGAGGCTGTGGCAGAAAATGAAGTATTCCTCATTTATGTGACGCTTCCTTTGCCACTTTATAGCGAAACCAGACCTATAATTGTGTGATGTTTCTCAAACGCGACTGCAGTAAATTATTAACTAGTATTGTGAATAAATAAATAAACTAGTAGGTTTTTTGCACTAGTATATGGGCTAGCTAAGAAGACACATGCGAGGCGACAATGATTCGTTTGCCTTCTTTTATCGCAACGGCATGGTTGGTGTTACCTGGTGATAGAATTTCAGAATTAACTATTGAGTTAGCGACTCGTTCCCACGTGAAGCCATGCACGCCGCAAGTAACGCACGTTTTTCCGGCTACAAATTGAGACGTTCAACAATTTTAAAATTTAATACTTCAATGCGCTGCCACTGTGTGACGCCTACGCAGGCATTGACAAAAAAAAAAACTACATATGTTGAAATGAACCAACTAGCCCCGCAAGCAACCATCCTTAAAAAACTGAAGTGGTTTCTACTCACCGGCCCGGGCTTGCAACGGGTGTTCATCCGATGAAAGCTTCAACGGTCGCTTCGTTCCCCGAAAGTCACTCAAATTTTCTTCGTGAAAGCATTTGAACGAGTTAAATAAACAGAATGAGAAAGAATGTGCCGGTCGGCAGAGGCTCGAAATATTTACAGCGAAACGAAACAGTCCGAGACGCATCCGAACGTACCGCCAGCCGTTACCTGCCATCGCAACCGTTGGCCGCCACTACGGAGGAAGGAAAGGTAAGGAGAGGGCATGCCCAGCCGGCGCAGGGCGTAAAAAATGTGGCCGAAATGACATCATGGCGGCCATATTCACTAGGCACAATGACGGCGTTACTATGGTTACGTGTTGCGCAGTGGAGCTGGTCTAGCAGTGAGCGGCCGCGGCTGGCGGCGGAATGTGTGCCTCCCTAGATCTCGTGCTGAGCCGTGGCGGACAATATCTGTGCTCTGCGCCGCGTTATTGGTTACGCAGTGTTCTCCTGGCTGTTACATACTCTTAGCAACGTTTACAAATCCCTTTGTCCATCACGGGGTTTGAACAGTGCGTAGAACAAGTGCATATCCATGTGTCGTGCGGCGGATGACGTGGATGAAGCAGTTAGTGTTCAGCGAAATTGCGTTGGGCACCATGACGAAGCTGAATGACGACGAACACCTTGCAGGTCAGCGAGGGACGGACGACGCTGTTGAGCCCAGCAAGACGCCGTGATGACCATGTGTACATACGTAGTTTCGTGTTGTGTATGTACAGTAACAACTTGCATGTGCGTATTAAAACAGCTTTGCTGTTCCGCTTGGTACACTCTCCACCAGCATTGCATGTAATCTCAACGTAACAATAACCACGTTCAACTGTCACTAGCACCGTGCTCAAAGTCACCACGGTCGCAGAATGCTGACGCCGGTGAGTTTCACGCGGAACACGGGACACAGTGGCAGGACGCTGCGTCGGCCGCGTGGCGGAATGCAACTGTAGAAGGCGCACGACCGATCGTGTTGTCTGTACAGTCGCTGAATTAATGACGTGAAAGCACTCGCCGTTGTCAGTGCATCTAGCGCGCGTTCTCTCGAAGTTGCTTCGTTGTCGGCGAGCTGATACTCCCTGTTATTACTCGGACGAAGCGATTTCGCTGAAGGTGTCCCGCTGGCTCAGAGTTATGAGCCCAGTTCCATTAGTTTCAGATCGTCACGACACACGCGCTGCGCAGCCCACGTGCTTTCCGAGCCGAAGAGAGAGTCGTGCCTTCTGCTTTACATTCGGATGTAAACAAGCGAGGAATATTTGCCTAGTCAATATGGGCGACTTTCGGCTTCATCTCGGCTGCACAACGAGTGACGTCAGGGCTTCTCCTTACCTTTTTTCTTCCTCCGTACGTCAGGGCCTCTCCTTACCTTTCCTACACTGTACCCACACAGAAGTGGCTCCTGCGCCGCACAAAAGTGACGTCACTTCAAAAATTATTACCTAAAGCTAGTTAAATGTGTAACGTATTCATGTGTATTGCGTTAAACATACAAAATTTTACTGAGCAAGTGTTTAACGATTCAATCAGCATAGGTTTTTTAACTAAACACATATTAAAAGTATCTTAAATACAGGGAGCGCCATGGGCGCTGCAGCTCGCGACAGGTAAACACTGCGAGATGGTAGCTGCCTGCGATGTGTGTTGGTTGTTCTGTGTGTAGGTAGTGGAAACTCCGATAAAGTCGTGGCCATAGCCTAGGCCGCCCCCAAGGAGGACCGGAGGCCCTGTGTCATCGCTGCTTCATGTGACTGCTCGATGCCCAGTTGAACCTGGTGGTTGGAGCTAGCGCAGCTGTCCACCGTGCTGCACCTTCATCTGAGTGTGTGCGCCATAAAGTTTCTCAGTATGAAGTGCGTATTATTGTTGCTGAACATACTGCATTTTCTAGATTGCAATGCCAAGCGTGGTGCTGTCAAAGGTGAAAGTGCTTTTGCTGCCGAGTTTTGCTTGTCGCGAAGGGCAAGGTCGACGATGAAATAAATGCTTTCACACAGTTCACGTGTGACTGACCGGACGCACATGCATAAAACTCTAGTGCGTCGGCGAAGTGTTCATACGATGGATGGAAACAACTTTATTGTAGTGTTCTTACGAAGCCTGCGATCTCCGAAGGCCAGATCTACTGCATTGCCGGCTGTTTTGTCAAGTGCGAACACGTACGGCCGTTTTCATCCGTTGCTACTTAAATGCTCCAGTGCTGTCACGGGCCGTGCATGTTATTCAGCAAGACAGACAAGCTGTATTGTAGTTAGATGGGCTAACTCCATCGGCAGTTGCTCTTGGGCATCGTTTAGCAAGTGTTGATCGCCTAGAACATTGCGGTGGCACGTCAGTATTTTGAAGCGGCCTGCCGGTTACCTCGTCAGGTGATGGTACACTGAACAACATAAAAAAAAGTTGCCCGAGACTACGTTGCAGTGCACCTTTCTGTCATCAAAACTTAGATAAACCGTGGAAATCAACATTCCCGACACCTGTGTCGAAGAAACCAATGCAGCCAGCTGCATTTGCGTTTTTCGTGTCTTTTTGCGTCACGCGGATGAAGAGCAGTAATTCACAAATCACTTTATCATAATAAATATAGTCAGTCCGGCGGGAGTCATCAAAGATCCAATATTAAAGGGTCTGTGGACGGTACCAACACCAGCAGCAAGTCAGGCTGATGAGGAAGCGCAAATGTTTGAAACAATACACGCGTGAACAAAAAGAAAGAAAAAGTAACGATGACTGCAATGGGACTTGAACCACCGACCTCACTAGCTTTTAATGTGCTGCTCTAATCAACTACGCCACAGCTGCCTTTTTTCTTTCTTTATTGCCTGTGTACGTACAACATTCACAAACAAATATACATCAAACAAAGCAGAAACATGAAACAAAGAAAAGATGTAAAAAGCGTCGTATTTAACAGGCTTTTTAAAATTCCTTCATGTGTAGAAGGCTTTCTACTTGATGAAGCCATTCGGGCACCTCTTGTTGAACCTTTTGTGATTCCACGAACCAACAGACAGATTGAAAGAAGTATTGCCTAACCGGACGTGCATTAACATCATCATGGCGCACCGCCATTCTAGATTGCCTTATACCGTGCAGGCCCAGTAACATAGCTAGGTTAAAAGGTATTCCTTCTTCATTTGATACTGGTAGAAATCTGATGCCATGGGCAACGAGAGGAAGATCCTTTTTCAAAGTCCTTTGAAGAACATCCCAGAAAAAGACTGCATCCCAGCACTCCAGAAAAACATGTTCGATTGTTTCCGGCTTTTTGCAGAGAAGGCAATCAATTCCCCAAGGAAGGAATAAACCTTTTTCTTACATACATGTTTTCACGGGCAAGGTCCCAGTGTGCAATTTAAAGAAAAAAGATTTCGCTCCAGGTGATTCCTCCATTTTTTTACACGGCTTAAGACATTTTGGCCTGGGCCTACACGGTATAATATTCTATATAGGTGAACAGAAAGAACTGTTTCTACTAAATTTTTGTATAACTTTTTACGCGAAACTGTACTGAGGTATCCCAATGAAAAATGCGTTTTTAGAAAAAGACATGAATCAACAACTTCTTTTTCTAATGCTTGCTTTCATGTGACCAGATGCTACCACAAATTCAGGCAACCGTCTTCCAAGTCTAAGTTGTATAACAGTACAAATGAATGGGTCTCGATTATTTCGGAAAAACATAAACCGGTTAACTAACTGACGATGGTACAAATGACACAGACCAAGTCCACCAGAGCGAACCCGTCTGTATAAGTTAGTTCTACTTGTTCGCTCCAAAAAAAAACCCCATAAGAAAACAGCAAATAGTCGATGAAGCTTCTGTAAATTCACACGTGAACAATGCAATACCTGAATTACGCCACAGCTGCCGATCGATTTCGGATGGCAAATAAGCCGGTTTGGTATTGTTGTCACGCTGGACCTAACAAACATTTTTGTTTATTTTTACGTTTGGACGTAACTTTAACGGCTTTTATCGTGACGTTTAGGCGTACCGCTAGACACTCCAGACTATTCAAACGAAGCGCCCAACCAGAAAATGCATGGCGTCATTTCCGTGCGGCGCAGCAGCTGTTTCTGTGTGGGGGCGGCTCGTGCGCCGTGCGGCGCAGCAGTCTCTGCCACGAACAACTTTTGGAAGACGTTGCCGGTGAAAATGATTGGCTTTTTCTATAGTGTACTAGAATATGGGGTAGTGTGTTCAGGGAGGAGTCATATTTGAAGCAGTTCGTATCGACAGTCGTGAAATGGCGCCACCTTAGCATGGGCTGTCACATCACGCATTGCTCTTTATGCACTTCTGTGTTTTGATATTACTAATACCAGGGGTTTAACGTCTCAAAACCACCATATGATTATGAAAGATGCTGTAGAGGAGTGCCCCCGAAATTCAATCACCCGGGGTGCTTTAACGTGCACCTCAATCAAGCATTTGCGCCTCCGCCGAAAATGCAGCAGCCACGGCTGGGATTCGATCCCGTGTCATGCGCATGGATACGTCGCGCTTAATAGCCTTATGTGTTTCATTGCTGACACTTCCGCGAAAAGCATTCTGAATATATGTGTTCGTAGTGCATTCAAAACAAAACGAAATGCCATAAAACTTCAATTTACGGTCAGAATGTAAAAAGCAGGTACTTACATACGACGGCGAAGCAGTCATCCCTGGGAAAACAAAGTTCCCGCAGTTTCTTCAAAGCTCGGTTGGTGAACGAATAAAAGATTAGGAAGAACGAGGTATCGGAGGAGCATCTATAAACCTGGAAGTTTCTTTGTTATATTACTGCTGTAACTAGTCGTAGTCTGCACCCTGCGACAGCTCCGACTTTTTTTCATTACGCGCGTAGCACCGTTCTTGTCGATAGTTGCATCATGCAATTTTAATTATGTAGCTAAGGTGACAAAACTGCATTTGATTGAGAGGCACGCTGTTGCGGAAGACTTGGGAATAATTTTGACCATCTTGGGTCCTTGAGCGTGCTTCTAAAGCTAAGTGCACAGGCATTTTTGCATTACGCGCACGCCTAAATACTGCTGCTGTGCCCGGAATATCGCCCTGTATATAATCAAAAGTAAACGCCACTTGGTACCAGTGACAGGATGTAATAAGAAGCTCTTTATTTACGAGTGCGCATACTGCAGCGAGCAAAAACACTGATCAAGTTCATTTCCATTACAGAGAATGGAAAAGATTACTTCATCACGGTGACATCCTTATGAACCCCGACCGATTTTCGCGTGCAGCTTTTTTTTTTTTTTTCATTTTGACTCTCGGGACTCGTTGATGCCCTTCACGAAAAAATGAAGTCGTGTCAGCACGTAAAACTTTACCGCTGCTGCAGTAAGCAGGTCTGCATGCTGGCTGCAGCCTAGGCTACAGTCAAAGTGCTTTTTTTGGCGAGCGCCATCACATCAATCACGCTGTTGCTGCACAGCTCTTGCTTGCTGCAAAAGGTGGTAAATATACCCTATAGCTTCTTTACTGCCTCAAATAAGGCGTCAGATGGGTAGAGAAGCCCACCTCTTTCTCAAAGCTCTGTGAACTCGCAAGTTCTTGCCGGTTTAGCCGTGGTGAACGAAAGAACGTTCTTACACTCAGTGCAGTCATTTCATTTTAGGAACTTTCGTGCCACATAACCGGACATATAATATATGAGCCGATCATCGCTCTTCTGCTCCACGTATTCTTTGTGATCAGACGGCATCCTCTGAAGTATGCGGCCCGCCAAGTCCAGGTTTTCGGCTTCAACAGCATTGTCCAAGTCATCAACTCGGACTTCTCGGGTGGAGCCATCATAAGGTTCAAGAAGAGAGCTCATTTCCTCTATAAGCTCTGCATTTCCCGAGCTGACTGCTGTTGCCAGGTTGTAAAATGACAAGCAGTTTACAACGATCAAGAGTTGCGTTGGCTTTGCATGATCATTTGAGCCACACGAATGTCTCACTATTCCGAAGAAGTTTTCTAGTGAATCCTGGCTGAGCCTGGCCGTCATGAGATACTTGAAATTGTGTTTCTTTAGATGATCCCGCAGAGCCAACGTGCTTGAAATAGTGACCCGAAGGCCAACTGCTGTCGAGGTGCTTAGGAATCCACCTGCTCCATTTGCGTGGTGTTCCCAGCAAGACATGAAGTTCAAGAAATCCTTGAGGGTCTCCACGCTCTTGCAACCCAGTCGGAGAGCTCTAGCCGGGAATCTGGAAGTCATAACATTGATCGGACAGTTGATTCTCCTGAAATACCAAATTCATTAAGACGCTTCGAGTAGTTTTAGATGCGGAGCATCTTATACTCGCGCCTTGTAGTGCGCCGTCCGCGCCGTCCGCACCGCTTCTCGAACATTCGACAGCTGACGCGCGCGCATGCGCCGTCGCGCCGTCGCCCACTCTTCCACCATCTGTGCATCCCTTCCTCCTCTACACACCGCGCGCGCTTCACTCCTACACCATCTGTGCACCCTTCCTCCTCTACACACCGCGTTCGACATCTACAATTCTCCTGATTCTCCAGTGGACGCGCATGTGGCATCGCGCTTCGAGAACATTCAACAGCTGACAGTGCATGCGCCGTCGTGCTGTATATATACTCAAGGTCGGCGCTCGCTCGCTCAGTTGCCGCTCGTCGGTTGGTTTGTACGGCGCGTCGACGTCCAAGGTCGCGGTGAAATGAATTCCACCGAATCCACAAACACAATGATCGACGTCCCTTCGACCAGCGCCGCCCTTTCGCATACGTGTGTACGTGTTCACTCATTTAACACCCCCTCCTACAACCACGTTAACCAATTTGGCCATCGACCCAAGTCAGTCGCAATTTAACACCCCATTTCACAACCACGTTAACCAATTTAGCCATCGACCCAAGTAAGTCGCACTTTAACACCCCGTTAACCAATTATATGGTCCGCATCCTCCTCAGTGTTCCCCCGAGGGAAGCTGCGGGCAATTTTTTTTAATGAACATATGTCCTGGAATGAGCATACAGACCACATTAGTTTAAAGTTGAGTCACTTGGCAGTCTCAGAGGTTTCCTTGTGTGTCACTGGGATAATCTCACTCTGTGGTGCGCATGCTACAGCAGAACTATACGGCGCTGCAGCGACGCGGTTTTGCGCCGCCGCAAAGGCTAACTTCTTTAAGAAAACACACACACACACACACACACACACACACACACACACATATATATATATACATACATATATATATATATATATATATATATATATATATATATATATATATATATATATATATATATATATATATATATATATACTCATCCCCTGATGAAGGGAGGTCCCCTCCCGAAACTGTTGGGAAATAAATATATTTATCCTTGTTGACAACGCTCCCGTTGTGCCATATCCCATACCTTCACGAAGACTAACTGGCCCATTGAATTATTACTCCCACTATATATATATATATATATATATATATATATATATATATATATATATATATATATATATATATATATATATATATATATATATATTGTTACGGGGATTACAAACACACGGAAAAAAGAAATGAGTGTATTACCAATATTTACAAGCAAGTGAGAACCACCAGGGCTGCCAGCCTTTCGCGTGCTCAGCCCGCGTCCTCCTCTTCGATTCGTCTATGACGGTGGGGCCATGCCCACTGCCTCGTAACATCACCCGCGGCGGACGAAGCGCCGTCACGGCGCCGCTAAGTCAATCAAGACTGGCAGTATAGTACCGTTTTAGTCGTGACACATGAACATCAGTAGGTGGTGTGACAGAAGACGAGTGTGGTTGAACGGGAGTGATGAGGTAGTCGACATCGGTGACCTTGCAGAGAACTTTGTAGGGCCCTGTGTATCCTGGGAGGAACTTCTCGCACAAGCCGTCACGTCGATGCGACATCCAAACTAGGACGAGAGAGTCAGCAAGGTTGTCAACGTCACGGTGCCAGTCATCGTAGCGGACTTTTTGTGAGGCCTGAGAAGCAGTGAGCCTAGTATGTGCGATTTGGCGAGCGACGCAGGCTCGAGAAGCAACGTCCTGAGCATACGCCGTTGGTTCAGTGGTATCAGAAGGAAGGAGTGTGTCGAATGGCAACGCAGGGTTGCGGCCGTACAGAAGAAAGAACAGAGAATAGCCAGTGGTGTCATGCTTTGACGAATTGTATGCGAAGGTAACATAGGGGAGCGTTGCATCCCAGTCACGGTGATCAGAAGAGACGTACATGGACAACATGTCTGTAAGAGTTTGGTTGAGGTGCTCCGTGAGGCCGTTGGTCTGCGGATGGTAGTAGTAAGATGACGTTCGGTGGAGCAGCTACGGTGGATTTTGCTGATAACTTTTGCGAGGAAGCAGCGGCCATGATCCGTCAGAAGCTGGCGCGGAGCCCCATGCCGCAGAATGGCGTCATTCAGTAGAAAGTCTGCGACGTCTGTAGCACAGCTTCTTGGCAAGGCACGAGTTATAGTGTATCTGGTCGCATACTCAGTTGCGACAGCGATCCATTTGTTGCCTGACACGTACGTCGAGAAAGGACCGAGCAAGTCGAGACCAACGCGGAAGAATGGTTCCGGGGGAATGTCAATAGGTTGGAGCAGGCCAGCCTACGGAGATCAGTACGTTTGCGACGCTGGCAGCGCTCGCAAGTAGCGACATAGCGGCGCACAAATTTATACAGGCCAGGCTAAAAGAACCGTTGCCACACACGGTTATTGGTGCGTGAAAACCCCACGTGTCCTGCTGTTGGAGCATCATGCAGATGTTGAAGAATCGTCGCACGTAGGTGTCGGGGAATAACTAGCAAAAATTCCGGGCCATCAGGCTTCATGTTGCGGCGATACAGAGTTTCATTGCGGAGGACAAATTGACGGAGCGAAGGGTTAGAATGTTCTGAAGATAATGCTCAATGACCGTCGTGAGGGTTGCGTCCCAGCGCTGCTCTGTACCGATGTCGCGCAAATCAGATATGGCGAGCACACAAGAATCGCTTTCATGAACAGCGAGGCTAGCAGGGTCCACGGATAGCGCGAGAGACAATCGGCATCTTGGTGCAACCTGCCAGACTTATAAATTACGTCGAAGTTATACTCCTGAAGACGTAGAGCCCAGCTACCTAGGCGACTAGTTGGGTCCTTGAGCGACGACAACCAACACAGAGTGTGGTGGTCTGTAATAACTGAAAACTCCCAGCCGTACAAGTAGGGGCGAAATTTCGCTACAGCCCAGACCAGCGCAAGACACTCGCGCTCCGTTATCGAATAGTTTCGCTCAGATGTGGAGAGAAGGCGGCTGGCATACGCAATAGCATGCGTTTGGCCTCCCTGGTGTTGAGCGAGCGCGGCGCAGATGCCATGAGCAGTGGTGTCTGTGCGAACTTCAGTCGTAGCGGACGGGTCGAAGTGAGCCAGTATTGGTGGTGAAGTGAGCAGGTCGATCAGCGTTGCAAACGCAGCTGCTTGGTCTTGGCCCCACGAGAATGGTGCGTTCTTTTTCAGAAGATCAGTTGGTGGTCGAGCAATTGTATCGAAATTGAGTATAAAACGTCGGAAGTACGAGCATAAGCCCACAAAACAATGAACATCTTTGGTCGAAGAAGGCAGAGAAAAGTTCTTCACAGAGCTAATCTTGTCAGGGTCCGGTTGGACTCTAGCAGCACTTACGCGATGACCAAGGACCGTGACTTCTCGTCGGCCAAAATTGCACTTTTTCGAGTTCAGCTGGAGTCCTGCTTGACGAAAAACGGCTAGAATGGTCGACAAACGAGTTAGGTGGCTTTCAAATGTTGAGGAAAAAACTATCACATCGTCGAGGTAGCAAAGGCAGATGGACCATTTATAACCATGGAGGAGAGAGTCCATCCTGCATTCGAACGTTGCCGGGGCGTTACACAGCTCAAAAGGCATAACCTTGAACTGGTAAAGGCCATCCGGTGTGAAGAAGGCAGTTTTTCTCGGTCTAAGTCGTCTACAGAAATTCGCCAATAGCCCGAACGCAGATCTATATATGAGAAGTATCGCGCGCCATGAAGGCAGTCAAGAGCGTCGTCGATTCGTGGCAGTGGATATACGTCTTTGTGGGTTATCTTGTTCAAGGCACAGTAGTCAACACAAAATCTCCAACTGCCATCCTTCTTTTTGACTAAAACAACAGGTGATGCCCATGTACTTGAAGAGGCCTCTATGACTACTTTCGAGAGCATCTTTTCGACTTCTCGTTGTATGACCTGGCGTTCGAACTGGGAAACACAATATGGTCACCGTCTAACAGGACTAGCATCGCCGGTATGTATTTGATGACGCACGACGGACGTTTCACCTAAAGGGCGGTCATTGATGTCAAAAATATCTCGGTAGGTGGTCAGAACGTGGTGGAGTTGCGCAGCCTGACAGGGCAGAAGAACAGGGGTAATCATCATCGTGATTTCGTCGGTAGGTGCATTTGCTCGGCTGGCTGCAATAGGGGACGAGGAGTCTTCAGGGTCTAATGCCACGATGCTACGTGCATCAAGTGGGGAAACATGGGCTAATGAAATACCTTGCGGGAGAAATTTGCTCGAACTACTAAAGTTGAGGAGAGGAAGCTGAACGTAGTTGTCCACGGGTCACAATGGTATGCGGCACAGCAACACTTCGGGCCAAGAGCACATCCACTTTTGGAGACACTATGTAGTCACCGTCAGGAAGAGCTGGTGATATCGTTAAGGCCACAAACGTGGTGGCTTGCGGTGACAGCCAAACGTAATCAACCGCGCACAGGCGGTGTGACGGTGAGGACGGCACAGCCCCAAGTCGAGGCAGTTCAAGTTGGAGAACGCCGGTTGCACACTCGATGAGATTGGGACACTGCTCAATAAGTGCAAAGAGAACAGATGGAGGGTGATCGGCGATTGTGATGCGTGCGGTGCACATTCCTGTGATGGCAAGACTTCTTCCGTCGGCGACACGTATGATGCCAGGAGCAGCCGGTGTAAGCACTTTCTTCAGGCGGCGACGAAGTCGGGCACTCATCACAGAAATATGCGCCTCGGTGTCAATAAGTGCAGACACAGTCAGGCCGTCAACGTCGACGTCGATCAAATTTCGTGATGTCGGCAGTACGATGAGATATTTAAGGTCGGTATCGAGGATGCAGCTTCACCTCTAAGAGCTGCACCGCTTAGTTTCCCTGGTGGGAATTGAGCAGGGAGGTCGGGCGTCGTCGTAGAGGAGAAGGGGACGACGAGCGACGTCCAGGCGGCGAACGAGACTGATGACGTTGAGGCGACGGTGAGCGGATGTGCTGCGTATCAAAGGCATCGAAGGCGTAGGATGGAAGGCGGCGGTAGTTGTCGGCGATCGGTGCAAGGGGCTGGAAAATGTGGTAGCTGTTGGTGCAGTGCACGTTCGGGATGAAGACCAATGGTTGTGGCTATACCGTGTGACATGATCTATGCGGCGGCAGTTAAAGCAGATCGGACGATCATCCGCAGTTGTCCCTTCAGCCGGATTGCGAGAGCATGGATAAGACCGTTCCTGCGGCGGTGACCGGGAATGAGGCAGCGAGCTTGAACGGAAGCTATTCGGTCGAGACTGAGCAACCACGCACACATCGAAACCCAAATTGCTGAGTTCTTCCCGCACAATCGACTGTACCAAGCAAACCTGAGGTACTTGCGAATCGACGTGGCCGTTGCTGGGAAGAGCAGGTGTAATTGCTTCGATTTCAGACGCCGGTGAAGACTGCCGATGAGAGGTCAGTCCATCTTCGCAGGAGGACGTCGCAGCGGAGTTCGGCAGTCGAGTGAAAGATCTTGAAATACGCCTGCTTTTGGCCTGTTCAAAACGCCGGCATTCCTGAATAATTTCCTCGACAGTCCCGAAGTTGCGGCACATTATTAGCAGGTTGAACGCATCTTCCGCTATCCCCTTGAGGACGTGGCTAACCTTATCAGACTCCGTCATGTCGTTTTCGACTTTACGACATAGAGCCAGCACGCCCTGTATGTACGAGATATACGGCTCTGTGGACGTCTGAGCACCTACAGACAATTCCTTCTTCGCAGCCGCCTTTTGACCAATGGGCTTCCCAAATAAGTCGTGAAGCTTCTCCTTGAAGGTGTCCCAACTGCCGATCTCCTCCTTATGGTTCTCGTACCAGACTTTGGCCATGCCTTTCAGGTAAAACAGCACGTTGGTCAGCATGAGAGTAGGGTCATACCGGTTGAGCGCACTGGTACATTCGTAGTCGGCTATCCAGGTGTCGACATCAACTTCATCGTTCCTGGATGCTTCAGATGCGTCAGCGCGTACGTGGGTGGGGGTGGGGCCGGTGGAGGCGTTGCCGTGGATGGTACAGGCGCTGCCGAGGCCGATGGAGAGGCGGCCGTGGGATCAGTCCCGTGTTTCATCACAGAAACTCCAATTTGACGACCACTGCGGAGCTTCGTTGTATGGCGCTTTGCAACTCAGCACGTCCACGAATTCGTTACGGGGATTACAAACACACGGAAGAAAGAAATGAGTGTATTACCAATATTTACAAGTAGGTGAGAACCACCAGGGCTGCCAGCCTTTTGCGCGCTCAGTCCGCTTCCTTCTCGTCGATTCGTCTACACACACACACACACACACACACACACACACACACACACACACACACACACACACACACACACACACACACACACATATATATATATATATATATATATATATATATATATATATATATATATATATATATATATATATATATATATAAACAACCAACGACCTCTTTTGCTTGCACAAGCTGCGTTAGACCACTACACCACTACTGCCGATCGGTTTCGGTGGGTGTAATCAGCCGCTTTTGTATTGTCATGCTGGACGTAACTTTAACGGCTTCTAGAGTTACGTCTTGACGTAACACTAGACACTCCGTTTCTCATCAACGAAATGTGCTGGCTAGTGTGAGGTTCACTTTCAGCGATGATGAATACCGATGTTGAAAACAGTGCAGATAAAAAGTCCCCTGTATGCACTACGCGATGTTTCGGGCGTCGCATATGATGTCTATGTTGTGACGGAAACTACCATAGATCTTTTTCAGCCGATGTTCCTCGCATGTGCTGGTTGATACAAACTAGACGGTAGAGGCCTACGCTGGATGCAGATGACACCGCTCTGAATTGTCTCCGCGGTAAGTGAGGGCTCATGCTCAAAGCTTTGAACCTCCGAAGTCCGTTTACACTCATTTTTAACGCAGAAAATCACAAATCAAAGCACAAGAACACCGACACGCTCCAGTAGTCTGTGCGATGTTTTCACTCGGCCGGCATTCGCTGGACTTGTCGGCGTCGCTCGAACTCGGCACGAAACCACGCCACGCTGGTAGCACTCGCAGTCGTTCGTCGTGTCGTTGTCGTTCTAGATTACAAAGCGGTAATTAAGGAACGTTTGGAGTAGTTTCCGTGCTTGCTTCCAGCACTCAGCTATGGTGGCTAGAAGGAGAGGTGTCAGCATCGTCCCGGCCGTGCCTTGAAAAGAGGCGTGCTGGTATTTCATTCGGCCGTGGAGTGGTGCGCAAGTCGCCAGCGTGATCGGTCGAGAGCGCTCACCAGCCGCCAGCGCGGCACTTCAAGTCGCTTGCTCTTGTGCTCGCAAATTGCACCGTCTACGCTTTGCCTATTTGGACTTGTTCGGGATCAATACGTGCCAATGTGACCATGCCACAGTGATGAGTAAACAGCAAAGACACTGCGTTGCACCTGGATGCAATGCGGGATATGTTTGGGCCTGCAAACAAGGGAAGAAAGCATCTATCTTCTCTGCTCCCGCCGATAATGAACAGGTCAAGGCCTGGGAGCGTACGATTCCTTGTGCTGACAAACCACTGGAAAAAAACTGCGTTGTGTGCGAAGCTCATTTCGACGAAAGACTCATCGTCCGTAGCTACAAGCGTGTTATCAATGGGCTCTTAGCAACTTGGGAAAAAGCTATACCTAAGGAGAATGGGTTCCTGAGTGAATCAACTGCCAAAGGACTCCGCGTCACTCTAACCGGCACCCTTTTTTCATCCGGCACTATGTCACGAAAACCTTGGCCTATAAGTACTTGATAACGTCTCGCCTCTGCCAAGACGTGCCTAAAATCTTTTTGCAATTCTGAAGCAAATGTCTGGATCGAATGATCACACTTCGCCGACACAACTTTTGATCTCTGTGAATTGCCTCAGTTTTTACAATTTGGCACAGTCACCCTCCTGAGGAAAAAATGCCTTCTGGAGTTCTGAGCAGCCTTCTATGTCCGGGCATCCACAATAATTCAATAAAGTTGCAGAATAAGCTGGACGAGCTGCTAGATGTGGGGCGCCTCAATGAGCTTCATAAAATCATTGTATTGTTGCTTTTGAAGCCCTGCCGGACCCCACTGGTCTCATTAAACACAAAAGTGACTCTCGGATCACTTATTACGTCAGTGGCTTTGTGGCCCGGAAGGTGGTGAAAAAGATGAAGTGCAACAAATGTATTAGGCTGTTGCTTCATTCTGAAAATCGCAGCTTGATTCCAACAGAATCATGCCTTTTGTGCCCATCCGACCTGGTCAAAACTACGGAAGACGCATTCACCTATTGCTTCAGTTTTTAGCAAGTTGAAAAGTGACAGCATAACAGACATTATCTCTTGCCTGTCTGTAAAGAGGTTAAATATGGTCGGCTGTGAACACCACAAACTGGAAGTGACAAATCAGATTGTTAGATTCTTTACACTAACCAGAATGCATTTTCTCGTTGCTGGAGAAAATGCGTCAAATAAAAAAAAGAAAAAATGAAGTTTTTGAAGTTGAGATGTATGACTTGACTGTCATAGCACACATCGAACAAGGTTTTATTTTATGTTATTGTGCAATACTCAGACTGTGTTGTTTCTTGTTATTTTACTATTGTCTTGTTCACAATGTTACAAAACTCCCATTAACAACTGTGATGTCACTGTCTGGCTGTGTTTCACATATGCAGAAATCATTTTTTTCGTGAACTGGTTTGTGACAGTATCTATGTTTGCCAATCAAATCTCAATGTCATGTGTGTATTATGTATATTTATTTATTTATTTACAGTACCTTACAGAGCCCTCGAGGGGCATTGTGTAAGGGGGGTGGTACAGATAATATGTTAGAAAAATACATATACGTAATATCTACACATACATAGGCAAATAATGAATACAATAGAAAGTGCAGTTCTACTTATGAACATGTAAGCAAAATACATACTAGAGAAGTGAGTACAGTATGTGAAGGTGAAATACGAAAATAACTATTATGACAGTAACTACAACCTAGCAATAGTGAAAAAACATCGGCAACAGTCCTAGAAACACTGATATTTTTGTATTATCGTGTATTTACTATTCTCTTTAGTAGCCTTATTCACTGGCTTTAGCTGAGTTTCGTATAATTTGCAGTTCCCTCCAACCTTAATGCACATGTTGTTTTTCGCTTTCGTGAAAATAAATGTCTTGCATGTAAAATAAGACCTTGATTGAACAAGTCATAAAAATAACGGTTGCTGATACCTTCACGTGCATTTAGACTTTACGGAGAACACTGCGGCATCAAAGTGAAAACTGCAAGCACTTTGTTTCGGTGTCAAGATCATGGCAAGTCACTTGATTCTCTACCTTGTAAGCTTCGTAGCTCATATACTACGAAGTGAATAGAAAACCCTAGTTTTCAGTGCCAATACACACTTTGCGGCGCACCGCCAGAATCGCCACAGGTAGACTTTGTTATAATCAACAGAGTAACGTGAAATATTTCCAACAAAAAACGACTGATACGCGTAGGCGGGCACCAGGAGGGGCATCTTAGAAGCAACCGCAGCGCCGCTGCTTCCGGATGAATTTTCGCTCGCTCTTTGGCGTGCCGATGCTGACACCTCTCCTTCTAGCCACCATAGCCAACACCACCTAGATTTTTAAGGCCCCTCCACGGCTCCATGACGTCACCGCACTACGACGGCTCTGGAGGTTCGGCTTGCGCGTGCGCACAGCTTTCCGACGCAGTTCCGCGTGCGCCTGAAGGCTTTCGAAGCTGAGGAAGGGCCAGTGACGTTTTTTTTTTTCAGTCGGCTCCAATAAACGTTTTACTCGGTCGCAGAATCGTGGTTTAATTGCACAGAGTTTAAATGAATGTTTCTTCTGGTTTCCTTGATCGTATAACGAGTAACATTCAGGCATATCATCACTGATTTTGTATCGATGCGCAGGTGTACGAAAACACGTTCGTAATAATTTTTAAGGACCACGCACGCGATTTTGACAAGTCATGTTTTATTTTAGGAAAAAGAAACAGCCAGCAAAAGGTTATCAAACTGCTACAACAATAACTCATATGAAATACGTGAAGGCTGCCACAAATTTCTCAGTACACACAAGAAAAGATGCAGAATATGAAAATACAATACGTGAAGGCTGCCACAAATTTCTCAGTACACACAAGAAAAGATGCAGAATATGAAAATACAATGAAAAATCAGTTTCTAAACTCTCGCATAAAAAAAGAACAACAGTCACAAGCCAACACCCACAAGCAGAGTAGTCACTTCTTCAATGTCTTCAATTTTCGCTCTTTATCTCTTGCGGCCTTTTCAACAACCAACTGATCATTTTTTCGTTTGCACAGGTTATTCAAAAGCGTGTTTGCTGCTGCACTTAGGACATAATGCATTACCAACTGGGGACTGTGCCCATTTTCACACACATCAAAGTCAACATTGTTGTTTATCGCATCATGAGTGAGTGCCAAGAGAGCCTCCTTTTGATTCGGTAACGCATGAAATTGCTGTGCATGCTGTTCGCTCCTCAGTTTGTCAAGAACTATTTCCGCAGTAACAACGGCATTTATTATGGCAGGCTGCGGAAACTTGAGACCACCACGTGTCATGGACTTGATCAACTCTCCGCCTTCAACTTCAATGTCGTCATCCAGCATTAAACTTTCTTTGCAAGCCATGCACAAAAGCTTCTTGAATGCAGCATGGGCGCAGTAGCCAGCAACGTATGTGATTGCTGGGAGATTTGGCACCTTCATGTCATAGTCCTCATCCGTTATTTCAATCTCAAAATCATCAAGTACAGCATTATTCACTGCCACCGAGTCTGCTGCAGCCTCCATTTCTGGGAGCTCCAGAACGTTCTGCAGACGAAGCTTTCGCTCAGACTCATACACTTGTCTGATGGAAATGTGGTACTGAGCACCGGAGAGTTGGCGGTATTTGCCGAACCTCTCTTCCAAAGAGTCCGTCTGAAACTTCCCTAAAAGCACATAATCAAAGTTCAGCTCATTCAGGCAATACTCAGCAACCTTTACTAAGGTTTCTGTCGTGAGACGGAGGGCACTGTGAGTCTCTCTTGTGAGCACACTTGCGTCAAATCTTAGGGACTGCCACAGATCTAGCCACTCCACTATATTCAGCAGAAAGTGAACCTGTGGACTTGTCACTGATGCAATCGGTGACTGCAGCTCATCCCGAAGTCGAATGCCCTTGTTGCATGTTTTTACATTAACAATGCTCCACCACTTAGTTATGAGTTCTAAAAACTCTGCTGTGCCGGCCACATGCTCGAGCTGAAGTTTAGGCCCACACGCTCGAAGAGCTGCTGCTGTAGACGGGTTGAAAATCTTTAGCGCGAGCTTAACATTTTGTCGTTCCATATTCGAAGGATTGAGAGATTTTGTCGTAAGCGCCGGTGCAGATTTGATGAGCTGACCCTGTTCTTTCAAGTGTAGTTCTCGAAGTGTACGAAATGACGCTGTAAGTATGGGTGGCTGTACGCTAGATTCTGTGGCGCTAGGAAAGAACATGCATGTTCCAGAGTTTCGCTGATTGAGCCAGTTGTTCCTCACACACTTCATTAAGTGCACAGGATCAATCAGGAAAAAAAGAGGACGGTCAGGGTCAGCAGGGTGTGGATACACACTCTGAAGTTTGCACGGTGCCCCAAAAAGTGACATTGTTTTGCGGTTGATTGAGTTATTGTCAGTTATTACAGCAATGATACGCAACCCAACATTTTCCAACTGAGTAATGATACTACGCAGAAGAGTGTGCAGCTCCTCCGCATTGATGCGCTCTACTGGCAGTATGTGCACAACATTCTTCTGACTTGAAAGTAGGCTTTGCATCATAAAAACATGCGCTGTTTTTGCTGCATTAGGGCTATTGCTAGCCGCACCAACAATCGTTCCTCCCTTATAGTCAAAATAAGGCTGCAGGTGAATTTCATCCATCATGAGAACAACAATTTTTTCGTGCTCTTTCATAGTAGTGACCAGCTTCTTTGCATACGAAAGAAAAGAAGCGCCTTGCTGCTCAGCTTCTGGGCTTGCATTGTATGAATTACACACACGACGTATAGTGGATGGATGGGGCAGCCTAACATTACCGGTACTGCGCAAGAATCTATAGGCATGCGGAGAAATTGTAAATAAAATGCTCGAAAGTACCAGGAACTCAGGAGAATACCGAGATTGCTTGCTATGCCTGACGAGAAGAAGAGAAACTTGCTCTTTCAAAAAACGGATGGAATTGAGTCGTTCAACATCTGCCAGTTCACAGTTTGAGGCATCTTCAAGCAGAGAAAATGCCAACTTGAGCAAACCCTCAATTTTGTCTTCATGCTTACAGGAAAGTTCTCCATGTAAGGACTCTACAGAATCTAGCAGGCGTGTCAAACAACGAATGTCGTTCACTTTGTGAGGGATGGCACCAATGCCATCAATCGTAGTAAGCTGCACATCTTGGCAATGAACTTTCACCGTGAGATCCTCTAAGACCGTTATTGACAGCAAAACACGAGGGGCGTCTTCAAGAGCAAGATTCAGAAAATGAATGCACGCAGGTCTAGAAATAACACTCCAAAAATTCGAAAGCTTCATTTGAGGAAGGCATTCCAGTAGAGCCTGGAAGGTGTCAAACTTGTGCTTTGTTTCCTCCTCCTCATGTGTCTCAAGTGAATTGGCGATGGCTTCTCGTAAAGAGGCTGCTTCAAGGCGCATCCTTTTCTCAGCGGGCGCCTCTCGCGACGTAGCGGCGGGCGCGGAAAGGTACGCTGGACAGTTCGGGAATACACTGGGAACGGCGTCGGAGCTGAGTCGAGCGATCTTCAGTTTTGCCTCGACGACTATGCCGGTTTTTGAGTCCACATACTTAGAGGAAGTCAGAATGTCTGACTCTCTAAAGTGCCGCTCGCAGACCTGTAAAACCAAACCCAAATAATGTTAGCGTTATTAAGACAGTTAATTTCATGAGCGAAACAGCAAATTCATAACTTAAAACTAGCATAGTTCAATACGTCACCACAAAAACGTCGCGCAATAAATATCACGCGTTTTAGACTTACCACTGAGCGCTTTCCGGGTTCAAAGTCGGCACGCGGAATGGCTTTCAACCACCTCCTCCTTCTGTCGGCATCAGCTGGGAAAGTGAAGACTCGCACAGTCTTTTCTCCGTCGTAATTCCCGCGGCAGCCGGGAACACAACAGTGCCCAGGCATTTTCACAAATCACTCAGTAACTGTCACACAGGCACACATCACTTTCTCGGACGTTGTCCAGTAGTTCCCTTCAAGTAATCACGGCCGTCAACAAAGCTTCAGCAAATGGCAAGGAAAGAACGGAGAAACAGCACGTAATGCATATGAAACGCACGTGCCACGGTGCAAACAAAGCACTCAAATGAAAAGAAAAACACGACGATGGTGATGTTTACAGCAATAGTGATGCCCTTTCTGAAATGCTTCTTTCGAAAGATTACAAAAAAAACTACTCAATTTAACTTTTAAAAATTACACAGTTTAAAAAAAATAAAACAAAATACTTTTCACTTTTTTTATATTTTTTTATTTTCTAAAAGAGTTAAATTAAGTATTTTTCATTTTGTCTACGAAACCATGGCTCACAGTAATCAGCATGAACGGCGGCTGGCTGCCGCTCGAGCAGGAACGGCAGCCGCTGCCGTCAGATGGCGCTACCGCACCGGTTGCGCTGACCAGAAAAAAGGTAAAAGAAAAAGGAAAAAGGCGCGTGTTGCAATTAGTTACATAAACATGCAGGGTGGCAGAAAGAAGGCAAAATGGTTAGAGATTGAGGAGCAGTTAAACAAAGAACAGATAGGCGTGTATGCGGTTACAGAAACACACCTTAGAGACTTGGAAGAGCCACCACATATTAAAAATTATGTTTGGGAAGGGTGTAACAGGACCATATCGGAAAGGAAAGGTGGGGGTGTAGGAATGCTAATTCACCGCGGAGCCAAATGGGTTAGAGTGAAACAGACGTGTTCAGAGCACCTCTGGGTTCTGGGCACAGTAGGTGGAAAGGAAACGTGGCTAGGGGTAGCCTACTTGTGGACGGGGTATAACTGCAGAGAAAAGAATCAGGAGATAGTGGATTGCATGAGTGCGGATATTAAGGAATTTGGTAATGGGGCCGAAATCATCCTTCTAGGGGACATGAATGCCCACATACATGACCTTGACGGATATTCAGACACCAATGGGAAGTTATTACTAGATCTTTGCGAGCAACATAGTCTGGAGATAGTTAACACGGGGCCTAAATGTGACGGCCAGATCACATGGGAAGTCGGAAACAAGCAATCAAGTATTGATTATTGTCTCATGACTGAAGGAATTTACCACAAACTGACAGAAATGAGGATAGACGAGGAAGGCATTAACAGCTTGGGTAGTGATCATAAACGAATAACATTACAAATGGGATACGAAACTAAAAATATGAGCATAGAATCAAAGTCTGGCAGCTCGTATTTAAATGACAAACAAATAATAAATATAGCCGCAAGAGTCGAGGAAGAAGTAGGTGAAATACCAGGCAAGGACTGGGAGTATAGGGAGCTGTTACATCTAATGACGAAGGAGATAGGGAAAGAGAAGAAAACCGTTTGCTGGAAAGGAAAAAGGAAGCCAAAAAGTTGGTGGAACAAGGAAATCCGGGAGGCGATCGAGAAGCGACGCGAAGCATCACGGGAGCATAGAAAGGCAAAAAAGGAGAAGCGGCCGCAGGATGAAGTCAAAAAAATATGGGAAATATATTTGGAGAAAAAATCCCTTGTACAGAAATTGGTAGAGGCAAAAATTAAAGGTGAAAGTGAACGCTGGATGACAGAGATACACGAAAAAAAGGAGGCCGCGCCTAGGATTTTTTGGAGCCACATAAAGGCGCTAGGTAGGAAGTCTGTCACAACGCAACAACATATTCTAGATGAAGGAGGAAATCAATTGGAAGGGTACGAAGCGCTAGGTTACATCCAAAAGATAACAGCCGATTCGTTTCAAAAGAGCGTCCAGGGGATCTCCCCGGTGAGTAAAAGTGTGGCGGAGAAAGCAACAGAGGAAGAGCTAGTACTAGATAATTTCAACTGGAAAAAGGCCGAAGGAAAAATTCCAAAGCGCACTGCCGCGGGTTTAGATGGGATTCCCGTTAGCCTCATCAACGAACTAGGACATAACACTAAAGAAGCATTGTTAAAAGCAGTAGAAAAAAGCTTAAAGGACGGACAAATACCGGACAGTTGGCGACAAAGTAGAATGAACTTAATCTATAAAGGCAAGGGAGAAAATGACAAGATTCGCTCGTATAGACCACTAACCATTACA
Organism: Rhipicephalus microplus; assembly: GCF_043290135.1. Taxonomy (NCBI): domain Eukaryota; kingdom Metazoa; phylum Arthropoda; class Arachnida; order Ixodida; family Ixodidae; genus Rhipicephalus; species Rhipicephalus microplus. The sequence goes on along the minus strand of NC_134700.1, from coordinate 12,605,859 downwards.
TCGGTACTATACAGGTTGGCGATGCAAGCAGTAAAAATGAAAATAGAAACATGGGCCGAACATAACGATATTTTGGGAGAACTTCAGAACGGATTTCGAGTCGACAGGCGGTTAGACGATAACCTGTTTGTTCTCACTCAGTGTATAGAAATATCTAAAATAGAGAATAGGCCCTTGTACGTGGCTTTTCTAGACATCACTGGGGCATACGACAACGTTAATCAGGAAATTTTGTAGGATATATTGACAGGAATGGGCATGGGCGACGACTGTATACAGCTTTTGAGGGAGATATACCGAGAAAATACAGTTTGCATAGAGTGGGAAGGAATGCGTAGCAAAGAGAACGTTGAGGTTAGCAGGGGTCTGAGACAGGGATGTCCTTTGTCCCCACTGTTATTCATGCTGTACATGGTGAGTATGGAAAAAGCGCTAGAAGGTAGCAACATTGGTTTTAATCTGTCACACAAACAGGGCGGCATGATGATTGAGCAGAAGCTTCCAGGTTTATTTTATGCGGACGATATCGTCTTATTTGCGGACAGTCGAGATGATATACAGCAGCTGGCGAATATATGCGGAAGGGAAGGTGAAGCTCTTGGACTAGGATTCAGTGTAACGAAGTGTGGTTTGATGGTATTCAATGATCCCTGTGATCAGACGGTGTCCATACAAGGCCAAGAAATACCGAGGGTAAGTGAATACAAGTACCTTGGAGTATGGGTAAATGAGAGTGATAGATACATGGAGGTACAGGAAAAAGCCTCGGCAGCAAAAGGAAAGAGGAATGCGGCAATAATGAAGCACAGAGCGTTGTGGGGATACAATAGGTATGAGGTGCTTCGAGGTCTGTGGAAGGGTGTAATGGTTCCAGGGCTTACTTTTGGGAACTCAGTGGTGTGCATGAGGGCAGAGGTGCGATCGGGAATGGATGTAAATCAAAGGACTGTGGGACGCCTCGCGTTGGGTGCTCACGGGAAGACGACAAACGAGGCTGTAAAGGGCGATATGGGGTGGGCAGGTTTTGAGGCGAGGGAAGCGCAGAGCAAAATAAGGTTCGAAGAAAGGCTAAGAAATATGAAGGAGAGTAGATGGGCAGAGAAGGTGTTCCGTTATTTGTATAGGAAGAGCGTGGACACACAGTGGAGAAAAAGAACTAGAAGACTCACTAGTAAATATACGGCTGGTATTGTGAGCCATATGTCAACAAAGAGCGTTAAGGGAAAAGTCAGGGAGGCGGAGAGGATTTACTGGATGGCAGCTATGGAGAAAAAACCGGCTTTGAGTAACTACCGAAAGGGCAAAAATGAAATAAGGAGGGAGGCATTTTACGATAATTCAAGGGGAAGCGCTTTACTGTTTGAAGCGAGATCGGGTTGCCTTAGAACGCGTAGTTATAAAGCAAGATTCAGTAAAGAAGAAGAACAATGCACATGCTGCGGGAAAGATAAGGAAACGGCGGAGCATGTTCTGATTGAATGTGGAGATATCCACCCAGGTGTACGTTTGGGCACGAGCCTACAGGAAGCCTTGGGTTTTAGGGACAACAATGGAAAGCTGAACACACCCGCGATTGAAATAAGTAAGAGACGGTTAGAGTATTGGTGGCAGAAAATTAGAGAGAAAGGACAAAAATAAATATTGGAAAAATAAAATATGGACAGTGTGGCGTAAATGGCAGAGAACTTAAGCTGAAAATTTACCTTTTTTTTCATTAAGATAGAATTTATCGAAGTAGAGGCATTAGGCCAACATAAAAAAAAGGAAAAAAGGTTTTTTTTTGTCGAGCCTGGTGGCATACTTGTCACCACCCCGTTATAAAGGGGACGCTCATAGCATCCATCCATCCATCCATCCATCCTCCCGCCGTCGTAGTGTGGTGACGTCACGCGTCAAAGGAGAATTCGTGGAGGGGCCTTAAAAAATCTAGGTGGTGTTGCCATAGCTCGGCCCTGCCTTCGAAGCGGCGGCCATTAGGCATAACTTTCGGAGGCATCGCCGCCTCTGGTTGGTTGGCGCGCGGCCCCTGGTTGGCTGGGGCCGCTGTACGCATGGTGGCACCGGTTTCAGCGGCCGCTTTTCACACCTCCTCATTCTAGCCACCCTACCCATGCTGTCCGAGAATCAGAACACGTTTAGACAGCTGGATAGATAGATGAATATGGCTGTACCCTTTAGATCGGGCGGTGGTTAGCACCACCAAGCCGTAATACCCAATGAACCAAAACTACATTTATTTATTTTTCCTTAAATATAGAGGTTGAGGATTCGTACTTTGCACTGAAGGGTTTAATTTTCACTCGTGCCTTGACTTCAGCCACCAATCAGATAGCCTCCTTCTTGTTAATTCTACCCGCTTAAAGTCTATTTTGCCCTCCCTGTCCCTAAACCCCAACGCTTTGAAAAACTCTGCGCCATCATCCTGAACTATAAGGTGAAGCCCTTTACAGAACATTATCAAGTGTTTGGCAGTTTCTTCTTCCTCTCCACACGCACTGCATACCGTGTCTACCCCATCGTAGAAGTGTGGCAGCTTGGGCTAGTTGGTATGGCATGACGATATTATAGCGCGAGAACAAAATGACGACACAGAGACAAGTGTGTCTGTCGTGTCCTCCTTGTCTCTGTGTCGTCGTTTTGTTCTCGCGCTATAACTATCGTCATACCCCATCGTATTTGACCCAATATGTCTTGGTTCGCAATACTTCCGTACTGGCCTCAAACAGTAAAGAACTTCCCCGATTATTATCATAGATCCTTCCCTTGGCAATTTTCAGCTTAAAGGTTCGATAGATCTCTAGTGCGACTTCTTAATCATGCCAATTCTCTACATATCGGTCTCAGCTTCCTTCACCTTCTTCTTAACCGATAATATTTTTTGGTTTGGCCCTCTGCTGTTTTCCAAGTATTTACCAGTCAATTTTCTGGTTCGCTTCCTCCATTTTGTATCGACATTTTTCATGTACAAGTAGCTGAATACCTTCCTAGCCCAACAATCCTCCCCCATTTATCTTCATCGCTTCTCAAATTTTATCTTGCTGCTAGCTTCCCTGCCCTCAAATGATGTGCATCTCATATCACCTTGTACTCCCTGATTTGGTGTATTCCCGTGAGCTCCTAAGGCAAGCCTACCTATTCCACATTGCTTAATTTCTAATCTTGCTTGAACATTTGATCTCATGCACAAGACCGCATTGCCGAACGTCAGACCAGAAACCATGACCCCTTTCCATATTCCTCTCACAACATCATACCTATTGTAATTCCGCAGTACCCCGTTTTTCATTACCCCTGCATTTCTCTTACCTTTAGTCGACGCGTATATTTAGTGTTCCCTTAGGTACTCGGCCCCATTGCTTATCCATACGCCCAGATATTTGTATTTATCTGTTATCTCTAGCGGTGCATCCTGTATTCTGAGCTCCCTACCTTCATTGTCAATAAAAATCATGACTGCTGATTATTTCTTACTGAATCTGAAATCTAATCTATCTCCCTCATCACCGCAGATGTCCGCCCATCTCAGCGAATCTTTCTTGTTGTCGGCCGTTAGCACTATATCATCTGCATACATCAATGCTGGTAGTACCTGCTCTATGAGTTTTTCTTGTTTGACGAAGGAGAGGTTGAAGCCCAGTCCCCTTCCCTCTAATCTGGCCTCTAATTCTTGTAGGTACATCATGAATAATAAGGGTGACAGGGGGCACCCCTGCCTAAACCCCCGTTTTACCTCTTCAGGCTTGGATACCTGTTTTTCCCACTTTATAATTTCCTTGTTACCTTTATAGATATCCTTTAAAAATTAGTGACATATTCCACGCCTAGTGTGTCCAGTATTACCCACAATTCCTCTTGAACCACGCTATCGTACGCTCCCTTGATATCCAAAAATGCTAGCCACAGGGGCCTGTGTTCCTTTTCTGCTATTTCGATGCACTGTGTCAGTAAGAACAGATTGTCTTCCAACCTCCTGTGTTTCCGAAACATATTCTGCAGTTCACCCAGCACCCCCTCATCCTTTATCCATGCTCGCAGTCTTTCCTTTATAATCTGCATCGCCAGCCTGTGGACCACTGATGTCACTGTTATAGGACGATAGTTGTTTATGACAGCTTTGTCCCCCTTTCCTTTATAGATCATGCTCAGCCTGCTAAGTTTCCATCTATTAGGAACTTCACCATCGATTATTATTTTGCTCTCTGCCTGCCTCAAAGCCTGCTTAGACTTCTGACCTAATGTCTTTATCAGCATAATTGGAATACCATTTGGCCATTTGATGTACTACTAGAAACCCTTTTCTCAGCCCTTTCCCACTCTCGTAGTGAAAATGGAGCCATTGCACCACTTGATTCATCCTTGTCGATTGTGGTGCACAAAGCACTTCTTTATTGAAATTTTTCTGTCACCCTTGTTTTTATATATTCAATAGCTTTGTCCCCGTCTAGCCTAGCACCTTGAGCTGTAGTTATAAACCTCTACTCTAGGCTCGTCTCATTTCTTAGGGAGTTTCATCATCATCAGCCTGACAACGTCCACTGCAGGACAAAGGCCTCGATCTCCCATGTGCCGCCAGTTAACCCGGTCCTGTGCTTGCTGCTGCCAATTTACACCCGCAAACTTCTTAATCTCATCTGCCCACCTAATCTTCTGTCTCCCCCAACCCGCTTGCCGTCTCTGGGAATCCAGTTGGTTACCCTTAACGACCAGCGGTTATCCTGTCTACGCGCTACATGCCCCGCCCTTGTCCATTTCTTCTTCTTGATATCAGCAATGATATCCTTAACCCCCCTTTGTTCCCTAATCCACTCTGCTCTCTTCTTGTCTTTTGAGGTTACGCCTACTATTTTTTTTTCCATTGCTCGCTGCGCCGTCTTCAATTTTAGCTGAACCCTCTTTGTAAGTCTGCAGGTTTCTGCTCCGTAGCTAAGTACCGGCAAGATACAGCTGTTATATACCTTCCTCTTGAGCGATAGTGGCAATCTACGTGTCATAATTTGAGAGTGCTTGCCAAATGTGCTTCACCCCATTCTTATTCTTCTGGTTACTTTAATCTCGTGGTTCGGCTCCGTGGTTATTACCTGCCCTAAGTAGACATAGTCTTTTGCAACTTGAAGTGCACTATTACCTATCTCGAAGCGCTGCTCTTTTCCGAGGGTGTTGTACACTAGTTTCGTTTTATGCAGATTCATTTGAAGACCCACCTTTCTGCTCTCCATGTTTAACTCCGTAATCATGAGTTGCAATTCGTCCCCTGAGTTACTCAGCAATGCAATGTCATCGCCGAAGCTCAGGTTACTAAGGTACTCTCCATTACCTCTTATCCCTAACTGTTCCCATTCTAGGCTTCTGAAAACCTCCGGTAAGCATGCAGTAAATAGCATTGGGGAGATTATGTCCCCCTGCCTTACACCCTTCCTGATTTGTATTCTGTTTCTTTCTTTATGAAGCACTATGGTAGCAGTTGATCCTCTGTAGATTTCTTCGAGGATGTTTATATATACTTCATCGACGCCCTGATTCCGCAGTGTCTGCATGACGGCTGATATTTCTACTAAATCAAACGCCTTCTCGTAATCTATGAAGGCTATGTATAGTGGTTGGTATATTCTGAGCACTTCTCTATTACCTGATTGATGGTATGAATGTGGTCGATTGTTAAGTAGCCTGTTCGAAATCCTGCTTGTTCCTTTGGTTCATTGAATTCTAATGTTTTCTTCACTCTGTTAGCAATTACCTTTGTAAATAGCTTGTATACTACAGAGAGCAAGTTAATCGGCCAGTAATTCTTCAAGTCCTTGTCATCTCCTTTCTTATGTATTAAGATGATGTTAGCATTCTTCCAGGACTCTGGTACTCTTCCCGTCAGGAAACACCTCGTAAACAGGGTGGCTAGTTTTTCTAACACAATCTGTCCTCCATCTTTCAGCAGATCTGATGTTACCTGATCCTCTCCAGCAGCTTTGCCTCTTTGCATGCTTCTGACTTCTTCTATCATTACTGGTGGAGTGTCATCTGGGTTACTGCTAGTTCTTATGGTATTAAAGTCGTGGTTGTCCCGGCTACTGTACAGATCTCTGTAAAACTCCTCCACTATTTGAACTATCCTATTCAAATTGGTAGTTATTTTGCCTTCTTTGCCCTTAGTGCATACATCCGATTTTTGCCTATCCCAAGTTTCCTCTTCACTGCTTTGACACTTCCTCCGTTTTTCAGAGCGTGTTCAATTCTCTCCATGTTGTACAGTCGAACCTCGATATATCGAACGGCGCAGCAATTGCGAAATAGTTCGATATATCCAGAATTCGATATAAAAATCACGAAAAAAATGCGTCAACAGCTTGCTGAAAACAACCAACGAACCGTTCAAGCGGGGTGCAGTAAATACTCACTTCAAGATTCAAACATAGTATTTATTGTGTTGGTTTAAAATATTGAAAAAGAGTAGCCTGCTTTTTGTTGGCCACGGCGTGTTTGACGACTGCGTCCTCAATATAGTCCCGGTAATCCATAAGAGATAGGCCGGTGCCTTCAATCGCGCCGCAGTGGCGGCGCACAAGGGCCAAGGAAGATACGACCTCAGCTGATGTCGGGAGCGGGGCACCAATAGAGCTTGCGGGATCCACCTCGGCAGAGTCTTCATTTGGCTGCTCAGCAGTAGCTTCGGTGACAATCTCCACATCCGTGAGCTCCGCCGTTCGGAGTTAGGCCTGTCGCGCGCCACAGCGCGACAGGCCTAACTCCAAACGCACGAACACTGCGAGCACAACGACCGATACCTGCCGATGCTACGGGAGAGGAGCTTGCAACAAGTGCGCAGTGTGCCGTTGACACCATAGAGACTGCAACGACTGCACGCTGCAAGGCTGCGGCGTGAGTCCAAGTTTAAAGCGCGCACATGGCGCGCCCATGCCGGCTCGCCTAAGGCCCTTGTATTTTTCAAAGGTAGCGCAAACTCCCTTCCCCGCGCCGTTTCCTCCTTGCCCGCCACTCTCAGCCGCCATGAAGAAGCTGCTCACGCAGAGCGCGCCGCCGGACGGTTTCGTTTTGTCGCGCGGCGCGTTGAAGTAAGGCCCCTAGGGGCCTTACGTTGAAAAGTTAATATGAGTGCTCTTAGAGCTCGAGTTTGTACAGGAACAACAGAGCCCTACTGAAATTTAGGACATGCATGCCTGCTTCCATAATGGGACGTGTGTAAACGATTCATCCATAAAATACCACAAACGTTTAGTGGGATGAAGGTAGATTTTATTGAGTGCGCAAATAAAATGCGGAAAGCATCGAAAGATCACGAACGCTGCAAAACATTCCAGTAAAGCGACGACAGGGCGAAACAATTTCGCTATCAAATCGGATAGCCTCTGATTTGATGCTTCTGATCAGAGATAGCCTCTGATTTGATGCATGAATTGTAAATACAGAGGCTAGAGGCGTGAAGATTTGCCATCACAGTGCAGTTAACTCACAAAATGGGCTGCCCACTGGTTCAGGGTCGCGGTCTATTGACGTTTCTGTGTTGTCCGAGGAGGCAGCTGTAAGCATGAATTGCGTAAGTACACAGTCTAAAGGCGCGAACATTTGTCATCACAGCGCAGTCAACTCACAAAATAAACTGCCCACTGTTTCAGCGTCCGGGGCCTTCCCCACTGACGTTTCTAACTCATCCAAGGATACAGCTGTAAGCAAGAGTTGATGAGCAAGTACACTGTAGAGGTGGGGATGTTTGCTGCCACAGTAAGACAGAATTGGATGCCGAATTAATTAGGTTCACAGGTTATAAAGATAAATGCAGCAACTATGCTATCTGCCAGCGATCCAAACACACTGCATTGTCATATAAAGCCCTAAACTTAATCGCATTCACAACATGAGAGGAATAGAAACTACAAAGGGGCCTCACCAGGAACCGTTTCATTCCCCCTTTTGCGGGGTGGCTTGCGCTCTTTCGGAAGAGGCCGATGCGCAAATATAGAAGGAACCGCATTTGGCTTGAGTTTTTTGATCCCAGTTTGTGCCAGAATTGCTGGCTCATACTGATCCATCGTGAAGTGTTTCTGAAAAATAACGACATCCTCCATCGCATTTTTGCAGTTTGGCTGATGTGATATTGCCGAAGCAAAATATTTTGCTTCTTACGTTAAAAATGCAAACAGCCACAAAAGCCAGATGATTTTCCTGCATTTAGTAGGTGCCTTTCTCTTTGTTAATCGAAAGTCTACAACTTCGCAAGTATGTTCGAAATTTGAACGAAAGTATCTACGCATTTCAAAAATAAACAACTATAAAACAATATATTTACCATACACTCTCTTATATTAGCTGTACACGCATGCACAAAATTCGGTCATGGAAGTGCGCAAAAGTAAGATAAATATGAAAGAATACAAACTGAGAACACAATAAACCACAATAAAACAATAAACGCCGAAATTTCGCCTACAGGTAATCAAAGTTCGAGCGAAAAGAAAAAAAGGAAAAACGATCAAAGACGTGGTTGATCTCTGGAGAAGCATAATTGCTACCGCTGCAAATGGGCAAATGGTTCCATTTAGAAAGCAAATCGTGAACGCCAAACATTCAACAGTAATTATGTTGTGGCCGTATTCGAATATCGCTGTTACTGCAGCGATATTCGAATACGGCCACAACATAATTACTGTCATCAGCTGTCATCGTGGTTGAAATCGTGCGAGAAAGCGTCGACGGAAACTTCAAGCTGCTTTTGTTTAACATGAACCTGAACCAAGGATGAGCTTTATCTGCAAGCCTTCCGGAGGCATGTCTACGCGAAGAAGTTCTGTAGTGAGTGCTTACCTCGCAAAGCCTCCCTCGGTGACAATCGAAGTTTTTCCTGCCAATGCGATGCAGCCATACCGCTCTCCACTCCTCATTATTTTTCTCTCGTGGAACCACAAAAAGCTTATCGCCTTTTGCAATGCTGCTGGAGCAGCCAACGGCACAGCAGGTCGGCATTGCGCTGCATCCGAGGCCGCCTTGCTAAAGGCAACACACGTGGGAGCGAGATGCAGTGCGCTCACTCATGGCGTCGCTGCCCGGCGGAGCCGAGGGGTCAACAAGGTTCATTGGTCACGTTTCGCGCCTGGTCCAATAGGGTTGCAGAAACGCGCGCCTGAGTGAGGAGAGACGTAGAGGGCGGGGAGGAAATTCTCCTCCGCTTTTTGTACAATGGTTCGCGCTACCTTTGAAAAATACAGGGGCCTTAGGCTCGCCTGACTGCTTTCCCTTTCCCGGCAGCAGCGCGGGCCGCGTCCGAGACAGTCGTCTGCGTCCTTTCCTTCCTATACTTTCCTTCTCAAACTTTGCCTCCTAGTCTCCCTTCCCCCGCGCAAAGCCGTGTCGGTACCTTCGTATTGAAAGAAAATAGAGGTTTTTAGTTTGACATTTTTACGCTCCGCTTAGCAGCTAAGCGGAGCGGGAACGCGAGTGCGCATGCGCCCTCCGCTAAGGCCTTAAGCGGGTTACCGGAGCGGGGAATACGTTCCGCTTACGAGCAGCCTAAGCGGAGCGCGGTGCGTCGCTGCCGTTTTTGCAAGCGAAAGGGGGACAACGCGCGCGCCCTCTCTCGTGCGTGCAACAACTTTGCTCATTTCAAGATGGCTGCCTCCGGAGATGGCACGTTTTCCGCGAGTGCTGCAGCTTGGCTGTCACCTGCCCAGCGCAAGCCGCGAAAACGCTTTCGCATCGATGAAGATTTATGCCTCTTGAAAGAAGTGGTGTGTACTGACCCATTCAGCAATCCCGCCGCGTGGGAGGACGTGCTTCGAAACGTCATGAGAGCGATAAATCGCGAGCTGACCATTCGCGGCATCAAAGAGCGAGTGGACCTCCTCATCGGATATTTTCGACAGCAGGACACAGTGAACCTGAGGAAGTGAGTGCTTCCTTACTTTATTAGTAAACGCTGTTCAAGTGCTGTAGATGAAGCAGTCGCATCGTAACGTGCTTGATTGCTCCGTAGGTCCGGCACCGAAGAACAATATGGAGAGCGGGAGCAGCTGCTTCAGGACGTATCGGACCTCATGAGGGAGGTCGATTATGCCCCGAGAACCGTGCCGCGGAAGGCAAACGGCATGGGACTGTCGAAAAAAAACGGCGTGGGGCCACGACAGCCCACTCAACAACTAGCATCGTCCAAGGCGCGCAGAGCCCAGGCTCTGCTAATTAGGGACGCTGCAATGGCATCTTTACCCGCTGTCCGGGCCTCAGACGACGGACAGAAAAATGGCAAGTAATCTGGAGTGGAGGGTAACAGCAACCCACCCCTAAACTTGTACTATGAAAACTGTGAAGTGTTCATCTTGGCGATATCTGTATCGGGAGTGACGGCATATATTTCAATGGCAGTGTTCACAGAATGAATTGTTGTGACACAGTAGTCAGACAGGTTACCTAGCTGGACAGTTTGCACTATAAATATTACATTATTCAGTAATATGCTGGCCACTGTGCCTGTTCATTATATGGCATTGATCCTCAGGCAGTCAATATACTACATTCCCACGTTGTGGATGTGATGTACTTAATCGGCACTCAGTGAGAAATGACTGAATTTAAAAATAATCTAATGCTTTGTTTCAGCTTGCTGAATGTTTCTCATAACTGCAGTGAACATATTTGTGAATTAAGCTCATTAACTGGGAAAACAAATATCTATTTTGACAGATATAGGGAAGAAAGGTAGTTTTTATTCTGTGTGAAGGTCCTATAGTATTACTAATGACATTCTCATTCATGTGCCTCGTTTTCTATGTGCAGATGAGGCAACAGCAACAAATATGCTGTTGGCAATCTATGAGGATGAGCTCAGTCAGCAGGCGACAGAACCACAACCAGCCCAGCTGGAGAGGTGCCGGCTGCTGCACCAGGCGTGCCGGCTGCTGCACCAGGTATGTGCAAAGTACATTAGACGTAAAATATATCTTTATTTACTTATTCACAACGTGTACAACAAGGCACATTAAACAAATGTTCGTAGGCAAAAAACACATGAGAAGCAAGTGCACCCTTACTACTATGCAAATGTATGTTCTCTAATACTACTACTAGCAGAAATTCGCACATGAAAGTGTTTATGCACGATGCTGCAAGGCAAGTTGCACCGTGTAATCATTGTGCAAAATACTACAAAACATAAATTAAAAAGTGATATACACAATGCCTTAGCTAATATGCTCAGTGCCTAACTTCTGATGATCATTCATGCCCTTGTAGCACAGGATACCTTGGAAACAGATACAATAGAGGACAGCGACGCTGACCAGGAGGCTCAAGGGCCCCTTCGTGCGCCGGAACGGCGGCGTTGCAGACAGTCTGCTGTTCCGACAGGTATTGCAAATCAGACTTGCATGATTTTTCAAGTTGCACCAGATGATGCATAGCTCTCATTGCATTGAAATAACATTCATGCGCTACATGTGATTCGTTTGCTTGTTTTTTCAATGCTAATTCAAGGCTTGGCATTCATCATACCCGAATGTGATAAGATGGCGCTGATCTCAGAGTAAATTAGTTATGAGCTGTAACACTTTAGAAGAAAACGTCAAACTAAAAACCTCTATTAGAGGTTTTTAGTTTGACGTTTTTGTGGTCCGCTCCGCTCCGGGAGCACCCGCGAAGCCGCAGTGAAGCGGTGGCTGAATTTTCTCTTTTAGTTATTCGTTGCCGGCAGCGAAGCGTGCCTTTCGCAGTTGCAGCGCCCTCTGGTCGTTTTCATCGTCGCTAAACAAAATAAAAAACATTTTTTTCACGTATACAAAGCAAAACAATAACGTATAAATGATCTTTTGATGAAGTATTTAAAATCCACTTTCAATGTATTAACCGTCTATTTTTTTTGACAAAGAAGCAAGCTCTGACTTGATAGTAGCCACTCAAAAGCCAACATGGTTCCGTTCCAGATCCATTGCAAGCAATCACTGTGTGTTGTTTGCGCTTTTGACGCGTGTGTGGTGGCGGCGTTTTCATTTTTCACCGTTGAAACTGTGTTTGCATAACCATTGATGCCTCCGACGAGTGTGCTAGAGGACCCATTTTTGATGGGTCTTTTAAAGTGGTCCGAAATCGAGGACTTGTTGTGCCTCGAAGTCTTCCAATACACTCGGCGAGACCCGCTGTCACGACATGGCCTCTTGAACATCGAGAGCATGGACAGAGGACAATTTCGCACGTATTTTAGGTTTGAAAGAGATGATGTGCGAAGCCTGTGCCGTGCACTACAAGTGCCTGAAAATGTGACAACGCCGCAGGGCGTGCACGTTTCCGGAGTTGAGGCACTCTGCCTTACGCTACGGCGTTTGGCTTATCCCAATAGGCTGCGAGAACTGGAGCCGCTGTTCGGGCGGCATTATTCAGTGATTTCTTCAGCCACTAATGCAGTGCTCGCGCACATTGACAGCACGTTTGGACATCTGCTGCGAGATGTGAATAACCACACCTGGCTGGACATCGCTAAACTCCGACTCTTTTCCGAGGTATGAAGTTTGTTAATTTGTTTTGTTACTTCTAATCTAAAATAACATTTTATCGCAGGCTGTGCATTCCAAAGGGGCGCCGTTGCATAACTGTTGGGGCTTCATCGACGGGACAGCGCGAGCCATTTGCCGTCCATCGAAGGACCAGAAGCGGTTCTTTTCAGGGCATAAGCGCTTTCACGCCCTTAAATATCAGTCCATTATGTGTCCTAATGGAATCATTTGCCAACTGAACGGTCCGTACGTCGGCAGCCGGCATGACGCAGGCAAGTTATTTTTGTTATACTGAGCCCCGTCCTATTTGTCCAACTTCAAAAAAAAAAAGCATCATCGCGCCTATCTGAGGGAGTGCTCTGTGCTGCTTCAGCAAACAAGCTATCACTTCGTACTAATGTTGTGAAGTACACTCAGTCTGGGACAACTAATTGTGGTTACAGTAGAAAGCAGCATATTATTCAAATTTAATGGTGTTGCAAAGAGAACCTGAAAAAAATGTGAACTGTTTATTTCGAGAATAAGGTGCAAGCTAAAATGATAAATGCATGCCCCAGTTACCATTATAATGCTGTGGCCAAGTTTTCTTTGTTACTCTGCAACAAGTCTTCAGTCATAACTCGTCACAGGTAATGCCATGCAGGTTCTATTTATAAATGCATTATAAATGTGTTTTACTGCATAGCACTGTGAAGAAACCTTCCTACTTGGATAGACATCAAAGCTTTTTCTCTTTTTTTTATTTGGAAAGAGTGCATCTAAAAAGTGCACACTACAGAGTCCACTTAACATTTGTGTAAATTTATGGGGAAGTGGCAAGAATTTTATGAAGCATTCAGTGTCGCATATCATGTGGCAATATGTTTTCGTGTCCTCCTGTATTTCCAGGTATCCTTCGAAAGAGCAACACCTATCGCAAGCTAGAGAAGCTTGCCAAAGGCCACAGCTTTTGTTTGTATGGTGACCCTGCCTATCCACTGCGACCTCTGCTGCTGAAACCTTATGGCGGGAACGTGACTGTGCAGCAGCGGGCATTCAACAAGAGAATGAGTTCCGTTAGACAAGCAGTCGAATGGGGTTTCGGAAAGATTGCAGGCTTGTTTGCTTTTCTGGATTTTCGTAAAAATCAGAGACTCAAACGGCAGAACGTGTCACGCATGTACAAAGTTGGCACAATACTTGCTAATTGCCACACTTGTATGTATAGCTCACAGGTATCTCAATACTTTCAAGTTGAACCTCCTCAGCTGGAAGAATATTTGAGACCAAAGAACTGAGCGGATTCCTTCGACACAGTTTTTTTATTTGTGTAGGCTAGTAATTTTTTTTTTGTAATTGATCAATCTTGTTGCTTATTTCCTGGATAATTTCACTAGAATTCTGGCGCTGAGCCTCCATTTTCGAGCGCTCTTCCTCCAATAATAGTTTTCTTTCTGCTATTGTCGCACGACGTTCCTCGAGGTCCAGCCGTCGGTGTTCTAGCTCCATTTCCTTCTGCCGGAGAAGGAACTCATTCTCTTCCCTTTTCAGAAGCAGCTGCAGTCCAAGGGCCTGGAGGCCTCTGATTCCTATAAAATGAAGTAGAACACAAATGACGTACTTCTAAAGTGTTACAGCTCATAACTAATTTACTCTGGGATCAGCGCCATCTTATCACATTCGGGTATGATGAATGCCAAGCCTTGAATTAGCATTGAAAAAACAAGCAAACGAATCACATGTAGCGCATGAATGTTATTTCAATGCAATGAGAGCTATGCATCATCTGGTGCAACTTGAAAAATCATGCAAGTCTGATTTGCAATACCTGTCGGAACAGCAGACTGTCTGCAACGCCGCCGTTCCGGCGCACGAAGGGGCCCTTGAGCCTCCTGGTCAGCGTCGCTGTCCTCTATTGTATCTGTTTCCAAGGTATCCTGTGCTACAAGGGCATGAATGATCATCAGAAGTTAGGCACTGAGCATATTAGCTAAGGCATTGTGTATATCACCTTTTAATTTATGTTTTGTAGTATTTTGCACAATGATTACACGGTGCAACTTGCCTTGCAGCATCGTGCATAAACACTTTCATGTGCGAATTTCTGCTAGTAGTAGTATTAAAGAACATACATTTGCATAGTAGTAAGGGTGCACTTGCTTCTCATGTGTTTTTTGCCTACGAACATTTGTTTAATGTGCCTTGTTGTACACGTTGTGAATAAGTAAATAAAGATATATTTTACGTCTAATGTACTTTGCACATACCTGGTGCAGCAGCCGGCACGCCTGGTGCAGCAGCCGGCACCTCTCCAGCTGGGCTGGTTGTGGTTCTGTCGCCTGCTGACTGAGCTCATCCTCATAGATTGCCAACAGCATATTTGTTGCTGTTGCCTCATCTGCACATAGAAAACGAGGCACATGAATGAGAATGTCATTAGTAATACTATAGGACCTTCACACAGAATAAAAACTACCTTTCTTCCCTATATCTGTCAAAATAGATATTTGTTTTCCCAGTTAATGAGCTTAATTCACAAATATGTTCACTGCAGTTATGAGAAACATTCAGCAAGCTGAAACAAAGCATTAGATTATTTTTAAATTCAGTCATTTCTCACTGAGTGCCGATTAAGTACATCACATCCACAACGTGGGAATGTAGTATATTGACTGCCTGAGGATCAATGCCATATAATGAACAGGCACAGTGGCCAGCATATTACTGAATAATGTAATATTTATAGTGCAAACTGTCCAGCTAGGTAACCTGTCTGACTACTGTGTCACAACAATTCATTCTGTGAACACTGCCATTGAAATATATGCCGTCACTCCCGATACAGATATCGCCAAGATGAACACTTCACAGTTTTCATAGTACTAGTTTAGGGGTGGGTTGCTGTTACCCTCCACTCCAGATTACTTGCCATTTTTCTGTCCGTCGTCTGAGGCCCGGACAGCGGGTAAAGATGCCATTGCAGCGTCCCTAATTAGCAGAGCCTGGGCTCTGCGCGCCTTGGACGATGCTAGTTGTTGAGTGGGCTGTCGTGGCCCCACGCCGTTTTTTTCGACAGTCCCATGCCGTTTGCCTTCCGCGGCACGGTTCTCGGGGCATAATCGACCTCCCTCATGAGGTCCGATACGTCCTGAAGCAGCTGCTCCCGCTCTCCATATTGTTCTTCGGTGCCGGACCTACGGAGCAATCAAGCACGTTACGATGCGACTGCTTCATCTACAGCACTTGAACAGCGTTTACTAATAAAGTAAGGAAGCACTCACTTCCTCAGGTTCACTGTGTCCTGCTGTCGAAAATATCCGATGAGGAGGTCCACTCGCTCTTTGATGCCGCGAATGGTCAGCTCGCGATTTATCGCTCTCATGACGTTTCGAAGCACGTCCTCCCACGCGGCGGGATTGCTGAATGGGTCAGTACACACCACTTCTTTCAAGAGGCATAAATCTTCATCGATGCGAAAGCGTTTTCGCGGCTTGCGCTGGGCAGGTGACAGCCAAGCTGCAGCACTCGCGGAAAACGTGCCATCTCCGGAGGCAGCTATCTTGAAATGAGCAAAGTTGTTGCACGCACGAGAGAGGGCGCGCGCGTTGTCCCCCTTTCGCTTGCAAAAACGGCAGCGACGCACCGCGCTCCGCTTAGGCTGCTCGTAAGCGGAACGTATTCCCCGCTCCGGTAACCCGCTTAAGGCCTTAGCGGAGGGCGCATGCGCACTCGCGTTCCCGCTCCGCTTAGCTGCTAAGCGGAGCGTAAAAACGTCAAACTAAAAACCTCTAATATAACAGCTCCGCGCTTTTCACTTTCCTCATTCAAGAACCTCTACCACAAGGCTGCGGCGCGCGTATGCCGCTACGTTAAAGTGGCGCTCTCGGCGCCATCGATGTGTGCAGTATTCGTAAACGCCCGCCACTCTACCGCTACTTTCGAGAGTTGCGGGAAAGTTCGCCGCCTGTCAATGGAGCGCGGGCGGTTTGGGGTGGCTGAGTTCGATATATCCATTATATGTCAAATTTTGTTCAAAATAAAAAAAAAATCAATAATGCATGCGATTTCCCGCGTGATATAGGAACCGTTAGATGTAGGCAATAATTCGATATATCCGTGTTCGATACAATGAGGTTTGACTGTACCTTCTTACATCGGACACCTTACGCCTATTAATCAACTTCGAAAGCTATGCCAGTTTTATTTTGTCTGTTGTACATGAGACTTTCATGATTTGATGCTTCTTAATGAGATTATTCGTTTCCTGGAAAGCTTGCCAGTGTCCTGTCTAACTACCCTGCCTCCAACTTTCACTGCACACTCCGTAATGATACTCGTCAGATTATCATTTTTTGTATCTATACTAAGGTTGGTTTCCTCACTAAGAGCAGAGTACCTGTTCTGAAGCGAGACTCTGAATTCCTGTACTTTCCCTCTCAGTGCTAGCTCATTGATTGGCTTCTTGCGTATCAGTTTCTGTCGTTCCTTCTTCAAGTCTAGACGAATTCTAGACCGAATTCTGTGGTCACTGCATTGTACCTTGCCAACCACTTCCACATCCTGCATGATGCCTGGGTGTACACTCATTATAAGGTCTATTTCGTTCTTATTTTTACAATTAGGGCTCCTCCATGTCCACTTGCGGTTTCTTCGTTTTTGGTAGAAGGTATTCAAAATCCGTAAATTATTGCGTTCTGCGAATTCTACTAGTAGCTCTCCTCTGGCGTTTCTAGTATAGATGCCATAATCTCCTACTACCTGGTCTCCAGCCTGCTTCTTCCCTACCTTTGCATTGTGGTCTCTCATTATTATAGTATACTGTGTTTTTACCTTACTCATTGCCGATTCCACGTCTTCATAGAAGCTTTCAACTGAAGCGTCATCATGGCTAGATGTAGGTGCGTAAGCCTGTACCACCTTAATCTTGTATCTTTTGTTTAGTTTAATTACGATACCTACCACCCTTTCGTTAATGCTATAGTATTCCTCTATGTTGCCAGCTATGTTTCTGTGAATTAGGAACCCCACTTCCAGTTCTCTTCTGTCAGCCAAGCCCCTATAGCAAAGGACGTGCCTGTTTTGTAGCACCGTATAGGCCTCATCTGTCCTCCTAACCTCACTGAGCCCTATTATATCCCATTTAACACCCTCTGGCTCTTCGAGTAGTACAGCTAGACTGCCCTCACTAAATAAGGTTCTAGCGTTAAACGTTGCCAAGTTCAGGTTCCACTGGTGGCCTGTCCGGATCTAGAGATTCTTAGCACCCTCTGCTGCGTTGCAAATCTGACCGCCGCCGTGGTCAGTTGCTTCGCAGCTGCTGGGGAATGAGGGCCGTGAGTTATTCGATGTATGCATCTGGGAGGTAGTGGCCAGATACTGCACCAGGGTGGCCAATCCTTCTCTGGTGAGGGAGTGCATTCCCGGCAGTGGTTACCGGTGAGGCCGCACCCCAGGCCTCGTAATGCAGTTCCATCACCACGCGGATTTTTTTTATCCGGTTGGGAGCTGCGCGGCACCGGGATTTGAACCACGGACCTTTTCCATGCGAGGTGGATGCTCTAACCACTACGCCATCGCTGCTCATCATTAGGGAGTTTACATGCTTCCAAAATTTCGCAGCTGCCTTTCTATCTTTTTTATGTACTTCTGCCAGCCACTGAGCTCCCTTTCTTCTAATCTTTTCATTGATCAGAAGGGATGCTTCCCTTCTACCGCTCAGAAAGATGTCCCATTTTCTTTCAACATCATCTGTCGGTTCGCCCCGTTGCTTAGCATGTCTGTGTTCCCTAGAGGCTTCCTAACGATTTGCTATGGCTCTCTTAATTTCCTCATCCCACCAACTTTTGGATTTGTGTCATCTTTTCCGGGGTGACTTGTCACGTGCTTTAGCAAGCTCTAGCTCAGTCTAATTAGATTCATGTATGTCCCCACTGTTTCATTATCCTTAGTGATTACTTTCTCAATTTATTTAGTGGATATTTCAATTCGCATTTCTGAATAAAAATTTTCTATTAGTTGCTCATCGTGTCTCCTTCCCACTTTAACTGCTCTTCCAAAACTTAGCTTGATTCGTTTGTGATCACTACCTAGACTTCTGGAGCCACCTTCATCTATGTGCACTTCCCTGAGCTTATCATACATCCTATGTGACATCAGTGCGTAATCTATCGTCGACTGCAGCCTTCCTTTCTCCCATGTTTTTTGCCCTTCACACTTCTCGGTACTGTTTGCAAATGATCAAATCAAGCATTTCACACATATCCATGATCATTTTGCCTGTCGGGTTGGTATACCCATCTATATCTTCTATGTGCGCATTCATATCTCCTAGTATAATTATCTCGCACTCTCCTCTTAACTCCTGAATGTCATGACGATAGTTATAGCGCGAGAACAAAACGACGACACAGAGACAAGAAGGACACGAAAGACACGAGCGCTAACTTCCAACTGAGTTTATTGCGCAGAGCACGAAAATATATAGAAGAGACAGTGACCATGTGATAAAAACCATATGGCACAAGAGCAGAACATGAGTAAGAAAACCAAAAACAAACAACACAAATACAAAGGCACTGAAAAACAGCAAAGAAAAAACTTAGAAGAAACCGAAACAGAAAGGTAAAGCTACCTGCCCGCACCGAATCCTTCGAGAAACCTGCGTTCTTTCTCGGACAAAGCCACGGAGGGCTTGCTAATACAAGGCACCTGTTCGCGTTACCTGCCCGCACCGAATCCTTCGAGGAACCTGCGTTCCTTCTCGGACAAAGCCACGGAGGGCTTGCTAACACAAGACACCTGTTCGCGTGCCATCTGCGCAGCCTTGACAATGACCTGGGTGCTTACATCTCTGTGTTTGTACAACGTCGCTGTTTCCTCGAAGAGGGGAACACACTTGCACTCAGTGCAGTGCTGGGCAAGAAAACCATCTTTCCCGTTTTTAACATTGTTCACGGCTGAGAGAGCACGCAAACATTTTTCAAGGGAGAGGGACGCGGCAGCAACGAAGTTTGGAAGCTCATGTCAGTATAACTCATCCCCTGATGAAGGGAGGACCCCTCCCGAAACTGTTGGGAAATAAATATATTTATCCTTGTTGACAACGCTCCCGTTGTGCCATATCTCATACCTTCACGAAGACTAACTGGCCCATTGAATTATTACTCCCACTGACCTGAACCATGGCTGCCAGTACATCATCAACGGAGCGTTTGTCGCGGAGATATCCAAATTACCCTACGAAGTATGCCGTCATCGGGGACTCAATCATGCGGTACGTCCACACGCACTTCAGCCCGAACGACTCATCGACACCGTGCTTCATCTCCTACGGTGGTGTTCGGACATTCCGGCGCTACTTGAGTACCTACCTTACCGGGTGGACACGTTGTTTCTGCATGTGGGCACCACGGACATCCTGAAGACGAGCTCTTCAAGATCACTGGATTTGTTGAGGGAGGCATTGAAGCGAATGAGGCAGATGCGCCCGAACATCAAGACACTGCATCTTAGTCTGCCACTACCTCGCGCACCCAATCGCCGACGGCGGGACTCGAACTGGCGATCAATGAATGGGTTTAATATGGAGGTACAGCGATTCAGCAGAGAGGCCCGCCGTCTCTGCCACTACGGGTTGTTGGGAGCAGGCGTCTATTACGTCGAACATGGTTTCTCAACACTCCCGCTGCGCCGCTTCCTGGCTGCTGACGGCTTACATGCAAGCTTCGAGGGAGTCGCGCTGCTGGCACAGCACACGAGGGTGCAGCTGCGATGGACGTCGGCGGCATGGAGATCAGCGGCAATCGCTTGCACGGACAACTCCAGTGCCAAGCCCCCTCAACAACAAGGAGCCGAGCGACACACAGAGCCATCTAGGGCACCAGCAGTGACGATGTCGCCACTACCACCAGCGAGGCCAGCGAGCCAGCGGGTCCCACCAGTGAGTCAGAGATCGGCGGCAACGGCTTGCACGGCAAACTCCAGTGCCAAAACCACTCAACAACAGGGAGCCGAGGGACACAAAGAACCATCCAGGGTCCCAGCAGTGACGACGTCACCACTCCCACCAACGAGGCCTTACAACACCAGGCGGACGAATGCGGCGAAGACCAAAACGGCGGCTTCCAAATGACACGGGGAAACAAAAGGTACGGGCAGTCTTAAACACGCATGCATGGTCCCACTCATTTCTATCGATTAGGAAAATCATTGAAAATCGCGTGCAATACGAAAAACACGCGGAACAACTAACCAAATATCCATCTCACGAAATTGCACCTAAGAACCTCCGCCTAGCCTGCAACCCCTCAATGTCTACACTAAGTGAAGCAGACAGGGGGAAGTGGGAAAAAATATTACTAGAAGCGTCCTTGCAACTCACTTGGGTCATTGCGGACCATAGTGAGCGTAAGGCCGCCGAATACAGTGTCACGGAGGCCACGCAGAAATTGGTATCTAATCTCGGAGAGCATGAGGCAAGAGAACTGGAAAGATATGAACTAAAAAAGAGCAAAATTTCAGTAGTAAAAGATAGAAAATTCAAGCGGGACTGCAGAAGCTCCACTGCTCTGCAACAGAAAAATAGGAATGAGGCCGTACAAGAACGCCAGGGACCACCCGTACCACAACCTAACTTTGAGGAGAAAATGGGAACTCAAAACTACAGTGCAATCCTAATCAAAACATCCTTACTCTCGAATATGACGCTGACACTCCCGTGCCACGTGATAGCCAAGAGCAGCCGAAAACTTATGAGAAAAATGTCCTCAATCTGTCAAACACAACACTCACACCCGCTCAGCTTCAACTTTTGTCGAGAGGCTTAACCTTTTGTCCATCATCCGGTAGATTCAATGAATTTGAACTGTACCAAGACCTCGATAACTTTGCGCGTAATCTCCGCCTCCGTGAATACTTTCATAATCGCAGGGACTGTACGGACGAGAATAGAGTGATTGGTGGTGACAAGCCGTGGTGTCCGGGTGAGCAGAGGAACAAACACCTCGATATGCATATATCAGCAGTTCAAAAAGATATCATCAGAGCGTCTGAAAAAAATCGGCCATTTCGAAACAACATATTAAAGTCAGAACGAAGGGCACTCGATGAACTACGAAAAAACACTGGAATTACTACCAAACCGGCTGATAAAGGGGGCTGCATAGTAATTATAAACACGTCGGACTACTTAAAGGAAGAGAACGACAGCTATCAGACACAAAATTCTACAAAGAACTTCCAACGGACCCGACTACCGAATTTGAAAGGGAGATAAAAGTAACTGTAAACCATCTCCGCCGGGACGAGAAAATTACCGGCAAAATGTTAAAAGCAATGTTACCGGCCCATTCTGTTCCCGGTCGATTCTATTTGGTCCCCAAAATACACAAGGCAGGTAATCCGGGACGTCGGATAGTATCCAGTAACAGCACATCAACAGAAAATATATCAGAATTCATCAATTCCTTAATAAAAAACATCCCCCCAAATTTTCCCTATTACCTAAAGGACACAAACCACTTCATCTGCGAAACTTCAAGTCTCGACATCCCAGGCGGCAGTTTTCTGGTGACCATGGACGTCTGCTCACTGTACACCAACATACCCCACCATGACAAAATAGCGGCTATGGTTTCTGAATATGTAAAATCTGACTCATCAACTAGTGTAAGTGACAAGGTACTGTTTACACTTCTTGAACTTGTACTGAATTATAACCATTTTGAGTTCAACGGCAAGCATTTCCTTCAGGTCAGTGGAACTGCAATGGGCACGAAAATGGCCCCAAACTTCGCGAGCACCTTTATGGCTTCACTTGAAATCCCATTCATTAATGGACGCACCTTGAAACCTTTCTACTACAGAAGATACTTAGACAATATTTTTATGATATGGAACCATAATGAGGGAAGTCTTTTCCGCTTCATAGAGGATTTTAACAAATGCCACTCGTCAATAAAATTCACGCACAAAATTTCCAAAACTAGCATTAACTTTTTGTACGTCACTGTCACGGTCGAAAATGACCGCTTGTCAACAACCCTTTACAAAAAGCCTACAGACCGTCAAATGAACCTAAATTTCAACAGCAGCCACCCAAAGCATTGCAAAACGGGTATTCCATATTCTCAGGCCTACCGGTACCGAAGAATATGCACCAATATGCGGGAATTTGACAGACATGCGGAACACCTAAAGCACTCCTTATTGAAACAAAATTATCCGGAAGACATTATTGACGATGCCATACTACGTGCTCGCAACGTGAACAGGAATGATATAATTAAGAGACCAAACAGAGTATCTAAAACGACTTCCCAAACGAACCTTGTACTAACTTACTCCTCATCAGCGCCACGAATCAACAACATACTTTCCCGCCATTTCAACATAATCAGGCAAAGCAAACGACTAACTTCTATTTTCGCGAAGCCACCTCACGTGGTGTACCGCCGGGATAAAAATCTGAAGGACATTCTTGTCAGAGCAAAAACAAACACCCCCAAATTTCAATCAGGGTGCCATCCCTGCGGAAAAGCTCGATGCAAGGTATGCCCACAGATGGTAACAACACGTGAATCCAAAGCGAACTTCTCGGATTTCAAATTCTGCATAACTGAAAGCCTTAATTGTGACTCCAGTAACGTAATATACATGCTACATTGCAACATCTGTGGACAAGAATATATCGGCCAAACAGACACGCCATTTCGGCTGCGGTTCAATAATCACCGGTACCACGCCACTTCACTGCCGAAGCTACCTTTATCTAGACATCTGCGCCTGCCAAACCACAGTTTTGAAAATATCAGCGTAACTCTTTTGCAGTCCAGTTTCTCAAACAGACGCGAGCGCGAACAGCGTGAGGCATATTTTATTTTCAAATTTCGTACAGTAGTAGCCGGCATCAACGAGGACCCCGGAAAACTCAACTGCTTCCGAGAAGTAAGCCAGGAGAAAATTGGTGACAAAGATTGATAGCTGGAGACCATGCTTTTTTCTGACTGACTCGTACGTGTACACTGTCCTTTTTTTTTCACATGCACATACAAAGTGTTTACCTTCGCCTACCACTTGATGACCATTGAAGGGAAACGGACGAAGATTAAAGGTAAATAGCCGACCGACCCATTGCGGGTAAACCCCTTTCTTTATGCACGCCGTCACGGACCCTCCCCGCACCGCGGCGACAATCTTGGGTGGCCCGACACGCGTCAAGAACTGAACAGCACGTGATATGAACCGTATGTGGATGTAGACGGACAGTTGGCTTCGTTCTCATTGTTGACAGTGGTTCTTCCTCTTTTTTACTTTCTTTATTTTCTTTCTTTTTCTTTTTCGTCTTTTTTCTGCCCCTTTTTTGTTTTTTTCCCTTTTTCTAGTTCCCTATCACTCTCGCAAACATTTTTCAAGGGAGAGGGACGCGGCAGCAACGAAGTTTGGAAGCTCATGTCAGTATAACTCATTCCCTGATCAAGGGAGGACCCCTCCTGAAACTGTTGGGAAATAAATATATTTATCCTTGTTGACAACGCTCCCAATGTGCCATATCTCATACCTTCACGAAGACTAACTGGCCCATTGAATTATTACTCCCACCACTATATATATATATATATATATATCAAGGCTTCTCTTGTGAATTCATATGCAGATGCATTCAAAAAGCTTGGACGCGATACCAAAAGTGCTTACAAGAAAAGCGAAAAAAAGTACGACCCATACAGCTTTTACAAACGAAACTACTTTTCTGTATGGCAAAATTGTCCTTCATGAACACCTCTCGCACATATGTGTTGATACACGTGCTGATATATATTGCAGCATAAGCAAAAACCTTACGGTTAACAAGGTGACAAGTGAATGTGATGTAGGCTCGCCGCCTGTAGCTGTCGGTCCACAGGTAATACGTGACGGCACAGAACCTCGGCCCCTGAACCACCGTCTTCTTCACCTGCCCGTGCATTGACCGGTACACGTCATCCAGCGCTGACCTCGACAAGGTGGTCCGGTCAGGAAGCTCTTGGAGCTCCTTTATCAGCCCATATTTCATGAAAAAGTTCTATAGAGGAGAACTCACTCTTTGTTCACACCTATCATAACATTAAGAAAAACTAAATGCAGCCACGGTGTTATTGTCTATACACCCGCCTGTAATCCTTCACCGTTGACCATGTTAAAAGGCAGCAGGTCTCTGGCAATCAAAAGAACCAGGTTCCTGGCAAGCCAATTCTTCCTAGACGATGATGTCGTGTCACGCCTCGAAACCACTTGGAAGTAATTTTTTACTGTCACTCTAGATGCACCCTTGCTGTCATCCTGCAGTTTCTGCTCATCCAACAAGTGTCTCTGCATGTTCGACGTGCTCACTGTTGACGCGTAGCGTTTTATCTTGCAGCTGCAGCAGAAACAGAAGAATAATGAACTCTCACTATGAAATTATCAAAGGGCTAAGCGCAGACATTTTAGCAAAATAAATAACCAAAGACGCTTTACTCACGATTCGAATGGCTTTGAGTCGTCGTCATTTCATGATTTCGTCAAGCACTTCTCACAATAATAGTCGGTTCCGATTTTCTTCTGCTTTCCCCTGGTGATATACGTCAGGTGCCCGAAATGTTACCAGGCATAGCTAGTCTTCGCTTTCAAGTGTAACGGCATTATGCGGAAATTACCAACCGGCATCTTAAATCTACTGGGGCCGGCAATTTCCATCTCGTCAATAGCTTCATCTCTTGGGACGGGTGCGGTTGCAGACATATCGGCTGTATTATCCGCACAGGCAGTGCTCTCGAGACTGCAGAAATCGCGATTACTCACACGCTGTGAGTTCACTGTTCTTGCTGTGCCGTACTGCGTTTTTAAAGCCTAAGGCCATAGACTGAGAGAGAGAGAGAGAAAGCTTGTTGAGCCGATTATTACTTTCGACGGTGTCCAATGAGTGAAGTGGTTGCTCATTCGTCTTTCTTCAACCAGCTAATCAGCGCGAACTGGGAGCGACAATAGGGTCTTTTAGCAGTAACACCTGTATGGTATTACTGCACCACTCCTTTTTTCTCACTCACTAGACTTTAGTCGCATCCTTAACCAGTCAGTGGCCTTTCCTCCTCAAAGGCGGATGCACACATGCCTGCACCAATGGGTGTGTACTCCAGAGTCCATACTGGTTCTATCGTACACGTGGCGCAAGATATGCGCATGAACTGTGTAGAGATGTACCTGATACGCACGCATTCAGCGCATATAACCAGCTGACGTTCAATAAACCGGGTTCCTTTCCCTACCGGCTACGAGGCGTATCATGTCATCGATACATGGTGTCGGAAGTGCCGCGCACCCATCGCCGCACACGTAGGCGCCCACAGTGTGCTGAGCGGTCGGGATGAAATTTGTTCGACTGCCGGATGCAGTACACTTCACAGGAGGCATAGGCAAGAGCTGGCCACTGTTCAAGCATAAATTTGAGCTTTTCTTGACGGCTATAGAACCTTCCGAACAACCACGACCAGAGCAGACGAAGACGGCATTGCTGCTGACAACTGCAGGCAAAGAGCCATAGAGGTATTTATTACCTTCATTTTTTCAGAAGGCAAAAGCAAACCGATTACGCTACGGTAGTCAAAAAGTTTGACGAGTACTGTGAGAGCCCGAGCAATGAGACATATGAACGCTACTTGTTCAGAAAACGAATGCAAGAGCCAGGGGAACCTTTTGAGCACTTCGTGCGAGACGTGAAGACACAAGCTCGTCTGTGTAACTTTGAAAACTTGCGTGACTCCGTGATCCGCGATCAGATTGTTTTTGGAATATAAAACGAGAAACTACGAGAGAAGCTGCTAAGGAGCACAAATCTCATGCTACAAAAAGCGGAACAGACTTGCAAGGCAGCAGAAGCAACAGCAGCCCAGCAAGAAACGTGACTACGGGACCATCAAGTGGACCTAATTCGGAACTTACTAGCGCCAGGAAGGCACCACCAAGAAGCGAGACAAGGAAACAGCAACGCCAGGAAGCCACCAGACTACATATGTCCCTGATGCGCGTGACCACACGCGCCAAGAAAGTGTCCTGCGTTCGGGCGTGCTTGTTACAACTGCCAGCGGAAGAACCACTTCGCAATTTGTTGCAAAGTAGGGAGTCGAGTCAACGAGCTCACTGGCGATGAAGAATGCTTTGATATGCTGGATGTATCCTTGAGAAGCAAGGTCAGCGGCCGCGACGGGCTTGTTCGCGCGAATGTTGCTCACGTATCAGTGAGCTTTAAAGTCGATACTGATGGCTTGCAAGCAAACATCATTCCCTTGAGTTTCGTAACCAAGATGCAGCCAAAACCACTGTTAAAGTCCAAGTGCTCAGTTCTGCGCTCGTAAGGCGGCAATGAAATTAAACACTGCGGCAGCATAACAGCCGATGTGACATTGAACGGACACACCGCAGTCCTTCAATTTTTCGTCGTACGTAAAGGTCAAGCAATCTTGGGACTGCAAGCATGTGAATGTCTTCAGCTGGTTTCACGCCCAGTGCACAGCATTAAAAAAAGCACAGTGGAAGGCGTAGCGAAGGATTTTCGGCACCTTTACAGTGGAACGGGATGCGTCAAGCGCCATTACCACATGGTACTCCAAGACGACGCAGTTCCGGTGGTCCAACCAGCACGGTGGATTCCACTAGCCTTGTGAGAACCACTGCGTGAAGAACTGGAGCGTATGGAACGAGGCGACATCATTGCAAGGGTGACAGAGCCTACGGATTGGGTGAATCCTCTCGTGATAGTACGTAAAAAGGATGGAAAGCTTCGAGTGTGCATGGATTTGAGGAAGATTAACCAATGCATAAAAAGGGAGCACTATAAAATGCCAACGCGAGAGGTCATAGAAGCAAAACTAGCCGGCGCAAAAGTGTTCACCCGGCTCGATGCTAATGCTGGTTTCCACCGGATACTATTGGATGAAGAAACTTCAAAAATTTGCACGTTCGCAACGCTTTTTGGTCGATACCGCTTCATGAGGCTACCGTTCGGCATTTCTTCAGCCCCAGAGGTGTTCCAAAAGGCTTTGATTGAAGTGTTTGAGAATCTGCCAGGAATAAAGGCATATGTTGACGACGTGATAATCTGGGGCTCTTCAATGAAGGAGCATGATCGACGACTCAAGTCTGCCTTGCAAGCAGCAGAACGAGCTGGACTAACTTTTAATATGAATAAGTGTGCGGTGCGTGTAAAAGAAATAGAATTCCTAGGTGACGTAATTACTCATGAGGTCATCAGACCCAATCCTAATCAGGTGAAGTGCATGAATCAAATGCCAGAACCAAAGGACAAGCATGCGGTTCAAAGGATGCTGGGTGTCGCAAACTACTTCAGCAAGTTCTTGCCATCCTTGGCTCAGAAAATGGTGCTGCTCCGGAGCTTATTAAAGCACGACACACATTTTGAATGGACTAATGACTACGCTAAAGAATGGCATATTCTATGTGATAGCATGTGTCGCCAGCCCTTGCTATCACTTTTCGATCCAAAAAAGGAAACCAAAGTTTCATGTGATGCGTCGCAAAACGGAGTAGGTGCTGCCTTGTTAGAGTGTGAAAATGGCACGTGGAGGCCTGTGGCATACACGTCTAAATCGCTCACCGAATCTCAACAAAGGTATTTGCAAATCAAAAAGGAAGCCATGGCAATAGTGTATGAGTGCGAAAGATTCAACAATTTCACATATGGTCGTAAGATTATTGTGGAAACAGACCACCGCCCACTGATAGCGATTTCTCAGAAAGCAATCGGAGACATGCCACCAAGGCTGCAACGCTTTTTTTTGCGCTCCCTTCGATACGACTTAAAAATTACGTTTATTCCAGGGAAACACCTCCTGCTGGACGATATGCTTTCCCGGGCGACGGTCGACTGCAACAACAATTTCACCGACGACGATGCGGAGGTACACGCCGTGAGTGTGCTTTCATCCCGTATCAGCAAAAGAACCCAGCCACGACTGGCCAATTATACAAGTAAGGATAAATACCTGGCAAACGTTCTAGAAAGCCTGAGCGCAATCACACCTATTGATGGCCAGCTAAAAGTGTTTAACGGAGAGCTCTCACACGTGCAAGGTGTGTTGTTGAAAGGGTGCAAGATTGTGATTCCTGCTAGCATGAAGCATGAAATAATAGAAAAAATCCACCAAGGGCATTTAGGCATCACGAAGGGCAAGTCCAGGGCGCGTGATGGCGTTTTCTGGCCTGGAATGATGGCGTTTTCTGGCCTGGAATGGGCTACCTTTTTCGAACAAGTCTTTTGCCGCGTTCGCGCAAAAGTATGATTTTCAGCATGTCACTTCTAGCCCTGGCTACCCACAATGAAACGGTCTAGCAGAAAAGGGGGTACAAGTAGTGAAACGGATTTTAAAGAAAACTGATGAAGCAAAACACTTTTGGCTTGGTTTGCTTGCCTACAGGATAGCACCTGGTAGGTATTCTGTGACAGCACCCCTGGAAGGCAGCGCGGCACCGGTGGAGCTTCTCCAGGGCAGGAAACTGAGAACAAGCATACCGGACTGCGGAGGTGACCCATGTCTCCACATCATCAAGCATCGTCATACAGACAGCCAGAGGCGTCCCCTGCCAGCTCTGAAGCGCGGTGATATGGTGCGTCTAAAGAAGCAATCGTGGGACACAAAAGCACGGGTGGTGGAGCACTGCACATGACCTAGCTCTTACAATGTGGTCACAGAAGAGGGGAGGATCCTACGACTTAACAGGAGAGATTTGTTGCGAACCAGAGAACATTTTGTGCGTGATTTTTTAGATGACAGTGAGGACGACAATGAGGACGAGCCACTCGACAGCATTTGAGGTGCATCAGCACAAGAACAGTTGCTATCAACTTGGGCATCTGTGACGAACGCTTCAACACTCCGAAGATCACAGAAGCAACGTAGACCACCAAATCGTTTAAGATATGACAGAAACTTTGAACAAGTTCCAGATGCGTGCTTTTTGGTGCATGCCACTGGCAGCGTACTAACACTTCACTAACAATGTACCAACCTTGCGGAGGTGGTGCGATGTTTTCTTGTTCTGTTTTTGTTTTCTGAAAGAAGAAAGATGTATCGTACACGTGGCGCAAGATATGCGCATGAACTGTGTAGAGATGTACCTGATACGCACGCAGTCAGCGCATATAACCAGCTGAGGTTCAATAAACCGGGTTCCTTTCCCCACCGTCTACGAGGCGTATCATGTCATCGATACACTGGTCACGCCCGTTGACCACGCCTGCAGAGAACGTTGACTCCCTGACCCCTTTGTGCTTGGTCAGGGGAGGGGGACACCCCTTGCAATTGCGCTCCCTTAAAATTTCTCTTACAAAACGTCACAAATAAGAATGTTTGATAAGTGTGTATAAAACATTCAACTTTTTAATGCTTTTTTTGCAGCGTGTACCCGTGCTCAATACCCATCAGCTGTGTGAGACAATTAAAATCGCAACTGCCACTCTCAACTGATTCCGGAAAAGACTCACTAGAAGAATGCAATTACGTGTGCTGGGAACCTATGTTCGTTTGTCAGTTTGATTTCTAGGCACAATTTTAATTCCTATATAAACAAAATAAAATATGCAACATATTAAAACAAAAATGGCTGCTATTGCAAGATGTGTGTCCCCCTTCATGATTTCTTTTAGACTTACGCCTCTGCAAGCCACATCTGGTGTCACAAACTTTCAAGTGTCCCCCTCCTCCCCACGACATCTCCCGATCACCCCCCCACCCTTCAACAAAAAGGCACCAATGTAGGCCTCCGTAGGCCTCCGTGATTGCCTACTGGCGCGTGGCGGGCCATTTTGGTGGCTATAGGACCAGCAGTACCGATTTCGACATGCCTTATTGGAGCTGAAGGATCAAGAAAAGGCTGATCGTCGTAAATTTCTTCAAAGTTCAGTAATAGTTTATTTGTGGATACCATGGATTATTGAACCTCACTTTGTGTATTATGCTACAATGAAAAAAAGAATGGTTTCACCCTGTGACACTGCAGAGTCAGAAGCCATCACATGTGCAGGCATCATTAGGCTTCTACATAACATTGCAAAGGTTCTGTACATTTGTACAAATAATTGTCGTTAAGTGAACATTTTGAGTATAATCTTTGCTTGGGTTAATATTTGTGAAACATGAATTTGAGGTTTAAAAATTCTCATTGTGGGTTTCTGCAGCAAAGACACATTGATTAAAACTGATTACTCTGGAGTTAGGGCAAAGGCAACATTCGTTATATCTTTTTCGGTTACAGTAACGACAATGCGTCACCTTATATATATATATATATATATATGTGTGTGTGTGTGTGTGTGTGTGTGTGTGTGTGTGTGTGTGTGTGTGTGTGTGTGTGTGTGTGTGTGTGTGTGTGTGTGTGTGTGTGTGACGCGAGATGCGGAAGACGTGGCCTGGCTCATACGCCATGTTTGTTCTGTTCTGCACTTCTTCCTCATCTACTTCTCCTAACCATCCCTGCCTTCTTACGTCACACGATTCCCCCTCCCCCCGAAAGATGGCACCGTTTATAACCTACAAAAAATTGAAGAATCTAATAAACAGACAATGTCCAAATTCGCAGTATCACGTCCCGACAGAGTTCTACAGTCTCTTTAAATCTTCAAGCCCGAGGGAGCAGTCTGGTGAACTCTATAACAATTCTGGTGGGCGAGGCTGACTGTTGCGTTCCGGACAGAGCGGGATACACGTGGATACTGACAGCACTGCTAGAACTCTTGTTCGGGCTGACCAAGGTTGGAACGCCTTGTTGCATTGGCAGCTCAGATGTCGTCGGGGTTGTATTTTTCGCCGTGAATGGTGCAATCCTGATGCTTCTTGCTTGCGTGCTTCTCGACAGACTGTGATAGAGTGCCTGAGTGCTTGTGGTTTGCAAGCAGTGCTTCCGCGTCTTTCTCGGCGCTTTCTGTGGTGTTGCATTCGGCGGAATAGCAGGCGCTGGGAGCGTTTCTGGCGACTTTTCTTTAGTGTATGTTGATCACGACGCTCTTCAGGCCACAAGTATCCTGGCGATGTAGTTTTAGTTGTTCGTTGCCAATGTTGGTGTAGGCGTTTTAGCTGTTGGGGTTCCTCTTGTTGCTTTTCCTGGTATTGCTGATGTTGCACTGTCTGACGGGGTGGACTTCCTTTGGATCCACGAGCCCACTTTTCTTTGTCGGTTGACGTGACCAGTAAATAGTTCATACTTGTTAGGGTGTTTCGATTTGTGTCAGGCAATGAAGATAGTGCGCCAGAATTGGCAGAAATATCTGCTGAGGCTGTTGCAACGTCATTCTTGATGGATGTTTCTGGCACAGGGCAGTGCTTGAGAGTAGATCTTTCCGAGCCTCCTATGTGGTTTGGGCTCTCAGGTGGCTGGGAATTCGACAGCGACACTGCGGAAGGATCGTTTTGGTCATATTTTAATTGTGAATGACTGTCTTTCTGTGGAACGAACGATGCGAGCTCTTCTGGCGCATGAAACTGAACTGTAGGTGGCGGGCTTGGCTGTTGCGTTCTGGAGAGCACAACCATGCATTCGACGTGGAAAATGATGATGACACAGCCTGGATAGTGGCGAAAAACGAACAAGGTTGGGAGTCCTTGTAGCGTTGGAAGGTTGGACGTTGTATGCGCCGAATTTTCTGTCTTAGGTGCTGTATTTTGTGTCGTGGCTGAGACAGAAGCATTGCTTCCAGCTGGCGTCTGCCAGAACCGTAGTTGATGATACGGTGTCTGTGTTCCTGAACTTTGCAAATGGTAGCGTTCAGTCTGTTTCGTGGTTTTCTGTGGTGGTATCTCCGTTGGTAGGATTGTACATGATGCCTTGTTATCTGGTACAGAAGACTTCCTTGACGTTTCTTTCTACGAATATGGCTCAGATGTTGACTTGGTCTTTCCTTTAGTTGGTGTCGTTCCTGACGACCATCCTTAAGCCGCAAATCTGCTTGTGATCTTATTTTAGTTCATCGTAGTGCTTGATGTAACTGCCGTACTTTCCGGAGTTCTTTGAGTTCTTCATGGCACTGCTGATGTTGCGGAATCTGTCGAGGTGGTACTCCTTTAGTAACACAAGCCTGCTTTTCTTTGATAGTTGGTGTGACCAATAAATAGTTGGTAGTCGTTGGGTTGTCGTGATTCTCAAAAGAAAATGAAGGTGGCGCACTAGAATCGACATAAAAGTCTTTGGAGGCTTCTTCTGCACTGTTCACTACGAAGGGCTTTTGCGCATGGCAGCATACGGTGTTTGATGTGTTGTAGCCTTCTGCTTTGTTTCGACTGTCTAGTGTGTGTGCACCGCACGGTGATGAATGAACTCGTCTGGAAAGAGCATGGCTTGGCAGGGTATTCTCGTGAAGCGTCAGGTCCTCTACCGTGGTCACAGCGTACTTATGAAGCAAATGGTAAGCGATAGGAGCGCTTGAAGAGCCGGGTGATGGAAAACCGCGTGGTGGACCGCGTATGCGAGGAGAAGAATTAAGAGCATCAGGTTGGTGAGCAACGCCTCGCGTCATATCCTTGAGTGAGGACTTTCGAAATGCTGACTTTCGTGTAGAAGGGAGGCGCGCTTGATGGTAAGGTTTTTCCCAAAACACACATGGTCTTCTGAAAGTAAACGCATGTGCCACTTCGTCTTGTGGCTGTTGTCGATTCGCGTTGGGCTTTCGAATGCTTGAGGACTGCTTAGGGAATTGTCGATAGTGTGCGGTTCTCTCCAGATGGTCGGCAATAAGTAAGTCTTGTTCATAGTCGTTAAAACGAGTGAACATCTCTTCTTTGATCTTTTGCCATGACTCGTCATTTTCAAAGATGTGGGTGAGGTAAAACTTAAATGCCTCACCGGAGATGTAGTCAGTGAAGTTGATGATCATCTCCCGTTCCGACCAGGATGCAGCGGCGGCGTGGAGCTCGAATAGGTTGAACCAGTCCTGTACGGGTCCGTCGTCCGCTGATCCGGTGTACTTGGAGATGTCGAGGTCAGTTGATGGTTCTGTCATGGTGCCGGTAACTGAATGCGCCTGAGATCACCTCTTCTGTGGTCGATATTCAGTTGCGGCGTACTGCAGGTGGCTTCGGGAATGATGTGAGGTTGATGAGTGGTGGCCAGGTCTTCATCCTGTCGACTCGTGTGACGCTACGATGAATGGGAGACGTGGACTGGCTCATACGCCATCTTTGTTCTGTTCTGCACTTCTTCCTCATCTACTTCTCCTAACCATCCCTGCCTTTTACGTCATATATATATATATATATATATATATATATATATATATATATATATATATATATATATAACGTAGAGCCTTGAAGTGTTCCCTTTTTTATTAGAGTAACAAGTAACGTATTTAGTTACTTTTTACTGTAACGAATACAACACTAAATAGACCTACTAGAGAGATGTCGGCCAACACCGTCAGCTGTGGTTACGGTCCATAGGCTGGCTGTAAACATTACTTGGATATATTCCTTTGACCCAGCACGTTATAGTGAAGGGTTGCTCAACCATTGAGGATCTCGACCTTTGAGAAATACACAACAGCTTCTTAATAATATGCTTATCATCCAACCGAAGCGTGCACTTCGTTTCGCTAAAATTTACAGTCAACGTGAGTGCTGTCGTCACGCCATATGTTTTACGTAGAAACTTAGCCTACTCAAAATACCCAAACACGTCGATCCACCTAGAAACGCGTGGCTACCCGCTGACGGTTATGTATGAAAATAGTATCCACAGTGAAACCTGTCGCATCTGCTGAAATTTTATCGCAACATTATTATACTGGTACTTCGCTTGTATTTTTATGTAACTGCCTAGCGCAAAGGCACCGCCATTGTGGTTCAGTAGCTAAGGTACTCGGCTGCTGACCCGCAGGTCGCGCGATCGAATCCCGCCTGTGGCGGCTGCATTTTCGATAGAGGCGAAAATGCTGTAGGCCCATGTGTTCAGATTTGGGTGCATGTTAAAGAACCCCAGGTTGTCATAATTTCTGGAGTCCTCCACTTCGGCATCTCTCATCATCATATGGTGGTTTTGAAACGTTAAACATATTAACCACTTGCCTTGCGCAAAGCACGCTTGGCTGTCTGCGAAAATTCTAGATTATTTCAGAATCTTCTGATAAGCTTGAGACACCTACAATACGGATGATGTTCGACACCACGGGTATATATAGCGGCGTACCTTAACGCAGATCATATTACCGATGACCAATACTCTAATTACCGCTATCTGCGTAAAGCGTGAATTTCTAGTACTTTGTATTTTTCTAGGCACAAGTTCACGAAACAAAAAGTGTCGTCTTGAGCAACCGAAGTACCATATTCTTTGCCATCGCAACCACGTGGCAATATGGTGAGATGAGAACGGTGAAATGATTGATACAAAACAGTGAGATTGGGCGTAAGTACATGGCCAAGTTTTATTTAAGATGCGTATACCACAAGCTGTTTTCTTATATAGGACCAATGTGATGCGGATTTGTTAAAGTACTGTGAAGTTGAATGTCAAAAAAAGGAAGAACATGAGCTTAGAAAGAGACAGTGAAACGAAAAGTGATAGGTATCGACGTAAAGTTTGATCGGTCGTTCCCCGCCAAATGTCCAAAACATTTTGGCGACTATCTCAGGTGTATTCGAAAAAAATGTCGGGCTGATTTACTCCATTGAAATAAATCTATTTCCAAAATTTTTTCCAGAGAAAAATATTTTTGGTGACCTATATGTGACCGAAATTGCAGCTATAGGCTGGGCCCTATATTAAGTCCTAAATTAAAAGCATATTTACTGAGAGAGTCTATGTAGGCTCCATTTATTTTGCCGACCTATGGTTTCGAATATTTAAAACCTCCCACTATGGCGTGCCTTGGTGTCGTATTGACGTTCCGGCTTGTAAAGCCGAATGTTTTATTTTTCAAATTATAAAACTGTTTATATCTTCACCCCCTCCCCTCCCCGGCACTCGTTCTAGGGTTGGTCATTTGATAAACACCAGTCACATATCTTTAAAAAAATGCTTGGATATCAACTATTCATAACTCTCATTTAAGGATGTGGAAATGAAATGACGTCACTAAATTACCGATAAGGTGAAATATTAACTTTAAAAGCACAGGAAACGTGACTAAAAAGCTAATTCAATGCTAAAACAATGTAACCTGAACTAATAATGTCACCACACTTCTAAAACATCATGCAATGTATATTGCATACCTGCAAGGTGCAGTAATTCGAGCGCTTTTTGCAGTGAAATTTGGTCATTGAGGTAATCCCGTTCATGGTGGTGCTATTTCTGAATTTAACGTTTGAATATCTAACGAGGCATCAGGAGTCTCTTTCGGTGAAATTCGTTTTTTTTTGGCGATGTAAATGAGAATTTTATGCATTGTGCTGGCACGAAGTTTAATGTAGAGTTTAATGTAGATGATGTGTTTATACAGTACACCGTTCGACGACTGTGGTGAAATAGAAACAGCAATTTATGTTAATTCATGCTGCAAAACTCTCGTGATATGCTCCCAGAGAACAGAAGAATGCATAACGAAGTGCATTACTAACGAACAGAAGAATTAAATATTTCTCGGTCTTTTCATGTTGTTTCTGTAGTGCAATCTACAAACGTTCGTATTAAATGAGCATGACGGTACGAAGGCATGGAATTGGGTTCTGCAGCATGTTGTGACACATGTGCCACTCCAAGTCACCTTTATTACATGACATCGGAATCCACACTGAGCTTGATCTATGATTATGTACCTAATCAACAGAGAATAGGAGCTAAGTTCCGGATTCATTATTAATGTGGCCTCAAAGACGAGAAAACAGCGCGATTCGCGAGCAATTGAGCGCCCGTTCTCTCTATTCGGTTGAACTGCTCGTGCCCTGAGATGCCACTTCATTTTCTTCTTGAATAAATGTGGTGATTGGGAAAGTTGTGAGCGCCAAACAAGACGTTAACAAGAACGAGAGAGACAGGACGGATGCTTGTGAACGTCGTGTGGAACCATTAGTTTGCGCTCGAAATTTCCCGATAGCAATGCGCCATCTGGCTGAATTTCAAGTTTTGTTAAAATGTAGCAATGGCACAGATCATGGGTTTTTGTCATGTCATTTGCTACCATTTAAACAGTGGCTGCATAATTTAGGGTACCATGAAAATTGTCGCGGCCATATTTCAAGAAGGAGGGAGGCAGAAACGCACCGTTCATGCCATACGTGATCCTTCATCACTCGTGCAAATAAATATATTCAAGCTGTAGCGTGATTAAAGAATTCTGTTACTTCTAGGCAATCAGAGAGGCTTTTAATTCTCGAGTCTCTTTATGAGATATTGCTGCCATCTTTTTCGAACAGGCCTGCAGTTCTGTTGTACCAACATAGCAACACCCATGTTTTTGAAGATTTTTTTTTCATTCCCATCCAAAAACGTTTCCGTTCATAGTCATTTCTGAGGCGCATAAGAACTGAATTCCTGTCGTTCGTCATCTGTCGTTGCGTTCGTCTAGTATACACTGCAAAAGGCTTTATAGCAAAATCGTTTTGTATGTTCAAGTTCATCGTACCCAATTTTTTGCGCTCTTAGTTCACTTCAAGGAATGCAGAAAGACTACAAAACAACGCAACGAGCTCTACACCGTGCCGTCGGGACTGGTATGCATGGCGCAAACAGGTTGCGAGTGGTCTCGCAGTGTTCTGCCATTGCGCTCCGTTCGCTGTTCCCAGAGCTCAAGTTGGGTCGAAAGGCGCCGTCGTTGCGGCGCCATTTGTTGTCATGTTTCCCGCGTCTTTTCTTATACACAGTATTCTGCGAATAAATGCCTCTGTGTAGCCGCTGGTGCTGAAGTCACGGATTACATTTTTCCATCCTTCCCCAGCTGTGGGGACAATTGGTGGTTGCATTATCGGTTATTTCTTTATTTATTTTAGTTTTCTTGTTTAGCTAGTTTTCTGTATTCTTGCCCAAGAAAGGTGATCTAGAACATTTTTTTCTTGTGGGAATGACCATAGGTATGTGCGTATGTGGTTGCAGCTCCACATTTCCAAGTCGCGCGATTCGGTCTGCCCTGCCAACGACCCCTGTTCTCTTTCTGCTATAGCAGCCATGGCCGTCACGTTCTTCCAAATCTTCTCCTCCTACCTACTTCTAAACTCTTTTCTCCGCTCCCCCCCCCCCCCCTCCCTTCAAGCCACTGAGCCCTGCTCTCGCAAGGAAAGATAGCGTCTTTTTCCTTTTCTTCAAGCACAGATTCATCCATTCGGGGGAAGCTTGCTTGCCTTAACTGGTTTGGAAAGTAGGTAAGGTTCGTGGAAAGTCACCTCACCCTGAGCTGCCGAGCACAAAGCAAAGCTTAGCCGGGAGTCATGAGAAGACAAGGAGATTACACAGCAAGACAAAAAGAGATGATATTTTACCTAATGGATTATTGCGAAAGCCAGTGGGGAAACCCTTTCCTTTACCAGAATCCCCACTTCTATTCGTACATTGAAGTAATGAGAAAAGTCCAGCCAAAATATATTTTAAAAAACCGACGTTTTGAAGCCAATCTCTCACCCCTGAGGAAGAAGCCGAACCAGCTTCAAAACATCAGGATTTTTTCCCCCTAAATATATTTTGGTTGGAGTTTTCACTCCTTCTGTTTCTATCCAAAACAGGCAGACTTGTGTCGAACGTTCAACCTTTGATTCCAGTCGTACGTTATATCCTCGCTGCTCCGACAAACCCCCTCACCCTGAAACATTTAGAGAAGGAATGACAGGTGCACAACCATAAACAGCCCCTCTTCTTTCTTGGACCCTTATAGCTCTGGTGTGCGTGTGCGGGGGGGGGGGGGGTAGAAAGATGAGTACTGACGGAAAAAATGTTGCATCTTGTTTTTTTTGTTGTTGCAGCAGGTAGCTAATATTCTAGTCATAATTTTCTTTT
Source organism: Rhipicephalus microplus (assembly GCF_043290135.1). NCBI lineage: Eukaryota > Metazoa > Arthropoda > Arachnida > Ixodida > Ixodidae > Rhipicephalus > Rhipicephalus microplus. The sequence goes on along the minus strand of NC_134700.1, from coordinate 12,567,454 downwards.
TGAGAAAGCAGCACACAATACAACACAATCATGCCCGCCTAAAAAGACGCAAACACAGGCGCTGTATTGCAATTGATGTCTTATTGTCGCAAGACTAAGCTTATGTAGGATAACGCGTACATGTGCACTAACACCAGTGAATACAATGAAGACAGTTTTTCTTGCAGTGTTCTTCAGGAAGACTTGATGAATGATGAACCATGAATGTACCTTACATGATTCGAAACTCGGGACAGGTAACAAACTTTTTACAGAATGCAACCCTGTCAAGTCATGGTTCTAAGTTTTTCTGCTGACAAATATTTTTTTATTACAGCATTCCGCACAATGACCAAATTACAAGCATGGGCGAATGTATTGACCAGCATAGTATCACCAAATTTCAAAATAGCACAGGTTTTTTACAGCAGCCAATTCATGTGGTACTCATCGTATAAGTGCTATCAGCGCGCATGTGCCTGTTGCGGAAATTGCGTGTGTGAAGAAGAAGATGTGCCTGCTCGTGCTTCGGTCCGTTGCTGTGCCGATCGCTGGACGCTTCTTCACGCTGTCTCGTCACTGTCTTTAACGGCTAATAAACCTTTTCAAACGTGTAATGTTAAGTTTCTCTTTATATAATAGTTAGAGGCACGGGAAATAACTTGTTTTTGTATGTTGAAAGCTATTATGTATATTTTTTTCTAGGTTGCTTGGTAAATGCAATTCTTTCACATGTGTTTTTTAATGGTGCTTCTTCGACGTTTATTGTACGAGCCGAAACAAGTCGAATATCGCTCATTTTTGGTCTGAGTGCGTCTGTTTTAGAAACATTTGGAGAGTCTATGAGTCCGAGTGAGTCCTTTTCAGGGAAATTTTGTTGAGTCTGAGTCTGCCAGAGTTATATTTTTGTTTTATTTTGGTGAGTTTAAGTCCGAGTGAGTCCGCTTGAGGAACGTTTTGATGAGTCTAAGTGTGAGTGGGTATATTTGAGGAAAGTATTAGTGGATCCGGCTGACAAAAACATCGGTGAGTCTGAGTCCAAGTGAGTTTATTTAGAGTGAAATTTCGTTAGTCTCAGTCCGAGTGAGTCCAAAGCAAAATATTTTTATATATGGTTATTGAGTTAGTCTGACTGAGTTCTATTGACTGAGTGACTGAGTGACTGAGTGACTGATATGACTGAGTTCTATAGCCTGACTGAGAAAGAAAAACCCCAGTGAACACGTGTATAAATTAGGATCGTCTTCTCTCACACAGGTTGACAGTTATAAGTACCTCGGCGTTACGCTAACAAACAACTTATCAAGGAACATGCACATAAATAATATTTGCTCGTCTGCCTTTCGGAAATTATGCTTCTTAAGATATAAGCTCAGAAATTCCCCTCCAAACGTAAAGCTTCTTAGTTATTTCACTTTCGTTAGGCCGAAGCTGGAGTATGCGAGTATCGTGTGGGACCCCCATACTAAACAAAACGTTAAAAAACTTGAAAGGATTCAGCGGAAGGCCATTCGGTTTGTTTATTCTAGGTTTTTGCGAACGGACTCCCCCACAGACCTAATGCTAGCTGTAGTGAAGAAGAGGAGCTTCAGCGGCATTTCTCGGCGCATCAGGGGCATCGCCATCAGCATAAGCTCGTGCTTGCTGCGCTTGGCCGGACGCTGCTGACTGCTTCGCTTTCTGCGTTCTGCGCTGCAAATAAACCCCGTTACAAGTGGTGGAGGTGCTGGGTAGTGAAGTCAGCAGGTGGCGTAATTTGGTGAATGCATCGTCGCATGCTGGTGACCAGGTGGAAAGGTCCTTGTCGCCGCTAAGAAGGTCCGTAAGGGGCGCACATATGGAAGCAAAATTTCTAATAAAGCGTCGGAAGTATGACGACAAGCCGACAAAGCTTCTAAGTTCCTTCAAGTTTTTTGGCTTCGGAAAATCGGCGACTGCTCGAAGCTTGGCGGGGTCGGGAAGTATGCCGTCCCGCGATACGACGTGGCCAAGAATGGTGAGCTGCCGAGCACCAAAACGACACTTCTTGAGGTTGAGTTGAAGGCCGGCGTCGGTGAGACGTGTGAGGACGTGCTCGAGACGATTTAAATGGGTGTCGAAATCGGTGGAAAAGACAACTACGTCATCGAGGTAGCATAAACATGTGTTCCACTTGAGGCCTCGTAAAATAGCGTCCATCATTCTTTCAAAAGTGGCTGGAGCGTTACAAAGGCCGAAAGGCATAACGGTAAACTCGTATAACCCATCAGGTGTGACAAATGCTGTTTTCGGTCGGTCAGATGCTTCCATAGGAACTTGCCAGTATCCAGACCGTAAATCCAGCGAAGAAAAATATTCTGCTCCCTGCAAACAGTCAAGGGCGTCGTCTATTCGAGGTAACGGGTAAACGTCCTTGCGGGTGATCTTGTTTAAACGTCGATAATCCACACAGAACCGAATGGAGCCGTCCTTCTTCTTAACAAGAACGACCGGTGACGCCCAGGAACTGTTAGAAGGCTGTACAATACCCCGCTGGAGCATGTCAGCAACCTGGTCGTCAATAACACGGCGCTCCGACGCTGAGACTCGGTAGGGGCGCTGCCGTAGAGGCGTATGGCTTCCTGTGTCAATCTTGTGAGATATGTTCGATGTGCGACTGAGGCCAGAAGCGTGGCTGTCAAAAGAAGTACGAAACTTTTGCAGCAAGTTCACTAACTGGCTTCGTTCTGACGAAGACGTTGCGACATCGATGGAGCGGTGGAAAGCGTCAAGGAGTGACTGGTCAACAACAGAGTCAGAAATGAGTGCGCTGAGGTCCGTAGAAAGTAAACTAGATGGAGCGTCAAAAATGTGACGGGCGTCGATCGGATGCACGTGACCGAGACATTCACCATAGAATAAAGGTAAAGGCCCTTCTAGCGTATTGTACACGAGCATCTTCGTGACGCCATGGTGGAGAGTAAGGAGAGCAATGGGCAGTGGAGAACATTTCCGTTGAATGAACAGGGCAGAGGGCGTAAATACAACATCACCGTCGGAAATAGCGTCACACGACACTGTCACCAGCAGAGAAGAGCGCGGTGGTACGGTGGTGTCGTCGGAAACAAACAGTTTATAACACGGCAGGGAGGCTTCGACAGCGTCAACATCAGGAAGTGCAGATAGCTCAAGTTCAGCGCGACAGCAGTCAATGACGGCATTATTATTCGCAAGGAAGTCCCAGCCGAGTATCATGTCATGGGAACACGAGGGCAGCACTACGAATTCGACGATATACACAATCCCTTCGATGACGACTCGTGTGGTGCAGGCTGCGAGAGGTGTTACACTTTCTGCGTTAGCCGTTCTAAGAGAGAGGCCGGATAATGGTGTCAGAACTTTGCGGAGTTTGCGGCATAGGTTCATGGACAGGACGGATAGAGCGGCTCCGGTGTCAACAAGCGCCATGACGACGATACCATCGACTGACACTTCAATGACGTTAGCTGGACAGGGGCGAGGACTTGTGCATGGCGACGGGGACGCAGTTCGTGCCTCGGGAACTGCGGCCGTTAGTTTTCCTGGTCGGTGGGTCCGGAACGGCGACGCATAGGGGAAAGCGAACGTCGACGTGGAGATGGGGAGCGGCGGGTCGGGCCGTGTGGACGATCAGAAAGAAAGGAAGTGGAAGGAGGGCTTGAAGGCGTAGACGAAAACTGAGGGTCGAAAGAGGGCATTCGTCGAATGTTCTGGGCAGCCTGGCGACGACGACAATAACGTGCCACGTGGCCAACACCACCACAAGAAAAACATATGGGACGGTTGTCGTAGGTCCGCCATTGGTCGGAGTAGACTCCGACTTGCGGCTGGGGGGCAGAAAACTGCGGCCGAGGTGGTATCTGCATAGGCGGTGGTGAATAGGTCGGCGGTGAATAGGTCGGCGGTGAATAGGTCGGCGGCGAAAAGGGCGGCGGCGAATACATAGGCGCTGACTGGAACACAGGCTGTCGAGGTCGAGCAACGGCTTCGGCGTACGTGAGAGGTGCGGCGACTGGGGGAGGTTCACGGGCGGGAGGAAGAACTTGTGCGACCTGGTCTTGAATGAAGTCGCGGAGTGTAGACGGCGATCTGCGTGGTTGATCGGGTACACAGGACATCAAAGAGAGGGAAGGAATAATAATATTCCTTCCCTTCAGGATCGTAGAAAGAAGTCCCGCCTTGATTTTCTGTCTCTTTTATATAATCGCAAACTTTCCCTTGATCCAACCCGTTTTCTTTCTCCATAAACGTTAAAAAACTTGAAAGGATTCAGCGGAAGGCCATTCGGTTTGTTTATTCTAGGTTTTTGCGAACGGACTCCCCCACAGACCTAATGCTAGCTAATAATATTCCTTTCCTTCAGGATCGTAGAAAGAAGTCCCGCCTTGATTTTCTGTCTCTTTTATATAATCGCAAACTTTCCCTTGATCCAACCCCTTTTCTTTCTCCATTAAACACAAGACCGACAAGACATCGCCAACCAAATGCACTAACTCCGTACTTCGCAAGAACGGACACTTTCAAATTTTAATTTTTTCCACGCACCATTTCAGACTGGAACCAGACAATCGAAAGTAGTACTTGCGATACTGAGTAACTGTGCACTGTTTTTTTGTTTTGCGTGTATTGTATTTCTCTTTGCATTACACCATGCCCTCCTGCTTGGACTGAAGTGTGGTCCGCAGTATGTACTAAATCAAAATAAATAAAATTTATTTTGCCAACCTATGCCGTACATGGGATCTTTCCGTATTTCACAGAGTGTAGTGTGAATGTTGTGTGCGAAATTTATGATAACCTTGCTCGTTTGAATGGCGAATTTGGTTTTCATGTTAAGCAATATCGTTTGTGCCTGGTGTTAAAAGCTGAACAATATTGCTGCTATTTTTCTGTCATACAAGCATCCAGAAATCTTGCGGAAATGTTCTGTTTGCATTTCTTCCAGGTAGCGGCGCAAGGGGTAAGCACGGTGGAGCTGGAGCTCTCCCCCCCCCCTCAATTTTCACTCCCCCTATTGCCCCCCTCAAGAGGGAACATAGTCACAACACAATGGCTATGTTCGCTGCCTCCCTGCCCACCCTTAAGGAACTCACTTATCATGGGAGCCCCATCGGTAAAATAATCCTGATGCTGCCCCTGATTTATTTCTTTCTGTTGTTGCGCTATGCATAAATACCTGAGTAAGAAAATGCTTGCTCTGGGGAGAGTATATTATGCCTATATTTTTAGGAGACTAGAGTTTTTTTTGTGAGAAAAAAATACAGGCTTATGAACATCGTAATTTGGGTCCACATTGAGACGAAGTTTACACCACATGGGGCTCCAAGTGAAAATTAACTTTATACCTCAATCTAGAGCAAACAAACAGCTTTACGTGGCAAGTGTTATCACTTGGCTATTCCACGCCATCTCTCCAAACCTTGGCGCTCGACCATTAGAGATTAACCTTAAAAAACGGAGGATCATCTATTTATAGAGCAAGGGGTTTTCCCGTGAAATGTTTCTTCACATATATTTTTCAGTACCGTGAGACGCATGCGAATTGTTTTCGCAAAGCTTGAAGCTTGACTCGTAAAGTGTATTGCCAAAAAATCCGTTCTAAATTCTCAGTAAAATTTTTACTAACTCACTCGTATAATAAAATAGAGAAAAGTTTGTCCAATCACACAGGGGTGTCCTTTTAACTTGAAATATTTTCACGAACCCTTTCATAGGTGTTTATTGCTGCCTTAAGGAAGAGAAATATGGCCCATATTGGATATTTTTTTCATAGACGGATAATAGTAAAATGAAATAGATTGTATTAAAAAATCGTCGAGTAGTTTTCCTGGAGGCGAAAAATATTTTTAAATGTACGTAATGCAAAATAGTGTGTACAACTGGCGACAAAATAGGCTAAAAAATCTTTTTTTTTCGCTCATAAGTACCATTGACGTGGTCTAAGTAAAAATATACTGAACAGTTGATTTAGTAGTGATTTTCATTGCGTACTGACTGAAAGCTTTTGTTTACGTTTTGCTTTAGGTGAGAAAATTATACTATAGTTATCTTCGGCTTCTCTAGGTTATCTGTGTGCTTGCACGTGTCCATGCCTTGGAACAATGTATCCTAGCATGAAGTACACGCTGCGTGGAAACGAGGAGCATTTAGAGGACATATTGAGCTTTGTTCGGGCTTATTGGAGTGATTTATTAGAGAGTATTAGCTTGGTTCGATCAGAATGCGGAAAATCAAGACGCCGATTTATTAAAAGGTTGAATGTTAGAAAGCTGAACAATTTGAATGCCATAAAATTGAAGCACCCAAAACAACGAACGCTGGAAAATCAAAGTGCTCGAAAGACATATCGCCGAAAATTCCTTGAACCATGCACGCGAATACCCCCGATTTGTAGGGAAATGGACGAATATGTGGCGGGATATGTTCCCAAAAAGGAAAACTAATACTTTGTTGCAGTTGTGGTTATGTTTATGTGTTTGACAAGAAGGTGTATTCTAGGCACTATTGGAGGTGCGAGAAGTGAGGAGACTGCAACTCCAGAGTGGCTACCGACCTTCCTGTAGAAGGTACTCACATGGAAATCTCGAAGAAAGTGATCTACGAGAGCCATGCACTTTCAGCTTATTGCTACCATGAAGAGGAAGCAAGCCAGACTCGAAGATATCGTCAAGGGAGGCACAATCCCGCCGTTTACAGAGCAAGAATCAAGGGTTACGCAAATTCGCTTGATGCTGCTCTGGGCAACCCGGACAATGACGTTTCAAGTTTTCGACAACGAATTGCACACAAGCTGTTTGCGATAAGCAAGAAATCACTATGATGTGCGATTGGAGGTGAAAAAGTATATAGTTTGCTATTTGTATGAAGGCTTGAGATAAATGTAAAGGGACGACTGCAAATGAGGACGAAAAAGTGGGCTGGCGTAACCTCTAATTTACCTAGATACTTCATCTTCCAGTGTAGCTAGGTGATGCAGACATCTTGATATTTCGGTTTTTGGATGGTTCGGTGTTTTGATTTTTTGACATTTTACACTGTTGGTGTCTTGTATGATCGGCTTTTTGATTTTTCGGTGTTCTAAATTTCGGCATTCCAATAGTTCGTCCTTTTAATTTTCGGCGTTTCGAGCGCCACATTATCGTAGCTTTAGTCATAAAAATACGAACCCTACCTGGGTGCATTTAAACCACGTGCAGCTCTCCGCTTACTAGGAAGTGATACCAATCTGTGCGACAAAAGCAAAGAATCCATGAAAATAAAAAAAGTGTTGCATGGCAGAGAGGGTGATTCTTAAGAAAGAAAGGAAGAGAAAAGTGAGCCCCCTAACTGTCTGCTTCACTGAGCGACACCTCAACAGTAGCTCACAAAGGATGGGGGTGAGGAGGGATAAAAAGGGTAGGATTGAGGTGTAGAAAAGAGGAAGAGACGTGAGGTGGTAAGCCAGAAGGAGCGACAACAAACCGAAGGGATAGGAGAGATAGGAAAGATGGAAACACGGTCACAGGAGTCCGAGCATGGGTCACCACTTGCGAGGGCTCTTGTCGGCGTCAGTAGATGGCGTAGAGCAAGTCCAGTCGGTCAGAGCTACACTGTCGCCGAAGGTCGTCGGCGTCAGGAGGTGACGTAGGGCGAGCCCAGTCGGCCAGAGCTACGCTGACGCCGGAGATCGCGAGGGCACAACCGGTCGGCACGGAATCCAGCAAGCGAGTCGACTCGCATGGCAGAGAAGCCACAGTTATGAACTAAGTCAATAGTATTTGAGCAACCATGTTTAAAAACCCAGTAATCGTGTGTTGGTTTATAATTGCAACTTATCTGTCGCGAAGCATACCTTTTTATTTCGTGGATTCTTTGATCGTTGTGCTCTATCAATTTATAAATCTTTGGGTTTAATTAACGAGGTGCTTGACACGTCGGTGTCAAGCACCTCGATAATTCAACGAGGCGCACTCGTTGAATTAACGTCAACGTGGCGCACTCAAAAAGTATTAGGATTCCTCATTGACTAAAGCTATTACTTGCACGGAAATAATTGGAATAAGTACTTAGAGAACTCGATATGCTGTCTAGACGATTCTCGCGTCCGCTCAGCTTGCACCTAATGCTAGGATGCATTGCTTAAAGTATAAACTAACCCCCTTTATGTAAACACATGCGAGAATTGAGATTAGTAGAGCGCCAATTCAAAAATATTTTTCTGACTAAAACAAAAAAATTTTTGAAAACTTGCAGTCGGTACACAGGGCAGGCTAATGCGCTGTTGGAATATTTCTGTCTGGACACATCTATGTTAAATTTAGAACCTGATGCGGCACGTCATTGGCTCAACACCTTTCTACAGAACACCACAGTCTCGATGGGGATGGTCTACACGTCCTTCAGTTAGCATAAGTGGTCTCTTACAATGTACTTTACTTTCCCAAGTGTGTCAGGTGTATAGTCTTATATGCAGCCCCCTAGAATAGGTTTTTTTGATGGACTCATTGAAGAAGAGATGCAAGAAGGTTTTATTTTTGTAAAAGCACCGAATAGCAGATTGGCTCTACTTCCGCGTGTTCCACATAGCACCACTCAGTGAATAGACAGACGCCATGATGAGAAATACCAATGGGCAATGTGGTTTAACCCAACACCCTCAAGACTAGAGGGTTTCGTTATACTCACTTTCAAGTGACTAGTGTTACTATAGGTGCAGCCAACACCTGCCGTACAGACAATAGCATAGAGGCTTTTGCGTGCTGTCTTCGCACTCGCTATGGTCAAGAGTTATATGCAACATCTGTGCACCCGGCCCCAGTGCATAGACCGGGGTTTCAGCAAAAATTTGTCGCATCTTTTAATCAAAATATGCTGGAGGAAAAATGTCTGGTGATCGAATGCTTGGTAGTCTGTAGGAAATCTTGTCACTGCGTTGATATGGCTTAGTGTACATCATTCCATAGAAGCGGCCGCGGGGCTTAATATTCGCGAACCATGGACAAGTGCAGGCAGAAAACATGTACTCCCATGTGCGAACTTAGTTTAAAAAATGTTAAAGTGATTTCCTTTTTTTGGCACATCATTCAGAAGTATCAATTCCAGAAGTCATGCTCGGCGAATAAATATTTGTAGTATTTTAACCCAAATATATGCGACTAACAACCGCCTCATACCTCAGCTATATATTGAAAATATACTAGAATTACAAGACTTTCAAAGAAAAACAAGCTATCGCATACACTGCACGCCTTCTTTAGTAGATGCACGTTAGGTACGTCATTGTGACCACTTCCATTTCCCTCTAGGAGTGAAACTGTGCGTCCTCGTGTGCGTGTGTCTGTAGAAGATGTTAAGATCGGCCTCTCTGGCTCGGGGCCACTTGGACGCGGGAGACGATTGCAGCTAAGCCTACCCTAATTTGTTCCGTGTTAACGCTCTCGAGGTGCAGTCATACTTCAATTTACTGGCAGCAGCGGCATCGCATGAGCGTCATCTAAACCTGAATCCTCTGTTTTACGCAGCCGTCCTTGTCTGTGGCTGTTTCTTCGGTGATCATCTTCGTGGTGCTGTGCGGCCGATTAGCTCTTTTGGACAGCGCTGAGTCGCCCACGTGGGTGAATCTGCGACTGCGCAGCCTCTTAGTGCTGCGTCGCTGATATCGGCAAGTCCACCGCTGGAGATCGCTGCTATCGCGGCGACACCCTATAAACAAGCCGGCATTGACGCCCACTCTTCACTGGCAGCAGCGGCATCGCATGAGCGTCATCTAAACCTGAATCCTCTGTTTTACGCAGCCGTCCTTGTCTGTGGCTGTTTCTTCGGTGATCATCTTCGTGGTGCTGTGCGGCCGATTAGCTCTTTTGGACAGCGCTGAGTCGCCCACGTGGGTGAATCTGCGACTGCGCAGCCTCTTAGTGCTGCGTCGCTGATATCGGCAAGTCCACCGCTGGAGATCGCTGCTATCGCGGCGACACCCTATAAACAAGCCGGCATTGACGCCCACTCTTCACTGGCAGCAGCGGCATCGCATGAGCGTCATCTAAACCTGAATCCTCTGTTTTACGCAGGTATTCCGACGTCAATTTTTTTCTCTTGTTAATTTTTCACTGCTGCTGCTGCTGCTGCCATCAAGTGTATCTTTTCTTCTCGCTTTTTTTTTTTTTTTTTTTTTTTTCCTGAGTGTGTTTCTTACTTGTACCATGCCGACGAATGCAGAACTGTCAAAACAAGTTGAGGCGTTGGAAGACAAGTTTAACAATATAGCTAAAGGTACAAGTGAGCTCATCTTTGGTAAGATCCTGCTGAGAATGAAGGAATCTGGGATCGACGTTGTTGAACTTAAGAGAGAAGTTGACTCGCTGAGTTCCAGTGTTGAGCATTTGAATGGACTTCTTGAGGATATGCGGTGCAAAAATTCTGCGTTGTCCGATGAAAATACGCAACTCCGATCCCAGAACCAATCATTGACCCGCAGGGTCGAGGAGCTTGAGCAGTACTCTCGTCTCAGCAATGTCGAGATCAAGGGCATTCCATGTACCCAAGGAGAAGACTGTGTTGAAATCCTGAAAACAGTGGGGGACAAAATTGGTTGTCCCATTTTGCCCTATGATCTCGATATTGTTCATCGCGTGCCTACCCGATCCATTGACAAGAAAAACATCATTGCTCGATTTTGTTCTAGAACCAAGAAGGCCGATTTTGTTAGCAAAGCGCGTAAAGCCAGGCTCTGTCTTAGTGATATAGGGTTGTCTAGTCAGTCCAAATTTCCCGTATTTGTAAATGAGCATCTCACTGCCTGTAACAAGACTCTCTTCTCCAAAGCTCTTTCATTGAAAAAAGAAAAAAAATGGTTGTTCCTGTGGACTGACAACTGCCAAATTAAGGCCAGGAAAACAACTACTAGTAAAGTTCTACGCATTCGGGACGAATCTGACCTAAACAAAATAGTATAAAGCTGTTTGTTCATACTTTGGATAGTACAATCATGGCTTCCGTACTAAAACCAGATCAATTGCACTCTTTTCTGAATGGATTTCATTCCATTATTCACTTTAATGCAAGAAGTCTTCATAAACGGTTTGACATCATTGACGGTTTCCTCACTTCACTTTCTTGTTCATTTTCAATGATTGCCATCACTGAAACTTGGTTGTCTGACGATGACAAAAATCTATATTGCTTTCATAACTTTAATTCTGAATACTGCAACAGAATAACCAGTAATTACGGTGGTGCTGCCATATTTGTTTCTTCTGGAATAGCTTATCGAAGAAGACATGACCTATTCTTAACCGTTGATAACTGTGAGTCTGTTTGGGTTGAAATAGATAACTGCTTTTTGACTGGTGACAATAAGAACCTCATATTTGGTTGTGTTTACCGTTCTCCTTCATCACCAATTAGTGATTTCTGTACTAATCTCGACCATATTTTGCATAAAATTTCAATAGAAAATAAAAATGTTGTCATAATGGGTGATTTCAACATTAACTTACTAGATGAAGGATCACCCATCTGTATCAACTATACTAGTCTGCTTCATGGTTACGGATATGATTGCCTGATTGACGCTCCCACGCGTGAAGATTTTTCAGGCTCATGTACACTCATCGATCATGCTCTCTCTAATTTACTAGACCCACCAGAGGCAAAAGTTTTACACATTGACATCAGTGATCATTACCCCATCATCCTACGCTTCAATACTAATGCTCGACCGCATTCCTTTTCTCACACAAGATATGTGCTGGACAAAGAAAGTTTTAAAACGGCTGTTGCTAACACTAACTGGACTGAAATTAAGTCAATAATCAACCCACAGAAAGCTTTTTCTAAATTTCTTTCACTGATTTCAACGCATTTAATGAAATTCACTTTCAAAACAAAATGTAAAAAAATCATCGCTTTCTCTCATAATCCATGGCTTTCGCAACAGCTATTAACAGAAATGCGCAAACGAGATAACTTGTATAGAAAAACTAAAAAACAACCTTTTAATAAGAACTTAAGTGCCCGATATAAAATCTTCTGCAATGCTCTTAACTACAAACTTAAAACTGCCAAAAGACTTTATTTTGAAGAAAGAATCCAACATGCTTCTAGCACTAAAAAGAAATGGGAGATTGTGAACTCTTTTTTAAACAGGAACTCGAGACAAGACGAGGTACGTCGAATTATAATTGATGGAGTAGAATATGATTCCCCTTCAGAAGTAGCTGAGGCTTTTAGCAACTTCTTCTTCCCTGATAATACCAATTCTCCTACAGAAAGCATTAATACTTCTCGCTTACCCCACTCATTCTTTTTATTTCCTACAATACCGGATGAAATAACTGATGTTATTCGTAATTTAAAAATGACTAGTGCTGGCATAGATGAGATCCATCCTGCTAACATAAAATCTATTGTGCATATAATATCAGACATTCTTTCATTTATTGTTAATTTGATGTTCAAGAATGGTGTATTCCCTTATGAATTGAAGCGTGGCAAAGTTATCCCTGTTTTTAAAAAGGGGGATAAATCATTACTAAACAACTACCGTCCTATTTGTATTTTACCATTCCTTGGAAAAGTGGTTGAGAAACTCATTGAGACACGACTAACTAAATATCTTTCCAAGTTTAACATTATCTCTTCCTCTCAGTTTGGTTTTCGCCATGGCTACTCAACAGAGATGGCGCTTATCCATCTTACTGATCAGATAAAAAAATTAATAGACGAAGGATGCCTAGTTGCCTCAATATTCATCGATCTAACAAAAGCATTTGACAGCATAAATCATAATATTCTGTTCACTAAACTGGAGTCCATTGGCATTTGCGGCCCTGCTCTTTCATTACTAAAAAGCTACTTACACAACAGAGTTCAAGTTGTTTCTATTTCCAACGTCTATTCCCGACAGCGAACCACTAACATTGGTGTGCCCCAAGGCTCCATTTTGGGGCCACTTCTGTTTTTGATTTATATTAATGATTTGCCCAAGTGTCTGTCTTCATCACAATGCATTTTGTACGCCGACGATACCACCATATTCACCTCTCATAAAGACATCTCATCTCTTGTAACCATTTTGAATGCTGACTTAGAAAGTATTTTCAAATGGTGTAATACTAATATGTTGTCTATTAATGCTTTTAAAACCAAGTTTGTTGTTTTCACCTCACACCAGCGGAATGTAACATCAGCACCTAATATTACTTTTGGCCCCCACTCTATCTCTCCTTGCTCATTTTCTTCCTTCCTTGGCATCCTTCTAGATTGCAATTTAAAATATCAGAGACATATTGCTCACATAAAAAAAAAATTAGCATATGGTATAAGAGTCTTGGTCAAAACGCGCCCGTACTTCTCACGCAGCACATTACTATCCCTCTATCACTCTTTCGTACATTCTCATTTTACCTACGGTATAACATGTTGGGGCAATACTTACAATACTCACATTTCGTCTCTTCAAATCGTCCAAAATCATGCTATTCGACTAATTACATCCAGCCCACGTTTTTCTAATGCTAAATCTTTACTTCATGAAAATAACATCCTTACTCTCACTGAACTTACTAAATTCAACCTTGGCATTTTTTTCTACAGACTTCTTAATAATCAACTTCCCCCTACCATTTTTCCGTCTTCTGATCTTGTTATTTATAGTAATACCCGATTTGCACTAAACAACAACTTCCTTCTACCCAGTATACGTACTAATTATGGCAAACAAACTGTTAAATTCACTTCTATCTCATTGTGGAATACTCTTCCACTTAACATAAAATCTATCAGTTCATTTCATCAATTTAAGAAACAGTATAAATTGTATTTGCTTCATGCGGACTAACCATAAGACTTACTGCTTGTTTATTTGACGTATGCTTTTGTTTGGTCTGTTTTTTGTATTTCTTTTTATTTGTTTTTTTTATTTCCTTTTATTATTTAGTTTTGTATATTGATTGTTAAACTGTTCTATCGCTTTTTTTTTTTTTCTCTATTTTTTATGCGTTCAGTTGTACGCTTTGATTTATACTTACGCTCCTGTTGCTTAAATGTGTTTAATAACTCATTGCATTTGTACAGGAGGTCCCGATACAGTCACTTGACTATGGGACCTCCTTCTGTATACTAAATTCCTGTCACTTGTACCGAATTTTATTAATAAAAAAATTTTCTGATTCTGATTCTGAATTTCTTCAACACAACACGACAGTCATAATTGGAATTCTTCAGGGCTGTTGGCTCCCCCCGTCAAAAACTCTTTGGACACGCCTGACTGACTAATGGCCTAGAAAGAGCTGTTGGAAATCGAGGCTGCTTGATTTGTTTGACATGCCAAGAGACGCGCTGAACAATTAGCCGAGAGCTTGAGATCCATCGTCAGGTATGTTTCCACGCTCTGTGGTGCTTTCAAGTCTTCCATTCCCAGAGCCTGTAGCCTGCCTAGCACTGCAGACCCTATTCTGCGCGTGCGATGCAATGTTATTGCACTCTGCTGTGACCTATGTTGTGCTTCTCCCTCGCCATATGACGAACTGAACGTGCACACTCTCCCTTTCCTGGGTTGAAAAGAAGGCAGTGTTCGAATTTCTCTCTCTTTCTCCCTCTCTCGTTTTTTTATCATTATACGCTGTGCCGTGCTCCCTGCTGGGCTGCAGAAATTAAGCGCCTTCATCTAACCGCTACTCGCCCCCCCCCCCCGTTTGGGGGACGGAGATGAAGACGACAATTTCTTTGGACTGCCCTCGGCACTGCGCCGTGCTCCCGACCAGAATGCAGAAATTAGGTGCCTTTCTCCTCTTCTAACCACTACCACCCCCACCAGTGCCCTGGACTGAATGGACGATGTGGGAATTGAGGCTAGACTCTTGCTTCGACAGCCAGAGGAGAAGGTCGTGTCTGTGCGCTCCGCGCTTTTTCGCCGCCTATCCTTCACGTCAGTCGCTCCCCAACTCCCGCTGAGTGCGGTCGCTCGCGGGCCGCGCTCGTCAGGAGTACGGCTCTTCCGCAGCAATGCGTTCGCTCCGGCGTCAGTGACGGACTTCTACCCTGAACGCCTGTCGGATTAACCTGCCATGGATTGCCCCGGAACCCCCCCCCCCACTTCACACTGCTGGTTAGTGAATTATTCTCTTTCACTTCGCGTGTTGTACGCGGCCGACCGGCGTGTGTCGTGGTGTAGGGGCGCGGCTCCTAGCGCGTAGCATAGACGCGCTTTCCGTTTTTTTTTTGCACTAATTGCGAAGTGTTTTTTAGCGGTGTCGTGGATCCCTGTGAACACGTGCGCAAGTGTTATGATGCACTCGCCAAGGCACAACTCCGTCCCCGACGCCCGCTCGCCCATCGCGGCATCCCCATCAGCAGAGAGTGCTCCAGTTCCTGCCTGAACTTCTGAGGAGCCCACGAGGCGCCATTTCTGTCACCGAAGATCGGAGAGCCTCCCGACCAACAAGGTCCAGGCACACCGCCATCTGTTCTTCGAAAAGATTGCGACCGACAACATTCAAGCCATAGTGGAAAAGTGGCTGCAGGCCAATCCTGTCGCGCCCACACAGGCCCCCATGCCGACCTGTCAGTGCGCCGGCGGGGCCGCACCTACCACCAGTGGCGCCTGTGCCACCGGAACTGCAGAGGAGCTGCCACAAAGCCCCATGCAGACCGAAGCTCCTGGGCAGACACAGGGGCTTGCTGGCGTTCCCCTATCTCTCAGCTCTGATGAGGATGACGAGGCAATGGACTTCTCCAACTTACGGAAGAGACTGCGGGAAGAGAGTGGGGATGAGGACGACCGCGCACCACGAAAGCGAACGGCCACTACCCCCTCCGAATCCTCTGAAGAGGAATCACACACTTCTCAGGGCTCAGAGGAGTTGTCCTGGAGCGAGTGCAGAACCACGGTGGATTCCGAAGTGGCGTCCACCACAGCGGACATGACATCATCTGTCACAACAGGCGGCACGGACCCCGCGAGCTCGGATGGTGCAGGCACTTGCCAACTCCCTACTATGGCTCAACGGACGACCTATCGGGCCCTTGGGACCCCTGCCCTCCCTCCCCCCACGCAGAAGGACTGCCCTTGCCAGCAACCTCTCCCCAAGGAGTAGAGAGCACCCTACCTGCCCCTGCAGCAGAAGGGACCACCGAATATCCCGACAACCCACCCCCTGACGCTTCAGCTGCCATGGAGGTGGTGGAGGAAGTTCTTACCAGTACCGCTGCAGGGGGCAACACCCGAAAGGAAGCCCCTTATACGGCGAAAGACTTTCTCCTTACACCGTCAGCCGGGGCCACACCTACCAACCGCAGAAAGAACGGAAAGAAGAAGCCGACCAAGAAGCAACCCCCGGTTACTGCATCGGAGGGCACGGCTGCCAACCTCCCCCAACCTTTCGGCAAGGCCCTTACTGCAGTGCACACCACAAGGAGGCACAGCAGTGCAGCGGGGAGTCCCCCAGACACAGAGGGCTTCCAGGTGGTCACTACCAGAGGTGCCCGACGCCGTGCCAGGGACCTTGCTGCTGCTGCGGCCCTCCCGGTCGACCCTGCCATTGTGGGCAGAGTTCTCTTCCAGCCGTCGGCCCCGGGAGGTACTTTCAGTGGATCCCCACGCCTGATCCTCGCACAGGCGCTCTCTGCAAGGCCCGGCGTAGCTGCAATTCGCGTAAATCAAAAACGCAACATTGTGGATGCTGACGCCACCACGCGAGAGTGCCTGGAGCAGCTCCTGACCATTAAGGAGCTAAAGGGGATCCCTGTCACTGCCAAGGAACCCGCTGACCACACGACCAGCACGGGGTTACTACACAGTGTCGACGGGGAGCCTGCGGCGGACATGCTGCTGCCTGGGATCCAGTCGGCCGTCCCAGTGCTCTCTGCTGCCAGGGAGGGGTGAACCGTGACGCTCCGCTTCGCCGGCTCTGTGCCACCAGAGCACGTGTCAGTCTTCTTGGTACGCTTCCCAGTGCGGCCGGCCAGACCCCGCCCCCTGCAGTGCCGGAAATGCGGTCGGTTCGGCCATGTCAAGGAGAGCTGCAGCTGGCCAGGCAGCTGCATCAGATGTGGCCGGACCCACCCGGGAGAGAGCTGAAAACAGACCCGGCGCTGGTGGCGCATTTGTAATATGCAGTAGGCTCAACGCATGGCAACCGCAGCGGCGCGCTATTGGTCACACTATCGCACGGACGCCGCCGCGACGTGCACCTAGCAACGGCCGCCGCACGTACCTCATGACGAAATACTCTCGTTCTCGGCGTGCGCCCTAAAGGAATCCCTAATGGCCGTTCGTTTTAGTACAACTTGTACAAGATGCTCCATGCTCCAAAATCAGTTTGTACAAACACTTGTTTATTTTCACACTCATGCTAAACATTACCTAGTTATCAGAAGCGTATTTCTGCACAATAAATCACGAAATGACTGCAAATTTGTATGTACAAACGCCACACGAGTCTTCCGCGAGTGTACGCAGATGCCGACTTTGCTGTTGATGTCGATGATGATGCCAATGCTTTTATTTTCAGACTTTCAAACTTTTACCTGCTAACGTTCACAATAATCTTTAAAATTATAAAACGTTTTATTTTATTACTTACTAGTGTTCATAATTTTGTGTAGCATTTCAAAAATGTATACGTAACATAAAAAAATTTTTTTTACACTTGCACAAGCTTTGGAGACAAAATCCGAGTCAAGATAAATCAACACAAAAACAACATAGGCGCCTTGAAACGGTGCGTTCGCAGTGCGTGGTTGCTTGTTTTACAGACCTCCGTGTTTCGTAATGTCTATGGCGCCTACTGCCATTGACAACTTGTGTTTTCTCGCTCGGCCACGACTAACGGCGAAAAGGCTCTAGCATTGATACAGACGTCCTGCGAAATAACGGCTCAATCAGGTTACTGTAGTCAGGTCATCTGCAGCTCAGTGGAGTATGTCTTCAGCCACTTTCACTGTCACTGCCCAGCGTATATTTTATGCATGCATTTTGGTTCTGACTTAACGTTTTTCTTCTAGCTGCTTTGATGCTGCCATGTTTTTTTTTCTTTTTTGCTGCTGCTTCTGCCATTTTTGCATTGTGGTTATGTAACTCTCTTTTTCTTATTGACTAACGTTGTTAGCTCAACAAATTTTATTTTATGCATTTATTTTGTCAACTTCGTGTGTTGCCTCTATTAAGCTCTTTCTAGTTGAGAAGAATTTAGTTCGCTTCTTACCTCTGTGCACCATTGCTGCTACAGAAACCATTCCATTTCGTTCGTTCTCTCTATGTCGTTATAATTTTCGTTTTCTAGTACATCTTACTATTCTTTAAAGGCTATCCTGGATTCACGCTAGCCGATCTCGGCAAATAGTTATTGCCCTAATTTTACCTAAGTAGGCCAGTTTCTTAGTGGTTATAACAAATAACCTTTATCTTAGTCGGCATGGCTTCAGAAAAAGTTATTCATGTGGCACTGAGCTTCATGACTAATATTCACTTTATTCTAGACACAAATGATCGAGACAATTGCCCCCTCTTTGATTTCGCTGTGCGTTCAATACTCAAACTAATTACCATTTGATTTTTATATTGTCTGTCCTTTGTATTCCTTCATTACCACCATCTTGGCTACAAAAGCTTTCATTCTTGGTGGTCAGCTACATCTCGTCTAATGTTTTCGACATCACCTGCAGTGTTGCCCAAGGCAGTGTGCTAAGTCAGTTTCTCTTTCTAATATACATTGAAGGGGCCCTGCAACACTTTTGAAATGGGTGTCACTGTTGGTCATGATGCCTCACAAATCACATGCCAAAATATTTTTTTAAAAATATGCCGATTATAAGCGGAGTTCGAGGAATTTGCTGAATACTTCAAGCGGTTTCTCTTTTCGTACAAGCGAGTGCACTGAAGGCAACTTGGGTAGGGACACAAGGGGGCAAAAAGATGCACCCTTTTGTCAGCGCATGTCATGACCTTGAGCACTTTCCTTTTTTCTCAGAACGCATGGCTACTTTCAGGGTGAGCACAAGCGCTGGCACATGGGAGCAGTTGCAGTGGCCACAGTATTTGCATAGTCTATGATGCTCAAATCAGCCAATGGCTGTGAACTCGGGTATGACACAGTGATCCAGGTATAAGGCATCACCTGTAGAGGGACGAGGGAGCAATTACTGTATGACTTTGAGAAATAATTGTGAATTTTAGACTACATGCTGCGCTCTAATGTTTGGCTTATGTGCTTTTTGGAGCTGCGAAAAAGTGTTGCAGGGTCCCTTTAAGGACGTACCTGCCGACCTTTCATCCTTGATTTAGTTATATGACAACAAGTCTATCACCTAATGCAGTATTAATTTATGGGCTAGTTTTTCTTTCTCTTTTTTGATGATCATTTCATTTCTCAAATGACCTTAACCTGATGTTCAGGTAGAGTGCAACTCGGCAGAACTCACTCATTGTACGATTAACAATACCATTATTTCAGCTGCCCCTTTATATAAATAAATATCTTTGTGTTTACCTTTCATCAGATTTATCTTATGCTACGGCGTGTAGCAGCTATCTCAGCAAAAGCTTCTCAATCTGCAGGTTACCTCCACAGAAACTTGTGCAATGCATCTTCTAATGTATATGCATTATTATATCTTATCTTTACCCACATATAGAGTATGCTTCATCTACATGGTCACCATAACGAGATTATCTAGTTCATATGTTGGAAGCCATTACAAATAGGGCAGGCAGATTCACCTACAATAAAAGATGACATTGACATGACACCATAGAGTTTCCTAAGTATACACTAGAGGGAACTCTGGTGATAGTGTCTATGGGAACTATCATGCATGGTGGATCAGCGAGCAAGGAATGATGCGTAGTACACGGATTCATCTAATCTTCATACTTCTGGATTCGTGTGACTTGGAGCTGCCTTCTCACAGAACGCAAATCAGCAAATATTCAGTGATGGCACTTCACCAGCTTATTCTTTTAGGCTTACCATTTCAAATCAGGTCATGAAGTTCAAAAAAGTCTGTTGTTTTCTTTGAAACAAAACCGAAACCAGCAATAAATGATGCCCAAGTGGGGTTCGCCACCCGCAAGTACGAAGAGTAGGCAAATCTGTGTACTACCCATCATTCTCAGGGTCGCTGAACGATCACAGTGCCAGAGTCCCCTCTAGCTAAATTTAGTAAACTATGCATGACATGGCCCAGCCACATCACTGCTCTCATATGTCTCTTTCACTGGTAGAGTATTGTGATGAATTTCAGTACTGCTTTATCCTCCTGTGTACACGTCTTGGCACATTCACAGAACACTTAGTTTCATGTGCACTCATGGTTACACGCAGGCATTTAAGCCGTCATTACAACCTAGGCGATTGCATATTCAAATCACAGTCTTTTGAATCGCATTGCATCTAGCTGTAATTGTAAAACTTTTAGTAGACTTTCAGTGATAATCTGATTTCATTACATGTTAGTATTGTGTAACATTGTTGCCCCTTGCCATTTGTAGTCTTTGTTTTACTGTTCTTTCCTTGTATTTTTATCTCTCTTTCAGTTACTGATGTCCTCCTATCAGCAGTAAGGTATTTTGAATAAATAAATAAACTGGCTCTTGGTCTTCTCACATTGAGGGCTACCCTCACCAGCCTATGATAATTACATTCTACCTTGCCCCTAACTTCTCTCATGTGCATTGCCTGGGTCCCAGGATTATATAAAATCTACGACTCCGTTTCTCTGTGAGGGCTTTCCATATTCTCTTCCTATTTATATAATTTCAGAAAAAGGTGTTCATTATGCAGAGTTCATTTCATTCTTCTAGCATGTATATTATTTCAGGGTGTGTGAATACTCATGTTTAGAATTAAAATTGAGTTTTTCGATTCATCATTCAAATACAGGAAAATATCTAAAATGTCTAAACACAGGCTAATTGCGCAACTCTGTCAGGGTGGTGTCTCTAAAACTAATGCGAAAGTCATTACAGTAGGCTTTAAAACTTTCACTGATACCCTGGTTTCAAAGCCAGCACATGTTTCTCTTCAATGAGATTATGCCATTCCTGCATGTCGTAGCTCCAGCAAAAAAAGGCAGGGAACATACTGGAAGACTGTTTTATTGCAAGCAAAAAAAGTCAGATCTTCTAGTCAAGAAACTGAAAATTACTTCACTGAGCTTGTGGACAAAAGAAAGGTTTGAAATACTGGAAAGAGTTTTGAACTGCGCTTCATACAGGTATTACAAAAATTGCTTTTTGATGCGTTCGCATCTGCTGAGGTGGCCAGCGATCGCAGGTTTTTGGCTGCTGGAAACACCATGAGATCAGGACGAGAGCCTGAAGATTTGTAATGAGGCATGACTTTTGTTTCTTCATGACAATGTGTTCAACTGCAGTTTCTTACCGTGCTGTGTGCTCGAGGGCATGAGCGAATTTGATTTTCTTTTAATTATCAATAAAACCTTTAGTATTCGATTTGATATTTTTGGCCACTATATGGCACTACTTGATCCAAGATGAAGTCCTAGTATCAACCCTAATGTTAATATTGTAGCTCACCACCTCACCTTTCCGTTTCCTATCTTCACACTGAAGTCTTTCATGACTATGGTGTACTGAGTATAGTTCTCTTGCATTGCATATTCAATATACTTGCCTATAACTGCTTCTTCATAGTAAAGGCCAAACAGAGGAGCAAGCGCCTGCACCACTTTAAGTTTATATCTTATTTAGCTGGATGACTAGGGTTGCTGGCCCTTCACAGACAATATGCAATTCTTGAATGTTTCCGGCAATGTTTTTGTGAACTATAAACCCCATGCCGCACTGTTTTATTGGAAAGCCCTCTGTAGCAGTGTGCCCATTAGTGCTGTATGTGCCTTTCCAGTTCTAATATCTCTAAGGTCAATTATATTCCACTCGAAGTTTTCAAAATCTTGAAATAACTCTGCTAATCCAACTGCACTTGAGAAGGTCTTTGTGTTCAACATTGTGCAGGACAGATAACCACAGGTCAGTTAGAGCTATAGTATAGGTACCAAGGGATGAATGCCATAGCAAGGATGGCAGCGGGTTGATCAAAATTTGAAAGTTCACTCACATAAAGTGAAACCAGAACCCACAGAATAGGGTTTGTTGCATATTATTTATTTATTTTATTTATTTATTTATTTATTTGTACAATACTGCGAACCTTGAGAGGTCCTAGCAGGAGAGGGATGTACACATCCAGAAGACATGCGTACGGATGCAAGATCGACAAATGAATGTGAGGGTACATAATCAAGAGGTAAGTATACTGTAAAGAAGAGGAAGTACTCCGGCGCAGAGGCAGCAGCATCGAGTGTGCAGCAGCGGCTCGAGCTCGGTTCCCGTTCCCCCCTGTCCCAGAATGCCACAGCTGACTCCGCTTGCGATTCCACATTGTAATAGCTTGACTTTGACACCATTGCTATCGAACAACGCAATGACCCGTGGACTGCGTTTCTCCTCAATCATCTCTCCGACACTTCTGAACTCCCAAAGACGCGAACGCTTCGGCGCCAAGTTCCACACTTCTCGATACATGACACGCTTCTCTATCGACATAACTACGCACCAGAGGGACGCAAGTGGCTGCTCGTCGTTCCACGAACCCTGAGGTCGCAGATTTGTTCCTCTTTTCACGCTGACCCACAATGTGGCCACGCAGGAGCCTTCAAGACCTACGAAAGGCTTCGACATCGCCACTACTGGCGTGGCATGTATACCTTCGTCCGCAACTTCGTCCGCTCTTGTGCCGAATGTCAGCGCCGAAAATCTCCACCACACGCCTCCGCCGGTGAACTGCAGCCTTTACCATGCCCTTCCCGAACCTTCGAACGGGTTGGGATAGATATTTATGGGCCACTTTCTTTGACTCCGACTGGCAACAGGTGGATAATAGTTGCTATCGACCACCTAACGCGCTATGCTGAGACCGCTGCTCTTAAAACGGCTACAGCACAGGAGGTTGCCACTTTCCTACTGCGTCATTTTGTGTTGCGTCACGGAGGCCCTCAAGAACTCCTCAGTGACCGCGGCCGCGCCTTCTTGTCCGAGGTCATTGAAAAATTGCTCGCTGAGTGTGCTATTGTACATCGCACATGTACCGCTTACCACCCAAACCCAATGGGGCTACCGAGCGCTTTAATCGTACTCTCGGTGACATGCTATCTATGTATGTGACGCCTGACACTCTAACTGGGACTTAGTTCTCCCATTTATTACATACGCCTATAATACGGCAACGCAAGCGACAACAGGCTTCTCCCCTTTTTACCCCCTCTACGGCCGTCATCCCTCCCACACCATTGAAACCATTTTGCCCTATCGACCAGACGCGTCCGAGTGCCTACCGATCTTGGACGCCGCCAGACGCGCAGAAGAATGCCGCCAGTTAGCTCGTCGCTTTACCTGCGATGACCAAAACAGGCAAAAAGCAATTCATGATGCCCAGACCTCAACTCCCGTTTTTCTTCCGGGTTCTCTTGTATGGCTGTCAGTGCCGCATCGCACACCTGGGCTCTCTTCCAAACTTCTGCCAAAGTACGATGGGCCATATCGTATTGTCGAACAAACTTCGCCAGTAAACTACCTCATTGAGCCTCTTACGCCACCATCAGACTTGCGACGTCGCAACCGCGAGGTTGTACACGTCCAGAGGCTCAAGCAATACCACGGTTCAACGCCGCTTGCCCAGGACTAAGTCGCCAGGATAGCTCCTTTTTTCTCCGTGGGGCCATTGTAAAGAAGAGGAAGTACTCCGGCGCAGAGGCAGCAGCATCGAGTGTGCAGCAGCGGCTCGAGCTCGGAAATAGCGGCTGGTGCATCGCCTTCCAAGCCTTCCAAGCATCAACCTTTCTGCTTAATAAATCTCCTTTATAATACAATCATTATACATTGGATGACAGCAAGGGTGAACACTCTGGCAAAGCATTCCAATCGGAAACAGTTCTGGGAAAAAATGAATATTTGTATTGGTCTGTACGGGCAAAGAACGGTGTAATACTTCGGCTATGTTTGTGACGAGACGCTCGACTAGGGTTATTAGCTATGTAGTCTTGTGACTGGATTCCCAATTTATTAAAATATAGTTGGTGTAGAAAGTTTAGACGGGCACTTTTACGTCGGTTGGCCAATGGCTCTAGGTGTGCGAGCTCCAACATTGCTGAAGGGGAGTCGCGACGTCTAAAACGTTTATAAATAAAGCGAGCTGCCAATCTCTGAATGTTTTCAAGCTTTTCTTTATTAGTGATAGTATGGGGGTCCCATACAATGCTTCCGTATTCCAGGGTGGGTCTTACAATGGATTTGTATGCAATGAGTCTAAGCGACGAGGGGGCATCACCTAATTTATGCTTCAGAAATCCTAACTTCTTTCTCGCGGAGGAACATATGTTATTTATATGTGTTGACCAGTTAAGTCTGGACGTCAAGGTTAACCCCAGGTATTTATGTTCCTCCACTTGTTTAATCTGATAATTGCCAAGACTATACATGAAGTGAGATTTATTCTTATTGGAGATGCACATGTGAACTGTATTGTCGAGATTTATAAGCATATCCCATTTATTGCACCATTCCGTTATTGCATGCAAAGCATGGTTAAGAACGTGCTGGTCAGCGGCAGACACTATGTGGCTAAATATGATGCAATCGTCTGCAAACAGCTTAAGGCGTAGAGGGGGCTTTACAATTTGGCCAAGATCATTAATATAAATGTTAAATAGAACCGGTGCCAAGACCGAACCCTGTGGGACGCCAGAGAAAACATCAAGAAAACGAGAACAGGCACCGTCAATTTCAACATACTGTTTGCGGCCAGTTAGGTATGAAATGACCCAATTGACGGCTTGTGATGGAATGCCTAAGTTTTTCATTTTTGTTATTTGTGTAACGGGTTGTTGAACAAGCAGGAGTTGACTCGGCGAAGGAGAGCTTTATTTAGCGCAAGGGCTAACTGAACGCAAGCCTGCGATCACAGCAAGTCTTCTTCCTTTTCTATCCTCGAGCTTCATGCCCACTGCCCTCGTTACAATTACCCCCGGCCTATGAGGGAGCCATCCTGGCGACCTAAGGACAGGTGTACACAGAAGGGTCATGGTATGGCTTGAGCCGAGAGATGTGTACGATTTCTTTTCCCCGACGGCGCTTGTCCGGAGATGCATCCAGCGGCTCGACAACGTAGTTGACAGGGGATGTTTGGCGTACAACTCGATAAGGGCCATGGTACCTGGACGAAAGCTTGTGGGAGAGTCCTGGAGGAGTAGAAGGAATCCATAACCACACCAGTGAGTTCAGAGCAAAGCTCATATGCGTGGTTAACGCGTCGTGGCGATGTTTTTGGCGCGTCTGGTCATGTGACGTGAACGCACGAGCCAGCTTCCGACATTCTTCAGCGTGTGCTGCTGCTCGAAAAACGGTAGTAATCTCTGAAGGGTCCGGTCGATAAGGAAGAATGGTATCCATTGTTGATGATGGCTCGCGTCCATAAAGAAGGAAGAAAGGCGAAAATCCAGTGGTGCTTTGCGTTGCAGTGTTGTAAGCATATGTCACAAAAGGGAGTATGCTATCCCAATTTGACTGGTCGGATGAAGCGTACTTGGCCAGCATATCCCCAAGTGTACGATTAAAACGCTCTGTCATCTCATTAGTTTGCGGGTGATAGGCTGTGGTAGTGCGGTGTATGATGCGACACTCGCTCAACAACGCTTTGATGACATCGGAGAGAAAAACGCGGCCGCGGTCGCTCAGTAACTCCCGAGGTGCTCCATGCCTTAAAACCAGGTTTTGCAGTATAAAACAGGCAACGTCTTTTGCGGTAGCAGAAGGTAACGCAGCTGTTTCAGCGTACCACGTTAGGTGGTCGATAGCGACAATGACCCAGCGGTTGCTACTCGAAGTATAGGGAAGCGGACCGTAAAGATCGATTCCGACACGATCGAAAGCTCGTGCTGGACATGGCAACGGCTGCAAGGAACCTGTGGCATGTTGAGTGGGCATTTTGCGTCGCTGGCACGTAAGGCAAGACCTTACGTAACGGCGAACGAAACGGTACATACCGCGCCAGTAGTACCGCAGCTGCAAGCGGGTGTATGTTTTTAACACACCAGCGTGGCCACATTGCGGATCATCGTGGAACGTGGCACAGATGTCAGAGCGCAGATGTCGGGGGATGACGAGCAACCACTTACGGCCGATCGAGCTGTAGTTTCGGCGGTAAAGCAGGTTATCCCGAATAGCAAAGTGTCCTGCTTGACGGCGAAGGGTCCTGGAAATCGGAGCGGGCGTCCGGTTTGAGAGAAAGTCCAAAAGAGAAGAAATCCAAGCATCTTTGCGTTGCTCGGAAGGCATGTCCGAAATGCTGATGGCCAAGGCAGCACTAGTGGAGATAGGCGAGCCGACAGGCTCTGAAGCCAATGGCGAACGTGACAGGGCATCGGCGTCGGAATGCTTCCGGCCAGAACGGTAGATAACACGGATATCGAACTCCTGTAACCGCAATGCCCAACGAGCGAGCCGACCATTAGGATATTTTAGTGAAGATAACCAGCAAAGCGCATGGTGGTCTGTTACAATATCAAACGGACGTCCATATAAATAAGGCCGAAATTTTCCGATTGCCCAAATAATGGCGAGGCACTCCTTTTCAGTTACACTGTAATTCTTCTCGGCTTTACTGAGGGTGCGGCTGACATAGGCAACGACGTACTCGTCAAAGCCCTCCTTGCGTTGGGCCAGTATGGCCCCTAGCCCGACACCACTAGCGTCCGTATGAAGCTCCGTTGGAGCAGACGGATCGAAATGTCGGAGTATGGGAGGCGTGGGGAGGAGCCGTCGGAGTTCCTGAAATGCATCATCACACGCCTGCGACCACGCTGACAAATCAGAACTTCTGGCAAGAAGATTGGTCAAGGGGGCGATAATTGAGACGAAATTGCGGACGTAGCGCCGGAAGTAAGAACATAGGCTGATGAAGCTTCGAAGCTCTTTGATGGTGGTTGGCTTTGGGAACGCCGCGACTGCATTAAGTTTCGTAGGGTCCGGGAGAATGCCGTCCTTAGAAACCACATGGCCGAGAATTACAAGCTTGCGAGCGCCGAAGTGGCATTTCTTCAAGTTAAGTTGAAGTCTCGCCGTGGAAAGGCACGTAAGAACTTGCTCGAGGCGGCTGAGGTTGGTCGCAAAGTCGCTTGAAAATACCACAATGTCATCCAAATAACAGAGGCATGTTTTCCATTTCAGACCTCGCAAGACGGTATCCATCATCCTTTCGAAAGTGGCAGGCGCATTGCAGAGGCCAAAGGGCATAACGGTGAATTCATATAGCCCATCCGGTGTTACAAAGGATGTCTTCGGGTGGTCACCCTCTGCCATGGGCACCTGCCAGTAGCCGGAGCGTAAATCTAACGAAGAAAAGAACTCTGCTCCTTGTAGGCAGTCCAAGGCATCATCGATGCGCGGCAGAGAGTATACGTCTTTGCGCGTTATCTTGTTGAGTCGGCGGTAGTCAACGCAGAACCGGATGGATCCGTCTTTTTTCTTGACGAGAACAACCGGTGAAGCCCAGGGACTGTTGGAGGGCTCGATGATGCCACGTTTCAACATGTCGTCTACTTGTTCGTCAATGACACGGCGTTCAGCAGATGACACACGGTACGGATGCTGCCTTAGCGGGGCTTGTTGACCGGTGTCAATACGGTGAACGACCGCAGAGGTTCGGCTTAAGCCTGACTGGTCACGATCGAATGAAGAACGAAAGCGGAGAAGAAGATTTATAATCTCTTCGCGCTGAGTTGGTGTGAGCTCAGAGTCGATGGCATCCGAGAATACGTCCAGAGTATCATTAGGCGCGTTGGTAGGAGTGACAGCACAAATTGGGAGCGAAACCGTTGAATCGGGTATAGTAGCCGGAAGAATGCACTCGCAAGGTTCGTAGCTTCCCCGGCATTCTCCACGTAGTAAGGATGACGGGCTGTCCGAGGGATTGCACACATAAATGGCAGCGTGACCATTGCGAAAAATGACGACGGCAAACGGAAGCATGATATTTCGACGGCACGCAGATGGGACCGATGGCATAAACAACACAGGCGATTTCGGAGGGGAGGCACACGACACCGAGACAACAACAGCTGAGAAAGGCGCAATGTCTACGTCAGAAGCAGCAAACACTCTACACGAAGCACCATCGTCGGCGTCATAGCACGGCACAGATAACGCGAGTTCAGAACGAGCACAGTCGACCAAAGCAGAATTTTACGAAAGAAAGTCCCACCCAAGGATAACGTCATGTGAAGAACGGAATAAAACTACAAATGTGACGACGTACATCGCACCTTGAATGACGACTCGTGCAGTGCACAAAGCTGAAGGCTGAATATGATGGGACGTAGCTGTCTGCAAAGATAGCTCGGTAAGTTGTGTGGTCACTTTCTTCAAGTTTCG
Source organism: Rhipicephalus microplus (assembly GCF_043290135.1). Classification (NCBI taxonomy): domain Eukaryota; kingdom Metazoa; phylum Arthropoda; class Arachnida; order Ixodida; family Ixodidae; genus Rhipicephalus; species Rhipicephalus microplus. The sequence continues at coordinate 12,539,055 of NC_134700.1, read as the reverse complement.
GCACAGTTTCTCGCTAATTAAAGATACGGCAGCTCCAGTGTCGACAAGTCCGTGCACCTTAATGCCATCAATATAGAGTTCGATTTCGTTCGGGGGACAGCAGTTAGGTCTTGAAATTTTCGCTGCCAACGCAGTTCTTGCCTCCGGAACTGCGCCCGTCAGTTTTCCCCTCGCGGTGGGCTGCTGCGACGTAACATCGGAGAAATAGATCGACGATGAGGAGAAGGTGAACGACTTGAGCCGGATGGTCGGCGACCGGGACGTACGTCTCGAGGTGGATCGGCAGGAACGGGATATCGCGGCTGAATGCATGCATTGACGTTGAAAGCATGCATCGCTTGCCACCCCGTAAAGGGAAACCCCCAGTTATACTGATAAGATTCGCTCGACTGAGCTTGAAGGCAGCATGGCTTGCTAAACGTGCCGAACTAAGAGAAAAAAACAGTAATATTCAGCTATTTGATAACTTAACTCCTGCAAATAAGAAGCTCCTTTGGATGGCAAGGACTAGAGCCACCGAGATGAACTATCGATTCACTTGGTCTTCACAGGGAAAGATTTTTGTCAGAAAGAATTCAGAAGCACGCGCAATCCGAATTGCATCTGAAGATGATCTAAACAAGATTGTTTAAACACTTACTGTACCTATCGCCTTTTATGGCTTTTTTCTGTTTTGATGATCAAGTCGATGCATTACAATGCTGTCTCTTTCAAGAATTTGATTAAGGACTCGAACTTTCTTTCTGAACGTGGTCTTTCCCTTTATCATATTAATGCACAGAGTATGAGGAACAAGGGTGAGGAAATTGAAAGCGAATTAGTACACCTCAACTATGACTTTGATATCATGGGCTTCTCGGAGACATGGTTTTCTTCACAGTCAGACGTGGTCAGATTGGGAAATTACAATATGGAATCAGTATTCAGAACTGGAAAACGCGGTGGCGGTGTATCTTTGTATATCAAACAAAATTTGCCCTATGAGGCGTGGCCCGACTATTGTGTTGTGTGTAGTGATTTCGAAGCAGTTACTGTGATACACAACAAGGTTGTAATAGTACTGATCTACCGCCCCCCGAATGGTAATACTGACTCACTTCTTGAGTTTTTAGAGAAGCTTCAACATCATGCTAATTCTAATCGATGGTTCGTGATATCATTTGGTGATTTTAATATAGATATATCAAAAGATGGTCCTATTAAGCTAAAACTAATGGAGTTAATGTTGTCTCATGGCTGCGAAAACATCATTAGCACTCCTACCAGAATAACAAGCACATCAGAAACGATCATTGATCTCTGTTTCACTAATTTATCCCCTGACAGTGCATTAGCCGGAGTATTCAGCTCTGGTATAAGTGACCACTTACCTTTTTTTGCACTATTAACAATGCCAGAACTGCAGAATTCTCCAAAATACATGCGTAGAGATATAAACGATCCAAATATTCTCCGTTTTCGCTCTCTAATGTTTAACTGCAATTGGGATGACCTGTACCGAGAACCTGATCCGTCTAAGGCATACAACCTGTTTATGTCAAAAATGGTTAGTAACTACAATACTGCTTTTCCGTACGTTGTTGTAAAGAAACACAGGAGAGCAAGAAAGGAGTGGATTACGCCGGCACTTCTTAAGCGGATAAATAAAAAAAACAAACTTTTCCAGCACTTTTTGAAAACAAAAGAACAAACTGACCTCATTGAGTTTAAAAATTTTAGAAACAAAGTAAACAAAGACCTCAAGAAGGCGAAAATAGATTTCTATGCCTACAAGTTTTCTACAGTGATTAACAACTCAAAAATGGTTTGGAGCTCGGTTAATAAATTGATAGGAAGAAAACAAGCCACTGTCCCTAGCTATATACAGATAAACGATATTCACTTCAGTGGCAAGGCACTGGCAGACAAATTTAACCTTCATTTCCTTGAGGCAGGATCCTCAAGTAATATAACACAAGCGACTGACCTTAAACCGGCTGAATGCTATATTGAAAGCTCTTCCACTAATTCTTTGTTTTTATTACCCGTTACCGAGGAGGAAGTAGCCACTGTCATATGCTCACTAAAGAACAGCTCACCAGGAGAAGATGGCATTTCCGCAGCACCTATCAAGGCAGTTGCTGATTTGATTGTCGCCCCATTCACTTACATATGCAACAGACTCTTCTTGACGGGAATTTTTCCATGTGCCATGAAAATAGCTCGCGTAACAATAATTTTTAAAGGAGGTGATAAAAATGAACTTCAAAATTATCGCCCAATCTCTATTCTGCCGCTTTTCTCTAAGGTCGCGGAACGCCTGATATATAAGAGGGTATTTTCTTTTATAGCAAACAGAAATGTCATTTGTGAAGAACAGTGTGGATTCCAACCAGGTAGATCAACTCAGTCTGCTTTACTCCGTATTAAGGACAGCCTACTTCATAACTTTGAAAAAAAATTTTACACTGTGGGAATATTTCTCGATTTCCGTAAGGCTTTTGACTCGATAAAGCACGATATATTAATTAGGAAACTTCAACTGTATGGAATACGCGGGATTGCGCTTGATCTAATGAAAAGCTATCTTTGGGCCAGGAAACAATATGTACAGCTCCACAATTATAAATCTGATTTGGGCGTAATTAAGTATGGGGTTCCCCAAGGATCGATACTTGGTCCTCTACTTTTTATACTTTATATCAATGACATAGTTAACATTCAGTTCACACCAAACATAGTCATGTACGCCGACGATACCAATGCCTTCTTTTCTGGTTTAGATCTTCGCGATATTGAAATAACTGCAAATTCTTGGTTGGATAAACTAAAATCATGGCTTACAGTCAATCAGCTAGAACTAAACATAAAAAAAAACTAAATTTATGCTCTTCAAACAAAAAAATAGGCCTATAGATTATGCTATCTCTCTAATTTTTAATGGAGAAAATATTGCGCAGGTAAATAAAATTCAGTTTCTGGGTGTGTGTTTTCAAAGTGACCTTAGTTGGTCCCACCATGTGGACAACCTGCGAATAAAAATATCAAGATCGATCGGTCTAATTCGACGCTTACAGCATCTCCTTCCAGGGAGAGTTAAACGGCAGCTTTACTTTTCTTTTATCTACTCGCAAATCATTTATTGCATTTTAGTCTGGGGTACGTGTAACAAAACAAATACAGAAAGTATAATTCTTCTCCAAAAACGCGCACTAGGTTTGATAAGTACCTCGGTCCCCACTAATATGTCTCTTTTTTATATGTATAATGTACTCCCGTTCCCAGAGTGCTATAGGATGCAACTAGCCATGTTAATCTTCAAAAAAATTAAAGATAATTTCCAGATTTTTTCTGATGTGTACTTAAGCAGAGATCTTACGTATAATCTGCGTACTGTTGCGTTGGTCGGGCCAATGTGCCGGACTAACTATGGTGTACAGTCAATTAATAACCAAATCATTCTTCTGTGCAACAGGATTCCTGAAATAATTGAATACGCTAAGGAGGCTAAAAACATAACACAATTTAAGAAGCGAATTTACAATGTAATAAACAGAACACAAGTCTACAGTGTATGTAAAGGAAATATGTAATGTATGTAATATTTATAGTATTCACTGTTTTTCAACTTGTATTGTATTTCAAAATATGTTATGGTGTTTTGTACTGTCCTGCTCTACCTGCCCGAGGTGCCTCACGAAGAGGGGCCAAGTCAGGAGACACACTCTCCTTTTGCCCCCTTCGTGGGCATTTCTGCGGAAATGTCCGAATAAAATAAATAAATGAAAAATAAATGAATGGGCATGTAATGTGAGGCCCCTGCAATGTCGTGAGAAGGGAAGCTGCGACGTCGGCAGTGACGAGCTACGTGGCCTGGGATGCCACATGAAAAACATATCGGCCGATTATCCGGAGTGCGCCATTGGCTGACGATAGGGGCACTGTTTGCTGAATAAGGTACCGTAAATGGTCGTGCAGGCGGCGGCGTCATATAAACGTTCTGACCTGTTTATATAAAGCCGGAGACGGGACGGTCAGCGAGCGGGAAGGTGTCGTCGACGAATAAACGTGGCGAGTAGCTTCGTAGATGGTAGGAGACGCTGGCGCACGTGGCCGAGCAACTGCGGCTGCATACGTTAGTGGTGCGGTAACAGTTGGTGGAGCCTGAGCTGGCGGCAATGCTTCGGCAACTTGCGATTGAATGACCTGGCGAAGCGAAGGCGACAAGGGTGGCATCGTCTCGGTAGTTCTTGTGACTATAGATAGCTGCCGTGCAACCTCCTCGCGTATGAATTGCTTTATGACTGGCATCAACGCAGAGTGGTCGGCGGTGTCATGGCGATAGTCGAGGGATGAGATGTCCGCGGTGTCTTGAGCAGCGCAACGTGTAGAAGCGCGCTGCCTACGCAGCTCATCATAGCTTTGGCAGAGCTGAATCACCTCGGCGACCGTCTGGGGACTCTTCGCAGCCAGCATTTGGAATGCACCGTCGTCGATTCCTTTCATGATGTTCTTGATCTTGCCTGCCTCGTCCAGAGTCGAATCGACGAGCTTGCAGAGAAATAGCACATCTTCGATGTAGCTCGTGAAAGTTTCATCTGCTCTCTGTACTCTGCCCCGCAAGCGCTGTTCAGCACGAAGGCGGCGGACAGCAGGACGGCCAAACACTTCCGCGAGGGTTTTCGCCAATTCTGACCAGGTACTGCAATCACTTTGATGATTTCTGTACCATAGTTTCGCCACGTCGGTCAGGTAAAAACTCACATTTGTGAGCTTATCGGCTGCGTTTCACTTATTGACGGCGCTCACCAGTTCATACTCGGCAATCCAGTTGTCCACATCTTGGTCCTCTGTGCCACCAAATATGAAGGGGGGGGGGGTCGCGCTGCCGGAGAGCGCCAGCGCAGAAGACAGGCACAGGTGCGAGATCTGGAGTAGCAGCATGAGATGGCCCCGGATCAGTCATTGTAGGAGGTCGTTGGAGTGTGCGGCTGCGAAGTTCCAGGGTGAGGACCAGATGTACCCCGCACCTCCACCACTTGTAACGGGTTGTTGAACAAGCAGGAGTTGACTCGGCGAAGGAGAGCTTTATTTAGCGCAAGGGCTAACTGAACGCAAGCCTGCGATCACAGCAAGTCTTCTTTCTTTTCTATCCTCGAGCTCCATGCCCACTGCCCTCGTTACATTAGTTTCGAGTGTGGAACTCTATCGAACGCTTTCGAGAAGTCTATTAGAACTGCGTCAATCTGTCCGCCCTCGTCAAGTACCTGTGCCATCTCATGGACGGTAACTACTAATTGAGTTGCAGTTGAAAAACCTCTTCGAAAACCGTGCTGTACGTTAGTAAGAAGATTATTGTTGTCAAGAAAATCATTTAGGTGTTTAGCAATTACGTGTTCGAGAACTTTACAAACTGTGCAAGTGAGAGATATGGGTCGGTAATTACAATAATCGGTGAGAGAGCCTTTTTTAAAAATTGGTTTCACTCGGGCAACCAATCATTCAAGTGGGAGGCAAGAAGTTTCAAGAGACTTAGAATACAACTGTATCAAGAATCTAGCTAGGAGCTCTGCATATCTTTTGAGAAATGCGGTGGGAATGTTATCAGGTCCTGCGGATTTTTTAGGGTCTAATCGTAAGAGCAGCTCAGTAACACCTTCGACAGTAATATGGATATATTGGTTGCTATCGTTGACGTAAGGCGTATTACCCAGCGTGGCTGGCCTTGAGAATACGCTCTGGAAATAGGAATTAAACGTTTCAGCAATTTCTTTTTTATCTGTAACAATGCGAGCACCAACAGATATTTGATCTACGCTTCTTGAGCCCTTGTTTGATAAAAATTGCCAGAATTTGTGAGGTGATTCGGTAGCAAAGCGCCCAAGGGTGGTTGAATAGAAGCGCTCTTTAGCTTCTCGTAGTTTAGATTTCAACTTAGAACTTAGCTTAAAAAGGAGGGCGGCATCCCTGTTCTTCCTTTTTCGGTACCGTTTTAGTTTACGTTTTAAATGTATAATTTCTCTGGTTATCCAAGGATTGGCTTTGTTGATTTTTTTCATTTTATCTGGAATAAACTTATTGATGCAATAATTGCAGCATGACTTAAACTTTGCCCATAACACGGTAACATCGTCATCGTGAAATGTCAGTAATGCTCCTTCTAAATGGTGGGCAATGTTTGGGTTATCTGCTGCGTTGTAGTCTTTCACTTTTACAAATTTAGCGTTGTTTAACTTGATTCGGTTTGGAAGCTTGCAGGAAAAATATACAAGCTTGTGGTCCGAGACTCCTTCGTGAATTTCTGTGGTATGATCAGTAAAGCTGGCTGAACACAAAATTAAATCTAGAATGGAGGAAGCAGTGCTAGTCACCCGTGTTGGATATAGTACTGTCTGTGTAAGGTTGTAAGCTAATAAGGTATCTAGAAGGATTTCGGAGTTCTTTGTATCAGTGCCCCCTGATGACATCGAGCACCAATCTATGTGCCGTAAGTTGAAATCTCCCGCAGCAATAATGTTCTGGTCCTTATACACTGCCAAATGATCATACAGTTCAAGTAAAAATTCACAGGGAGCTCCCGGCGGCCTATAAATTCCCGCAATAACAATAGGGTTTCCTGAAATATTTATTTTACAAAAGACACTTTCGTGGTCAGGGTTAACAGGAGGCAGTGAAACAGGTGAAAGGCCCACCTTCACAAGAATTGCCACACCACCTCCTCGTGTAAGTCTATCTTTGCGATAGCACGTATATGAAGACGGAATCACGTAATTATCAGGCAAATCTGGGCAAAGCCAGGTTTCGGAGATGACAGCTATGTGCGGGTCATATGTTAACAACACGTGTTCCAGTTCTCCTTGTTTGTTGCATAAGCTTCGCACATTAAGGGAAATGAGCCTCAGTGTTTTCGGTTGTTGCTTTGTAGAATCCGGAAGTTATTCGTTCGCCTTTTTCGTGTTTTTCGGTTTAGTGCTCAGTTCTCGTTTTTTACCTTTGCGCACGAGCACCCGGCAATCTTTTGCTTCGTCCCACGCATAAATGTCGTTGTTAATATGCAGTTTATCATGAACCAGTTTTATCTTATTGTCGGCCTTGTTATCAGAACTTACAGATTGCCAAAGTTTTTTTTTTTCTTATGTGCTGCGTTGCCTGGGAGTAGTCATGTGACACGGAAACTTCGCTGTCTTTTAGTTTGAAACAGTTATTTAGTATGGCTATTTTTTCGTTGTAATTGTACAACCTGAGAATGATTGGCCGGGGTTTATCATTTCGGGGTTTACCAATTCGGTGAATGCGTTCGAGAGAGGTGACAGCGACTTTTAGTTCATCATTGCAAACCCGTCGGACAACTAAGTCTTCAAGGACTTCCCTGGTTTCTTCTGGGCCTTCTGGTATGCCATAGACTACTAAGTTATTCCGTCGTGACCTATCTTCATAGTCATTAAGCCTCTTGCCTTGAATTGCGACAGTTTTTTCTAGTTGTTCAACGGTGTGCTGAAGGGTATGAATTTTTTCTTTATTTGCTTTTGACAGTTCCAGAACTTCATCAAGGTTTGAACTAATACGGGTCAGAGTTTCATCGCGCTTGTTCGCGGCAGTCTTTATCTCTTTCAGTTTCTCAAGAATAGCCCTTAACACATCTTTATGCTCATTGAGGTCAACAGCGGACCGGGTCTGGGGACCGGGATTCGTCTCTACGTCCCCGCATAATACGAGAAGTAGCACAGACCAACAATCAGCAACTATACAGAAACAACGCCGAGGGCACGGCAGCACTACTAATCCATAGTAACTAGTACATTTTCCTAAGGAAGTATCATAAAAACTAACCTGCATGATCAGCCATGCGCAGTCAGACATGCTCGAGGCGAGGCCGCCGTGCCCTCTGATGCAGTAAACGATGTCCACTGGCTTTATAGCAGGAAGCGGCGACGTCACCGGGCTGGGCAGCCAATGGGGCGTCAGGGCGGTGATCGGGCTGATAATTTGATGATCCGGTGGCACCGAAGTGCTCCACGTGTTAGGCGAGTCATTGTTCCAAGGCGGTTGTCCAGGATCAGCCAGCAGAGCTGGCCCTTGCGTTGAGCAGACAAGAAGAACCTGCACGATCAGCCATGCGCAGTCAGACATGCTCGAGGCGATGCCGCCGTGCCCTCTGATGCAGTAAACGATGTCCACTGGCTTTATAGCAGGAAGCGGCGACGTCACCGGGCTGGGCAGCCAATGGGGCGTCAGGGCGGTGATCGGGCTGATAATTTGATGATCCGGTTGCACCGAAGTGCTCCACGTGTTAGGCGAGTCATTGTTCCAAGGCGGTTGTCCAGGATCAGCCAGCAGAGCTGGCCCTTGCGTTGAGCAGACAAGAAGAACCATTTTCTTTGATGCTGAAGATGAAGCTCGCAGTAGTCCTCGACGAATTCCAGGCGACGCGTTTCTTCGTCCGTAGTGTCACAAGTCCAGGAAAAGTCCACACACACACGAAAAAAAGTCGAAACGCGACTCGTAGGTACTATTACTATCGCACGCCCGACGCCTGAACATCGCGGTCAGCCATCCATGGTGCCGGACAACTGCCGTCTACCTATTGGCAGAAGGTTTTGACCTAGAGTGCACATAAAATAATAACTCAAAAATGATGAATGGTGATGATTTGCTGGTATCTAATGCTAATATGGAGGGATACAACAGGACGTATGAATTGTGTTAAAAAAAATACCAGGCCTGCGCAGAAGACGGAGCACAGTCACAGCAAAAACTACAAGAGCGGCCTTTCAGAGCCTTTCAAAACGCTCATTGGGTAACTACTGCAAGCAAAGATGCATGATACCCACTAGGGTACTAGTAATAAAATTTCTTTGGTAGTAGGCCGACATTCACTATGCTATTTATCATCATTTTTCTGAGAAGCGTATATCCGCTAAACACTTGCAAGGTATTTTGAGCCAATTGTTCATGCAGTGGCTGAGGACGATGAGGAATAATGGCTGAAGTGGGTATGTGCCACAGTTATTAGGGGAACAAGAACAAACTTTTGTGATGGGTTGAAGTATTGGATTACCCACTCGTTACACTATTCGCATTGTGCGGTGACTGGTTGTTCTTTTGCTGTTTTAAAACACTTTGTAAGTCATATTAACGCGATTGCTTTTTTGACATTAAGCCGGCCTAAGGCAATTTTGCCAACAAGTCCCAAGCACCGGTGTGGCTCAGTGGTGGAATACTGGGCTGTCACCCAGCGGACCAGGGTTCGAGCCCCACTGTGTCATTGGTGCTAGGTTTAATTTCGAGCGATGTGGTTAAGGACACCGGCGGCCATGGCGGACAACTGCACGTGACCCGAGTTGTGATGACATAACAGCTTTCGCTGTAAAAAGTATTGAACTTTCCTGATAGCTCGCCAACTACCAGAAGGAGCGGACTGCAGCTACTAATTCCACATAGTGGCAGGTTTCAACCAAAACTGTCATTAGCCCTGTTTCACTCTGACCTTTGGTTTGCACGCTACAGCCACTAAAGTGAGCACATAAACTAGCTTTTCTTTGAATTAGTGCCCAAATGGCAAAGAGCTGGAAGAACAATGTGTGTGTGTGTGTGAAGTACAGCTAAAATTTGGGAAAACTTTCACATAAAGATTTGCTTGCTTCATCAAGCATACGGGGGAGCATTATAGGAGTTGTACTCGGCGCTACGAGTGGTTAAAGCATTCTGATAATTACATAATGTAGATCGATAACGATGCCAAGCCTGGACGACCTTGTACATAAACAGATAATGACCATGTTGAGAGTTCCTGCAGTGATTTGAGGATATCTCTATTGACTGTTGGAGAAATCGCTGACGAAGTGGGTGTTAGAACAGGTTAATGTCATGAAATTTCATTTTATTTTCTTTATTCCAAACATAAACTACAATAACAGATGCCATTTCTAAAGCATACAGAAGGTCCTGGACAATACAAGAAGATACTTGCAGGCCATTAGTGCGTTCCAGGAAGCTTTCCAAAAAATAGAAGAAGCCATTAAAACACTCTATTGCCACTAGAGGGGAATAGTTTGAGGGAAGCAATGCTTAAAATGTTGTACCACAATCAGTGAAGGTGTTAGTGAAAAACATTATATTTTAACACATTTCGTTTATGCATGCAATTTGTAGGAGTTGTTTCAAGTTTCATGAGTGCTTGTACACATGTGGGGATAAACAAAATGGCAGCTACCTTGGGTCAGAAAAACGAATTGAAATTTCCCAATTTTCTGACGCACTTGGTTCAGAAAAATGGGACTGTGGCAAGGAGTTACAAGTGTGTAGCAAAATATGTGGTACTTGAAATAATACATATGTTAATCTTTATAATTATGCACCTTAGATGATGGGAACCAAGCCACTCAGGGGAATTGGCCAAGATTCGGGCAGATGATTTGCCCTTGAGTACCTGGATTCATACTAGAAATTATGGCGTCTGGTAGAGTGAACAGTTATTCTTAATTACTAAATTGTCCACTTTTATTAGTCATCAAGAAACAGAAAAACGCATGCAACAAATCTGTATTTTGCAACGTAAGAAATACGTTCTACGTAATGATTTTAAGGAGAAGCGAGGTACAATACACACTGAAGAGGCATTATATGCACTTTCTTGATGCTCTAGCTGATGACAAAATTATGGCTGAGCCATTTGTAATGGTTGGGCAGCTTTAATCACCCACTTGTTAAGTAACTTGCCATGTATGGCACCTTGTTGTCTTATTCTTCTAGCACACTATATAACCTGTGTTGATGTGGCTCCTTACCTTATACGACACCTGATTTGGATATTTTTGAAAAGTAGCTTCAAGCACAAGCGTGGCCCTATGGTAAAACACTTGACTGCCACGTGGATTGCCCAGATGAAAACCCCACACAATCTTAAACATTTCTTTCCTTATTGTGCATGCCAGCGGTAGACAGCTATACAAAAAATATCAGCTGTTATCATGATCTCATAACTTTTCCTTTAAAATCATGAGCAATTTATGAAGCATGAAATTCAAGTAATTGACGTAGGAATGTTTTGACAGAAATGTGTATATTCCTGTCAAAGAGTGCCAGTATGGGATTCCCAAATGATAGCAGCACAATAGCATGCCAAGTTGCCGCATTATTTTATGGTTAATTTTTTAAAGGAGGTAATATGAATCTTGTAAACACTTTTGATGGCGTCGTGCTTTGTTTTCTTCATTTGTTGTCATTAGTTTCATTATTAATGCGATATTGGAAGTGCTAGTTGCATTCCCTCCTCACAAATTTGTAACTCGTAAGGTAGAAGCTTTTGAGGGTTGCGATTGTTTATTATGAGTACTGTCAACTATCAAAAATATGCACAGTTGTGATTGTTGCTACCCTGTTATATGAATCCATGACTTGAAACAATGCACAAAGCAAGGTAGTGCTAAGAAGTTGGAGCTCATTAGCATAGCGTGCCCTCCTTCGTGGAGCATATTAGGCCGACCCAAACGAGAGGGATGATACTGCAGGTGACAAGAAAAGACATTGATGCCAGTACAAGATCTGATGCACTCTACATCTAAATGAAGTGCATACACATGCAGCGAGTGCTTTGATAAAATCTTGTGCTACATTATTTCAAATGTTCTGAAATGGGAATTGTGGTTCACTATGCATATACGATGATTTGTGAGGATGGTGATTTAGGCCAGTTGGTATGTTAGCATGACAATTGATGGTAGCGCAAACAAAGGACGTCAACAAAAGAAGCCACATTCAAGACATCACAGTGCTATGCGTTGTCTTAAATATGCTTTCTTTTACTGATGTCTTTTGTCTGCAATGATCAGAAAACACTAACAATGAACAGGCTAGTGTAGTGAAAGATATAGCAATGTATATCACAAGGCTGTTGTTTCCTTCGACTAGCTGTTAAAGCCAACACTGTATCAATTGTAAGAGTACGATAAAATGAGATTGTTTTTTGTTGACTGGAGCTCTTTCGAAAGTTAAAAAAATAATCAAGAACTGCACATGAGAAACAGAGGTGGTTAAACCTGAAGAAAAAAAATACAGAAAAGAACTCAGGAAGGAAAATTAAGATTTCACACATTGTGGGAATCTATTTCATGCAAAGTAGTCCATAATGATGATGCCTATGATGCAATATTTGGCATTGCGCCAAGTGTCATTGCATGAATGAATGTGTTTTGATAAATCTAGCAGTTACGTGCTCATCAAGGACTTACCAAAAACGTTAACTACACAGGAGTTCAGAGGGTAACTTATGGTCTGACACATCGGCACTAATCTTACAGCACAGCTGCCAGTTTCATCACAACAAAGTGCATGCTATGGTACGACAATGTGAAGATTATTCATTAGCATATTCCTACGTGGTCGAGCAACACTTTAATGTTGCTTGCCGAGTCATATGAAATGTTTATTATGACTCACAAAAGTGGAGGCCACCCTGGAACCACAATTGGCATTAACCCAACATGACAGCTGTATTTTAAGTACACATAGGTCAAGTTTACTACCTTTTAGTCAGACTACAGTGCCGGCCCTACAGCCATAGTTAACATTACACTGGTATTATGCCTGCATAGAATCTTTTTTCAATAAGCTGTTTCAAGACATGCCGTGGCTCTGTGGTAAAATACTTGACTGCAGTGCAGAATTACCGAATGTTATTCTTTGTATTATTTTGGTCATTGCTGCCAGTGCCAGATTTTATTTAAATTGCTCACATTGAAGTTGCCAATATTTATAAACTGTCATCACGTGCGACGCATACCACAGTGTACGACATATGCTGCCTGTGACTGGAAAAAAGGGTTTCATGACGTACTTAACAGGACACTCATTGTATACATGTCATAACCAGACAGTCATGTTCGTCATATTGTCATTCTCTGCTGTGCCCTTTTCAGTTCATACCAAGTTAAAGAGGTGAGCTCGACAGCACCCAGATGCAGGCCTCTAGATAGATATACGAGCTCAAAGTGCCTTTGTTCTTTAAAAAATCCTTTGCTTTCAAAAGGCTTTCTAACATAAAAAAGAAGCTGCTCAAGCATGCCACTGACTCACCCAAGGTGAGCAAAAAGCAATCAAACAATTAAGAGACTGGAAGATGCATTGAGTGAGTTACTAAAAGCACAGGTTTTGTATATGAAGAAATATCTGTTTGTGACACACTGTTTTGCTTATTGTCAATGGTATTTACTGTTAGAAGTGAATAAATATGCACCATATGTGAAGAAATAGCCAGTTACTAGTAAAAGTATTTATTCTAATTACATCTGCTATTTTCATCAGTGTTAGCTTCCTTTCTGCTCTATTTCTCCCAACCGGCTCATAAAATCTTCAACATTGTTAGGCATATCACTGGTACAAGATTATTGGTTCCACTGGGCACCCCGTGCTGAACCACCATTATCTAGGTCTTCCTACTCCAAAAGTGTGCGTGTGTGTGCCTTCTTTGTGTCTTCATTTTTAGTGCGCTATTAACATTCCACCTGTGTGTACTCCTAGTCACCAAAATTAATGCATAAGTTATGAAGCATCAGAGGCAATATAAAACAGCCACAATACGGTGTGGAGCTTGAGGCAAACACGCTGGCATATTGTTTCCTTTAAGCTGCCAAAACTGTTTTCTATTAGGACGCTTATTGCTGAAAACCACTTGCTAAAACCAATGGGTGTATTTCGCAAAACCGCACGATCTTTAAAAGTCTGAGTAAGAAGGAACATAGAAGAATGCCCGGCATATCCTGAAGCAAACGGCTAAGCTGTGCTTACATAGTTTCGGAAGTTTTATTAAAAGTGATGTTATTTTGAATATTATACGATAAAGATTTTTGCTTAATCTTCTAATGCGGATGTTGAAGAATCGCCTTCATGGCTACAAATCACTCAAAATTTAAAGCTTTCGGTAAAAGGAGTTTCAGTTCATGCATGCACTTTATGCATACATGCAGTAATACACTTTTAGTACAAAACTTTTTGGGGCACAAATTGTTTTTCAAAAAGAATACTTGCGCACCTACCATCCTTAATTCACTGGACAGTCGTTCTGTCAGATAGACTCATGGCGAGGAGAATGTCGGCCATCCTGAGAAGGATCCTTTGAAAGGAGCTCTTCAAGCGGCTTGCCGCCTCTCTCGCGCTTGTTTTATTGGCTTCACACCAGCGCACACATAAGAAAAGTTAATTCGTAGAGAAGAAAAGAACGCTGGCCTGGATTATGACGCCGGGCGTTTATTACAAAAAAAGTGCACGGCAAGAGAGCGCAAGCGCGTTACCCAGACGTAGCTTGATCTCACTAGATAAATGCGAAATTCTGCCTATCGCGCGGGCACTCGCATGCGGTAGCTTGTTGTTGACGAGCACGTACGCGAAACACAAGTGCTCACGACAGACAGAAGTTTGCCTGCGGAAGGCGCCCACAACACAGTATTGCTTTTTAATTTTCCTACAATACTTCCACTTTGTGATGTGCGGTACCTCGTCGTTCCTCGATGAAGTCCAAACGCGCTTAGACATCTCGACGGGCAGGCGGATCATAAGCCCTAATGTTCGGTGGTACAGTACCTTAGTAGCATCACAGTCAAACTAAACTTGCAACTCTTTCCGAACTGCTCCTACCAGAAACAAAGGTGCACGGAGCGTCGTGTTTCCCACATTGGCTTCCTTGAAGTGGCGACAACGCGCAGGCGCCGAACATGCCGCACGTAAAAGTGCGCAGTCGGCGCGCACTGAGGCCGGCTGTGGCCGGTGTGTTTCGCGGGCGCAACAGGGCGGCGGCGCAACCTGGCAACGAGAGTACGGCGCGGAGGCCGTTGCTAGGCACACGTCGCGGCGGCATCCCTGCGAGAGTGTGACCAATAGGGCGCCGCTGCGGTTGCCATGCGTTGAGCCTACTGCAGATTACAAATGCGCGCCCCGGTGTGTCAACTGCGGGGGCCCACACTCTGCAGACACCCCGGAGTGCCCCCAGTGGCAGGAGCAGCGGAAGGTTGCCACTATCATGGTATCTTCCCAAACCACCCTCTCGAGGCGTGCAGTGGCAGCGGCGGTGCGAGAAGAGATTCAGGAGGCGCGGACCTTTGCAAGCGTGGTGAAGGACCACCCTTTACCGCCCCCCCCTCCAGCCAGACCCAGCCCAGCGCCTCGCAAATCTCGTCGCCAGCCACTCCAGGGACAGCAGTCCACTGGCACTGCTGCCCCTATGGCCCCGCCGGCGGCCACTGCGGTTCCTGAGGCCCCGTCTGCTGCAGCTGCCGCTCTCGCGGCCCAGCCTGCTGCTATTGGCCCCGGAGGCCGGCCTGCTGTGCCCACGGCTCCTGTGACCCCACCTGCTGCAACAGCAGCGTTGCCTCCAGCGGACCCGGCCTATCAAATAATCGTCACCCTGCTGCACACCTTGCGATCTGTGGGAGAGTCACTTCCTCTGGACCACCCCCTTCGAGTCATCTGTTTACAGACGGGAGGCTCTCTGCTCCCCACAGCCAATCATGGCTAGCTCCCCGCCCGGAACGAGCCGAGGCCGCCGCCCAAGCGTTCTTAGTGGAACATCAACTGGCTGGGGCGGCAGAGAGACGACCTGGCAGAGCACCTTCTGTGGAGCGATTAGGACGTGCTTGCACTGCAGGAGGTGTATGCCCGGGTGGAGGACCTTCGCCTGCCGGGGTATGTTGGATACAGCAGCAGGACTGGCTGCACCCTGGCGACCTGCCTTGATGCCCTCTGCCTGAACGATGGCCACCAGCAAGCGCGTTCCCGGTGTGCTGTCTACGCCAAGCTGGAGCTCCAGCAGGCAGAGGTGAAGGTGGCTGACCTGGTTGGAGGCCCCTTTGAATGCTGCGCCGTCCGCATTTACATCGGGGGGCAGGACACCACTGTGGCCAGCATGTACGTTCGGCCGGGCCAGCCCTGAGACCCCAGATGCCTCCGGCAGCTGGCGCATCGCCTGGGCAGGGAGTTCCTGCTTTGCGGGGACTACAATGCCAAACACCCAGCCTGGGGCGGCAAGAGGACTGACGCTCGAGGCAGAGAGGTGCGTGATATCCTCCAGCAGCTGGGGCTGGCGATCCTGAACTCGGGTGCCAACACCTTCCTCCGTCGAGGGCACCAGGCCATCAGCACTGCTATAGATCTCAGCGTGGCCTCGGAGGATTGCCAGTACGCCTGGTCGCCATTCCCGGACACCTGGGGCTCGGACTACCTGCCCATCCTGCTGTCCCCCTTCAGAGGTAGGGCTCCACGAAACCGCGAGTACTGCGTGGTAGATTGCCAGGTCTACCGGCGGCTACTCAAGCAGGACACGAGCAGCGGGGACCTGCTGCAACTGGTGACCCAAATTGCGAGGGCAGCAACAGTCACTGCCAAGGTCCAGCAGGAGCAGCCCGTCCCGGACATCCGGCACCTGGCTCTGAGGGCAGTACGGCGACGTGCAGAGCAGCAAGCCCTGAACAAGGCCCAACTGGAGCTCTGGATGGTCTTCCGGATAATCGATGCCGTCTGCAGACGCCACGCACGCAGGCACCGGAACCAGGACTGGCAGGGCATGTGCGTCTCAATCAACTGCTCGCATGATGGGACCAAGGCCTGGCGCCTGCTGAAGTGTCTGCTGATGGCGCCCCGGGCCTTGAACCAGGGACTGTCCCTGGCTGTTCACCTGTCCATCATGGCTGCAAACCTGGCAGAACGGCTGGCTGACCAGTTTGCTGCCAGAGACATAGCCCCGCTGCCTGCTGCACCACCGCCTGCTGCCTTCCCTTGCCCTACCTACTGCCATCATCCCAGGTGGGTGTCCGCGCAGGTGCAGGAGATGTGCGGAGAGCCCATTGGGATACACCAGCTGGTGGCGGTCCTCGAGAGGACAAAGTGACGAAGTGCTCCAGGGGCCGACAGCATCACCTTCCAGATGCTCCGCAACCTGGATGGAGGTAGCCGTCAAGGACTCCTGGAGTACTACAACGACGTCTGGTGCACCGGAATCTTACCCGAGTCCTGGTGAACTG
This sequence comes from Rhipicephalus microplus, assembly GCF_043290135.1. Taxonomy (NCBI): domain Eukaryota; kingdom Metazoa; phylum Arthropoda; class Arachnida; order Ixodida; family Ixodidae; genus Rhipicephalus; species Rhipicephalus microplus. Next base: position 12,522,067 of record NC_134700.1, on the reverse strand, counting down.
CGGTGGTGGCGCCAATCCTGAAGCCCCGGAGGAAGGCCACGGCTCTCTCCTCATACCGGCCAGTCTCTCTCATCTCCACGCCCTTCAAGGTGATAGAGAGGGTGGCTCTAGAGAGACTGGAGTGGATTGCCGACCACCTGGGCTTCTTCCCGGAGCAGCAGACAGGCTTCAGGTGACAGTGGTGCACGGCAGATTCAATCTCGGACGTCGTCGCTACCCTCGAGGACGCCAGGAGCAGCGGGGACGTGGCCATGCTGCTGCTGCTGGACGTGGAGAGTGCCTTTGACGGACTCCCACACGTGGTGGTCGAGGCGGCCCTGGACCGCCTCGGCATCAGCAGGAGCCTCCGAGGCTTTGTGACCGCCTTCCTGTCCTGGAGGACCTTCCGTGTTCGTGTTGGAGGGGCAACCAGCCAACCCAGGGACATCACTGCTGGTGTCCAACAGGGTTCAGTACTGAGCCCCTTCCTCTTTAACATGGCACTAGCAGGACTTCCGGCATCCCTGCCAACAGACACCAGGCTCCCGACCCGCTGCTCTGTCTACGCAGATGACGTGGCACTCTGGGTCCGGGGACCAAGGTGGTCCATCCCAGCCATCAGGAGATCACTGCAGGCGGCCCTCGATGCATTGATAACCTACCTCGGAGGCATCGGGCTTAAGGTCTCTGCCACCAAGGCCGAGGCCCTGCTGATTCACCCGCTGGCGGCAGTTCGCACCCACGTGAGACGGCTGAGGGTTGGCAACCGCAGCCTGCCTTAGAGGCTGGTGGTGAAGTACCTGGGGCTCACCATCGACCACCGGCTCACGTGGATACCGGCTGGCAAGGCTGCTGCCACCAAGGTGCGGCGCGTCCAGGGCGCCATCAGCAGGCTGCATCTGCGTGGCCGTAGCTGCTCCACCAAGTGGGCCCTCCAGCTCAACCAGGCTGCAGCGTCCTCGGTCCTCCTGTACGCCTTCCCGCTGGTGAACCTGACACCGGCCAGGAGAGGCCTGCTGGAGAGGGACTCCACAGGGATGCACTGAAGACCATCCTGGGGCTTCCCAAAAACTCGCCGGTGGCAGCGACTCTCGCGGAGGTGGGAGAGTGGCCCCTGACGTTATGTATGCTCCAACGTGCGCTGGGCCACATCGACCGCCTTCACCGCGCCACCGACGGCAGGGCCCTCCTGGAGCGTCTCCGCAGTCAGCCAGGATCACGGATGCGAGGCCTCTGCCTGCTGTACCACCAGATGGTCCCGGATCCGCCAGTCCCGGTTACCTCTTCACTGCCCCACCACCAGAGATCCAAGCAGAGATGGACCAGAGGTCCATCTCTGCTTGGAAGGGGCAACCAAGCGACGGACGCCTGCGGCCGCGCTGCAACAGGTGGCCTCCTGCAAGCTCCAGGAAGAACTGGGGGACGGCTGTAGGTGTTCGCGGATGGATCTGTGATGCCGGACGGGACCGCAGCGGCCGCATGCATAATCCCGTCCAGAGCCAACAGCAGGCAGTGCAGGCTACCCTTCCCGGCGAGCTCCACGGCTGCGGAACTGGCTGGACTCCATCTCGCGGTAGACCTGTTTGCCGAGGACATCCCCCTTGAGCCGGCCGCGGTCCTGTGTGACAGCAAGGCGGCCCTGCAGACCCTGGCCAACTCCCGCCGTGCCGGACTGACGGCCTGCCTCCTGACAGCCAAGGTTCGGGCCCACACCGACGCCGGGGTGTCCGTCTCCTTCCACTGGCTGCCCTCCCACGTGGGCATCGCTGGAAACGAGAAGGCGGACACACTCGCCAAGGCTGCCCACCAGCCTCGTACCCCCTACTCCAGTGCCATGGCGGCCAGGGACTATTCGCAGGCCCGTCTCAAGAGGCTCCTCGTCACAGTTCACCCAGACCCGAGGGTGGCCAGCGGGCGAGGACCAAAGCCTCTCCCAGAGGTGGGCCTCACCAGGAGAGAACGGGCCTCCCTGTTACGACTGTGGACCGGCTGCGTGTGGACAGCAGCCCGCCGCCACGCCAAGGGCCTCAGTCTCTCTCCGGCCTGCAGCCGTTGCGGAGACCCAGAGACCCTCGAACACCTCCTCTGTGTCTGCCCTGGCTTAGCACAGGAACGCTTGAGGGCCTACGCGGCCTACAGGAGGCAGGGTCTGCCCGTCTCGACCCTGGAACATCTGCTGTTCCCGTCTCATCCACATCCAGCAGCACTCCGCAGCCTGGCGGAGTTCGTGGAGGAGTCAGGAATCGCTGCCTACCGCTGATTCCAGGAGCCATGCTGCCCTTCCCTTTGCCGACGGCCTGCTGCTCGCGCTGAAGCGGACCGGACATCCCTCCTAACACACCACACACTATTTCTCCTATCCTCTTTCATCCCCATCCACCCCACCCCAAAGGCACTGCGACTGTAGGCAGACAGAAATTAGGTGCCTTCTTCCTTTTCCTCATGAACCACTAACAACAATTTAGGCTAGCCCGCTGCCTTTGCGCGGGCTAGCCTCTAAAAAGCACTTAACACTGTTTGTCACATGCGCGCAATTTGTAATCTATCAGATACCTCTTTCATGCGGTAAACACTACATAGGACAAACTGGCAGGTGTATTAATGACCGGCTCCACGAACACGCTTGCAACGTAAAAAATGGTCGAGATGGTTTTTCGTCACTACATTGCAGCACGTGTGGCTGCAAACCACTTTTTCATGGTACGGTAATCATAGAAAAAAAACAGAAATAAAGTGACAAGGGAGATTATTGAAGCAGAAAGGATTAGTAGATTAGGGCTGAACTGCGTCAGCACTCTTTCTCTCGGTCTTTGTGATAAAGAATTGTCGTTTTTGAGATCATAAGTTTTTAGCGAATGGCAATGAAGGTTTTTGATCTGGTTGTCTGTTGTTTTTGAATTTCGTGAGCATATATATGTACGCTCCTCGAAATAAAATTTTGTTCGAAGTAAGCGCTCCCTTCTGTCCCTTCCCTTGTCCTATGATTCTAACGCTCGATTAATAACACAGCATGCAGTCTGTCAGTTTACAGTAATCTGCAAGGCGGCTTTTCTGTGAGACTTGTTTTCCAACCAAAAACTCTCGTTCACAGACTACCTTTCTCCCTCATTGTGCCTTTACTTCTCCGCATTCCAGTAAATGCACGCGTGTACAACAAAATGTCCCCACCCCAAATTCCAGCGAAGGCAAGCCAGCACAACAAGATCTCCAAAAGGGGAATGGCAAAAACAAAATGAGCGACAAACGTGCGTGAACGAGAGTTTTTGATTGAAAAACTAACCTTGCAGAAAATCTGCCTTGCATATTATTGCAAACTGTCTATTGTTTTCTCCTGCTGAGAATTTTAGGAAGACCAGAGCTTAAAACGCGAGCACCTACACGCTCTGAACGAGCTCTCGGAAGCTCCCATCAAACTTCCATGATGCTACCATCAACATATAGTATTACGCTACCATTAGTGTGTAAATAGTGTATATAAACGTTCCTCTTATCAGCCCCGGCTAGTCTGCTCGATTTCTACAGGAGACTTGGCTAGCTCCTTCGAATACATCACGATCAAGCAAAAGGGCACGGAGTTGAACAGGCGAAAATGTGCGGCATCACATCACTTTATTGCGTGACATATTCATTCTCCGCTGCATTTGCCAACTCGTGTCCGCCAATAACGCTACAGTTTTTACAGTGACGACACACCGTTGATTGCGGTCACGTCATTGAATATCAATTAAACAGCGGTTGCATTATTTATTTGCAAAATACTTCACCATAAAGTATGATGAAGTAATTTATTACTTGGCCACCTGAAGAGCTTTCTAACTTGACTTTCTTTTTTATCAAGACCTGAATATAATGTTAAGATTTGGTTGGTTTATTCTGAGCCTTACCTTCGCAACAAAAGTACATCACCACTGTCCGCGACAATTATTCTTCATCTCTCCCAGTGCCAGTAGGTCCGTTCAAGTTATGTGATGAAAACCTGTTTGCTGGACTATGTTATATATGACATGTCGCTCAAGTGTCTGTCTCCGTATTGATTGACGAATACAGCCGTCTTTTGTAAACTTTTTACTGGCAAGGTTTCATTTTATTTTGTTCTTTTTAAAACTGGTGGTCTCAGACAAGCTTATTACGCCTCTGCTCACCACTGGATAGCTGTTGTTACGCACGGCGCCTGGCCCGACGGGGGAGGGCCGCGTTCTTTGTTCATCAAACGAGTCACCGAAGGGCTGCCAGCCTGCTGTACGCCGTGTATTTTCCTTTTTAGCCGGGAACTGAGGTGGCACTCCGACGTCATTAGACGTTCGACTAGACGATCACAATGGTTTCTTGGTGTCACAGGTGCAGTGTGGTGGCCACGCCCCAATCAAAGATCTTGACTTGAGCGAGTGTGAGCAGCACCGTCAGAAATGGTGTGTGTGTCCCGTGATTCAACAGCGCATTCTGGACCCATTCCTTGATTTAGTCAAAACGCACGCTTTATAATGAGCCTCCTAGCTCAATCACAAGAAATCTCTCGCCCTGTCTGTACAGAATGTAATAAATCCTCTGTTAAGTTTGCCATCCTACTCCTGAGTGCACATGCGTTTTATTTTCTCTCTCTCTACACCCCCTTTTTGCCCCTATTTCCACACCCCAGTGTAGGGCAGTAAACCGGATGCCAAGATATGGTTAATCCCCCAGCCTTGTTTCTCTTTCTCTCTCTTGCCATCTTACTGCCTTGGCATCTTCATCCCGGATATCCGATGACTGGAAAGGCCGGTACAAACAGAGGTTAAAGAATGAAACATGTGGTGAATGTTTTCTGCAGCATGTTCAGACGCTGCACATGAGTGATTATACTTGACAATTATTAACTTTAATACCGCGGACAGGTGATGATATACCCTGAGTAGGTTCAAGCAAGTATTATGCCTCGACGCTTTTCATCTTCATTAAACTTCTCCCTTTCAATTTCATCCTTCAGGGTTTTGTGTAGTTCTTCATCTAACGCGCTGCACTGCTAGTACCTAATTTCTTCTGTATATACGCCCTGTTTCGGGCCCGAGCATAGGCTGCCATCTTGGACTGATAATGATGCCGTTTTGCATTCGTATGAATATTTGAATAGTGCTACGAGGAACTCGCACGCATCCAAACTCTGGGCCAGTACATTCAACGTCGTATTACCATAATTATTGTTAATTACGACATAGAAAACCAGCAAAATTGCTTTTAAGCCTAAGATGGCAGCGTCTATGCCTTCTGTAACTGTTACATTCATTTTTTGTCAATTGTCTAATATGTCATTTCAAACAGCAGCCGCCGAACTTGTGCCACTGTTCATAGTGGTACTCTCGGTCTCTGAAGCTTGGTGAAGATAACGAAGAAGCCTGGTTTTTACTGGCTACATAAAATGTGAAACAAAGCTATTAATCAAGATGAAAAAGAAAAGACAAATTTGTGAAAAGTCAGTACTGGCGCATAAATGGCGCGCAGATTGCGCCGATGAAAAACGTTGGCGGCGGCGGCGCGCCGACCAGTCGGCGCACACCTCACTGCACGGAGAAAGGAAAGGTACCTTTCCTTCTTCCGTGACTCACTGCCAGAAATGAAACACATTTAGACTGTAGATGGATGGATGGATGGATAGATGGATGGATGGATGGATGGATGGATGGATGGATGGATGGATGGATGGATGGATGGATGGATGGATGGATGGATGGATGGATGGATGGATATGGTGTACCCTTTAGATCGGGCGGTGGCTAGCTCCACCAAGCCGTAATACCTAATGAACCAAAAACTATATTTATTTTTTTCCTTAAAAAGTGAGTTTGAGGATTCGTACTTTGAAGTGAATAGTTTAATTTTCACTCGTGCCTTGACTTTAGCCTCCAATCAGATAACCTCCTTCTAGTTAAGTCTACCCGCTTAAAGTTTATTTTGCCCTCCCGGTCACTAAACCCCAGTGCTTTGAAAAACTCTGTGCCATCATCCTGAACTATAGGGTGAAGCCCTTTACAGAACATTATCAAGTGTTCGACAGTTTCTTCTTTCTCTCCACACGCACTGCATACTGTGTCTACCCCTTCGTATTTGGCCTGATATGTCTTGGTTCGCAGTACTCCCGTCGTGGCCTCAAACAGTAGAGAACTACCCCGAGTATTATCATAGATCCTTTCCTTGGCAATTTCCTGCTTAAAAGTTCGATAGATCTCTAGTGCGGACTTCTTAATCATGCCTTTCTCCACATGTCAGTCTCCGTTTTCTTCACTTTCTTCTTAACCGGTAGTTCTTTTTGGTTTGGCCACCTGCTGTTTTCTAAGTATTTACCAGTCAACTTCCTGGTTCGCTTCCTTCATTTTGTATCGACATTCTTCGAGTACAAGTAGCTGAAAACCTTCCTAGCCCAACGCTCTTTCCCCAATTCTCTCAATCGTTTCTCAAATTTTATCTTGCTGCTAGCTTCCCTGCCCTCAAGTGATGTCCATCCCATATCACCTTGTACTCCCTGATTTGGTGTATTCCCGTGAGCTCCTAAAGCAAGCCTACCGATTCCACGTTGCTTAATTTCTAATCTTGCTTGAACGTCTGACCTCATGCACAAGACCGCATTGCCGAACGTCAGCCCAGGAACCATGACCCCTTTCCATATTCCTCTCACAACATCATACCTATTGTAATTCCACAGCGCCCTATTTTTCATGACTGCTGCATTCCTGTTACCTTTAGTCGTCACGTATATTTCGTGTTCCCTCAGATACTCGGTTCCATTGCTTATCCATATGCCCAGATATTCGTATTTATCTGTTATCTCTAACGTGACCTCCTGTATTCTAAGCTCACTACCTTCGTTGTCATTGAAAATCCTGACTGCTGATTTTTCCTTTCTGAATCTAAAACCTAACCTATCTCCCTCATTACCACAGATGTCCATCAATCTCTGCAAATCTTCCTTGCTGTTGGCCATTAGCACTATATCATCTGCGTACATTAATGCTGGTAGTGCCTGATCAATAAGTTTTCCTTGTTTGACTAAAGAGAGGTTGAAGCCCAGTCAACTTCCCTCTAATTTTGCGTCTAATCCTTGTAGGTACATCATGAATAATAAGGGTGACAGGGGGCACCCCTGCCTAAGCCCCCGTTTTAGCGCTGCAGGCTTGGATACCTGTTTTTCCCCCTTTATATCTACGTTGTTACCTTTATAGATACCCTTTAAAAGATTAGTGACTACATGTTCCACGCCTAGTGTGTCCAGTATTCCCCGCAATTCCTCTTGAACCACGCTATCGTATGCTCCCTTGATATCAAAAAATGCCAGCCACAGGGGCCTGTGTTCCTTTTCTGCTATTTCGATGCACTGCGTCAGTGAGAACAGATTGTCTTCCAACCTCCTGTGTTTCGGAAACCCATTCTGCAGTTCCCCCAGCACCCCCTCATCCTCTATCCACGCTTGCAGTCTTTCCTTTATAATCTGCATCGCCAGCCTGTAGACCACTTATGTCACTGGTATGGGACGGTAGTTGTTTATGTCATCTTTGTCCCCATTTCCTTTTTAAATCATGCTCATCCTGCTAAGTTTCCATCCATCACGAACTTCACCATCGATTATTATTGTGCTCACAGCCTCTCTCAAAGCCTGCTTAGACTTCGGACCTAATGTCTTTATCAGCCTAATTGGAATGCCATCTGGGCCTGTTGATGTACTACTAGGAACCCTTTTCTCAGCCCTTTCCCACTCTTGTTGTGAAAATGGAGCCATTGTACCACTTGATTCGTCCTTGTCTATTGCGGTGCATAAAGTACTTCTTTGTTGAAATTTTTCTGTCACCCTTGTTCTTATATATTCAATAGCTTCGTCCCCTTCTAGCCTAGCACCTTGGGCTGTAGTTATAAAACTCTGCTCTAGGCTCGTCTCATTTCTTAGAGAGTTTAGATGGTTCCAAAATTTCGCAGCTGCCTTTCTATCTTTTTTATGTACTTCTGCCAGCCACTGAGCTCCCTTCCTTCTAATCTTTTCATTGATCAGAAGGGATGCATCTCTTCTACAGCTTAGAAAGGTTGCCCATTTTCTTTCAACATCATCTGTCGGTTCACCCCACTGCTTAGCATGTCTGTGTTCCCTAGAGGCTTCCTGACGTTTTGCTATGGCTCTCTTAACTTCCTCAACCCACCAACTTTTGGGTTTGTGTCTTCTTTTCCGGGGTGACTTGTCACGCGTCTTAGCAAGCTCTAGCTCAAAGAGTCTAATTAGATTCGTGTATGTCCCCACTGTCTTATTATCCTCCGTGATTACTTTCTCAATTTGTTTAGTGGCTATTTCAATTTGCCTTTCTGAATAAAAATTTTCCTTTAGTTGCTCATCTTGTCTCCTTCCCACTTTCACTGCTCTTCCAAAACTTAGCTTGATACGTTTGTGATCACTACCAAGACTTCTGGAGCCACCTTCATCTATGTGCATTCCCCTGAGCTTATCATACATCCTATGTGACATCAGTGCATAATCTATCGTCGACTGAAGCCTTCCTACCTCCCGTGTTATTTGCCCTTCACACTTCTCGGTACTGTTGCAAATGATCAAATCAAGCCTTTCACACATATCCATGATCATTTTGCCTGTCGGGTCGGTATACCCATCTATATCTTCTATGTGCGCATTCATGTCTCCTAGTATATTTATCTCGCACTCTCTTCCTAACTCCTGAATGTCCTTTGATATACACTCTACCATTGCCTGGTTGTCCTCTCTGGCCTTTGCTCCCGTCCACAAGTACACGAAACCAAGGAGTGTCATTTGACCTGCCACTTTCCCTTTTAGCCATAAATGTTCCTTGCACTCCTGCTTGACCCTTTGCCAGTCTGTACTTTTATGAATGAATGCCCCAATACCACCCCCCTTTCTGCTGCCTTCTGTTCTATTACAATATTCCCACGCGTAGTCCGGATTGTTCGGAGGTTGTTCCATGTCCCTGAGATGTGTTTCTACAAAACCGTATACCATCGGCCTCTCTTCCCTTAGCTGTTCTTCTATCTCTTCCCACTTCAGCCTGTTCCTACTACCCTGCATGTTAATATACCCTATGTCTGAATTGGCTCGGCGCTCGTGGCTACGTCTATTTATGCCCCGGACTCTACCTATCTTAGATATTGGTGCCACTTTGGAATCGTATCTGTCCATACCACCTGTCGAAGAGTCTCCCTGGTTGTTGTCCTCGTTACTAGCTATCCTGCACCCCGAAGGGCTCGCTTGCCCCCCAAAAAAGCTACTGCGCGTCCTGCAAGTCGCCAACCCACCTCATGACCTAGCCGCCCATCGAAGTGAATTCTGTCTCGTTGAAAACCCCCCCACCTATGCACCTCTCTGTTTATTTCCACCACCTCAAAGCCTTTCTCTCGACTCATCCGCCATATCTCTTGGTTTGCGTTGACCACCGCTCTTTGCAGGTTGCTATCACGCACCGGTACCTCCGGTATCGTGCATATCACTACCTCTACCTTAGGAGAAGTGGCGCGCATGTCATCGACGCCTTTCGCCAGTGTGGCTGCTAGTCCTGCTGCATCTTCATTGAGGACATCGTTTAAACCGCCTGAAATTATCACGGGGTTTCGTCTATCAGCTGTCGTTTTGAGCTTTGCGCTCGCTTGCCTCATGACTGCTTCCAGCTTGCGTCCTGGGAACGCCCCTACTGCAACCCTCTTGTCACCTCTTACCCTCTCTTTGATGGCTTCTGTGCATCGATTTAAATTCGAGTCCCTGGCGATTATCACATGCTGTGACTTTTCAGCTGGAGCGTTCTGCACCTGGGGGCTACTTGCACCTGTGACGCCGGCTGCTTTGTTCCCTCCCTGCCCCACCACTACCTCACTGAAACTGGGCCTTGCGACAGTTGAACCGGCTAAACCTGTTTTTTCCAAACTTGCTTGCTTTTTCTTCTCCACCGTTCTGGTGTCCGGTTCCCTACTGTTCTCTCGGTAGGTCGCTTCTTTTACGCGACTGCTTTTACGCGACAATGCGCCACCTCGCGTCGAGAAGGAAAAGCTAAAATAAACATACGATACAGTTGTAATTTCTTGCTTATTTCGTGTTGAAGTCAAAAAACAAATAAACTTTACTTCCATTGAGCGTCTGAGAAAGCGTCTGTTTGTGTGCAGACGACCATTCCGGCGAAATTTGATCTATCTGAGCGACTTGCTTAACGCCATCTTGTTTAGACAGCAAAGTAGCCTGCATCATATATGTCTACGATGCGGTCTTCTCGGAGCTGTCTATTTTGCCGGCTACGTGAGAATTAGAACGGGACTTAAGATGGACGCCGTCCATTTAGCTGTCTATTTAGCCGTCTACGGGGAGTATTGGAACACAGCCCATATGTTGCCTGATCCGGCATTGTAAACTTTGACGAAAAGCCACATTGTTCCACAAATCCGGCTAGATCCAAGCCAAGTTGGGTGAAATTAGCGTTTTTGTTATTTTGACCGGGTGAATATAGCATTACAGTGTACTAGAATAGTCTAACCTCCTTGACTAGAATAGTCTAATAGCATACCGGCTATTCTCACCAGGTCGCAGCAGCGGCGGTCTCCATTTCTCAGACAGCATGGGCTCGAAGCTGTCTTCTAGAGAGTCTTCGTAGACTGTCTACGTGCCGTCTAAGAATTGGAACACATCATGGAAGCACGGTGTATGAAGCTTTTCTTTTGGTGAAGGCACGTAGGTGTTCTGTGGGCACATCGGGCGTATTCTATTTCGTGTTTGTGATCGGCTCGGTGTTCACGTCGTTGGCGCACACTGTGATTGTTGTGAACGTGTATAGTTAGATTGTGTTCGCGTTTGGAACCGCTGAATTTTGTGGTTCGCCTGAGCTTGCGTGAAGGCCACGGTGTCTAGGACTCGTCAACCTGTTTCAGTGCTCTTTGACATCCGTGATATTTACTTCTGTTGTGTGTGAGGAGGTGACAGTGTGGTAGTCCGTACGTGTTGCCAGTTTAGCTGGGTGCGCTTGTAGTTTTGTGATTTGCGCGGCCGTTCAGCAACCTCCTCAGATTCTTGCGCTTGTTCGTCCAATACTTCACTTTACATGCGTAGTAGCATCGAACTCGTATTACCTGAGCTGTAAATGCTTGGTACTTTAACCACTACATCATTCAGAAAAGCCGCCGGGCAAAGTTTCTTTTGGCATTGCATAAGTTTGTTGCCAGACTTTGGAGTGGTTGTTGCCAGACTACCACTAAATTTGGCTGAAAATTTTTCTTCTGTAGTTGTGGCTTTTCCGTAAGAGTTTGGTGCTATCCGCGGTTATGCCAGCCGCCGGCAAGGTTCCTTTTGGCGTTGCATAAGTTTGTTGCCAGACTTTGGGGTGGTTGTTGCCAGACTGCCATTAAATTTCGCTGAAATTTTTTTCGTGTAGTTGTGGCTTCTCCGTAAGAGTTTGGTGCTATCCGCGGTGCATTTCGCGAGTCTAGGCGTACATAGCTGTAGCATATCCGACATACCCCAATTAACCTGCCTTGGAACGCTTATTCATCACATGTATATACGAGTCCGAACGATATGTCTTGTGCTGACACAGCTAGGGGAAGCGTAGGGTCCCCCGTCGTAGCGCGCGGTCGACGCGACACGATCAGCTGAGAGGGAAAAAAAGAAAAGTAAGGGGGAGGGGGGCAGCGCATCACTTCCTGCGACTCTATTCAGTTTTCCCCGTCATCCCTAATACTGAGACGCAATATCTTAATCGCACAGCTGCGCACACAGCAAGAGAACGCGCCTCGACTTCTGGAATGGACGGTTCATTCCGTTAATTAAAACGGCCTCTTAATTGCGCAGCAGCGCCGTGCTCGACTTCTGCTAGGCGCGGTTCATTCCGTTAATTAAAAGAGCCAGCGTCGCTCATGCACCCGCAAAATGCACCGCGGATAGCACCAAACTCTTACAAAAAAGCCATAACTACAGAAAAAAAAATTTCAGCCAAATTTAGCGGCAGTCTGGCAACAACCACCCTTCCAGTCTGGCAACCACTTATGCAACGCCAAAAGGAACCTTGCCAGCCGCCGATCATTTCTGATTTCAAAGTACAGGCATCACACGATATAATTTCGGCGGTTATCCAGTCCAAGTTTCTTGATTGCGTTAGATGCGGAGATGAGTCAACCATGGTCAATAAATTCACTTTCGATAAAAAGTGCCCATGTGACACCCGCAGTCAAGCCTCGCTATTCGCTTCCAAGGCTGCGCGAGCGATGAAAAAACCTTCGACTTTGAGCGTGTGGCTAGCACCCCAGGGTTTCTGCGCATTTAACAACATATTTGGCTGCGACTAGTTGGTATTAAAATCAAATCTTTATTTTCCTTTTCCATAAAAGAATGGAGTGGCCGCAAAAAGCTTCTGTGAGAAGTAGCTTGACGAGGCGGATGCCCCTGAATTCACAGCTTTAGAAAACACACCAAAGAATCACAGAGTCATCAGTGGCACAAAATAAACAGAAAGAGCAGTACTATATGCAGAGATGATCGCGAATGACCCATGAAAATACCCAAAAATCAGCACCACCAAAAAACACTGATACCTAAAATCAAAGTGTCCTCTCAGATAAGAAAGTTCATGGTCAAGTTCATTTCAAGAGTGTACATCAACACAAATAATAACAATATATGGATCGCACACAATCAGAAATAACATAGTCAGGCGGCAGAAAATACGCTTAGTAAACGGTTGTTTGGTGGGCGGCATATATCAAATTTCAGAAATAACACAGCCAGGCGACAAAAATACGCTTTGCAAACGGTTATTTGGCAGGCGATATATATCAATAAGATTATTTGTAAATTTATTCAATAGATGGTGCAGTGTATAAGTTATCGATTGAGAAGCATAGTTATTCCGCGGCGTTGGAACAGACCACGTTTCTGGGAAACGTGTATCGTGCCAGTGAGATTTGTTTTGTAGCATCGATAGGTAATTATAAACTGAGTTATTCTTCTTGTTTGCCACATAGTAAGACAGCGTCGAACGGTAGTTGTAAAGGTGATTTACGGTCATTACTCAGTACCGATCAAACAATTCCAGGGTGTGAGACTAAAAAGAAGCATTTGCTACCACTCTCATTGCGCTTTTCTGTAAAAGTAATAACTTGTTATATTCTTTTTGTTGTTGTTCTCCAAATTAGGTGCGCGTAACCAAGCTGAGGGGAGATTAAAGAATGGTATAATAAGAGCTTTATGCGCTCAGGCAGTAGGTATCTATTTCTATTGGTGAGGCCAATTGTTTTGCAAAGTTTTTTGTGTATTTCATCAACATGGTAATCCCGCATGAGTAATTTACTCACCATACTTCAAACTGCTCAGCGGTAAACACAGCAGCACAAGTGAGACGAGAATCAGCGCCGACAGCCAATTTAAGTTTATCTCAACTCCCAAACGTGTTGTCTACACCCCAGATAAAAACAACATGCTTATGCTGAAAATAAAAAAAATCGAAGTGAATCATGAAATCACAGAGACCACAAAAAAAAGAACGAAAAGTGGTGACATGGAATATGCCAATGAATGCAGGTAAGCCAGTTCTTTGCAGTCAAAAGTATCGAAGGTTCTGGGTGCCATCAGGAGGATGAGTTATAACAACTTGTGTTTTCTCAAGCAGGCATTGACAATCGTATTTATAATTATGAGAACCGAAAGAAACGTCTCTATTCATGTATTTAACTTTTTGCAAATTTCCCTGTAACCATATGTTTAGATACTTTCCTGTTTTACCAATGCATCGAATAAGCCATCTCATTTTTGTAATTGAACTTGTGATGTTAAAAAGCTTTGAACCATAGCCAATATATGCATGGCAAAACTTTGTTGACTGTGCAGGAGGCATCGATTACAGCATATCTTGGTTCTGTAGACACAGTTATGTGAGTCAGAAACACAAGTGCCTAAGTATACAATTGCAGGAACATTGTGAAAAGGTAAAAACCATAGATAGAGATGGTTCTCTGGCTTCTGATTGTTGAGAATGAGTTGCCAACAGCTGTTCGAGAAAACAGAAGCTATTCCAGCTCATCTTTGCGATAGCACCAGGATTATCATTAAGGTTGCATGAACAGCTAAAGGAAGCTGGTGACAGTAAACCTTCGATGTTACTATCTGATAAAGAACTGGCTTACCTGTATTCATCGTCATGTGCTATTTTGCCTGAGTTTTTTTTAGTTTGTTTCAGTGCACTTTGACTTAAGTTATGTTTTCTTACCATGAGCTTGTTCATATTTTGGATATGGGCTATATAATGTATGTTGTATAAAATTTCAGTTGGAAGCCCGTGCTTGTCCACGTGTCACTAGTGTTGCTTTATCTGCAGTTATGCTGACTATTTTAAAATCTCTGCACAGATGCTTTGTATGCATATTGAAATCGACACAGCAAAAAAACCGAGGATGCAGGCAGAATAAATACCACTGTGCCATCTCGCAACTAACCTTATGAGAAAGCGCAACTAACCTTATGAGAAAGCGCACCATTACAAGGAAACCGAAAGTATCAAACTCCCCTGATCTGTTGGACCACAATCGCAAAGTTTAGTCCTGAAAAGGCTAGCATGGCACAGAAATGTAATGTGGAGGAGGGGGTGAAAAACGTCAAGGAATTGAATTTAAAAGGCCTTTTTACCACATCTTATATACGGGACATTTCTGAGAGAGATTTCTCATTAAAATTCGAGAGAGATGATGAAAGCGACATTCAGAATGGCTCAAATATGAATGCTGATTTCAAAACAACAAACATTTATTTCATTGGTATGTCCTGGCTGCATAGGGTGCTTGTGGAATAAAAGCTTGAGACTAATTACATTTGTGTTATTTGCCTGAACACGTTATCAAGGGCAAGATGCAAGAAAAAAGTGCGAGTGCTATTTGGCAAAATGACGCAACTTTCTTCCTTGTAAAGTACAAAACAGCTGCTGAAGTTCTTAACATGCTCGCTTGATGCCTTGCGAAATTTAGCAGCGACAAAAGAAGAAACCTTTTATTCTTCTGCAGAGACGATCCTCATGGTCGATCGCAGGGCCTCATCAGCATGGTAAGAATATCGGCTTCAGAGTGTTTTGTGCAGGCTTGGTCACTCAAGAAAGGTCAGCCGGACACGTTTTTCAGGCTTTTGATTTAATCTGCAACCAGTGCCGAGTGTTGTTCTGACAAGATAACAATGCAACAAAAAATTGAGGCAAATTTGCATTAGTGGTGCAAAGCCTCAAAGAAATGATACTGAACGAACTTCCTTGTTTTGTGTTATTAGTCTTCTTTTTCTTCCTCTTTTTTTGTCTGTTATTTCTGTCTTCTTTCCTACAACTTAAAATCTCTCCATTTTAGATTCCATTCTATCTTTCTTTTTTCACCTTTCTCCCTCACTTCTTGATTCCTCATTCTTTCTATGCGACACCTTCTCCCTCCCAACCTTTTTTCCTGTTCCTCACTCTCGCTTATGTTTCCAACCTCCTTGCACTCTGTACTATGAAAAGCTATGATAAATTTTGCTAATGTGCCTGGATAGCCGAGTGGTTGTTTTCAGATTGTCAGTACATAGATTTGAAAGCCGTCTCGTTGAGATTTTTTTGCCATCATTTCGTTCTCTTTGCACTTATTTTCTAGTCCACAAGTCTTATTGCATACCATGCCGGACGTATCGGCGCATGTGTTTTAGGAGCGAAGCACAGCAGGACAAAGCTGAACAAGAGGCCAAAAAGAGCATGTGCCCGTTTATGGTGATAGTTATTTCTGTTTTCCCATCGCAAATCAATGCTCTGCCTAAACAGTTCCACTCTTAATACATAAAAAAGGTTGTCACATGTCCAATCTTTTACTATGTTCTAAATGATCTTCCAATTTGTTCTTGAGTGTGTGTGCACCATCCGAGAATCAAAGCTTTTTTTAGCGAAATAAATGTATTTTGACTGTTTCGATCTATCCATCTATCTAGCTGCCTGCATCTGGGTGCTCGCGTGATCACCTCCTTTACTAGTACGTACCAAAACTGGCATATAAGGGTATGAGGGTAAGACAAACATGATTGACGCGTCCTGGCGTGAATGACATGAAATACCTGTCGCGTAAATCATGAAACTCTTACCCATACACATTTGGTGCATACCCATGACCCATAATGTTTGGGCGTGTCCCACAGGTCGCAAGCCCACAGTAAGGCTTTATTCTCAAGTATCGCTAAAACAGACATTGGAAATCTTACCATGATGACTTTAAAAAGCTTACGTCAAAAAAAATCTGCTGCCTGTTTTAGTGACAATGCTGGAAAGTACAATATTTCAAGACCATACAGAATAAAAATCACAGTTAAAGCTAAAAGTGAACACAGGCATTCTGTGAAGTAGCCAATTTTTCTACCCCAGAGCCACACGACTGCTTAAAGTTGCGAACACCACAGTGGATCAGGGGTTAAGGTACTCGCCTGCCGACCCGAAGTTTGGGAGTTTGATCCCGGCCACGGCAGTCACATCTCTACAACTTGTTGCAAAGCAACAAGCGAGTACACCTACGAAGAGTTGTTAATATTGATAAAGTGTTAGCCACAACGAGCTGGTTCAGGCAGAAACCCGGCAAGCACGAACCACACGAACGTTGTCTTTTTTCACACTGGCACATAGCTGGTACCGCTTTGCTCCGATACATGCTATTTGCTCTGCAAGAGGGTGCTTAATACATGAATCAGTGCCTTACATCGTCTCAATTCTGAAAGCTTGATTACCACGTGTATTCAATTTTAAAGGAATGATGTGCCTTATTTCTATTGTGCTTCACATTGCTGCAGGGAGCAGGAGAAGGTGCATTGTCATTTATACTATGGTATACCTTGTATTCTATTGCAGATAGATTTATTGTGCTCTTGTCTATGAAGTGGTCTCCAATGCACTTAAAAAACACTCGTACATTTAAAACCTCACATGTTGGGTGCCTTGTCAAGAACTGTATTCTTGCTATGGCAAAGGGGCTAAGAAAGCATGTGTTCCTGGAAAACAACCATGAAGTGGCTTGTAACGAGCCTTTAATCAGTGTGTCTTATTTCATATTATTACCATGTTTCACAAATCACTGGCTCTTGCCTTCTTGCTGGACAAGTTTGCAGCAATGAAGAATTTTGTAAATTTTTCACAGTATGTGTGAACAAGTTGGATTCAGTATCAAAAGAGGATGTGACATTTTTGTGTGCCTTAATATAAACTTATGTTCGTAATTCTGTCGCCCATGTGGTTTTGTCAATGCCACACATGCATGCACAGTCCATGTACAGTTCTAGCCATGTTTTATGCAATGCAACAAATAAAAACAAACTTTCTGCTGTACAGTAAATGTTCGATGAAGCAATCTCTGTGCGAATTACAACACAGGTGACAAATCGCTAGTGGTGCTTTTTCTATGTTATACAGAATTATGTGGTTGCATCAACGAAGAAACAGATAAAAACCAGTTCCAAGGTAACACACAATACTGCATTAATGCCCGGCTGAGTATAATTATTTTCTATTGGTATAACTAATTTCTACAGTCCTTTTTTTATTATGTGTCTATGCTGAGCATCTTCTGATACACACTGGGGCAAAAACATCCTGCGTCTTCAGCTTCAATCAATCTCTTTTTTTTACAGCACTGCCTATTCTACAAAAATTATGTAGAGTAGCCTGTATCAAGATGGGACTGGGCTGCATTTGTCAAGACTGAATTATGCCATGCAGTTTCTTTATGAGAAAGAAATAACACAGCACCATAATTAAAAGATAAGGTGAAAATGGCAGACTCGTGTTCTGTCTGTTGCCTTCTCTCTAATTTATCCCCAGTGCTGCACGATTATCCCCTAAAATAATGTAGTCAGTAGTACACCCTCAGTGTGTGCTACTAAGCACATAGTGAAGAAGTGCTCCACAGAATAAATGAGGGAGTTATTCATTTCAAAGTCTAGTATAGGAGCAGGAGCTGCACTTTTGTATGCATAGATTTTATAACAAAAAACAGAAAATGAGAATATCACTCTTGCAGGAAGTTAAAAACACGCAAAAAATTCTAAAGCTGAAGAAGAAAGGACAAATGATTCCAAAGACCTAAAACTTGTATGTAATAGGATATCACAGTTTTGTGCAATTAAAATAAAGCAATATTCATACCCTGGTTTCCTCTATGACTTTGTTGAAGCCAGAGGTGTATGCATTACCCCTGTACTGCTGTAGCCATGTATAATACACAGCAAAGAAATACTTTCTTATTTACAGTATAAGTACGTCCCAAGAACCAGTATGCATATAGTGATTAATTGCTCATTGGGTAATTTGGACAAAGAACAGAGTATACATATGTCATTGTTTCAATAGGGAAAGAGATAGAACTAGAGACCAAGGTTTTAAGCAATGTTTCACCTATGCTGTTCTCAATGTAGCTATTTCCTTTTGTTATGATCTATATACCATTCATTCTTTAGCGTGTGTCTATGCCAAGCATTCTTATGACTCATAATAGAGGCAAAATATGCTGCATCAAGTTAGGGCAATGTTTGTTAGGTCACGTGAATCAAGTGTCTCAATTATTAGGCTGCATTTGCATAGACTTCATTTAGCCATGACTTTATGGTCAACACTATGTAAAGAAAAGATGTGGTGAAACTCACAGACACAGCATGTGTCTCCCATTGCCTTATCTAAATTTCATCAACAGCGCTGTTATTCCCTCCTAAATAAAGTAGTATCCAATACTACACCTACATGCACTGTGTATGTGCCACTAAGAACATTCTAAACAAGTGCTTCACAAAAACTTTGGAAGTCATTCTCTTCAAAGCCAATTACATCTGGTATGAATGAGTATCCCACTTTAGCCAGACTGTACATTACGAAAGCACATGCCAGTATTTCCATATACGTACATAAAGCTGGACAGAAAGAATTGTCTTTTAAATGCTTGGTATTTAATTGGTAAAAAACTTTCAATATACATTTCAGAAAGAATCAGATTCGCAGAGAACTACAGTAGTACTGTTTAGTTAATACTGCAGATGACTTCAAGTGACTTCACATATCTTTTAACGTATGTGCACATACATAGGCATCATCACTGCACAACAAAAGTTATTGCAGTTGGTGAATCAGGGAACCAAGTTTTTTTAATTAATTGTCGCTACATAAACTGCATGCTTAGTTTATATTCTTGAAGTATGTCTTGAAAAACATATTGATGTTTTTCAAGACCGCAGCGCGTGCAAGGTGTTGTATTTTCTGTGACTGCGGCAATAGTCGGGTTGTCCGTTCTGACTCTGATTTATAGTAGCTGCTGTTTAGCTTGTTCCCTTGCGCGGCAAACTTGCACTGCTTTTGAAAACGAGGGGTTTTATGAGAGAAGCTTCTGCTGGAAATCCTTACCTTTGATGCCGAGAATTATCCTGCTCCGAATCAGCCGTTCCTCAAGCTCACCGAATTCGGATCTCCCCGCGAGGATTCGCAGCTCCGTAAGCCAGTCATTGAACGACTCTCCCTCTTGTTGGTCCCTGGAGCCAAATCGGAATTCGTTAAAGGTGAGGTTCTCAGACGGCTTGAAATTCACCTCGAACTTTGCTGAAATCATTCCGAGGTCTTTTTTATCGTCTTCGCTGTCGAACTTGAAAGTATAGAATGTTCTTCTCGCGTCTTCGCCTATTGTCATCAGAAGGGTTGCGGCTTGAACATCCTTAGGCTGCTGGTTCAGTCCCGTCGCCGTAACAAAAAGGTCAAACTCACGTTTCGATGCAGTCCAGTTGTAAAACATGTCCCCAGACAAGTGTAGTGGCCTCGGTGGCTGCAGCAGCGTTGATGCCATTCTCGCGACGGGCGTTCGCGGCCGGTCGGTGGGTTCACTCATTGCCGACTTACGGTGGTATCAAACGAATTACTTCTGACACCATGTGGACAGTCGTGCAGCAAGAAACGAAAAAGCCCTTTATTGCATGACTCCGGTGTATTTGTACAGAGGCAGGGCAGGTTTGCGCATGCGTAGTCACTGCAATGCTCGATGACGTTGCACCTCGTCATAAAAAGTTATTGCAGTTGGTGAATTAGGGAACCAAGTTTTTTGTATTGATTGCCGCTACATAAACTGCATGCTTAGTGCATATCGGGTTCTCTCGAAAGAACCCAAGATGCACTTTGCACCCGGAAATATTGTTGCAAAATGAACTTGTACTGCAAATGAAGCAAGTTGTGCAAGGAATATGTACAGGGGATAATTAAAAGCATGATGTAAAAACAATGTGACAATCACAACTGTATTAGTTATAACAGCCGAGTTTATTTATTTATTCATTTACCCTAAAAGTCAATAGACATTACAGAGGGGAGTGGGTAGGGAGAAACAGTAAAAGTTACAACACAACGCAAGAACAAAAAAAGAGAACAATTGTTATGCAGTCAGCATGTTTCTGGTCATACAATGTTAGCTATTGCGTTCTTAAAAAGGTTGAAATCTCGAATGGTTGCTGTCGGGATTGGAAGGCCATTCCATTCTTTCGATGTACGTGGCATGAAGGACTGCGAAAAGAAGTTACTTCTACACAAAGGAATGCCGGCTTTGAAGGCGTGATCCAGACATTGTGAAATATGATGAGGACGAATTATGAATTCGTGATGTAAGTAGGCATGGTGGTAGAGCTTGTGAAAAGGACATAAACGGAAAAGTTTATGCCGTGATGCAAGAGATGGTAGACTAGGGCCTGCTTTCATGGATGATATTCTTTCGGTGCGATTGTATTTACATGTAATGAAATGAGCTGAGTTGTTCTGAACCATTTCTAGTGACTGTATTAAATTGACATGAAAGGGATCTCATATATTTGCTGCATATTCTAGTTTTGTGCGAATTAGTGTTTTGTATAGGAGCAATTTTAGTGTGGAAGGGACTTTTGAAAGGTTATGGCGTAGGTACCCAAGCATGCGGTTGTCATTGTAATTACATAGGTGATATGAACGTTCCAGGTTAGGTTAGTTGTGATGGGCACACCAAGGTATTTCTAAGAGGGTACATTTTCTAACGGGTTATTACCTAGGTAGTACAGAGGTGGTGTAATAGGAGACCTAGTTACGCGCATGAGTTTAAATTTATTTGGGTTTAATTCCATCAATTAATTGTTACACCATTCTGTAATTGTATTAAGATCTGACTGAAGAATATGTGAGTCGTTAGTGCATGTTATTTCTCGGAAGATCACGCACTTCTCGGCAAAGAGGTGAATGTTGCTAGTAACATTAGAGGGTAGATGAATAATGTAGATTAAAAAGAGGAGCGGACCAAGAACTGACCCTTGTGGCACACCAGAGCACACAGCACTTAGCTCAGATTCTTTGTCGTTAGCGCTGACGAATTGGGAACGGTTAGTTAAAAAACATTCAATACAGGTTAAGAGCTGTGAATCTAGATTAAGGAACTGGAGTTTAAGCAAGAGAAGTTTGTGACAAACTTTATCGAAAGCTTTGCTTAAATCTAAAAATATGCAATCTGCCTGTGATGAACGATCGACAATAATGTTTAGTTTCTGCGTAAATAATGCCAGTTGTGTTTCGCAAGAATATTATTTACGAAAGCCATGTTGGGATGATGTGAAAAAAGAATTCGTCTCGAGGAAGTTGGCTCAAAATGTGCTCAAGAATCTTACACGGAATACTAGTAAGCGAAATTGGACTATATTTAAGCGGGGAATGCTTGTTACCAAATTTATGAAATGGAACGAGCTTACCAACCTTCCAGTGTGATGGCAGAGAACCTTTGATGGGGGACTGCTGAAAAATCATGGATAGAAAGACAGAAGAATAGGAAAGTGTGCCCACCAAGAACTTGGGGGTAATTATATCACAGCCTGGGGCTGAAGATCCATTTACAATGTTAAAGCATTTTTTACACCATCATAATCAATTGTTAGCGGCAACATTGCAGGGTGATCAAAGCATCCCATTCGTGGTGATGGGCAGTGTGCAACGGAAGTGAAGTCTTGTGAAAAGACACCATTAAGCAAGGAAGCACATTCTGCATCAGGGATAGAATCACCGTTATGCACAAATGATATAACATGATCAGTGTTAGCGTTTATCACCCGCCAAAACTTTTCGATATTAGTTGTGGCCATATTTGGCAGGTAATTGCGGAAAAAGGCTTTCTTGTAATCTTGCCAACGGGCGTAATTTGTGGATCGTTCAGCAGACCGATACAGGCGCTTTTTTCTATTTGACAAACGTTTTAAGTGAACGTTATACCACGGAGCTTCTGGGTTAACTGTGATAGTGTGAACGGGTATGTACTTATATGTAAGATAAATGACTTTTGATAAGAACATGTCCCAGTTAGTTATTGTATGACTTAATTTTTGTGGTTCATTTTCTCGGTGGGTACGTACGTGTAGAAAAGTTGTGAGTGGGTGATTGAAAGAGATTTGGTTGTATACAGAAGCGATGATATTCCACGCTCGCTCATTTCTTTTTATATGATTGATATACCCATGAAACATTGATTGGTGCAGGCCGCGCCAAAATGTTTGAGAAACTTCTAGATTGTTTTAGACTTTTTGCGTGTATGACACGTACTATAGGAAGATAGTTATAGCGCGAGAACAAAACGACGACACAGAAACAAGAAGGACCTTCGTGTCCTTCTTGTCTCTGTGTCGTTGCTTTGTTCTCGTGCTACAGCTATCGTCATGCCATACCAACTAGCCCAAGCTGCCATACTCCTAAAGTGCTATAGGAGTCAGGTTACTAACACAGTTTTTATAACTGTTCTCCCAACGTGAGCCTCCGCGATAACGCTCGTTTCTTCTTTAAACAGCTGATATGGCCACCTTTCTCATAAAACGGCATATCGTCATAAACACGCATGACAATCGATACTGCACAAATTGGAACGTCAGATGAGAAGCGGTTCTGAATGTCTGGCGAATGATGTACATGTACATCGAACTATATATAAAGCATGTGAGCTAGCTGAAGTGCGTTGGCGGGCTAGTTTGTACCACACTTGTATGCGCGATAGCTTAATTGAGATAATCACGTCATACCATCACGAACCTTGTCTCTAGAGATAATGTTGACTTTGATCTACTCGTTCGAGTGAAAATTGTGCCATTGGCGCCCAGAGTTGAAAACGGTGGAAACGAAAACATGTGCGTTATTTAGCCCTGAATTGTCAGGTTACAATGCGTGCATTTGTGTGTGCATTCACACCAGTAAAAGCGCATTGAGATATCAGTTTGATGCGCAAGAGATGTTAACTCTCATTAGTCTGCTTTCCATGAGCAACCGAAGAGGTCCAATACCTTTTGTTACAAGTTGTATACATCAGAGAATGCCGCACTCCGTAGGCTCACCACAAATATGCTTTACCGCAAAGCAATAATGCTTCACCGTGTGACACTTTTGTCCTGCAGCGAAGCCAAACAAATGCTACGTTGTCTTCGAACGCATATACGATCGGTCCTTCCCCATGTGTGGATATGTATGTGTGTAATGAGCACGGTGGTATTCTATGATTGTGATAATATCTGTATCTCCAGCTCCATTTTCTTTCTCGAGAAGGGAAGTTTATTTTGAATTTAAATTGAGAGATATTTCGCGTTGCATGCGCCCTTCAGTGCCTAATTGATGACTGCCATTGTATTAATTTATATGTACACCTATAACCGAGCAGGGCTGAACAGTGAGTAGATAACAGTATAAAAATTCAATTGACTAAGAAGAAAAAATTGACTTCAATGGTCCGTCCGTCCGTCCGTCCGTCCGTCCGTCCATCCATCCATCCATCCATCCATCCATCCATCCATCCATCCATCCATCCATCCATCCATCCATCCATCCATCCATCCATCCATCCATCCATCTATCTATCTATCTATCTATCTATCTATCTATCTATCTATCTATCTATCTATCTATCTATCTATCTATCTATCTATCTATCTATCTATCTATCTATCTATCTATCTATCTATCTATCTATCTATCTATCTATCTATCTATCTAGCCGCCTACGTCTGGTTGCTCTCGTGATCACTCCTATAACTTTGGGTAAACCAAATTAGTATGGGAGGGTAAGATGGTTTGACGAATATAATTGCCCGCCAGGTCATGAATAATGCCGCAATTCCATTGCGTATGTCGTCAAGCCCTTTTTTTCATATCTGTGGCACACATATTGCAGATATGCGGTTTATTATGTGCCACAGGTGATCGACAGTTTGTCTGCCCAAGAATTGCAAGAAACAATATTAGTAATTTTAACATGACAACGTCGAGACAAATGTCAGTGTCGATCCTTAGAGCATCAAAGGTAACATGTCCATGAGGATAAAAAGGCGCGCGCATATACGCAAAAAAAAATTGATAATTCCTATGTGGAAGTAAAATAGTACTCTGATAAATCGAACAGATGCACACATATATGTTGGGTATTGGGTATCATATATTGATACCCAATAATTAAAATAATAAGTGCACAACATCACTGTGCCAGTGAAAAAAATTATATGGATATAGTGTAGAATTACGAATAATGCATCTGTGCCAGCGCATGTACATTAAAAATTCATTGTGAAAAATTGCGACAATTGTGAATTTTTGTAATAAATGCGAGGAAAAATGATTGATTTTCGCGTGATTGCTGCATACAAATGATGTGTTGCTTAAGGTTACATATAGCTGAGGAAAGTGAATTCAAATAAACGAATGAGTGCATAGGACACGATCAGGTTAAAACAACTAAGGTGAATATCTTAAATTTCAATCTTGGAAGTTAAGCATGTTGTGGAAGAGAACCTAAATATTCGCGGCTGCGGCTGATGTGAAATTCTAAACAAACTACATGCATGAGCATTGATCGAAGGTGTGCTTATCAAAAGTTAAATATATATGACAAAATAGGTGTCGGACATCTTGGATGTGGCTCTTGAGAAGCATTCCAATAAGAATTAACACCTCGTGCGCATCAAAGTGATATTTTCATATGCTTTTTCAAGTGCGAATCCACATAAAGATAGTTGCGTGTACACCAACCTGTCGGGTTGAAACAGGACAACTTAGGGCGAAGTAACGCACATACTTTCATTTTCACATCGGGTCCAATCTGTGTAATTTTCACTCCGGCCCCTAGATCAGAGTCAGCGTTATCTTTGGAAACCAAATTTATGGCAATGTGACGTGGTTGCCTCGAGCTATTGCGCATAAAAATACGATAAACAAGCTAGACCGCCAACACATCCAGTCACTGTACGATGTTTAACACAATCCCTAGTCCACAAAGTTGACTGATTGGAACCCCATGGAATACGCGTCGTTTTCGCGGAGGCTCGCGTTTAGACTACTCGTGCTGTTGGCACAAATAGTCAAAAACAATTTAGTAGAAGTTTTTCAAAGATTTTGGTAGGGCCATGGCGGATGAAGGCCTAAAAATGAGCATGCCCAGCTTTTGCAGCAAAAGCAATAATAAAAGTTATACAATCAACTTGGTTGTTATAAACTACAGTTGTGGCTCTCACGTGGGCTCTACAGCAATTCATAATAATTATTATGCAGTGAAATATAACCTGTATGCCTTAAAGCTAGTCGTTTAGACTTCGTTTATGCTTTAACGTAAACGCCATTAATTACTTAGGCACAACTTGTTTCTCTTGCAGTGGGAATCTACACAAGGTTCTAAGAGTAAACCCGTGGCGAGCCGTGTTTCTGTAGCTGCAACAAATATTTACAGAAAACTTCGTTGGCTGAATTCACTTTGCAACAACTTTTGCTGTGAAATGCAGATGTGCATGCACAATATGTAAATTGAGATATGTGACGTACTATACTTTCAGATCATCCGCAGTACAAATTAAAAAGTGCCTATAATCCTGCAGTTTCCGAGAATCCATTTCTGTCAGAAAGGTGTGTTTGATGTTTCTCATCAATACATATATAGCACTGGAAACCTTTTTCCTTTCTCTCCAACTTTAGAATTGCTAACATTATTTTAACTTTTCGCAAGTGTAGTATACTCATTTTCTTTATCAATGATATGTGGTCGTTACGAAGAAAACTTTACGATGCCACCCCGGTAGCTAAAACAATGGCGTATAAAATGACTATTCTTCCAGTACTGACCTACGCAAGTCATCTATGGGAACCACACCCCAAAACACATGCACTAAAATGTGAGTGTATACAAAACACGGTTCATCTTCAACTCCTATTCCAGAACTCAGTCTATTAGTGAGCTTAGTGACAGAGCCGGTTTAAGGACGGTGAAACGAAAAATGCAACATAATCGACTGATATTCTTTTTTCAGATACTCATTGGAGACTACAAAGTTCACCTAAAAACACATCGCACTACAGCCATTTACCACATCCAGAACAAAACACTCGAAACATATCACACCACTTAGCTGCAGAACAAATTTATTCAAGTATTCGTTTTTGGTTCGGAGCATTGATGACTGGAATCAATTACCTCAATACATAGTCGAACATTGCGATTTACAAAGGTTCGAAAAGGCTTTGTCAGAATATTTGTAACCAAATTGCTTGTTCCTTGTCGGTTGAATATGTTCAATGTACTATATCAATATGTTCAATATGTACTATATCACTTCAAATCTTTTTTCCCTTTTTGGTGACGTGTACGAGATGTATTAGAACATGTTTCTTTTATCCGTAACCTATGCGGGATGTATTCTGATATAAATTTGCGTTTTTGTTTTTGTTATTTCCATATAGCATGCGTCTTGAGCGTACAGTGTGAAACTTGTTTCCATATATGTTCTTTGTACGTGCCAGATATGTAACCCCAACTCCTGTCTGGGCCCTTGGGCTGACAGTTTGAATAAATAAATAAGAAAATATTCCATGCATGCCATATGTGGTGCCTCAACTCCCGTAACTCCCCGCCGCGGTGGTCTTGTGGCTAAGGCTGCTGGATCGCGGGATCGAGTCGCGGCATCGAATCCCGTCTGCGGCGGCTGCATTTCCCATGGAGGCGGAAATGTTGTAGGCCCGTGTGTCCAGATTTTAGTGCACGTTAATGAACCCCAGGTTGTTGAAATTTTCGGAACCCTCCACTACGGCGTCTGTCATGATCATATGGTGGTTTCGGGACGTTAAACTCCACATATCAATTAATCTACTCTCGTACTCTGAAATGAACGACTCTCCCAAATTTTGTGGAGCATTTGTTCAGACTGTGCATGGCAGCCCACACTGCAGGTGTACTACTGAATAAGGATTTTTAGGAAGGTATCAAACAGCACAGTAAATGAAATAGAAGGCAAAATACATATATGTTCTGTCTGTCATTTTCACCCACTTTTCTTTTATGGCGCTACTAAATATCTTCCCCATCAAGTAATGCACAATTTAATCCAGTCTAATGCTAATGCAGCCTATACACTAGCTAAATGTGCCCCGGAAAACACAGCCCTAATTTTACACAGAATATTTTGACACTATTTTGCATCATAAGATTGGTGGCATAGCCACATGCTGCAGAGTGTCTGGAGAAATCAGTCACAGAATGGCATAATTATGTTGAGAATGGTAAAGATGCAATATTGCTTCTCACCTTGGTCTCTGCTGCTTTTATATGCTTCCATGCTAACACAAATGCATAACTCTGCTCATTCTTGAAATAGTAAAAACTTGATTGTAGTTCAAAAGTGGCAGAGGCTGGATGGGAACAGGTGCCCCAATAGCTCAGCAAGGTAGCTCCACCCTATTAATTCTTTAGCAATTTGTCACTCAATCTCTACTCCCTCCTACACGTACCTCTACCTTGAATAAGAGAATTTTTGTGTGTTTCGTACTACATGGCTAGAGCTGCACAGGGACTATGCATGCATCACTGGCATCATTGGAGCCAAGAGGAAACCAAGGTATGAATATCACTTTATTTAAGGGCACACAATACACCCTATTATGAAGCTGACAGCTATGAAATTGAGCTCATTTAGCAAGAAGGCAAGAATGAAAGAGCACTTGTAATTTAGAGTCATAGTAAACAAATAGTAGACTAAGACACATCGAAGGTAGGCCAGGCCTATTAACCCACTTTGTAGGTGGCTTCCAGACACACATGTGCAATTCCAGATAATGCGCCCAGGGTCTAAGGCATTAAAGTGTGAGTGCAGAAAATGAGAAATAGGCTAATAAGTTCATTAATTTAACAAAATGGCAGATCCCACATACAGTGGGAATCGATGATATGTGAAGCACGAATGAGGAAGGTTGATATGTTGCTTAAAACCAGAATGTTACTAAACGGACGTAAATTATACTGAGCATGACTTCCATGTCACGATTATTATGTTTGGACATGTCATTTGCCTTCATCGGTCATTCACGCCACGTGATACCAAATTTGGTATATGTGGAGCTAGCAAAACATTCACGAGCCAGCTATGAACGCAGCATGTAGTGATGTTTTACATGACATGCATATCATGATGATCATGTTTCGCCACGTCATTTACCTTCATCATCCATTTATGTCACATAATTACCAAGTTCGTTATATGTGAAGCTAGCAAAACGGCTGCGATTGCATCATGAGCGTGGTATGATGTCATGTTCTCACATGACACGCATGTCATGTTTATAATGTTTGCACCAGTCATATACCCTCGTCATCTATTGATGTCACGTAACACCAAATTTGGTGTATGTGAAGCCAGGGGCGGATCCAGCCACTCATTTTAGGGGGGGGGGGCGGTCACCTAAAGTAACACCGTAGAGGAGGCGTGGTGATGACTTTTTTGTTTTTACCAGCATAAAAACCACTTCAGACCACAAATACTGCTAATGTGTGCTTACAGTGATTTAATTCACTCATCAAATGAAAATCAAACATTCTGCAGGGCAATCAGGTATTCTTCCACAGAGCCACACCAGGTCTCGACACTGCTGTGAAAATAGACACCACTCAGGCACAATGTTGCTTGAAAAGTCAATTGCAGTTGCAATGCTAACTATAGAATTTTCTAAAAATTACACATGCACTCCTATGATGCAGCCATCATGACCAGTTCCCGTTGATTGTAGGTAAGTGCCGTACACTTTGGTATTGTAACGGGGTTTATTTGCAGAGCAGAACGCAAAAGGTGAAGCAGTCAACAGCGTCCGGCCAAGCGCAGCAAGCATGAGCTTATGCTGATGGCGATGCCCCTGAGGCACCGAGAAATGCCACTGAGGCCCCTCTTCACTACAATCGCCCTCCGCAAAAAAGACGCCATCCTGGCGGATTAGGGAGGGAAAACGACTAATGGGTCATAATATGGCTTGAGGCGAGAGACGTGGACAGTGTCGCGACCGCGGTAGCGTAGGTCTGTGGATGGGATGATGGGCTCCACGATATAGTTGACGAGTGACGTTTGCTCTACAACGCGGTAAGGCCCAATGTATTTGGCAAGAAGTTTTGCGGAGTGGCCAGGTGCGGTAGCAGGTGCCCGAAGCCATACCAATGAACCAGGTGGGAAGTTTGGAGCCGAACGGTCCCCAGTCTGGCGGGATTGCTGCTGCCACTGGTCCTCTGTAGAAAAAGAGCGGGCAAGCTGGCGGCATTCTTCAGCATGTCGAGTAGCTTCGGACAGAGTTGTACTTTCGGAGTCATAAGGTTTATATGGGAGAATAGTGTCTACTGTATTTGAAGGTTCTCGTCCGTACAGAAGAAAGTATGGCGAAAACCCAGTAGTAGCTTGTACGGCAGTATTATATGCGTAGGTGACGAACGTTAGAACTTGGTCCCAATTTGAATGATCGGAGGCGACGTACATCGACAGCATTTTGCCAAGAGTACAGTTGAAGCACTCCGTCATGTCATTCGTTTGAGGGTGGTACGCTGTACTTGTGCGGTGCACGATTCGGCATTCGTTGAGTAATGCCTTCAAGGCGTCAGAAAGGAAGGCACGGCCTCTGTCACTTAAGAGCTCACGAGGGGCACTATGACGCAGAATGAAACGTTGCAACAGAAACGTTCCAACGTCACGGGTTGTGGCAGTCGGCAGCGCGGCTGTTTCGGCATAGCGTGTCAGATGGTCTATCGCAACAATAATCCAGCGATTACCAGCTAGAGTTGATGGTAGTGGTCCGTAAATGTCAATGCCGATGCGATCAAAAGGTCGACTAGGACAAGGAAGAGGTTGTGACGGGTAGTCTTGCCCGGGAGATAACTTTTGTCGTTGGCACTGAGCACACGAGCGAATGAATTTCCGCACGTACATGCCACGCCAATAAAATCTGAGTTGAAGCCTAGCGTATGTCTTGAAGAGGCCTGCGTGGGCGCACTGTGGGTCTGCGTGAAAAGCTTCGCAGATAGCAGCTCTAAGATGGCGGGGTATCACAAGGGGACACTTGCGACCGTCAGAAAGGTACTTGCGTCGATAAAGATCATCCCTTAGGCAAAAGTTGCTAGCCTGGCGGCAGAGAAGGAGTGAGAGGACCAGAAAGAATGCTTATGAGGCCACTGATCCAGGGATCCTTTCGTTGTTCCACGGTCATGTTGCGCAAGGCGGATTACGCAAGTGCAGGCTCGAGGGAAGAGAGGCAAACACCTTGATCCGATATGGGTGAGCGAGAAAGGGCGTCGGTGTCCGTGTGCTTACGACCGGATCTGTATATAACGCGGATGTCGTATTCCTGAAGTTTGAGCGCCCAGCGAGCAAGTCGTCCGGAAGGGTCTTTAAGTGTGGATAGCCAACAAATGGCGTGGTGGTCAGTGACGACGTCAAATGCGTGACCATACAGGTAGGGGCGAAGTTTTCCAAGGGCCAAAATAATAGCTAAATACTCTTTCTCGGTCACGGAGTAGTTAGCCTCGGCTTTTGTCAAAGTTCGGCTTGCGTAGGCGACGACATATTCATCAAACCCTGCCTTTCGTTGCGCGAGCACAGCGCCAAGTCCAACACCGCTGGCATCAGTATGAACCTCCGTGGGAGCGGCAGGATCGTAGTGGCGGAGGATGGGTGGTGAAGTTAGCAGGTGGCGTAATTTGGTGAACGCATCGTCGCATGCTGGTGACCAGGTGGAAAGGTCCTTGTCGCCGCTAAGAAGGTCCGTAAGGGGCGCACATATGGAAGCAAAATTTCTAATAGAGCGTCGGAAGTATGGCGACAAGCCGACAAAACTTCTAAGTTCCTTCAAGTTCTTTGGCTTCGGAAAATCGGCGACTGCTCGAAGCTTGGCGGGGTCGGGAAGTATGCCGTCCCGCGATACGACGTGACCAAGAATGGTGAGCTGCCGGGCACCAAAATGACACTTTTTGAGGTTGAGTGGAAGGCCGGCGTCGGTGAGGCGTGTGAGGACGTGCTCGAGACGATTTAAATGGGTGTCGAAATCGGTGGAAAAGACAACTACGTCATCGAGGTAGCATAAACATGTGTTTCACTTGAGGCCTCGTAAAATAGTGTCCATCATTCTTTCAAAAGTGGCTGGAGCGTTACAAAGGCCGAAAGGCATAACGGTAAATTCGTGTAATCTATCAAGTGTGACAAATGCTGCTTTCGGTCGGTCAGATGCTTCCATAGGTACTTGCCAGTATCCAGACCGTAAATCCAGCGAAGAGAAGTAATCTGCTCCCTGCAAACAGTCAAGGGCGTCGTCTATTCGCGGTAACGAGTAAACGTCCTTACGGGTGATGTTGTTTAAACGTCGATAGTCCACACAGAATCGAATGGAGCCGTCCTTCTTCTTAACAAGAATGACCGGGGACGCCCAGGGACTGTTAGAAGGCTGTACAATACCCCGCTAGAGCATGTCAGCAACCTGTTCGTCAATAACACGGCGCTCCAATGCTGAGACTCGGTAGGGGCGCTGCCGTAGAGGCATATAGCTTCCTGTGTCAATCTTCTGAGATATGTTCGATGTGCGACTGAGGCCAGAAGCGTGGCTGTCAAAAGAAGTACGAAACTTTTGCAGCAAGTTCACCAACTGGCTTCATTCTGAAGAAGACGTTGCGACATCGATGGAGTGGTGGGAAGCGTCAAGGAGTGACTGGTAAACAGCAGAGTCAGAAATGAGGGCGCTGAGGTCCGTAGAAAGTAAACTAGATGGAGCGTCAAAAATGTGACGGGCGTCGATTGGATGCACGTGACCGAGACATTCACCATAGAATAAAGGTAAAGGCCCTTCTAGCGTATTGTACACGAGCGTCTTCATGACACCATGGTGGAGAGCAAGGAGAGCAACGGGAAATGGAGAACATTTGCGTTGAATGAACAGGGCAGAGGGCGTAAATAGAACATCACCGTCGGAAATAGCGTCTCAAGACACAGTCACCAGCAGAGATGAGCGCGGTGGTATGGTGGTTTCGTCGGAAACAGACAGTTTATAATACGGCAGGGAGGCTTCGACAGCGTCAACATCAGGAAGTGCAGATAGCTCAAGTTCAGCGTGACAGCAGTCAATGACGGCATTATTATTCGCAAGGAAGTCCCGGCCTAGTATCATGTCATGGGAACACGAGGGCATCACTACGAATTCGACGATATACATAATCCCTTCGATGACGACTCGTGTGGTACAGGCTGCGAGAGGTGTTACACTTTGTGCGTTAGCCGTTCTAAGAGAGAGGCCGGATAATGGCGTCAGAGCTTTGCGGAGTTTTCGGCACAGGTTGATGGAAAGGACGGATAGAGCGGCTCCGGTGTCTACAAGCGCCATGACGACGATACCATCGACTGACACTTCAATGACGTTAGCTGGACAGGGGCGAGGACTTGTGCATGGCGACGGGGACGCAGTTCGTGCCTGAGGAACTGCGGCCGTTAGTTTTCCTGGTCGGTGGGTCCGGAATGGCGATGCATAGGGGAAAGCGAACGTCGACGCGGAGATGGGGAGCGGTGGGTGGGGCCATGTGGACGATCAGAAGGAAAGAAAGAGGATGGAGGGCTTGAAGGCGTAGAAGAAAACTGAGATCGAAAGAGGGCATTCTTCAAATGTTCTGAGCATCCTGGCGACGACGACAATAACATGCCACGTGGCCAACACCGCCACAAGCAAAACTTATCGGACGGTTGTCGTGGGTCCGCCATTGGTCGGAGTAGACTCCGACTTGCGGCTGGGGGGCAGAAAACTGCGGCCGAGGTGGTATCGGCATAGGTGGCGGTGAATAGGTCGGCGGCAAAAAGGGTGGCGACGAATACATAGGCGCTGGCTGGAACGCAGGCTGTCGAGGTCGAGCAACGGCCTCGGCGTACGTGAGAGGTGCGGCGACTGGCAGCGGTTCACGGGCGGGAAGAAGAACTTGTGCGACCTGGTCTTGAATGAAGTCGCGGAGTGTAGACGTCAATCTGCGTGGTTGATCGGGTACGCAGGACATCAAAGAGAGCTGACGAGCGACCTCAGCGCGGATGAACTCTTGGATCTTGGAGAGAAGAGGGACATGGTCTTCTCCTATGCCAAGGGTGGACAGGCTGGACAAAGAGTCATCGAGCACCGAGGGACGTCGGGTGGAATGACGTTGCCTGCGCAACTCGTCAAAACTCTGGCATAACTCGGTCAGTTCTAGGACAGTGCGAGGACTCTTAGAAAGCAACATTTGGAAAGCGTCGTCCTCAATGCCCTTCATGATGTGCTTGATCTTAAGCTCTTCGGACATCGACTCGTTGACTTGCTTGCAAAGGTCCACAACGTCCTCAATATAGCTTGTGAAATTCTCAGCAAGCTGCTGGGACCGAGTATGCAAGCGTTGTTCGGCACGGCGTTTGCGTACCTCCGGCCATCCGAAAACTTGTGTGAGGCTCGTTTTGAAGACCGACGATGTAGGGAGTTTCGCTTCGTGGTTTATAAACCACAACTTGGCCACGTCCGACCGGTAGAAGAAGACGTAGGCCAACTTGGCGGCGTCATCCCATTTGTTGTGAGTACTCACTCGCTCGTACATAGAAATCCAGTCGTCAACGTCCTTTTCTTCTGTGCCTGAGAAAACATGGGGATCTCGCAGACGCATAAAACCGGCGCAGAGAACAGTAGGCGGTGCCAGTGGAGGAGTTGGAGCGGCGCTTGCGTCGGTAGGCATATAGGATGGTAAAATGCGATTTCGAAGCTCCAGGGTGATCGAAACCCATCAGACTCCACCACTTGTAACGGGGTTTATTTGCAGAGCAGAACGCAGAAGGCGAAGCAGTCGGCAGCGTCCGGCCAAGCACAGCAAGCACGAGCTTATGCTGATGGCGATACCCCTGAGGCGCCGAGAAAGGCCGCTGAGGCCCCTCTTCTTTACTACAGTTAATTTATGTAGAAGTGTTCGGTACTATCACCCTTAAGAGCGCAAACGCTACATATCAGCTTACCGTAACTGATGTTGATAACACTCTTGTTGCTTCTGGCATCATTATGCAAATGTGAACAGGTGGTTATATAAAACATATGCATCTGTCGAACATACATCTGTGTGTACAACATTTTTTCATATGTGTAATGACGTTTAGTACGTTTTCCTCTACAGTCACCTTCCTTCAATGATATGTATAAGTCTCAAATTGTAAATTATGTCATTGTACAACATTTTCATACTTTAAAAGAAGTCACCATATTTTCAGTGCTTCTTTTGCTGTTATCTTACATGGACGATGTTTTTTCCCATAGAAGTTAGCTTACTTTCTAATTACAGAAAAAACAAAGCAACTGCCTATCTGGTTTTTTTATCTCTGACAGGAATATATAATAGTTTTTTATTGCTTACAAGGGCACCATTTCGCGCCAGAAAATGAGGCATGCGTAGGCAGGAAAACCTGCGCGGTGCAAACCGCACGTACTACATAGCTAGGCGTCCAACACTTGTTTATGTACAACTATCGATCGTATGATCGTGTGCAGCTGTATGAAGAATGAGTAGTGCCATACAGGCTCTTTCAATTTGAGTCGCGTTTCTCAAGCAGAAACGACTCACTTCGGCATTTTGCAATCATGGTCAGCATCTCAATCGAAATTACATCCTGTAACACTTGCATGGCTTAACCGAGACATAAAATTGGCCTCGTTGACCAATAAAATGCCTGCAATGCCAGTACCTGATTAATTGATCCATTCTATGAGCACGAGGCAAAACAGTCAAAAGCGAGTTGGCGAAGCATATGATCACAAACACAGTGAAAAACATACTTTGATGCTCAGTAAAATTTGTACAACGAACGCTACCACCTCACACACACACACAAATCAAATATTAGCAATCGCAAAAATAACGCTGAAACACGCAGTGACAGTGCAAATATGGTCTCTAGTGCAAGGGATCCTAGTGCAAGTTCAAGCGCTGCAAACACCGTCCGCGTTCGTCAAGCATGGGCAACGATAAGCTCAACCACAGTGCCCACGCCCACTACAAGGACACCGCAATCAGTGCACGTCCAGCACAACACGAATGTGTACAGCTCGCGATCGTGTACAGCTCATCCCACACACGCGCGCTTGCACACACGTCACACGCCGAGAGAACCTGTGGTTGCCTGACCCACTGTTCAGCAAAAGCCACAGCACGCCACACAAGAAAAAAATATGCCCAGGGAACCAGATTTAACTCTACAGAGAACCTAAGATTGCCTGACCCACCCAACGCCTCCTCTAGAAATATGCCTGAGGAATGGCTCGCGCTCCCTGCGGAGTTGGCCTGCCTGGATGAATGGATAGATGTATGTGGCTGTACCCTTTAGATCGGGTGGCGGCTAACGTCACCTAGCCGTAATACTTAATGAACTAACCACTAGACTTATCTTTTTTTCCTTTAAATAGTAAAGTTGGACGGGTACTTTGCAGTGAAGTGTTTAATTTTCACTCGTGCCTTGATTTTAGCCACCAATCAGATAACCTCCTTCTAGTTAAGTCTACCTGCTTAAAGTCTATTTTGCCCTCCCTGCCCCTAAACCCCAGTGTTTTGAAAACCTCTGCGCCATCATCCTGAACTATAGAGTGAAGCCCTTTACAGAACATATCAAGTGTTCGGCAGTTTATTCTTCCTCTGAACACGCACTGCATACTGTGTCTACCCCTTCTTATTAGGCCCGATATGTCTTGGTTCGCAATACTCCCGTCCTGGCCTCAAACAGTAGAGAACTACCCCGAGTATTATGATAGATCCTTTCTTTGGCAATTTCCTGCTTAAAAGTTTGGTAGATCTCTAGTGCGGACTTCTTAATCATGCCAATTCCCCACATGTCAGTCTCCGTTTCCTTCACTTTGTTCTTAACCGATAGTTTTTTTTTTTTTTTTGGTTTGGCCACCTGCTGTTTTCTAAGTATTTACCAGTCCATTTCCTGGCTCGCTTCCTCCATTTTGTATCGACATTCTTCATGAACAAGTAGCTAAAAACCTCCCTAGCTCAACGCTCCTCCCCCATTTCTCTAAATGGCTTCTCAAATTTTATCTTGCTGTTAGCTTTCCTGCCCTCAAATGATGTCCATCCCATGCCACCTTGTACTCTCTGATTTGGTGTATTCCCGTGAGCTGCAAGCCTACCTATTCCACGTTGCTTAATTTCTAATCTTGCTTGAACGTCTGACCTCATGCACAAGACCGCATTGCCGAACGTCAGCCCAGGAACCATGACCCCTTTCGATATTCCTCTCACAACATCATACCTATTGTAATTCCACTGTGCCCTATTTTTCATCAGCTGCTGCATTCCTGTTACATTTAGTCGTCAGACATATTAGGCGTTCCCTTAGGTACTCGGTCCCATTGCTTATCCATACGCCCAGATATTTGTGTTTATCTGTTATCTCTAACGTGAATTCCTGTATTCTAAGCTCACTACCTTCCTTATCATTAAAAATCATGACTGCTGATTTTTCCTTACTGAATCAAAAATCTAACCTATCTCTCTCATTACCGCAGATGTCCATCAATCACCGCAAATCTTCCTTGTTGTCGGCCATTAGCACTATATCATCTGCGTGCATTAATGCTGGTAAAGCCTGATCAATGAGTTTTCCTTGTTTGACTAAAGATAGGTTGAAGCCAAGTCCACTTCCCTCTAATTTGGCCTCTAATCCTTGTAGCTACATCATGAATAACAAGGGTGACAGTGGACACCCCTGCCTAAGTCCCCGTTTCACCTCTGTGGGCTTCGATACTTGTTTTCCCACTTTATAACTACCTTGTTACTTTTAGGGATTTCCTTTAAAAGATTAGTGACTTCATCTACCACACCCAGTGTTTCTAGTATTCCCCACAAGTCCTCTTGAACGACGCTATCGTACGCTGCCTTGATATCCAAAAATGCTAGCCATAAAGGCCTGAGTTCCTTTTCTGCAATTTCGATGCACTGCGTCAGTGAGAACAGATGGTCTTCCAACCTCGTGTGTTTCCGAAACCCATTCAGCAGTTCACCCAGCACTCCCTCATTCTCTATACATGCCTGCAGTCTTTCCTTGATAATCTGCATCGCCAGCCTGTAGACCACTTATGTTACTGGTATGGGACGGTAGTTGTTTCTGTCATCTTTGTCCCCATTTCCTTTTTAAATCATGCTCATCCTGCTAAGTTTCCATCCATCAGGGACTTGACCATCGATTATAGTTCTGCTCACTGCCTCCCTCAAAGTCTGTTAGGCTTCGGACCCAATGTCTTTGTCAGCATAATTGGAATGCCATCTGGGCCTGTTGATGTACTACTTGGAACCCTCCTCTCAGCTCTTTCCCACTCTCGTTGTGAAAATAGAGCCATTGTGCCACTTGATCCATCCCTGTCTATTGTGGTGCATAAAGCACTTCTTTGTTGAAATTTTTCTGTCACCCTTGTTCTTATATATTCAATAGCCTCGTCCCCTTCTAGCCTAACACCTTGAGCTGTAGTTATAAACCTCTGCTCTAGATTTGTTTCATTTCTTAGAGAGTTTATATGGTTCTGAAATTTCGCAGCTGCCTGTCTGTCCTTTTTATGTACTTCTGCCAGCCACTGAGCACTCTTTCTTCCAATCTTTTCAATGCTCAGGAGGGATGCTTTCCTTCTAGAGCTTAGAAAGATTTCCCATTTTCTTTCAACGTCATCTGTCGGTTCACCCCGTTGCTTAGCATGTCTGTGTTCCCTAGAGGCTTCCTGACGTTTTGCTAAGGCTCTCCTAACTTTCTCATCCCACCAACTTTTGCGCTTGTGTCTTACTTTCCGGGGTGACTTGTCACGTGCCTTAGTAAGCTGTAGCCCAAATAGTGGAATAAAATTTGTGTATGTCCACACTTTTTATTATTCTGAGTGATTACTTTCTCAATTTGTTTAGTAGCAATTTCTATTTGCCTTTCTGAATGAAAATTTTCTGTAGTTCCTCATCTTGTCTCCTTCCCACTTTCACTGCTCTTCCAAAACTTAGCTTGATACGTTAGTGATCACTACCCAGACTTCGTGAGCCACCTTCATCTATGTGCATTCCCCTGAGCTTATCATACGTCCTATGTGACATCAGTGCATAATCTATCGTCGACTGCAGCCTTCCTACCTCCCATGTTATTTGCCATTCACACTTCTCGGTACTGTTGCAAATGATCAAATCAAGCCTTTCACACATATCCATGATCATTTTGCCTGTCGGGTTGGTATAACCATCTATGTCTTTTATGGGCGCATTCATGTCTCCTAGTGTAATTATCTCGCACTCTCTTCCTAACTCCTGAATTACCTTTGATATACATTCTACCATTGCCTGGTTTTCCTCTCTGGCCTTTGCTCCCGTCCGCAAGTAAACGCAAGCAAGAAGTATCATTTGCCCTGACACTTTCCCTTTTAGCCATAAATGTTCCTTGCATCCCTGCTTTATTCTTTGTAAACCCATGCTCTTATGTATAAGTGCACCGATTCCACCCCCCTTTTTGCTGTCTTCTGTTCTAATGCAATATTCCCATACGTAGTCTGGATTGCAGGGTGGTTGCTCCAGGTCCTGCAGATGTGTCTCCACAACCCCATAGACCATCAGGTCCTCCTGCCTCAAATGATCGTCTATCTCTTCCCACGTTAACCTATTCCTGCCACTCTGCATGTTAATATAGCCCACGTCTGACTTAGCTCGGTCCTTGTGCTTACGTCGATTTCTTTTCTCACGGACTTCGTGTGGCTTGAATATTTGTGCCCCTTTAGGTCCGTCTTTTGCTATTTTGTCGACCTCAGGGCTCTGGGTCCCCCTAAAAAAGCTATGGCTTGGCGACCCATTTTGTTACCGACCCGCCTGTCCGTCGTACCAATGTAGTGAATGTCATCCTGCGCAAAGGGGCGAGCGCCGGGCTCTTACACATCTTGGTTAACTTCCATTACGCTGTATCCGAGTTGCCGGCTCAAACCATTGATCACAAAATTGGCCTCCACTACCCTCCTTTCAATCCGACGAGGCTGCCCCCAGACCTCGGAGACTGTGCATATGGTCACATGCACAATCCCAGAGGCTTTTCGGAGCTTACGCATCCCATCCCCTAGCTTTTTCTGAAGGTTCTGATCCTTGCCCTTCAACACATCATTGAGCCCAGCAAGAATGATGACTAGACTTTCGCCCTCAATGCTGTTTTCTACAACCTCCTGAGCGTTGGCTAGTGCATCCACCATGCTCTTCCCTGACTGTGCCTCTACCCTGACCCTCCAATCTTCCTTCACTGTCTTGAAGACGCCATTCCTAACCCTGGCCACGTTAGAGTCCCCCACCACTAGGACCCTTCTACGCTCCAATTGCTGGCTTCCTGTTTGTGATGGCGCCCCTGTTTGCTTCACCTGTTTCTCTCTCTGCCGTCTGTTCTGTGTTTCTGCCCTGCTTGAAGACTGCTGCGCCACCGAGCTGTATGTTCTCGGAGCCTACATGCTGTGGCCAGACACTGTGGCCCCCTGACCTCCCTTCTCGCCTGTTCCTTCCCACCTGTCGCCTTCTCCGCTATCCACGCCTTCCGTCTCACACCGCTCGGGGCCGGGGCAAAGCGCCATGAGCTCCTTTACCCGCTGATCTAGCTCGGTCCGCCCTTCCCGTTCTTTTCGAAGGTCCCCCTTCATTTGCTCTAATAGGCTGGCGGTAGCCTCCTCCCGTTCACCCGACCCTCCGAGCTGTTTTTGGAGTTCTATCCTCAGTTTTAAACAAGATCCGCACGGTGACGCCCGCGACCAACACTATCATCACGGCGGCGGCCGGTTCCAGCTAGGTGTTTTTCATCTGCGGCCCATAGGGGCGCGTCAGTCGAGAGTTATTCGAGACCTGCAATTGTGCACCACTAATTCGGAGGCTATGCAAAGTGTCGCGTTGTTGCACCATCCAATCATTCACCACAGGTGACGCTAGTGACTGAGAACATTTTAAAATGAAGCAGGGAATGGGCGTGGCAGCTGTTTTTCTTCTCATGCGGCAGGCATTTTCCTAGAAGAGGCGTTGTACCAGCTAAGCATTTTTCACCTGCGGCTCATTGAGGCGTGTAAATCGAGAGTTGTTCAAGACCTGAAACTGAGCACCACGCAGATGATATAGTGCTAATGGCCGACAACAAGGAAGATTTGCAGAGATTGATGGATATCTGCAGTAATGAGGGAGATAGGTTAGATTTTAGGTTCAGTAAGGAAAAATCAGCAGACATAATTTTTAATGATAACGAAGCTAGTGAGCTTAAAATACAGGAGGTCCACTAGCCATAACAGATAAATACAAATATCTGGGCGTATGGATAAGCAATGGGACCGAGTACCTAAGGGAACGCCTAATATATCTGACGACTAAATGTAACAGGAATGCAGCAGCTGATGAAAAATAGGGCACAGTGGAATTACAATAGGTATGATGTTGTGAGAGGAATATCGAAAGGGGTCATGGTTCCTGGGCTGACGTTCGGCAATGCGGTCTTGTGCATGAGGTCAGACGTTCAAGCAAGATTAGAAATTAAGCAACGTGGAATAGGTAGGCTTGCATTAGGAGCTCACGGGAATACACCAAATCAGAGAGTACAAGGTGGCATGGGATGGACATCATTTGAGGGCAGGGAAGCTAGCAGCAAGATAAAATTTTAGAAGCGATTGAGAGAAATGGGGGAAGAGCGTTGGGCTAGAAAGGTTTTCAGCTACTTGTACATGAAGAATGTCGATACAAAATGGAGGAAGCGAACCAGGAAGTTGACTGGTAAATACTTAGAAAACAGCAGGTGGCCAAACCAAAAAGCACTATCGGTTAAGAAGAAAGTGAAGGAAACGGAGACTGACATGTGGAGAATGGGCATGATTAAGAAGTCCGCGCTAGATATCTATCGAACTTTTAAGCTGTAAATTACCAAAGAAAGGATCTATGATAATACTCGGGGTAGTTCTCTACTGTTTGAGGCCAGGACGGGAGTACTGCGAACCAAGACATATCGGGCCAAATACGAAGGGGTAGACAGAGTATGCAGTGCGTGTGGAGAGGAAGCAGAAACTGCCGAACACTTGATAATGTTCTGTAAAGGGCTTCACCCTATTGTTCAAGATGACGGCGCAGAGTTTTTCAAAGCACTGGGGTTTAGGGAACGGGAGGGCAAAATAGGCTTTAAGCGGGTAGACTTAACTAGAAGGAGGTTATGTGATTGGTGGCTAAAGTCAAGGCACGAGTGAAAATTAAACTCTTTACTGCAAAGTACGAATCCTCAAACTCACTTTTTATGAAAAAAAAATAAATCTAGTTTTTGGTTCATTAAGTATTACGGCTTGGTGGCGCTAGCCACCACCCGATCTAAAGGGTACAGCCACATCCATTTATTCATCCATCCTTAACAGTGGGTCAGGCAATCACAGGTTCTGTCGGCGTGTGGCGTGTGTGCAAGCGCGCATGTGTGGGATGAGCTGTACACGATCGCGAGCTGTACACATACGTGTTGTGCTGGACGTGCACTGATTGCGGTGTCCTTGTAGTGGGCGTAGGCACTGTGGTTGAACTTATCGTTGCCCATGCTTGACGAACGCGGACGGTGTTTGCAGCGCTTGAACTTGCACTAGGATACCTTGCACCAGAGACCATATTTGCACTGTCACTGCGTGCTTCAGTGTTATTTTTGTGATTGCTAATATTTGATTTGTGTGTCTGTGTGTGTGTGTGAGGGGGCAGCGTTCGTTGTACAAATTTTACTGAGCATCAAAGTATGTTTTTCACTGTGC
Source organism: Rhipicephalus microplus (assembly GCF_043290135.1). Classification (NCBI taxonomy): domain Eukaryota; kingdom Metazoa; phylum Arthropoda; class Arachnida; order Ixodida; family Ixodidae; genus Rhipicephalus; species Rhipicephalus microplus. The sequence continues at coordinate 12,480,029 of NC_134700.1, read as the reverse complement.
TTGTGATCATATGCTTCGCTAACTCAATCCTTCGCTAGTCATTCAATCCAATTAGTTATCTCCTGTTTTATCACTTACATGTAAATATTTTAACTACCATAAGTTTCAATAATAATTTTCATTACGTTCATTTTGTTTTATTCGCTTGCTGTTTTTTCCTTAGTTGCCAATCTTTGTTCTATATTTTTATACATGAATTCACAGGAGGTCCCCATGACAGTTTTTACTTTGAGACCTCCTTCTGTATTATATCAACTTTTTACGTTCCCTGTATTTTACTGAATAAAGAGCTTTACTAACTCGCTTTTGACTGTTTTGCCTCGTGCTCAGTGAATGAATCAATTAAACAATGACTTGCATTGCAGCCATTTTATTGGTCAACGAGGCAGATTTTTTGTCTCGGTTAAGCCATGCAAGTGTTACACGATGTAATTTCAATTGCAAAATGCAGAAGTGAGTCGTTCCTGCTTGAGAAACAGGAATCAAATTAAAAGAGACTGTATAGCACTACTCATTCTTCATACAGCTGCATACGATCATACGATCGATAGTTGTACATAAACAAGTGTTCGACGCCTAGCTATGTAGTACGTGCGGGTTGCACCCCGCAGGTTTTCCTGCCTGCGCGTGCCGCATTTTTCGGCGCAAAATGGCGCCCTCGTAAGCAATAAACCAACTAATATAAATTCCTTTCAGAGATTATAAAAACAGATAGGCACCTGTTTTGTTTTTTCTGTGATTGGAAAGTAAGCAAAATGCTAAGGGAAAAAACTTCGTCCATGTAAGATAACAGCAAAAGAAGCACTGAAAAAATGATGACTTCCTTTAATGTATAAAAATGTATTACGATGACATAGTCTACAATTTGAGACTTGTACATATCATTGCAGGAAGGTGACTGTGGAGCGAAACGTACTAAACGGCATTACACATATGAACAAACGTTGTACACACAGATGTATGTTCGACAGATGCATATGTTTTATATAACCACCTGTTCACATTTTCATAATGATGCCAGAAGCAACAAGAGTGTTATCAACATCAGTTACGGTAAGTTGATATATAGCGCTTGCGCTCTTAAGGGTGATAGTCCCGAACACGTCTACATAAATATACCAAAGTGTATGGCACTTAACTACAATTAACGAGAACTGGTCATGACGGCCGCATCATAGGAGTGCATGTGTAATTTTTGGAAAATTCTATAGTTAGCATTGCAACTGCAATTGACCTTTGAAGCAACATTGTGCCTGAGTGGTGTCTATTTCCACAGCAGTGTCGAGACCTGGTGTGGTTCTGTGGTAGAATACTTGATTGCCATGCAGAATGTTTTATTTGCATTTCATGAGTGAATTAAATCACTGTAAGCACACATTAGCAGTATTTGTGGTCTGAAGTGGTTTTTATGCTGGTAAAAACAAAAAATTCATCACCACGCCCCCCTCTACGGTGTTACTTTATGTGACCGCCCCCCCTAAAATGAGTGGCTGGATCCACCCCTGGCTTCAAATACACTAAATTTGGTGTTACGTGACATCAATAGATGACGAAGGTATATGACTGGTGTGAACATTATAAACATTACATGCATGTCATGTGAGAACATGACATCATACCATGCTCATGATGCAATTGCAGCCGTTTTGCTAGCTTCACATATAACGAACTTGGTAATTATGTGACATAAATGGATGATGAAGGTAAATGACACGTTCAAACATGATAATCATGATATGCATGTCATGTAAAACATCACTACATGCTACGTTCATAGCTGGCTCGTGGATGTTTTGCTAGCTCCACATATACCAAATTTGGTATCACGTGGCGTGAATGAACGATGAAGGCAAATGACATGTCCAAACATAATTATCATGACATGGAAATCTGGCCACTTTGGCCAGACATAATGTACAGTCTGGCCACTTTGGCCAGACTGTACATTATGAAAGCACATGCCAGTATTTCTATATATTGTAACGCGGACTAAAAGAGCGAGGAAGAAGAAGAGATGGGATGCTCTCGAGTGCACGAAATATGTCCTGGGAGACCACATGTGTAGCAAACGGGGAATTGTCGGCTTACATTAGCAGGAGCAGAGGTGGCAGAAGTACGCGGAGACGGGTCGTGCTCCGCAGGAACATTTTGTGATGACGCATAGTATTCTTCTGGTAGAGGCCTGGTTGACGACGGTCGGAGGTCCGCAGCGGCACGTCGAGATGATGACACCGGTGGTGGTCACGACCCGTCGGGGAAAACGGAAGCCGCGGGGTAAAATCTGCAGTTTCTGTGCGTGGTCGGTTTTCGACGTGGCGCTCTCGCATCCAGTAGGGAGGTGGTTCGGGCCACGCGGCGAACGAGCATTGGTGGTGAACGTCACCTGCTTAAAGTCGTACGAGCTCTTCTTGAACTACCCGACGTACGAGGAAGGGAATGTCTTCGAAGGTGGCGACGTCCATACTTGCGACATTGTCCAAGCGCCCGAACTTGGGTAGAATTCTCCGGGTCTTCAACGCCTCGTATGTACGAAACGCCTGTGCCGACACGTTTTTCGATGCACCCACCTCGTACGCACGAAACCTGGACCTCTCACCCGGCCGACCACCGTCCCCGACAGCAATGGCCTAACGAATTTCGCAGCGAGTCCCCCGCCTCCGAGCGAAGCCTGACGCCGCCTCTGACACGGTCCCGCCGGTCGCCGTCTCCGCGTCGTCAGTCACCTTCCCCGCATCGGCTGGGAAACTAACTGGTGCGACCGATGGAGGTGCGGTCGCGGGACGGTCAGTTTCACCAATTCCTCCTTCTGCTGTGATGTTGATGAACAAAGTGCGTGTGTGTATAGACGGTGTAGATACTCTTGCTCTTGTAGACACTGGTGCTGCTGTTTCGATTATGAGCCTTCGTTTCAAACATAGTTTCTTGGGTCACAAAGTTATGTTCGCGTGGAATCGTAAAGAAACTTTTCGTGGAGTTGGAGGCGAAGCGTTATGCCCTGTTGGTATTTGTTCAGTTGTACTCACGATTGGTGGACAAAATTTCCGAGTTGAATTCACTGTACTGGCTCGCGCAACTCGTGACGTCATTTTAGGGATAGACCTCCTTCATGAACGCGGCGCTACGCTTGGCTGTGGAACTGGAGAGATTCTTCTACAAAGTACGTTGCCCGCTGCAATAGTTGACGATTTTCCGACTCTGCCCATCGATGCGCTTTCGTTGTCTGAAGATGTGACGATCCCTGGTCGGACAGCAGTGTTTGTACCCGTATGCTCTTCTCATGTCCGCTCAGGACCCTGCACTGGACTTGTGGAGCCTGATCATGCAAACGCCATCAAGACGAATGTGCTGGTCCCACGGTCTGGCTTGCACATCGACGGACATGCTTGCTTGTGGGCGCTCAACGCAGCCTCACAGCCTGTTGTTCTACCAGCCGGATTCAAACTGGGAACGTTCGAGGAGCAGGCCACAATTGACGTCAGAATGGTCTCAGAGTCTCCAGCTACCAGTCAGACTGCGCCCAACTACTCAGCTGAGATTAAACGTATGTTCAATAAGTCGTTGCCTTCTTCCGAGCAGAATGTCCTTGAGGAGGTACTTACACGCTACGCGGGAGTCTTTGATATCGCTCAAGACAAGCGTTGTTCCATGTTGCCCGAATCCCGTATGCACCACCGCATCAACACGGGAGATGCTACACCGATACGCCAGAAACCCTATCGCGTATCCCCGTCCGAGAGGCAAGTGATCGCTTATCAGGTCAACGACATGCTGCAAAAAGGCGTTATTCAAGAGTCAAGCAGTCCCTGGGCAGCTCCTGTTATATTGTTAAAAAATAAAGACAACCCTTGGTAATTTTGTGTAGACTACCACCGTCTCAACGCCGTCACAAAGAAAGACGTGTATCCGCTACCACGCATCGACGATGCTGTTGATTGTCTGCACTCGGCCGCATACTTTTCGTCCGTCAACCTAAGGTCTGGATACTGGCAAATACAAATGCATCCGTCTGACAAAGAGACCACTGTTTTTGTCACGCCTGATGGGTTATTTGAATTCAACGTTATGCCGTTTGGCTTATGCGATGCCACAGCTACCTTCGAGCGATTCATGGACTCCATTCTTCGCGGCCTCAAATGGGAGATATGTATGTGTTATCTCGATGATGTAATTATTTTTGGCAAGACATTCCACGAGCACAACCATCGGCTTAGCGTTGTTCTAGATTGCGTCAAACAAGCTGGTCTCGTTTTAAACGCAAAGAAGTGTCATTTTGGTGAGCGTCAAGCCCTTGTGCTTCGATATCTAGTCGACAGGGACGATATACGACCAGACCCGCACAAAATCAGTGCTGTTCGAGACTTCAAGCAACCGACGTCTGTGAAGGATTTTCATAGCTTCGTGGGCCAATGTTCTTATTTTCGTCGGTTTATCAAAGACTTCGCCCATTTGGAGCCGGCACACTCGCCGACATGCAGCTAACGTTTCTTCTGTTGCTGCAGGTTGCTGGCGCTGTTGCATCTACGTACAGTTGCAGTTTGGATGGAGGGCCAGCGATCGCACACGCTCGCGACGTGCCTTCTTCGACAGGATCACCATGGATAGCGCCAGCGATGAGTGGAAAAGGGACACTTCCGACGATTATCAGCGCCAAGCCACATAGGAATACGACTATCAACGAGGACAGCCATCACATCGCCATGGGCCGGCGACAACCACGTGACACGGATGAACCGTATTTAATCGAGCGGCACGTTGGCTACGTGGAATTTGGAGCCGGCACACTCGCCGACATGCAGCTAACGTTTCTTCTGTTGCTGCAGGTTATATAGTGATAATTGCCCAATTAAGATTTGTAGATTATTGTGTGCATTGCCGGTTCCATGTCCCACAAGTGATGTATCTGTTCGCCGAACGCCCCGCCGTGGTGGTCTAGTGGCTAAGGTACTCGGCTGCTGACCCGCAGGTCGCGGGTTCAAATCCCGGCTGCGGCGGCTGCATTTCCGATGGAGGCGGAAATGTTGTAGGCCCATGTGCTCAGATTTGGGTGCACGTTAAAGAACCCCAGGTGGTCGAAATTTCCGGAGCCCTCCACTACCGCGTCTCTCATAATCATATGGTGGTTTTGGGACGTTAAACCCCACAAATCAATTAATCAGGACCATTCGTCATTACTCAGTGCCTACGTGACATCACTTACGCTGTTGCGAAAGTGACAGCTCTGAACCGGCGTTCGCGCAAGACGCAAATTGTGCACATTGCCCGATTGAAGCCCTACAACAACTGATCGCTTCTACTCGCTCGGTGAGCTTCGTCTGGCTCGGAGGGAAATGTAACGCGGACTGAAAGAGCGAGAAGAAGAAGAGATGGGACGCTCTCGAGCAATGGTGATTCGGCAGTGACGGTAGAGCGCCGACATTTTTTTTTCAGTGTAATTAAACCCATCACATCCGTAACAATATGTACATAAAGCTGGACAGAAAGAATTGTCTTTTAAATGCTTGGTATTTAATTGGTTAAAAAACTTTCAATATACATTTCAGAAAAAACCAGATTCGCAGAGAACTACAGTAGTACTGTTTAGTTAATACTGCAGATGACTTCAAGTGACTTCACATATCTCTTAACGTATGTGCACATACATGTGCATCATCACTTCACAATAAAAGTTATTGCAGTTAGTAAAATCAGGGAACCAAGTTTTTTGTATTAATTGCCGCTACATAAACTGCATGCTTAGTGTATATTGGGTTCTTTAGAAAGAACCCAAGATGCACTATGCACCCGGAAATATTGTTGCAAAATGAACTTGTACTGCAAATGAAGCAAGTTGGGCAAGGAATATGTACATGCGATAATTAAAAGTATGATATAAAAACAATGTGACAATCACAACTGTATTAGTTATAACAGCCGAGTTTATTTATTTATTCATTTACCCTCACCGAGTTTACTTATTTATTCATTTACCCTCAAAGTCAATAGACATTACAGAGGGGAGTGGGTAGGGAGAAACAGTAAAAGTTACAACACAACGCAAGAACAAAAAAGAGAACAATTGTTATGCAGTCAGCATGTTTCTGGTCATACAATGTTAGCTATTGCGTTCTTGAAAACGTTGAAATCTCGAATGGTTACTGTCGGGTTTGGAAGGCCATTTAATTCCTTCGATGTACGTGGCATGAAGGACGAAAAGAAGGTACTTCTACACAAAAGAATGCCGGCTTTGAAGGCGTGATCCAGACGTTGTGAAATGTGATGAGGATGAATTATAAATTCGTAGTGTAAGTAGGCATGGTGGTAGAGCTTGTGAAAAAGACATAAGCGGAAAAGTTTATGCCGTGATGCAAGAGATGGTAGACTAGGGCCTGCTTTCATGGATGATATGCTTGCGGTGCGATTGTATTTACATGTAATGAAACGAGGTGAGTTGTTCTGAACCATTTCTAGTGACTGTATTAAATTGACATGAAAGGGATCCCAAATATTCACTGCATATTCTAGTTTTGTGCGAATTAGTGTTTTTTATAGGAGCAATTTTAGTGTGGAAGGGACTTTTGAAAGGTTATGGCGTAGGTACCCAAGCATGCGGTTGTCATTGTAATTACATAGGTGATATGAACGTTCCAGGTTAGGTTAGTTGTGATGTGCACACCAAGGTATTTGTAAGAGGGTACATTTTCTAACGGGTTATTACCTAGGTAGTACACAGGCGGTGTTGTAGGAGACCTAGTTACGTGCATGAGTTTATATTTATTTGGGTTTAATTCCATCAATCAATTGTTACACCATTCTGAAATTGCATTAAGATCTGACTGAAGAACATGTGAGGCGTTAGTGCATGTTATTTCTCGGAAGATCACGCAGTCGTCAGCTAAGAGGTGAATGTTGCTAGTAACATTAGAGGGTAGATGAATAATGTAGATTAAAAAGAGGAGCGAGCCAAGAACTGAGCTTTGTGGCACACCAGAGCACACAGCACTTAGCTCAGATTCTTTGTCGTTAGCGCTGACTAATTGGGAACGGTTAGTTAAAAAACATTCAATCCATGTTAAGAGCTGAGAATCTAGATTAAGGGACTGGAGTTTAAGCAAGATAAGTTTTTGACATGCTTTATCGAAAGCTTTGCTGAAATTTAAAAATATGCAATCTGTCTGTGATGAACGATTGAGAATAATGTTTAAATTCTGCGTAAATAATGCCAGTCGTGCTTCGCAAGAATATTACTTACGAAAGCCATGTTGGGATGGTGTAAAAAAAGAATTCATCTCGAGGAAGTTGGCTGGATGTGAGTACAATATGTGCTCAAGAATCTTACGCGGATTACTAGTAAGCAAAATTGGACGATAGTTAAGCGGGGAATGCTTGTTACCAAAATTATGAAATGGAACGAGCTTACCAACCTTCCAGTGTGATGGCAGAGAACCTTCGGTGAGGGACTGCTGAAAAATCATGGATAGAAAGACAGAAGAATAAAAGTGTGCCCACCAAGAACTTGGGAGTATTTAAATCACAGCCTGGGGCTGAAGATGCATTTAACAATGTTAAAGCATTTTTTACACCATCATAATCAATTGTTAGCGGCAACATTGCAGGGTAATCAAAGCATCCCATTTGTGGTGATGGGTAGTGTGCAACGGAAGTGAAGACTTGTGAAAAGACACAATTAAGCAAGGAAGCACATTCTGCATCAGGTATAGAATCACCGTTATGCACAAACAATATAACATTATCAGTGTTAGCGTTTATCACCCACCAAAACTTTTTGATATTAGTTGTGGGCATGTTTGGCAGGTTATTGCGGAAAAAGTTACCTTTGGCACTTTTTAGTGCTCCCATATAGTCTTCAGAGGCTTTCTTGTAATCTTGCTAATGGGCGCGATTTGTGGATCATTCAGCAGACCTATACAGGCGCTTTTTCTCCATTTGACAAACGTTTTAAGTGAACGTTATACCACGGAGCTTCTGGGTGAACTGTGATAGTGTGAACGGGTATGTACTTGGATGTAAGATCAATGACTTTTGATAAGAACATGCCCCAGTTAGCTATTGTATGACTTAATTTTCGCGGTTTATTTTCCCGGTGGGTACGTACGTGTAGAAAAGTTGTGAGTGGGTCGCTGAAAAAGATTTCGTTGTATGCAGCAGCGGTGATATTCCGCGCTCGCTCATTTCTTTTTTTATGATTGATATACCCATAAAAAATTGATCGGTGCAGGCCGCGCCAGGATGTTTGAGATTGTTTTAGACTATTTGCTTGTATGACACGTACTATAGGACGATAGTTATAACACGAGAACAAAACGACGACACAGAGAGAAGAAGGACTTTCGTGTCCTTCTTGTCTCTGTGTCATAGTTTTGTTCTCGCGCTGTAGCTATCGTCATGCCATACCAACTAGCCCAAGCTGCCACACTTTAAGGACTATAGGAGTCAGGTTACTAACACAGTTTTTATAACTGTGCTCCCAACGTGAGCCTCCGCGATAACTCTCGTTTCTTCTTTAAACAGCTGATATGGCCACCTTTCTCACAAAATGAAATACCGTCATTAACACGCATGACAATCGATACTGCACGAGTTAGATCGTCAGATTAGAAGCAGTTCTGATTGTCTGACGAATGATGTACATGTAAATCGAACTATATATAAAGCATGTGAGCTAGCTGAAGTGCGTTGGCGGGCTAGTTTGTATCATACTTGTAAGCGCGATAGCTTAAATTGAGATAATCATGTCATGCCATCACGAACCTAGTCTCTAGAGATAATGTTGACTTTGATCTACTCGTTCGAGTCGAAATTTCGCCGTTGTGACCAGAGTTGGAAACGGTGGAAAGGAAAACGTGTGCGTTATTTAGCCCTGAATATTCAGGTTACAATGCGTGCATTTGAGTGTGCATTCACACCAGTAAAAGCACAATGAGATATCAATTTGATGCGCAGGAGATGTTAGCTCTTATTAGTCTGCTTGCCATGAGCAACCCAAGAGGTCCAATACCTTTTGTTACAAGTTGTATACATCAGAGAATGCTGCACTCGGTGTGCCCACAAAAAATATGCTTTACTGCAAAGCAGATATGCTTCGCCGTGAGACACTTTTGTCCTGCAGTGAAGCCGAAAAAATGCTACGTTGTTTTCGAACGCATATACGATCGGTCCTTCCCCATGTGTGGATATGTATGTGTGTAATGAGCACGGTGGTTTTCTATGATTGTGACAATATATGTAGCTCCAGCTCCATTTTCTATCTCGATGAGGGAAGTTTATTTTGATTTTGAACTAAGAGATATTTTGCGCTGCATGCACCTTTCAGCGCCTAAATGATGACTACCGTTTTATTAATTTATATGTACACCTATAACCGAGCAGAGCTGGACAGTGAGTAGATAACGTTATAAAAATTCTATTGACTAAGAAAGAAAAATTGACTTCAATGGTCGGTCGGTCGGTCGGTCGGTCAGTCGGTCGGTCGGTCGGTCGGTAGGTCGGTCGGTCGGTCGGTCTGTCTGTCTGTCTGTCTGTCTGTCTGTCTGTCTGTCTGTCTGTCTGTCTGTCTGTCTGTCTGTCTGTCTGTCTGTCTGTCTGTCTAGCCACCTACGTCTGGTTGCGCTCGTGATCACTCCTATGGCTTTGGGTAAACCAAATTAGTATGGGACGGTAAGATGGTTTGACGAATATAATTGCCCGCCAGGTCATGAATAATGCCACAATCCCATAGCGTATGTCGTCAAGCCCTTTTTTCCACATGTGTGGCACACATATTGCAGGTATGTGGTTTATTATGTGCCACAAGCGATTGACAGTTCGTCTGCCCAACAATTACAAGAAATAATATAAGTAATTTTAACATGACAACGCCGAGACAAATGTCAGTGTTGATCCTTAGAGCATCAAAGGTAATATGTGCAGGGGGATAAAAGAGGTGCGCGCATATACGCGAAAGCAAAAATTTATAATTTCTATGTGGAAATAAAATAGTACTCTGACAAAACGAACAGATACACACATATATGTTACCATGATATGTAGATCATATATACCCAATGAATAAAATAATAAGTGCACAACACCACTGTGCTAGTGAAAATAAATTATATATATATATATGGTGCACAATTACGAATAATGCATCTGTGCCAGCGCATGCACAATAAAAATTCATTGTGAAACATTGCGACAATTGTGAATTTTTGTAATAAATGCGAGGAAAAATGATTGATTTTCGCGTGATTGCTGCATGCAAATGACGTGTTGCTTCAGGTTACATATAGCTGAGGAAAGTGAATACAACTAAATGAATGATTGCATAGCACTCGATCAGTTTGAAGCAACTAAGGCTAATATCTTTAATTTCAATCTTGGAAGTTAAGCATGTTGCGGAAGAGAACCTAAATAATCACAGCTGCGGCTGGTGCGAAATTCTAAACAAACTACATGCATGAGCATTCATCGAAGGTGTGCTTATCAAAAGTTAAATATATATGATTGGTGATTTTAATTTTCCATCTATCGCTTGGTCAAATCTTGCTTCCACACTATAAAAAAGTAACATGGCCAGTGAATTTGTCACCAAGTGTCTTTCATTTCGGTTATCGCAAGTTGTCAACAATCCTAAAGTTCTTAATTGGATTAAGGCATTTCTGAGGAATCGCACCAATCAGTTTTTGTTAATGAGTGTGTTTCTAACCCTCTTCCAGTTACGTCCGGTATTCCCCAAGGTTCGGTGTTAGGTCCTCTACTGCTCCTAACATACATTAACGACTTACCTTTGCACGTTTCATGTCAAATTCGCGTGTTCGCCGATGATTGCGTCATTAATCGTACTATTACTAACCCATCTGAGCAGCAAGCACTTCAACATGATCTTAACTCTATTCAAGCATGGTGTGACCATTGGCTCATGACACCTAACCCAACTAAATGCAAATCATTATCTTTCTCACGTCGTCACAACCCTTTAACTTTTCCTTACACACTCGGTATATTGACTTGGACAGAGTCGAAACTTCTAGGTGTAACATTGTCATGTGATCTAACGTGGGGTGCGCATGTAACTAACATAATAAAGGGTGCTAACAAATCACTTGGATTTCTGAAACGTCATTTACGCCACGCTCCCAAACACCTGAAACTTCTATCCTACAAATCTATTATCAGGCCAAAGCTTGAGTATGCGGCTGCCATTTGGAATCCTGTGTCTACCCCTTCGTATTTGGCCCGATATGTCTTGGTTCGCAATACTCCTATCCTGGCCCCAAACAGTAGAGAACTACCCCGAGTGTTATCATAGATCCTTTCCTTGGCATTTTTCTGCTAAAAAGTTCGATAATTCTCCAGTGCAGACTTCTTAATTATGCCAATTCTTCACATGTCAGTCTCCATTTCCTTCACTTTCTTCTTAACCGATAGTTCTTTTCGGTTTGGCCACCTGCTGTTTTCTAAGTATTTACCAGTCAATTTGAAGTTCGCTTCCTCTATTTTGTATCGACATTCTTCATGTACAAGTAGCTGAAAAGCTTCCTAGCCCAACGCTCCTGCCCCATTTCTCTCAATTGCTTCTCAAATTATATCTTGCTGCTAGCTTTCCTGCCCTCAAATGATGTCCATCCCATATAACCTTGTACTCCCTGATTTGGTGTATTCCAGTGAGCGCCTAAAGCAAGCCTACTTATTCCACGTTGCTTAATTTCTAATCTTGTTTGAACTTCTGATCTCATGCACAAGACCGCATTGCCGAACGTCAGCCCAGAAACCATGACCCCTTTCCATATTCCTCTCACAACATCATACCTATTGTGATTCCACAGTGCCCTATTTTTCATCACTGCTGCATTCCTGCTACCTTTAGTCGTCACGTATAATTCGTGTTCCCTTAGGTACTCGGTCCCATTGCTTATCCATGCACCCAGATATTTGTATTTATCTTTTATCTCTAACGTGACTTCCTGTATCCTAATACTCACAACCTTCATTATCATTAAAAATAATGACTGCTGATTTTTCTTTACTGAATCTGAAATTTACCCTATCTCCCTAATTACCACAGATGTCCATCAATCTCTGCAAATCTTCCTTGTTGTTGCCCATTAGCACTATATCATCTGCGTACATTAATGCTGATAGTGCCTGAACAATGAAATTTCTTTGTTTGACGAAAGAGAGGTTGAAGCCAAGTCCACTTCCCTCTAACTTGGCATCTAATCCTTATAGGTTCAACATGAATACCAAGGGTGACAAAGGACATCCCTGCCTAAGCCCCCGTTTCACCTTTGTGGGCTTGGATGCCTGTTTTTTCCACTTTATAAGTACCTTGTTACTTTTATAGATTTCCTTTAAAAGATTAGAGACTCCATCTTCCACACCTAGTGTGTCTAGTATTCCGCACACGTACTCTTGAACCACGCTATCGTACGCTCCCTTGATATCCAAAAATACTAGCCGCAGGGGCCTTAGTTCCTTTTCTGCTATTTCGATGCACTGCGTCAGTGAGAACAGATTGTCTTCCAACCTCCTGTGTTTCCGAAACTGATTCTGCAGCTCTCCCAGCACCCACTAATCCTCTATCCATGCCTGCAGTCTTTCCTTTATAATCTGCATGGTGACTGCAATGCCACGGTACTCGGTCCAACTACTGCCCTCCAGCGCTGGAGACGCCACATCGTCTCCTTCACTGCTTGTGGATTATCACACCATTCTCACTCGCAAAGCCCAGCGCTGTGTGCAATGGCTCCGTCCTCAGGAGGCCTATTTGGGCGCACTCGAGCACAATGTACGCAATTGTTTTCTCCGCCCTGCCACACGCGCAACACAACACCGAAAGCACCGCGTTGTCGAACGTTCTTCTGTAGACGAGGGTTTGGAGCGCGCCTGCGCGAGCCTCGAAGAAAAGCGAGTTCCTGGTGCCGTTGTCGAACAAACGAACTGTGTCGATGGTGTCCTTGTAGGTTCGGTATTGTTCGAGGGTGGCTTTGACACTCGTTGCCTACAGCCCCATTTCCCCCTCCTTCTCAGGAGCCCGCTCACGCACTTCCTTGGTATATCGCCTTGCGGTTTCAGCCTGTACAGGTTCCATAAAGGTTATGTACTTCTGTTCCAGGCGATACACCCGGTTCACCCAGGTTGTACGGATGCACGTTGCCAAAAGGTAATCAAATACCCGCCGTGCCCACCGGTCTCGACTCATGAATTGCAGGCGGCCCAGGTACATCAACTTGCTGGATGCCTCCCGAGCTTCAAAACAAAACGAGCCCATGTCCCCCTGGACTGCCTCATTTGCCACCCTTCCATGGCATGCGAGCGCCGTGTGGCTTACTTCTCGCTGTCGCCGCTCTAACCATTCCCTAATTGCTGCCGTCATGCAGACTACTGCATTTGCGAACGTCAAGCAGGGGACGTGAATGAGTTTTCATAGGTCCCGGACCATGATAAAATGGTTGCAGCCCAACAATATGCGGCGCCGGAGAATGCACTGTGCCCGCAGCACGACTTGGCGGACATGGACTTCTTGCCGGCCGTATATACCGTCCTCGGAACACAGTAGCACTCCTAAGTACTTATAGGCAGTGTCAGTGACGATGCTCTCACCTCCTAGCTTGAGGTGTGCCGCCTCAGCCATGTTGCCCTCGAACGGTACAACTTTGGTTTTCTTCGCGTTGAAGCGTAGTCCCAGCTCAGTCATCTCTGCGGCACAGATGTCCAGAAGAGCCTGCAGGTCAACTTTGGTCTCCGCCATTAGGACCACATCATCCGCAAACGTCAAGCCAGACAGCCGTTGATTTTCGTCGATTCCGTTTCTGCTATACTTCAGACGGAACCCCAGGCCGGACTCTAGCAATGCTTGTTGCATGCCCGACACGTATAGCAGATATAGAATCGGCGAAAGCGGACATCCCTGACGTAGACCCCTGCAGACACCTACCGGCCGACTCTCTACATTGACGAAGCGTGCAATGACGCTATTGCCGGCGTATGGGCGTCTGACTGTCGCCAACAGCTCTTTCGGCATTCCCAGTGTCTCCAGGCGTGTGAACAGGATGCCATGTGGGACGTTGTCGTACGCTTTCTCCACATCCACGAAGCAGCATAGAAGCGTAAGCCCTTCTTTTCTGGCGGTCTCCACACACTGTGTGAGGACAAAAAGGTTATCCTTATGTCGTCGACCTTTGCGAAAACCATTTGGCAGTTCTGTCAGCCGCCCTTTAGATTCAGCCCAGCCACTGATTCAGTCCTTAAGCACATGGGTAAAGAGCCTGTACATGGTGCTGGTGACTGTGAGTGGTCAGTAATGTTGAAGGTTCCCTGCCCTGCCCCCATCCTTGATGATGAGTGAGCCTCTGCCCCGATGCCAGTCGTCTGGAATGGGCGCTCCCGCAACGATGTCGCGGAACAAGCCAGCTGTTCTTTCGCCTCCTGCACCAAGCACTTAAGTAAGCGAGATGGGATGCCATCTGGCCCCGAGGCTGTTTGGTCTCGGAGATGGCACAGAGCATGGTCTATAGAGATATGACTGAATTCCTATTTTAGGGCTCCTTTCTCTGGGGAACCCTGTTCGGTCCTCTTTTCACCACACTGGGGGTCTCCTTCATCCAACTGGAGGTCCCTCGTCCACTTACACAAACCGTACAGAGCGTCCAGATGCCCTGTCAAGGCCTCCTTCATGTCCTGGGTAGGGTTGCCGTTGCTGTCTACAATGAACTGTACAGGCTGCTCACTCCGGTCCAATGTTTGGACGGAATTCCGGAATTTCTGGGCCACGTTTCTGTACTGTACCCTCAACTTCTGCAGAAAACACGCATTGAACCTGGCAAGTTGAGCCTGCACTAGGGCCTGCATGTCGCGCTGCCTCGCAACGTCAGTTTGCACAGCGTCCTTCATTTTGACTGCTTGACGATGGGAGCGATTTGCTTCCCGCCAAGCATGCCATGCTGCGGCAACTTCTTTGTCCCACCAGAATTTTCTGTGGTGGCGTGCAGGTCTTGTGCCGCCACATACCTTACGTATTTCCGATATGCGACATAGCTCTGACACATACTCTTCGTATGTCTTACTTCTTCTCTTTTCGGGCTCACCTCGAATTGCTCCGCCACTGGTTGAAGTGAGTCGCCCAGCAGGTACCTAGTAGGAGTCACCCTTCGTTCTGTATTTAACTCTCGGCGATAGGCTTTAGAGAAATCCCGCCGAAGTCGATGGTGACCGCTGCCGATGCTGTGCGTACCCTCCTAATCTATGTGGAGTCACTGGAGGACTTTCACCAGTCCGTCGGACGCCAAAGCGTAGTCAAAAGATGTAGCGCTTTCTCGAGCACGCCAAGTGGTTTGACCCTCGCAACGAGGAATATTGTTCAAGATTTCGAGCTGGAGACGTTCTGACAGTTGGATGAGCACACTTTTCACGGAGCATGTTGGCTGGGCATGCCCTCTCCTACCTTTTCTTTCTCCGTGGTCGCTGGCAAACTTCTTTAAAACAGCCGCCTACCCCGTTCACGTGGTCAACGTCACTGCAACGTTGCCCGTGTCCCACACCTACAGTACTCGCAACGCAAGGTATTGATTACGAGAAAAAATAATAATGGTGTTCTCAAACACAAATAAATAAAGGATAATTTATGTTTTGTTGCGCGCTGCTCCTGCACGAACCGACCCGCTCGACCTTGCGCCACCTCTAGCGCCAAAGCAGGTGCCAAACGTCCCTCTAGTGTATATTAGGAAACTCTATTGTACAATACAGCATTATCGATACCTCCATCCATCTGTGAAAGTTCTGGGTATTCGCAGGCCGCAATCGCATACCTCTATTGAAGGTCCAGAAAGTCGTCGGAGATGCGCCTCCCTCGGCGTGGATCTCCCTGAGTTGTTACGCCAACGGCTGAACAACTCAGGCAGACCCACGCCGAGGGAGGCGCTGCAGAGCCTGGCGCTTCAAGCAGGCCAGAAACAAAGGACAGACGGAAGAGAGAGAAACAGGTGAAGCAAACAGGGGCGCCATCACAAACAGGAAGCCAGCGATTGGAGCCGTGAAGGGTCCTAGTGGTGGGGTACTCTAACGTGGCCAGGGTTAGGGATGGCGTCTTCAAGACAGTGAAGGAAGATTGGAGGGTCAGGGTGGAGGCACAGTCAGGGAAGAGCATGGTGGATGCACTAGCCAACGCTCAGGAGGTTGTAGAAAACAGCATTGAGGGCGAAAGTCTAGTCATCATTCTTGCTGGGCTCAAAGATGTGTTGAAGAGCAAGGATCACAACCTTCACGGAAAGTTAGATGATGGGATGCGTAAGCTCCGAGAAGCCTCTGGGAGTGTGCATGTGACCATATGCACAGTCCCAGAGGTCTGGGGGCAGCCTCGTGGGATTGAAAAGAGGGTAGTGGAGGCCAATTGTGTGAACAAGGGTTTGAGCCGGCAACTCGGATACAACGTGATGGAGGTTAACCAAGACGTGTACGCGCCCGGCGCTCGCCCCTTTGCAAAGGATGGCATTCACTACAGTGGTGCGACGGACAGGCGGGTCGGTAACAAAATGGGTCGCCAAGCCATAGCTTTTTTAGGGGGACCCAGAGCCCTGAGGCCAACAGTGTAGCCAAAGACGGACCTAAAGGGGCACAAATATTCAAGCCACACAAAGTCTGTGGGAGAAGAAATCGCCGTAAGCACAAGGGCCGAGCTAAGTCAGACGTAGGCTATATTAACATGCAGGGTGGCAGGAATAGGTTAAAGTGGGCAGAGATAGAAGAGCAGTTGAGGCAGGAGGAGCTGATGGTATATGGGGTTGTGGAGACACATCTTTGAGACCTGGAGCAACCACCCTGCAATCCGGACTACGTATGGGAATATTGCAATAGAACAGAAGGCAGCAAAAAAGGGGGGTAGAATCGGTGCATTTATACATAGGAGCATGAGTTGGCAAAGACTGAAACAGGGATGGATGGAACATTTATGGTTAAGAGGAAAAGCAGCTGGGCAGATGACACTCCTTGGTTTGGTGTACTTGTGGATGGGAGCAAAGGCCAGAGAGGAAAACCAGGCAATGGTGGAGTGTCTATCAAAGGACATTGAGGAATTAGGAGGAGAGTGCGAGATAATTATACTAGGAGATATGAATGCGCACATAGAAGATATAGATGGGTATACTGAATCAACAGGCAAAATGATCATGAATATGTGTGAAAGGCATGATCTGATCATTTGCAACAGTAGCGAGAAGTGTGAAGGGCAAATAATATGTGAGGTAGGAAGGCTGCAGTCAACGATAGATTACGCACGGATGTCACATAGGATTTATGATAAGCTCAGGGGAATGCACATAGATGAAGGTAGCTCCAGAAGTCTGCGTAGTGATCTCAAACATATCAAGATAAGTTTTGGAAGAGCAGTGAAAGTGGGAAGTTGACAAGATGAGCAACTACACGAAAATTCTCATTCAGAAAGGCAAATAGAAATTGCTACTAAACAAATCGAGAAAGTAATCACTGACGATAATAAAACTGTAGAGACATACACAAATCTAATTAGACTGTTTGGACTAGAGCTTGCTAAGGCACGTGACAAGTCACCCCGGAAGAGAAGACACAAGCCCAAGAGTTTGTGGGTTGAAAATGTTAAGAGAGCCATAGCAAAGCGTCAGGAAGCCTCTAGGGTACACAAACATGCTAAGACGCGGTGAACCGACTGATGATGTTGAAAGAAAATGGGAAATCTTTCTAAGCTCGAGGAGGGAAGCATCCTTCCTGATCAATGAAAAGATAAGGAGAAAGGGTGCTCAGTGGCTGGCAGAAATACATAAAAAGGACAGAAAGGCAGCTGCGAAATTTTGGAACCATCTAAACTCCCTAAGAAATGAAACAAACCTTGACCAGAAGTTTATAACTACAGCTCAAGGTGCTAGGATAGAAGAGGACGAAGCTATTGAACATATAAGAACAAGGGTGACAGAAAAATTTCAACAAAGAAGTGCCTAATGCACCACAATAAACAGGAATGGATCAAGTGGCACAATGGCTCCATTTTCACAACGAGAGCGGGAAAGGGCTGAGAAGAAGGTTTTAAGTACATCAACAGGCCCAGATGTCATTCCAATTATGCTGATAAAGACTGCAGAATGGTTTTCTGCAGAATAACTGCAGAATGGTTTTCTGCAGAATAACTGCAGAATGGTTTTCGGAAACATAAGAGGTTGGAAAACAATCTGTTCTTACTGACGCAGTGCATCGAAATAGCAGAAAAGAAACTCAGGCCCCCGTGGCTAGCATTTTTGGATATCAAGGGAGCGTATGATAGCGTGGTTCAAGAGGACTTGTGGGGAATACTAGACACACTGGGTGTGGAAGATGGAGTCACTAATCTTTTAAAGGAAATCTATAAAAGTAACAAGGTAGTTATAAAGTGGGAAAAACAGGTATCCAAGCCCACAGAGGTGAAACGGGGACTTAGGCAGGGGTGTCCACTGTCACCTTTGTTATTCATGATGTACCTACAAGGATTAGAGGCCAAATTAGAGGGAAGTGGACTTGGCTTCAGTTTCTCTTTCGTTAAACAAGGAAAACTCATTGAACAGGCACTACCAGCATTGATGTACGCAGACGATATAGTGCTAATGGCCGACAACAGGGAAGATTTGCAAAGATTGATGGACATCTGCGGTAATGAGGGAGATAGGTTATATTTCGGATTAATAAGGAAAAATCAGCAGTCATGATTTTTAATGACAATGAAAGTAGTGAGCTTAGGATACAGGAGGTCATGCTAGAGCTAACAGGTAAATACAAATATGTGGGCGTATGAATAAGCACTGGGACCGAGTACCTAAGGGAACACGAATTAAACGTGATGACTAAAGATAACAGGAATGCAGCAGTGATGAAAAACAGGGCACTGTGGAATTACAATAGGTATGATGTTGTGAGAGGAATATGGAAAGGGGCCATGGTTTCTGGGCTGACGTTCAGCAATGCGGTCTTGTGCATGAGAACAGAAGTTCAAGGAAGATGAGAAATTAAGCAACGTGGAATAGGTAGGCTTCCTTTAGGAACTCACGGGAATACACCAAATCAGGGAGTATAAGGTGATATGGGATGGACATCATTTGAGGGCAGGGAAGCTAGCAGCAAGATCAAATTTGAGAAGCGATTGAGAGAATTGGGGGAGGAGCGTTGGGCTAGGAAGGTTTTCATCTACTTGTACATGAAGAATGTCGATACAAAATGGAGGAAGCGAACTGGGAAATGGACTTGTAAATACTTACAAAACAGCAGGTTTCTAAATCAAAAAGAACTATCGGTTAAGAAGAAAGTGAAGGAAACTGAGACTGACATGTGGAGAATAGGCATGATTAAGAAGTCAGCACTAGAGGTCTGTCGAACTTTTAAGCAGGGAATTGCCAAGGAAAGAATTTATGTTAATACTCGGGGTAGTTCTCTACTATTTGAGGCTAGGATGGGAGTATTGCGAACCAAGACATATTGGGCCAAATATGAAGGGGTAGACACGGTATGCAGTGCATGTGGAGAGGAGGAGAAAACTGCCGAACACTTGATAATGTTCTGTAAAGGGCTTCACCCTATAGTTAGGATGATAGCGCAGAGTTTTTCAAAGCACTGGGGCTTAGAGACAGGCAGGGCAAAATAGACTTTGAGTGGGTAGAATTAACTAGAAGGAGGTTATGTGATTGGTGGATAAAGTCAAGGCACGAGTGAAAGTTAAACCTTTCAATACAAAATACCAGTCCTCATATTACTATCTAAAGGAAAAAAAGACAAATCTAGTTGGTTCACTAAGTATTATGGCTAGGTTGCATTAGCCGCCGCCCAATCTAAAGGGTACAGCCACATCAATCTATCCATTCTCCTAATATATGATGAAAATATGCGAGATGGTGGTACTTGGAGTGTTGACTAGATGGACGAACGGACACACAGACAGATGCATGGCCGGGCGCACGGATGGCTATAGGAACGAATGGACGCATGGACGGACGCAGGGGTGGATTTATGGACGAACGCAGGGACGGACGCTTGAACAGACGCATGGATAGTCACACAGACGAATGCATGGACTTACGGAAGCCAGAACGAATGGACGGAGGGATGCTTCGCCCCACTCACCATTATTCACCCCGTAGATATGCTGCCATTTTTTCACAGCCCCTGTTCATAGGTAATAATTTGTTTTTTTTCTTTGGTCATCGTACTGGCGCACGAAGTATCGCTAAACACGGACAAATGCACAAGTGATGAGCGGGCACGGGATGCAATATAAGCAGCAAACTGCCAGTTCTGGCATTGCAGTTGCGAGCTCTCGCTTAAAAAAAATACCACAGTTTCATTGCCTTTAGATCATCAAATAATTTTTAGGGTTTTACGTGCCAAAACTACTAATTTTGAAGCACGCTGTAGTGGAGGACACCGGAAATTTCTATCCGCTGGGGTTCTTTAACGAACACTCACATCGATTGCCTGTATAGATGAAAGAGACTAATATTGTCACGCTAGCGTTTGTACCCGATAGTAATTTTACTGAGGTCATACTTTCACTAAAGCAATCAATATTACCACAAACTTAACAACTTTATGCACTTTACGCTGATATTCTCCTGAAAAGTGCAAGAAAATGTGTTGGAGTGCCCAGCAGAAAAGACCTATTCTAATCATGCCCAAGAAATTAAAGACCGAAAGTAAGGGTAGGCCATCCACACCACATGCAATCAGATTTCGCTTCTTGAAAACCCCTCTCATGCTGCAAATTATACTTGTGAAGGAAATCGCTTGCAAACAGTGCTATCAGTTTAGTGCAAAATCGAGTTAGCAATTCTGCTCACACTATAGTAGTGCAAATGAACCTAAAAGGTTCATTTGCACTCTTTTCAACAAAACTCTTTGTGCGCCCTCCTGCATTTAGACAAATAAATATGTAATGAAAGTGTGGAAAAATGTAGACAACAATCGTTCATGGAAATAAGTGAAAAGTTTATTTGGTAGGGAAGGACAATGACCTTATTCCACAAAATTCACGCATGTCAATCACTTTGATTTTTTTTTCTCAAAGTGAAAACAGATAGAAAAAATCTGCAATAGCTTTAAGGGGGCCTTGTTCACTTTTGTACTTATCAGCGTGTGTGGCAAAAACATGTATTCTAAAACAGCCCAGTTGTTGCTAGAAAAATAATCACAATGAGATGCTAAATATTTGCAATAGCATACTTGGCAAAGCATAAATTTAAAAAGTTCGCAAAAACACACGAATAATTAAACATATTGTTTACACGATAAATAAAGACACGGAATCAGAAGAAATACTAACAAAAATGGCAAATAGACACATTTCCATTTAAATTACGCATTCATTTTTATACAGATATACTGGCATTCTAATAGATCATATTAATCGTACCGTTGATGGTACACCAAGAACCAACGACACCAGTTACAACGGGTATAAACAGAGTTGGCACATAGTGGTGGCTTTATTGCTAGAGTATGCGTGGCGAGTGGCAAGATACTATTTTGCTTGTTTTTGAAATCTGGCATTTTTGTGTATTTTCAGTGAAACTGAATAAAAATATTTAGAAAGGATTCATACACGGAAATTAACCTACACTTGTAAAATCCAAACACAGGAACAATATTATAATATTAAGAATATTCTATAGCAAGAAAAAAATTTAACAGCAGCGGCTTATCTTTAAGTGCTTTGCTTATCGGCGTTTACCTGCTCTGACTGTGTAAGCCCCTTAGTATAAAAATGCAGTCACGTGAAGACATAGAATTGTATTATTTTTTTGAGAGAGCATTGAGACATGGCTTTGGCACCCAACATCTTGACAAAGCCTTGCTTTCACAATGGTCAGCACCTCTAAAATGCTGTCTGCATGGAGTTCTTCACAAGAAAAGCAGCCCGTGAACAAGTCTTCAAGCTTCTTTATGAACTCAAATAAGTGAGCAGCTGGGTAGAGGAGTGCACCGTTGTCACGAAATAGTGTCAACCTTGCAAGCTGAAAGCTTTTTCTGGAGCAGGCGTGGTAAGTAGCATCAAAGAATCTCTACAATTGCTTTTCAAAACGCACTTTCATGCCACATAACCAGCAATGTAAAATGTAATTTTGAGTCACTCCTCACAGCATGCTGGCTGTGGTCCTGGGAAGGTATAATCGACGCCTGCGCATTCGGAGAAGAGCTCGGAACCAAATACATGCCTGCTGCATGGGGCAATGTGTCTTGTGTGCTACCAACTTCCAGAAGAGAACCTAGCATGCCCTCTTAACAGTTTACATGACTAACGCCTTTCACTACACCGTAGAATGGTATGCTGTTTACTATAATCAAAAACTGAGTTGGTGTTGGGTGATCATTACTGCCAGAAGATTGCCTGATAATACCAAAAAGGTTTTCCAAGAGACCTTGGCTAGTTTTTGCAGTCAT
Source organism: Rhipicephalus microplus (assembly GCF_043290135.1). Lineage (NCBI taxonomy): Eukaryota > Metazoa > Arthropoda > Arachnida > Ixodida > Ixodidae > Rhipicephalus > Rhipicephalus microplus. Next base: position 12,457,628 of record NC_134700.1, on the reverse strand, counting down.
TACGAATTTAAAGCCAACTTTTTCAGTGAGATAGTCAAGCAAGTCATGTACTTGAAATGGTCACACGTAGGCCAGCAGCAGTGGAATTGCCCAGAAAGCCTTCTCCACCTTTCGTATGCTGCTCCCATGCCTTGAGGTAGGACAGAAAATCCTGCAGCACTGCTGTTCCGTATGAACACGGCCTGAGGGCTTAAGCAGGGAACAGGTATGTCATCACTCTTACGATCTGGTGGAATTTGCTGATATATGCAAAACAGATGTTTTGGTAATTTTGTAGTTTATATTGCATGACACAATTTATTAAGACAATTTTCATTTACAAGTTGGTTATAATAAACATTCAGCTACCCAATTTTAACCAGCATATGACAAAAGAGACGACTCACCTGAAATACTTTTGTGTTTCATTCATCCTCCCAAGTATTGCTTCTAACTTGTCATGGTATAGATGGAAAGCTTGGAGGACTTTTGTCCCGAAAAGCTGGAAGGCATAGCTGTCCCTTATCTTTTCAAATCCATCAGCAGCGAGTTTCGTAGGCATTTGGTGAAGTGTGGGAAGTCGGACATAAAATGTGACACCTCCTTCTTCCAAGGCCGGTGTCAGAGAGGAAACGCGCGATTCGGGAAAAGGACGGCGCCGCCGGTGATCCACATCGGACCCCGCGCGGCAACCAGTAATTCCACCGATGGGTTCGGATCACTTGCACCGTCAGTCTGTCGCGCAGGTGAGGCCGTAGACTCGCCGGCGCTGCTAATTGAGTTAACGATACCTCGAAAAAAGTTTGTAGCACTTTTTGGATACTGGGGCAAGCGCTTCTTTGTTTGGCGATGACGTGTTGCACCATCTTCGCGAGAACAATATCCGCTTGAGACAAAGCAACACCATTTTCTGCCTTGCTACGGGCACAGCACAATCGAGCGGCGCGGCTAGGCTAGGGATCCGCTGGGATAGACGCGTGAGGCTACAGCGTTTCGTGCATATCCTGGGCTGTCAATGTCACTAATCCTGGGTTGAGACTTTCTCGCCAAGTCGGGTATTGTAATTGGCATTGCAAACGGCGGTTACCGCGAGCGCGACAGAGACGCGCTAAAGCTTTTCTCGAAGGCCCCCACATTGACAAAGGCATGCCAATCGCAAGCAGAGGCGCAAGTACGCGAGCAGGGAAGCGCGCGTAGAAAGCGAAAAACCACCCCGCCGGAACAATGTGCTGCGCTGCAGGGAAGGGCAGTGCACCCGCTTTTGGCACAGGCACAGAGCCTACTAGAAGGGGAACGAGCGCAGCTGTCGTCGCTGTTGTACGAGTATGACGCGATGTTTACGGACCATCCGGACTGCACTATGCTGCTCAAGCATAGAATTGACATGGGTGATGCACGACCTTGGAAATGCAACCCCCGACCGATCAGCTTGGCTAAGCGAAAAGCACTTGACGCCGCCTTAGACGAACTCATCGACACAGGCATAGTTGAGAGGTCGAAGAGCCCATGGGGTTTCCCGGTCGTTTTAGTTCCAAAGAAAGATGATACGTATCGCCTTTGTGTAGACTATTGCAGGCTGAATAAGGTTACGAAGAAGGACGCACACCCTCATCCCCCCATTTCATCGTTGGTATCCAACCTAGGCGGGGCAAAGTACTTTACTACGCTTGATGCTAGCCGTAGATATTTTCAGGTTGAGATGGACGAGCATGATAAAGAGAAGTCAGCTTTCACGTGCCACGGGGTACTTTTCCAATTCAGGAGATTCTCTTTCAGCTTTGTGGGAGCTCCCGCTACGTATGAGAGGCTAGTGGATCGTGTTTTGGGAGATGCAAAATGGCAGCACGTTCTCGCATATCTAGACGACATAGTGGTTTACTCGAAAACGTTCGAAGAGCACTTGCGCCACTTGAGAGACGTTCTAGAAAGGCTGAGGTCTGCGGGCATAATTCTCTACCCAAACAAAGCTCAGATAACGGCGACCCGAATAACATAATTGGGATTTAAGCTTGACGAGGGTCGCATTTTGCAGGATAAGGGCAAGCTTGAAGCGATAGTCAGCTATCCATTGCCGAACAATATTTGTGAGTCGGGGCGCTTACTGGGGATGGTGAATTTTTATCGCCAATTTATTCCAGACTGCGTGGCAGTGCCGGTGCCTTTGACGAAGCTCTTGAGGAATGGCGAGCATTGGGCTTAGAGCCAAGAGCAGGAGGCCGCATTGCGTCACCTCACGAAGTTGCTAGTCAACACGGCTCAGCTGCAGCTACATGATTTGAACAGTGACCCAGACAACACTCGATGTCCTGAGGTCGTCCTCGTATGGTACAATCGTCCTCGCACAGTTCTCATTGACCTCAGTACTTACTGAGGACGACACAAGCTGGTTTGACCGGAAACGTCTTTTCGAGTGCTTTCTGTGGACAACAATTGGTCCGGAAAAGGTCCTGTCAAGGATCTTTTGGGGATGACAAAAATGTTGCACTGAGCACTTAGATATGATTCCCCAAAACCTTTGCGCACCAAGTAGATGCATTTCATGTGTAAACACTTTCTCCGCACGGTCGTTTCATACAGTCATAAAGTTAATATATACTTTCGCCTCGTTTGTTTTTTTTTTGGCAGAAAATTTTCAAATTATGCGTTCCGCTTGATGAGGCTAGCGTAAATAAATGCAACAGCGTTAAATTAGTCATTATACGCCGCTGTACCTCGTAATAACAAACTAGCAGCTGGCAACCACTGATCATTCTAATTAGTCAAGTAGCCAAGCCATTCCAAGTCCACTGACTGTCAAAATGGGGTCTGTCAGGAAAGGTGCTGTGTACTAGTGAAGGTTCGTGTCCTTTGTTGTTTGTGTGCATGGTTGAAAGTGAGATATGTGTGAGAGTTTAACTCGTAGGTGATGACAGGAGGTGAATTGCCGTGTTGATGGGTGCACTGGGCTGCTCAACGTTCAGACTGATCATGGAAGTATTTTCACCAGCCGACCGCGGCGAGGTGTGGTACGAAGCAGCCTGGAACACCAGCCAATCGCGATCAATTGTGCTTCGAAGCAGCCTGGTTCCAACGTAGAAGGATCGACTTCTGCATCTGACACATGGCCCGACCTCGGGCAATTCAAGTCAAAGCCCATGTAGAGTGTATTGGTAGGCTGTCATAGCAGAGTCTCTAATACTAGTGAGTGCATTGGGCTTGATAAACGTGGTGATGAGGACACTGTGTCAAACTTTTTAGGAAGGTTACAAACGTGGTTGATTGGGCTGTGTTGACTGCCTTGATACTGCTTTTCTTTTTTACAGACTAAATGTGGACTCGGATGCCTGACAAAGCTGTCAGTTGTGATTAATTACTGTTAAATAAATTTCAGTCAACAAGCTTTGCTTGTTTTGTCACCCCTCTTGATTTATACAGTGTATGTACACGAGACCTCGCAGGTGTTTTTTTTTACGTATGGAAATATAATGAAAACAGATATATCCTAAGTAGTATCGCTGCTCACAGTACCGGACTGGCCACGCAATTGTTGTTGTGAAAAGATACTGATATAATGAAGGAAAGATGACAACAACAAAGAACAACAAGCATCATCGCAGCGTAAGGCACCACGAAATCGGCGCTTCAGTTTCTCCATCTTCGTCGTCCTGTCGCTATCTAGAATCTTCCACCTGCCCGTTTGGTTCGCCCAATAAACCTCTTTACATTTGGTGGATCATGTTGGGTAACCACATCGTCTACAACCTGGAACTCCGATCCCGCACGCTGCCGTCGATCATGCAAGTTGACGCTGCCCAACAAACAATACCTCTCGCGGCCGCTACTTGCCCCGGCCCGGTTCACCAGCGAGACCCGCCGATCTTTGCCGGCACTGAAGACCAGGACGTCGAGGACTGGCTTTCGTCATGCGAGAAAGTCAGTGGACCCAACAGGTGGGATGACGCTGCTAAGTTAGGCCCTGTCAATTTTTATCTCACCGACGTGGCTAAGCTGTGGTATACGAATCACGAAACCGGGTTCGCGAATTGGTCCGCCTTCAAGGAGGCGATATGTGCCGTTTTTTGGTCGTCCTGCCTTACGGAAGCTACGCGCCGAACAACGTCTGCGCACACGGGCACAGGAGCCAGGTGGAACTTTCACATCATATATAGAAAATGTGATCGATCTCTGCCGGCGCGTCGATGCTTCCATGAGCGAGAGCGCGAAGATTTAGCACATTATGAAGGGCGTCGACGATGACGTTTTTCAGATGCTTCTCGCGAAATCTCCTAGCACTGTGGCAGAAGTAATGACTTTGTGCCAAAGCTATGATGAACTGCGGAGGCAATGAGCTCAGACGCGACGCTCATTCTAGACAATCCAACAAGTGACCGCACCGGACGTTATGACTGACCAGACAAACCTTCTCGCACAAATGAAAGACTTTGTGTGAGAGGAAGTGGCTCGGCAGCTTTCTCTGCTGCTTTTTGCTCAACGCCAGGAGCTCTTGCACCAACAGCCACTGCGACACCCACCACCATTGGCTCCCATGATCCGACATGTGGTCCAGGAGCAGATTTCCGAGGCTATGCCGGTCCCTTGCAGCAGCCCCCCATCACCGCGCCTCTTACTTACGCTGAGGCACTAAAGCGGCAGCAGCCACACCACCCCCCGCCGTTCCAGGGACTGCCGTATACCTCAGCTCCGACTCAGCCGTCCACCGCCTGGGTTCCTCCCATTGCCACCACAGCCTCAACTCACCCGTCTGCCACATGGGCTGCTCCCCTCATCGCCAATACTTGGAGAACGCGCGATAACCGGCCCATCTGTTTTGCGTGCGGCGCCCCTGGACATATCGCCCGTTACTGCCGTCGTCGCTTGCCGGGATACATAGACGCCCGGACACAGAACAGCTTCATGAACCTTCCTCCATCCCGTCTGGAAAATTCTGACCCTCAGTCAAGCTCGTCTTCACGGGAATGTCCGCGTACTATGTCTGCTCGCTCACCTTCACCCCATCGTCACTCCCTGTCACCCATGCGTTGTCGGCCAGCTCCTGAACACGAGGAAAACTAACCGCTGCAGTTCAGGAGGCAAGAATTGCGCTGTCGAAATGCTCAAGTCCTCGGACATTGCCGTCAAATATTGTCGAAGTTTTTGTAGAAGGTACTCGAGCATATGCTCTAGTGGATACTGGTGCTGCCGTTTCCGTGATAGACGCCAAACTTTGCCGCAAGCTCCGAAAAGTGACGACGCCTCTTAATATGATGAAGTGCTTGCAAACAGCGTATGGGGACCCGGCTCAGCTTGTAGCCGCATGTACTATCCGACTGATGATCGCGAAGGACCACTACACTGTTGAGTTTTTTGTCCTTTCGTCATGCTCACCCGACGTCTTACTTGGTGGGAGTTTTTATTGCGTAACCATGCCGTTATTGATTGTGCAAGATCGGAGCTTGAACTTCTCCTGTTTTACAACCAACCAACCAGCCGCATTCAGCCCGCCGTACACAAACTCGTCTTCAAAGAAGGCACTGAAATTCCTCCGACAGCAGCTGTGTTGCTCCCCGTGTTCTGTGACGGCATTAGGAACAAAGCTGCATTCTTTGAACCATCAAGCCTCTTCCTTAGCCAAGGATCACTTCTTCTGCCTTATTCAACCCTCTCTATTTCTGAAGGAAACAGTGCTTTTTGCCTCATCAATCCCCTTCCGTATCCCGTCGAACTGTTTCAAGGTGAATCTCTTGGATACGTGAATGCTATTGATAAAGAACAAATTTTTACCATGCGGCCAGATTGTCCTGGTGATTACGTGCCATCAGTGCTCTCAACCCTTCCATTTTACCACCTTCCGAGCTTTTCGATTCATCGATTGCCGACGGACTATCGCCATTTGAACGCTCTGAGCTCCTTCAGCTGCTCTACCAGTTTTGTGAATCCTTTGATGTTGCTCAACCTACCCTTGGCCGAACTCCCAGTTTTTTTTTCACTGCATCGACACAGGTTCCAACGCGCCAGTACGACACTACCATACCGTGTTTCCGCTACGGAACGTCAGGTTATCACCGAACAGGCTGACGATATGCTCAAGCGTGACGTTATCCGACCTTCCCAAAGTCCATGGGCATCACCTGTCGTTCATGTTAAGAAGGATGGTACAATTCGCTTCTGCGTTAATTACAGGCGCTTAAATAAGATCACTAGCAAAGACGTATACCCTTTGCCTAGGATTTATGACGCCCTTGATTGCTTACAAGGTGCCGAGTTTTTTTCCTCGTTAGACTTGCGTTCGGGGTATTGGCAGGTGCCCTTAGCAGATGGTGATCGTCCAAAAACGGCCTTCGTGACACCGGACGGGCTATATGAGTTCAATGTCATGCGCTTCGGCCTCTGCAATGCGCCGGCCACATTCGAGTGCATGATGGACTCAGTTCTGAGGGGTTTGAAATGGAACATATGCTTCTGCTACCTTGACGATATCGTCCTATTTGCACCCAATTTCGCAACACACCTTTACGCCTGAAACATGTCCTCACGTGTCTGAAGAATGCGCAGCTCCAACTGAATCTCAAGAAATGCCACTTCGCTGCTCGGACGCTCACCATTCTCGGTCACGTCGTATCAAAGGATGGCGTTCTTCCCGACCCTGCTAAACTACGCGCAGTCGCTGAATTCGCCAACCGACGACTGTAAAACGGTTACGGAGCTTCGTAGGATTGTGCTCCTACTTTCATCGGTTTGTGCGCAACTTTGCCTCCATAATTGCCCCTTTGAACCAACTTTTAAGCTGTGCCAACGACATCTCATCATGGTCTTCCGAATGTGATCATGCATTTACCACTCTTCGCCGTCTCCTGACATCACCGCCTATATTGCGCCACTATGATCCCACGGCTGCAACTACAATCTATATAGACGCCAGCGGTGTCGGTCTCGGTGCAGTTTTTGCTCAACGCAAGCCTGGATCCCGTGAGTATGTCGTCGCCTACGCCAGCAGAACGCTCAACAAGGCTGAGGTAAACTACAGTGTTACCGAAAAAGAGTGCTTAGCCATACTTTGGGCGATTGTGAAATTTCGGCCATACTTATATGGCCGCACCTTTGCTGTAGTTACAGAGCATCATGCCATATGTTGGTTGTCGTCACGGAAGGATCCATCAGGTCGCCTTGCTCGTTGGACTCTGCGACTTCAAGAGTATGACATCCGCGTCGTGTACCGTTCCGACCGCCAACATGCCGATGCTCATGCGCTCTCGCGATCACCACTGTCCACTGAGGCTGTCTCTATATCTTCTATAGAACACGCGCTGTCCACTCTTGACATCAACACAATGACCTCTGCACAGCGCGACGATCCATGGATAACTTCGCTTCTGGACGTCTTATCTGGGGTACTGACACTTCCCATCACTCGAGCAATGCGACGCCAGGCTTCGCACTTCACAATTCGAGGTGGCCTCTTGTACCGGCGCAATTACTCACCAGACGGCAGGAAGTGGCTGCTCGTTATTCCCTGAAAGCTGCGCTCTACAATCTGTGCATCATTTCACTCCGACCCACAATGCGCTCACAACGGTGTCTTCAAGACCTACGAACGTCTAAGGACGCGGTACTACTGGCGTGGGATATTTACTTTTGTTCGACAGTTTATTGGCGGCTGCCACGAGTGTCAGCGACGAAAACAGTCACCAAATGCAGGAGCAGCTCCACTACAGCCGCTTGTGTGCCCTGACCGCCCATTCGATCGCATCGGAATTGACCTTTATGGACCACTGCCATTGACCACAGCAGGTAAACGGTGGGCTATCGTTGCTGTAGATCACCTGACACGGTACGCCGAAACCACTGCTCTTCCTACAGCGACCGCTCAGGACGTCGCATGTTTCATCCTCCATCGGTTTCTGTTGCGTCACGGCCCTCCTCGCGAGCTCCTCAGTGACCGGGGCCGTGTGCTTCTATCCGACGTAATCCAAGCACTTCTCCGTCAGTGCCATATTGTACACCGGATGAGTACTGCTTACCACCCTCAGACGAATGGCCTAACTGAGCGGTTTAATCGGACCCTGGGTGACACGCTCGCGACGCATGTGGTATCTGACCAAACGAACTGGGACCTGGTTCTTCCGTTTGCGGCCTACGCGTACAACACCGATACTCAAGTCACCACCGGCTTTTCCCCATTCTACCTTCTATACGGACGTCAACCATGGCACACAATTGACACTTTGCTGCCATACGCACCACATGTATCTGAGTGCACGACCATGTCTGAAGCCGCCCGTCACGCCGAAGAATGCCGCCAACTAGCGAAGCAGTTTACTACAGCTGACCAGCAACGCCAGAAAAAAGCCCCCGATGACGACCACCCTCCTGCCGCAAAGTTCGCCTCTGGAACCCTTGTATGGCTGTATGTACCACCCTGTGCACCTGGTTTGTCTACCGAGCTACTTTCAAATTACCATGGTCCATACCGCGTGGTAGAGCGCACATCGCCCGTCAATTACGCCATTGAACCGCTTGCGCCATTCGGTGACTATCGTCGGCGTGGACACAATATAGTTCACGTGGACCACTTGAAGCCGTACTTCGACCCGCTCGTTCCCACCTGTTAGATCGCCAGGATGGCTTGATCTTTCTCGACGGGGGCAATTTTAATGAAGGAATGATGACAACAAAAGGGAACAACAAGTATCATCGCAGAGTAAGGCACCACGAGATCGGCGCTCGAGCTGCTCCATCTTCCTCGTCCTGTCGCTATCTCGAATCTTCCTCCTGCCCGTTTGGTTCGCCCAATAAACCTCTTTACACTGAGAAAGTCCTGAAGTGCTGTTTTGAGGATATGGTGAGGTTTATGTGTATGGACAAGTGGACGGGATTAGTGTCATTCTAGTACCATAAGAGGAAATTCTGAGGGCGTCATATTGTCCTCACGGAGGCATACTGAGGACGTCCTGAGGCTGTGTTTGTGTTGTCTGGGGAATAAGCCTCTGCCCTTGTTTTCTGTACTATCTCCTGTTACACCTGGGATTCCACACCGAACGTCAATGCCTCTGCAAAGGCAATCTGTGTCAAGGCCAGTGGTCGAGCCCGTCTGACGCGATCAACTCAACGACGTCATCATTTTTTTTTATTTCTTGCTGTGTACCCACTCCTTCGATAGCCCTAAAACGGGGCTGCAGTATTTGAAAATAAATAAATAAATAAATCAAGCGGCGGCGCCGGTATGTCACGCAACGCACAGCGAGCTCCCTCAGCCGCTGCGCGTGGGTGCAACCACGCGCAGCGGCTCCGGATTTGATAAGCATGACGCGACACAGCGGTGGGCCCCATTGGAGGATTCTGACACTACAGCCAGCAGCGCTTCTTGTTGGACGTTGGTGAATCAAAAGATCCACCCGGTGCCTATAAAAAAAGCCCTGTGGCGCATCGCCAGCAGTTGACCTATGCGGCAGAAAGAAGCCGACAGATGCGTGCGAGAGAAGACATCTCGGCTCTTCGAGTCCCTAAGCTGTCAGCCCCAGTGCCGAATTTGTAACGCCTCTATTTCTATGCTGTACATAAAGCTTGCCTTAACTCACCGTCATCTCGTCCGCTCGTCTATCAGCTCTGCGCAAAAGCAGTCGCGAGCTGAGAAACCTACGCTATCAAACGGCCGATGTCCTTGTAAGCGGCGAGTTTCGTGGCGCCCTTCGTAACCTTATCGGCGGTGTGGCTTCGTAACACTCCTCGCGACATTTGCGAACTATTGCTAACGCCTAGCAATAAAGTATTGTTGTTGACCTAGCCTGTTGCTTTATTCGCCCAAACCCAGGTTGCTGCAATGAGACGAGCTACGGATAGAAGACGCCAATCGTGCACATTATGACTGTGTGCGACTAAGCTGTGTGCGGCGTAGCCTTTCCACCCACGGAGCTTTCCACCGCTGTCCAGGCCGCGATATTCAAGCACCGTTTCATGGATGTATGGATGGATGTATTGATGTGGCTGTACCCTTTAGACCGGGCGGCGGCCAATGCCACCTAGCCGTAATACTTAGTGAACCACCAACTAGATTTTTTTCTCTTTAAATGGTGAAGTAGAAGACTGGTACTTTGCAGTGAAGGGTTTAATTTTCACTCGTGCCTTGACTTTAGCCACCAATCAGATAACCTTCTTCTAGTTAATTCTACCCGCTTAAAGTCTATTTTGCCCTCCCTGTCCCTAAACCCCAGTGCTTTGAAAAACTCTGCGCCATCATCCTGAACTATAGGGTGAAGCCCTTTACAGAACATTATGAAGTGTTCGGCAGTTTCCTCCTCCTCTCCACATGCACTGCATACGGTGTCTACGCCTTCGTATTTGTCCCGATATGTCTTGGTTCGCAATACTCCTATCCTGGCCTCCAAAAGTAGAGAACTACCCCGAGTATTATCATAGATCCTTTCCTTGCCATTTTCCTGCAAAAAAGTACGATAATACTCCAGTGCAGACTTCTTAATTATGCCAATTCTTCACATGTCAGTCTCCATTTCCTTCACTTTCTTCTTAACCGATAAATCTCTTTGGCTTGGCCACCTGCTGTTTTCTAAGTATTTACCAGTCAATTTGCTGGTTCGCTTTCTCTATTTTGTATCGACATTCTTCATGTACAAGTAGCTGAAAAGCTTCCTAGCCCAACGCTCCTTCCCCATTTCTCTCAATTGCTTCTCAAATTATACCTTGCTGCTAGCTTCCCTGCCCTCAAATGATGTCCATCCCATATCACCTTGTACTCCCTGATTTGATGGATTCCCGTGAGCTCCTGAAGCAAGCCTACCTATTCCACGTTGCTTAATCTCTAATCTTGCTTGAACTTCTGATCTCATGCACAAGACCACATTGCGAACGTCAACCAGGAACCATGACCCCTTTCCATATTCCTCTCACAACATCATACCTATTGTAATTCCACAGTGCCCTATTTTTCATCACTGCTGCATTCCTGTTACCTTTAGTCGTCACGTATATTTCGTGTTCCCTTAGATACTCGGTCCCATTGCTTATCCATTTGCCCAGATATTTGTATTCATACCTATTGTAATTCCACAGTGCCCTATTTTTCATCACTGCTGCATTCCTGTTACCTTTAGTCGTCACGTATATTTCGTGTTCCATTAGATACTCGGTCCCATTGCTTATCCATTTGCCCGGATATTTGTATTTATCTGTTATCGCTAGTAGACCTCCTGTATTCTAAGCTCACTAGCTTCGTTATCATTAAAAATCATGTCTGCTGATTTTTCCTTACTGAACCTAAAATCTAACCTATCTCCCTCATTACTGCAGATATCCATCAATTTCTGCAAATCTTTCTTGTTGTTGGCCATTAGCACTAAATCATCTGCGTACATTAATGCTGATAGTGCCTGAACAATGAACTTTCCTTCTTTGACGAAAGAGAGGTTGATGCCAAGTCCACTTCCCTCTAATTTGGCGTCTAATTTATTTATTTATTTATTTATTTATTTAATACATACTGCGGACACTAAGTGGTCCAAGCAGGAAGGGCACGTCACGCATACCATAGGCGTAATGACGTACATCATACAAAAAACACACTTTGTTTTACACGCTACAACACACTTTGTTATGTAACATCACGCTTCGCTCTATACACTACAATAAACTTCAATATGCAAAGCAACAACACACCCGGTTCTACAACACTACATTACACTATGTTCCACAACACAAGTAGTAACTTACGCCAAACAACGACAATACATTGCATACCTCATACTTTACAATACGTTACACATACGTTACAATGAATGAGGTTCGCATAACTTGTTCCAGTCCGACACTGTTCGCAGAAAAAAAGAATACATAAAGGCATCAGTTCTCGCAAAAAATGGGGTTAGCAAATTGGGATGATGATGTCGTGTGTTCCTTGTTGACAGAAAAGATAAGTAAGGCGATGAATCGATTGCGAGTTTTTGATTAAGTAATAATTGAAGGAAATCCAGCCGTTGTTCGCGTCTGCGAGATTCAAGGGTCGGAATGTCGTTTGCAGACATCAGCGCGGAAGGTGAATCCGACGGTAAGTATTTTGAATACATAAACCGAACAGCTGCCTTTGAACCCGCTCAAGTTTGTTAATATTAAGCTTAGTGTAAGGGTCCCATACAATGCTGGCGTATTCCAGTTTAGGTCGTATAAAAGAATAATAACTAAGTAGCTTTACATTGGCAGGACAGGTACGCAGTTTATGTCTTAGAAAACCAAGTTTCCGAAAGGCAGCTGAACATATGTTGTCTACATGCATGTTCCAAGAAAAATTACTAGTTATAGTTAGGCCCAAATATTTGTAGCTTGTAACCTCTCTAAGAGTTCAAGATCCAAGCTGGTACGTATTATTTAGTGGAACTTTCTTACGTGTCAAACGCATGCAGACACTCTTTTCTGCATTAAGGATCATTCCCCACTCATTGCACCACAGATGAATATTATGAAGGTTTGAGTTAAGTTCATTTTGATCATCTAAAGAGTTAATGTCCCGGAACAAAACACAATCGTCCGCAAATAATCTAATTTGTACAGAAGGGGTGATGACATTTACAATATCATTTATGTATAGAAGAAAAAGCAATGGCCCTAGGACGCTTCCTTGGGGTACACCTGATGTGACCTGTAGAGACTGCGAACGCTGGTCATTAATAGCAACAAACTGTTCACGGTTATTTAGATAGTCAGCAATCCAGTTTACAAGGATTTCGGGAAGGCCAATACGTTTAAGTTTCAAGATCAATTTGTCGTGTGGAACTCTGTCGAATGCCTTACTGAAATCCAAAAATATTATGTCAGTTTGCCTATTGTTATCCAGGTTAAGTGCAAATGAGTGCAAATGAGTTTGTACAATTCTTGTAGGTTCGTCATGAATAACAAGGGTGACAAAGAACACCTCTGCCTAAGCTCCCGTTTCACCTCTGTGGGCTTGGATACCTGTTTTTTCCAATTTATAACTACCTTGTTACTTTTATAGATTTGCTTTAAAAGATTAGTGACTCCATCTTTCACACCTAGTGTGTCCAGTATTCCCCACAAGTGCTCTTGAACCACGCTATCGTACGCTCCCTTGATATCCATAAATGCTAGCCGCAGGGGCCTTAGATCCTTTTCTGCTATTTCGATGCATTACGTCAGTGAGAACAGATTGTCTTCCAACCACTTGTGTTTCCGAAACCCATTCTGCAGCTCTCCCTGCACCCACTAATCCTCTATCCATGCCTGCAGTCTTTCCTTTATAATCTGCATGGTGACTGCAATGCCACGGTACTCGGTCCAATCACTGCCCTCCAGCGCTCGAGACACCGCATCGTCTCCTTCACTGCTTGTGGATTAATCACACCATTCTCACCCGCAAAGCCCAGCGCTGTCTGCAATGGCTCCGTCCTCAGGCGGCCTATTTGGGCGCACTCGAGCGCAATGTGCGCAATTGTTTCCTCCGCCCTGCCACACGCGCAACACAACACCGAAAGCACCACGTTGTCAAACTTTCTTCTGTAGACGAGAGTTAAGAGCGCGCCAGCGCGAGCCTCGAATAAAAGCGAGTTCCTGGTGCCGTTGTCAAACAAACGAACTGTGTCGATGGTGTCTTTGTAGGTTCGGTATTGTTCGAGAGTGGCTTTGACACTCGTTGCTTACCGCCCCATTTCCCCCTCCTTCTCACGAACCCGCTCTCACACTTCCTTGGTATATCGCCTTGCGGTTTCAGCCTGTACAGGTTCCGTAAAGGTTATGTACTTCTGGTCCAGGTGATACACCCGGTTCGCCCAGGTTGTACGGATGCACGTTGCCGAAAGGTATTCAAATACCCGCCGTGCCCACCGGTCTCGACTCATGAATTCCAGGCGGCCCCGGTACGTTAACTTGCTGGATGCCTCCCGAGCTTCAAAACCAGACCAGCCCATGTCCCCCTGGACTGCCTCATTTGCCACCCTTCCATGTCATGCGAGTGTCGTGTGGCTTACTTCTCGCTGTCGCCGCTCTAACCATTCCCTAATTGCTGCCGTCATGCAGACTACTGCATTTGCGAACGTCAAGCAGGGGACGTGAACGAGTTTCCATTGGTCCCGGACCATGATAAAACGGTTGCAGCCCCACAAGATGCGGCGCCGGAGAATGCACTGTGCCCTCAGCACGACTTGGCGGACATGAACTTCTTGCCGGCCGTATATACCGTCCTCGGAACACAGTAGCACGCCTAAGTACTTATAGGCAGTGTCAGTGGCGATGCTCTCACCTCCTAGCTTGAGGTGTGCCACCTCAGCCATGTTGCCCTCGAACGGTACAACTTTGGTTTTCTTCGCGTTGAAGCGTAGTCCCAGCTCAGTCATCTCTGCAGCACAGATGTCCAGAAGAGCCTGCAGGTCAACTTTGGTCTCCGCCATTAGGACCACATCATCCGCAAACGTCAAGCCAGACAGCCGTTGATTTTCGTCGATTCCGTTTCTGCTATACTTCAGACGGAACCCCAGGCCGGACTCTAGCAATGCTTGTTGCATGCCCGACACGTATAGCAGATATAGAATCGGCGAAAGCGGACATCCCTGACGTAGACCCCTGCAGACACCTACCGGCCGACTCTCTACATTGACGAAGTGTGCAATGACGCTATTGCCGGCGTATGGGTGTCTGACTGTCGCCAACAGCTCTTTCGGCATTTCCGGTGTCTCCAGGCGTGTGAACAGGATGCCATGTGGGACGTTGTCGTAAGCTTTCTCCACATCCACGAAGCAGCATAGAAGCGTAAGCCCTTCTTTTCTGGCGATCTCCGCACACTGTGTGAGGACAAAAAGGTTATCCTTATGTCGTCGACCTCTGCGAAAACCATTTGGCAGTTCTGTCAGCCGCCCTTTAGATTCAGCCCAGCCACTGATTCAGTCCTTAAGCACATGGGTAAAGAGCCTGTACATGGTGCTGGTGACTGTGAGTGGTCAGTAATGTTGAAGGTTCCCTGCCTTGCCCCCATCCTTGATCTACATCAATACTCGCTGCGCTCAGGTGTGACGGGTTAGAAGAATGCACTTTAGTTATTGTCGAGTCTGGGACTCGACGCAGTCGCAGCAAATGTCAAGAAAGCACAAGGAATGCAGCTTGACATGTTTTTCGTTGCCAAAACGCACAAAAATGACGTTCCTTTTCGAGTGATTGTATCAGAAAGACACACGTGGCTCGAAGTGGTCTCCCGCTTTCTACAAGGACAGTTGTCTGCCCTAAAAATTAATGACCCCTACCGAATCCGCAACTCCCAAGCCTTGGTTGACTTCCTTCGCAAAGATAACCCGTCACACCTGAGCGCAGCGAGTATTGATGTAGAAGACCTCTACTATTCGCTTCCACACAGTGAACTAGTGGAGAGCGTAAAAGTTTGCATCACGCAACACAACGACGAGTTGGAGTTCCGGTCAAGGTGCGGGTTAACAGTGGAGGCATTTCTGGAACTGCTCATGGTGTATTTACAGTCCACTGTTGTTGGTGTGGGCAAGGACCTATATGTGCAGAAGGCTGGTGCATGTATTGGGTCGGCTGTAGCACCCATCCTAAGTGACATTTTCCTCAGTCGCGTTGATAGAAAAGTGTCAGATAGTCTAGCAGGGACTGCGGAACACATTTTTCGGTACGTGGACGACTATCTTGCACTCGTTCCTAAAGATAACTATAACCAGAATGTCATCAATGTTCTCAAGGTGTTTAGAGAGAATTCCTGTGGGCTGAGGTTCACAACAGAGTTTGTACAAGACAAGTCTCCACAGTTTCTGGACATCAAGTTGCTCTTCAAGGCAGATCACGCGTGTTGGCGGTATAGTCCACGAGCCAAAAAACCACTGCTAAGTTTTGCATCTAGTCACTCAAAAGTAATAAAAAATGCGATAGCATCCTCATGCTTTAAATCTTCGTTGCTTTGGTCATGTGTGCACGAGATTGCTTCCAGCTTTCAGAACCAGCTAAGCAGACTCACGGCAGCTGGGTATCCCAGCCATTTGCTGAACACTATTTGCAAAAAACTCATCCCAGTGATAAAAGGTACGGAAAGAAGTCCCAGAAGAGTACAAAGTGAAAAAAGAAAGCTTGCTGTTCTCCCATATGTTCATAGATTGTCCCATGGCTTGAAAAACGTAGCAGCGAGATACGGAGTAACCTCGGTTTTTACAGCACCCAACAAGCTGTCTAAGTTGTGTCCACGACTTTGCAACATGGTGGAGTACAGCACTACGCAGAGTAAGAACAGCTGCCAGATGAAACACAGCCAACAATACCGGTCTTGCAGAACAGGAGTGGTATACCAGGTTCCGTTCAGCTGTGGCAGATCTTATGTCGGGCAAACTGGAAGGTGTGTAAACACACGGCTGAGGGAGCATGACTCCGCATTACGTAGTTCAGGACGAACACATCTGGTGGATCACTGCAAGTGGTGTGGGTGCATACCAATTTTTACAGACACAAAGATTCTGTCAACTCACAAGAGAAAAATTAACAGGGAGTTGATTGAAGCATTCCATATTAGAAACATGGGAGAAAAATGTGTTAGCCAAGCTTCTGTCACCTTGTCTGATAAAGAATTTGATTTTTTGAAAGGCACGTGCAACAATCTGTCTGCAGATGCGTGAACTCTTCAATGTTTGTCGTTTGTGGTTCTTATCATGACGTAGCACTGAATAAGCTTTCTTTAGGTTATCTCGTTTGTTCCTGGATCCACCGATGGGGAGGCGTGTGGGCTACGTGAAGATATAAGTACAGTTAGTTGTTCAAAATAAACCAGTTGTGAGTTTGCGCCCGTGTTGTTTGCATCTTACCCTTGTGTCCGTGTACGTGTTTGCGCAAAGAAGTCATGAATGAGTACCAACTCGCCCAACTTTCAGTGTTGGTGTATTCCCGTGAGCTCCTGAAGCAAGCCTACCTATTCCACGTTGCTTATTTTCTAATCTTCCTTGAACTTCTGATCTCATGCACAAGACCGCATTGCCGAACGTCAGCCCAGGAACCATGACCCCTTTCCATATTCCTCTCACAACATCATACCTATTGTAATTCCACAGTGACCTATTTTTCATCACTGCTGCATTCCTGTTACCTTTAGTTGTCACGTATATTTCGTGTTCCCTCAGGTACTCGGTCCCATTACTTATCCATACGCCCAGATATTTGTATTTATCTGTTATCTCTAGCGTGACCTCCTGTATTCTAAGCTCACTACCTTCGTTATCATTGAAAATTATGACTGCTGATTTTTCCTTATTGAATCTGAAATCTAACCCATCTCCCTCATTACCGCAGATGTCCACCAATCACTGCAAATCTTCCTTGCTGTTGGCCATTAGCACTATATCATCTGCGTACATTAATGCTGGTAGTGCCTGATCAATGAGTTTTCCTTGTTTGACTAAAGAGAGATTGAAGCCCAGTCCACTTCCCTTTTATTTGGCCTCTAATCCTTGTACGTACATCATGAATAATAAGGGTGACAGGGAACACCCATGCCTAAACCCCCGTTTTACCTCTGCAGGCTTAGATACCTGTTTTTCCCACTTTATAACTACCTTGTTACCTTTATAGATATCCTTTAAAAGATTAGTGGCTACATGTTCCGCGCCTAGTGCGTCCAGTATTCCCCACAATTCCTCTTGAACCACGCTATCGTACGCTCCCTTGATATCCAAAAATGCTAGCCACAGGGGCCTGTGTTCCTTTTCTGCTATTTCTATGCACTGCGTCAGTGAGAACAGATTGTCTTCCAGCCTCCTGTATTTCCGAAACCTATTCTGCAGTTCTCCCAGCACCCCCTCATCCTCTATCCATGCCTGCAGTCTTTCCTTTATAATCTGCATCGCCAGCCTGTAGACCACTGATGTGACTGTTATGGGAGAGTAGTTGTTTATGTCAGCTTTGTCCCCCTTTCTTTTATAGATCATGCTCATCCTGCTAAGTTTCCATCCATCGGGAACTTCCCCATGGATTATTAGTTTGCTCACTGCCTCTCTCAAAGCCTGCTTAGACTTCGGACCTAATGTCTTTATCACCATAATTGGAATGCATCTGGACCTGTTGATGTACTACTCGGAACCCTTTTCTCAGCCCTTTCCCACTCACGTTGTGAAAATGGAGCCATTGCACCACTTCGTTCGTCTTTGTCTATTGTGGTGCATAAAGCACTTCTTTGTTGAAATTTTTCTGTCACCCTTGTTCTTATATATTCAATAGCTTCGTCCCCTTCTAGCCTAGCACCTTGGGCTGTAGTTATAAACCTCTGCTCTCGGCTCATCTCATTTCTTAGGGAGTTTAGACGGTTCCAAAATTTCGCAGCTGCCTTTCTATTTTTTTTATGTACTTCTACCGGCCACTGAGCTCCTTTCCTTCTAATCTTTTCATTGATCAGAAGGGATGCATCCCTTCTACAGCTTAGAAAGTTTTCCTATTTTCTTTCAACATCATCTGTCGGTTCACCCCACTGCTTAGCATGTCTGTGTTCCCTAGAGGCTTCCTGACGTTTTGCTATGGCTCTCTTAACTTCCTCATTCCACCAACTTTTGGGTTTGTGTCTTCTTTTCCGGGGTGACTTGTCACGTGTCTTAGCAAGCTCTAGCTCAAACAGTCTAATTAGATTCGTGTATGTCCACACTGTCTTATTATCCTCCGTGATTACTTTCTCAATTTGTTTCGTGGCTAATTCAATTTGCCCTTATGAATAAAAATTTTGCTGTAGTTGCTCATCTTGTCTCCTTCCCACTTTCACTGCTCTTCCAAAACTTAGCTCGATACGTTTGTGATCACTACCCAGACTTCTGGAGCCACCTTCATCTATGTGCCTTCCCCTGAGCTTATCATACATCCTATGTGACATCAGTGCTTAATATATCGTCGACTGCAGCCTTCCTATCTCTCATGTTATTTGCCCTTCAAACTTCTCGGTACTGTTGCAAATGATCAAATCAAGCCTTTCACACATATCCATGATCATTTTGCCTGTCGGGTCAGTATACCCATTTATATCTTCTATGTGCGCATTCATGTCTCCTAGTATAATTATCTCGCACTCTCTTTCTAACTCTTGAATGTCCTTTGATATACACTCTACCATTGCCTGGTTTTCCTCTCTGGCCTTTGCTCCCGTCCACAAGTACACGAAACCAAGGAGTGTCATTTGACCTGCCACTTTCTCTTTCAGCCATAAATGTTCCTTGCACTCCTGCTTGACCCTTTGCCAGTCTGTACTTTTATGAATGAATGCCCCAATACCACCCCCTTTCTGCTGTCTTCTGTTCTATTACAATATTCCCACGCGTAGTCCAGATTGTTCGGAGTTTGTTCCATGTCCCTGAGATGTGTTTCTACAAAACCGTATACAATCGGCCTCTTTTTTGTTAGCTGTTCTTCTATCTCTTCCCACTTGGGCATGTTCCTACCACCCTGCATGTTAATATACCCTATGTCTGAATTGGCTCGGCGCCTGTGGCTACGCCTATTTATGCCCCGAACTCTACCTATCTTAGATACTGGTGCCACTTTGGAATCGTATCTTTCCATACCACCTGTCAAAGAGTCTCCCTGGCTGTTTTCCTCGTTACTATAGCTATCCTGCACCCCGAAGGGCTCGCTTGCCCCCCAAAAAAGCTACTGCGCGTCCTGCAAGCCGCCAGCCCACCTCATGACCTAGCCGCCCATCGAAGTGAATTCTGTCTCGTTGAAAACCACTCCACCTATGCACCTCTCTGTTTATTTCCACCACCTCAAAGCCTTTCTCTCGACTCATCCGCCATATCTCTTGGTTTGCGTTGACAACCGCTCTTTGCAGGTGGCTATCACGCACCGGTACTTCCGGTATCGTGCATATCACTACCTGAACCTTAGGAGAAGTGGCGCGCATGTCATCGACGCCTTTCGCCAGTGTGGCTGCTAGTCCTGCTGTATCTTCATTTAACACATCGTTTAAACCGCCTGAAATGATAGTGTCGGTCGCGAGCATCACCCCGCGGAGCTTGTTCAAAGCTGAAGGCAGGCCAACTCCGCTGGGAGCGCGAGTTATTCCCAGGCATCTTTCTAGAGGAGGCGTTGTCACTAGCTGCCTAGTCTGGTTCGGACTGTCACGTTGGATGGACGTGTTTTTGAGTGCTCCTGATCGACTGCGCAGATAAGTTGTTTTGCATGTTTTGAGCTTGTCTTTATAATTATAGGGCGGCAGTTAAAATCCCTGTAGAATTTTTTTTTATTGTACGGCTATTTCGGGGGTCAGTCACCAGGTATTTAATAGTTTGTGTGTGTGTTTGATTTTTTGTTTTTTGTTTTTCTTTTTCTTTTGCGACATCGTGGGGGAGGTGCACGTACTTGAACACGCAATTTTTTGTAGGAGAGCTTTGACTTTTTCTTTTTCGCAGGGCAGGGCTCGAGTTTTGTAATTATCAAGTGAGACAAGTCATAGAACAATTGGTGTCGGAAAGACATGGTTAAAAAGACTGTGAAGTGTTCAGGATGTGGGGTTGGGTTTGAAAGTGGACCCAAGTGTAGAAGCGGAAGGAGAAGAGGCTGATGCGAAGTGTAGGCAATCTGAGGTCAAGGAAAAAAATGTAGGAAATGATGGTTACCCAGAGTGACATGCTGATAAGAATCACCGAGCTCGAGACTCAGTTGGCGACAGAGCAAGAGAAAATGAGGGCTATGGGAGAAAAGCTGAAGTCCGCCGAGAAAGCACTAGCCAAGGTAAACAGAGGAGCGGCCTACGGAGAGAACAGTAGGGAACCGGCAACCAGAACTGCGGAGAAGAAAGAGCAAGCAAGTTTGGAAAAAACAGGTTCAGCCGGTTCATTTGTCACAAGGCCCAGCTTCAGCGAAGTATGGTGGGGCTGGGAGGGGACAAAGCAGCCGGCGTCAGAGGTGCGAGTAACCCCCAGGTGCAGGACGCTCCAGCTGATAAGTCCCAGCATGTGATAATCGCCGGGGACTCGAATTTAAATCGATGCACAGAAGCCATCAAAGAGAGGGTAAGAGGTGACAAGAGAGTTGCAGTAGGGTCGTTCCCAGGACGCAAGCTGGAAGCAGTCATGAGGCAAGCGAGCGCAAAACTCAAAACTAAAGCTGATAGACAAAACCTCGTGATAATTTCAGGCGGTTTAAACGATGTCTTAAATGAAGATACAGCAGGACTAGCAACTACACTGGCGAAAGGCGTCGATGACATGCGTGCCACTTCTCCTGAGGTACAGGTCGCGATATGCACGATACCGGAGGTACCGGTTCGTGATAGCAACCTGCGAAGAGCGGTTGTCAACGCAAACCAAGAGATTTGGCGGATGAGTCGAGAGAAAGGCTTTGAGGTGGTGGAAATAAACAGAGAGGTGCATAGGTGGGGTGTTTTTCAACGAGACAGAATTCACTTCAATGAACGGCTTGGTCATGAAGTGAGTTGGCGGCTTGCAGGACGCGCAGTAGCTTTTTTTGGGGGGTAAGCGGGCCGTTCAGGGTGCAGGATAGCTAGTAACGAGGAAAACAACCAGGGAGACTCTTAGACAGGTGGTATGGAATGATACGATTCCAAAGTGGCACCAGTATCTAAGATAGGTAGAGTCCGGGGAAGAAATAAACGTAGCCACGAGCACCGAGCCAATTCAGACATACGGTATATTAACATGCATGGCGGTAGGAACTGGCTGAAGTGGGAAGAGATAGAAGAGCAGCTAAGGGAGGAGAGACCGATGGTATACGGTTTTATAGAAACACATCTCAGGGACAAGGAACAACCTCCTAATAATGCGGACTACGCGTGGGAATATTGTAATAGAACAGAAGGCAGCAGAAAGGGCGGTGGTATTGGGGCATTCATTCATAAAAGTACAGACTGGCAAAGGGTCAAGCAGGAGTTCAAGGAACATTTATGGCTAGAAGGGAAAGTGGCAGGGCAAATGACACTCCTTGGTTTCGTGTACTTGTGGATGGGAGCAAAGGCCAGAGAGGAAAACCAGGCAATGATAGAGTGTATAATAAAGAACTTTTAGGAACTAGGAGGATAGTGCGAGATAATTATACTAGGAGATATGAATGCACACATCGAAGATATAGATGGGTATACCGACCCGACAGGCAAAATGATCATGGATATGTGTGAAAGGCTTGATTTGATCATTTGCAACAGTACCGAGAAGTGTCGAGGACAAATAACATGGGAGCTGGGAAGGCTGCAGTCGACGATAGATTACGCACTGATGTCACATAGAATGCATGATAAGCTCAGGGGAATGCACATATTTCGATAGAGGCAAAAATGCTGTAGGTCCATGTGCTTCGATTTGGGTGCATGTTAAAGAACCCCAGGTTGTCAAAATTTCTGGAGTCCTTCACTATACGGAATCTCTCATAATCATGTGGTGGTTTTGAAATGTTAAACACCACATATTAATCAATTGCCTTGCACAAAGGACGCTTGGCTGTCTGCGAAAACTCTAGATTATTTTAGAATCTTCTGATAAGCTTGAGACACCTACAATATGGCTGCTACGTGTATAAATGGCGACGTACCTTCGCGCAGATCATATAACCAATGACCAATGCTCTGATTACCGCTATCTTTGTAAAGCACGAATTTCTAGTACTTTGCACTTTCCTATGCACATGTTCACTCAATAAAATGTGTCGTCTTGAGCAACCCACGTACCATCTTCTTTGACGTCGCAACCACGTGGCAATACCGTAAGTGAAATGAGAACGCCAAAATGATCGACACAAAACAGTGAGATGGGGCGTAAGTGCACGCCCAAGTTTGATTTGAAATGCGTATACCACAAGCTATGTTCTTCTATAGAACCAATATGATGTGGATTTGCTAAATTACTGTCAAGTTGAATGTCAAGAAAGGAAGAACACGAACTTGGATAGAGACAGTGGAGACGAAAAGTGATAGGTATTGACGTAAAGTTTGATCGGTCATTCCACGCCAAACGTCCAAGGTGTTTTGGCGACTATCTCAGGTGTATTCGAAAAATATCGGGCTGATTTACTCTATTGAAAGCAGTCTCTTGCGAAAATGTTTTGCAGAGAAAAATGTTTTTGGTCACCTATATGTGACCGAAATTCCGGCAATAGGCTGGGCTCTATATCGAGTCCTAGGATAAAAGAACATTTACAGAGTGAGTCTATGTGGGCTCCATTTATTTTGCCGACCCATGGTTCCGAATATTTAAAACCTCCTACAATGGCGTGCCTTGTTGTCGTATTGACGTTCCGGCTTGTAAAGCCGAAAATTTTATTTTTCAAATTATAAGGCTGTTCATATCTCCCCCCTCCCCGGAACTCGTTCTAGGGTTGGTCGTTTGATAAAAACCAGTCTTATATCTTAAAAAAAATGCTTGGATATAAACTATTCATAACTCTCATCAAAGGCATGAAAATGAAATGGCCATCACTAAATGATTGATGAGGTGAAATATTAACATTAAAAAGCATAGTAAACGTGACTAAAAACTAATTCAACAAAAACAATGTAACCTGAACTAATGATGTCACCACACATCTAAAACCTCATGCAATGTATATTGCATACCTGCAAGGTGCAGTTATTCGAGCGCTTTTTGCAGTGAAATTTGGTCACGGAGTTTATCCCGTTCACGGTGGTGCTATTTTTAAATTTAATGGTTGAATATCTAACGAAGCATTAGAAAATTCTTTGCGTGAAACCCGTATTTTTTTGCAACGTAATTGAGGATTGTATACATTGTGCTGGCACGAAGTTTAATTCAGGTGATGTGTTTATAGAGTGCACCGTTCGGTGACTGTGGTAAAATAGAAACAGTAATTTATGTTAATTCATGCTACAAAACTCACGTGACCTGCTCCCAGAGAACAGAAGAATGCATAACGAAGGGCGTTACTAACGAACGGAATAATTAAATAATTCTCGGTCTTTAATGTTGTTTCTGTAGTCCAATCTGCAAACGTTCGTATTAAACGAGCATGACGGTACGAAGGCATGGAATTGGGTTCTGCAGCATGTTGTGACGCATGTGCCACTTTAGGTCACCTTTATTACGTGACATTGGAATGCACACTGAGCTTGATCTATGATTATGTACCTAATCAACGGAGAATGAGTGCTAAGCTCCGGTTTCATTATTAATTTGGCTTCAAAGACGAGAAAGCAGCATGATTCGCGAGCAATCGAGCACCCGTTATATTTTTCTATTGCGTTGTACTGCTTGTGCCCTCAGATGCAACTTCAGTTTTTTCTTGAATAATTGTGGCGATTGGGAAAGTTAAGAGCGCCAAACAAGACGTTAAAAAGAACGAGAGAGACAGGACGGATGCTTGTGAACGTCGTGTGGAACCATTAGTTTGCGCTCAAAATTTCCCGATAGCAATGCGCCATCTGGCTGGATTTCAAGTTTTGTTAAAATGTGGCGATGGCACAGACCATGGGCTTTTGTGATGTCATTTACTACCATTTAAACAGCGGTGGCGTAATTTAGGGTACCATAAAAATTGTCGCGTTCATATTTCAAGAAGGAAGGAGGCAGAAACGCACCGTTCATGCCATACGCGATCCTTCATCACACGCGGAAATAAATTTATTCAAGCTGTAACATAGTTGAAGAATTCCGTTACTTCTCGGCAATCAGAGATGCTTTTAATTCTCGACTCTCTTTATGAGATATTGCTGCCATCGTCTTCCAACAGGCCTGCAGTTTTGTTGTACCGACATAGCAACGCCCAAGTTTTTGAAGATTTTTTTTTCGTTCCCATTCAAAAACGATTCCATTCATAGTCATTTTTGAAGCGCGTAAGAATTTCCTGTCGTTTGTCACTCGTCGTTGCGTTCGTCCAGTACACACTGCAAAAGGCTTGATGGCAAAGTCGTTTTCCATGTTCAAGTTCCTCGTACCCATCCTTTCGCGCTCTTTGTGCACTTCAAGGAATTCAGAAAGACTACAAAACAACGCAACGCGCTCTACACCATGCCGTCGGGACTGGTATGCATGGCGCAAACATGTTGCGAGTGGTCTCGCAGTGTTCTGCCATTGCGCTCCGTTCGCTGTTCCCAGAGCTCAAGTTGGGTCGACACGCGGCGTCGTTGTGGCGCCATTGGTGTCGTGTTTCCCGTGTTTTTTTCTTATACACAGTGTTCTGCGAATAAATACCTCTGTTTAGCCGCTGGTGCCAAGGTCACGGATTACGTTTTTCCTTCTTTCCTTCCGCAGCTGTGATGACAATTGGTGGTTAGATTATCGGTTATTTCTTTATTTATTTTAGTTTTCTCGTTTAGCTAGTTTTCTGTATTCTTGCCCAGGAAAGGTGATTCAGAAAATTTTTTTTTGCGTGGGAATGACCATAGGTGTGTGCGTATGCGGTTGCAACTCCACATTTCTAAGTCGTACGACTCGGACTGCCCTGCCGACGGCCCCTATTCTCTTTCTGCTCTAGCAGCCATGGCCGTCACGTTCTTCCTAACCTTCTCCTCCTACCTTCTTCTAAACTCTTTTCTCCACTCTCCTCTTTCCCTTCAAGCGACTGAGCCGTGGTCTCGTAAGTAAAGATGGTGTCTTTGTTTTTTCTTCTCTTCAACCACACATTCATCCATTCAAGGGAAGCTTGCATGCAGTAACTGGTTTGGAAAGTAGGTAAGGTTCGTGGAAAGTCACCTCACCCTGAGCTGCCGAGCACAAAACAAAGCTTAGCCGAGAGTCATGAGAAGGTAAGGAGATTACACAGCAAGATGAAAATAGAAGATACTTTGCCTAATGGATTATTGCGAAAGCCAGTGGGGCAACCCTTTTCTTTAAGACCATCCCCACTTCTAGTCGTACATTGAAGTAACGAGAAAACTCCAACCAAAACATATTTAGAAGAAGCGACGTTTTTAAGCCAATCTCTCACCCCTGAGGAAGAAGCCGGATCAGCTTCGAAACATCGGGTTTTTTTTCCTTAAATATATATTGGTTCGAGTTCTCATTACTTCAGTTTCTATCCAAAACAGACAGGCTTATGTCGAATGTTCACCTTTGATTCCTGTCGTACATTATATCCTCACTGCTCCGACAAACCCCCTCACACCGAGACATTTAGAGAAGAAGCGACAGGTGCGCAACCGTAAGCAGCCCCTCTTCCTTCTTGGACGCTTATAGCTCTCGTGTGCGTGTGTGTGCGGGGGGGGGGGGGTAGAGCGAAATGTACTGACGAAAAAATGTTGCATCTTGGTTTTTTTTTTGCACCAGGTAAATAACAACCTTGTCATTATTTTATTTTTGAGGAAGCAGCATACAATACAACACAATCATGCCCACCTAAAAAGACGCAAACACAGGCGCTGTATTGAAACTGATGAAGTATTGTTGAAAGACTCAGCTTATGTAGGATAACACGTACATGTGCACTAACACCAGAGCATACAATGAAGACAAGTTTTTCTTGCAGTGTTTTGCAGGAAGGCTTGATGAATGATGAACCATGAATTCACCTTACCCGATTCAAAACTCGGGACAGGTAACAGACTTTTTAAAGAACGCGACCCTGTCAAGTCATGGTTCTCAGATTTTATGCTGCAAAAATTTTATATTACACCATTCCGCACAATGACCAAATTACAAGCGTAGGCAAATGTATTGACCAGCATAGTATCACCAAATTTCAAAATAGCACAGGTATTTACAGCAGCCAATTCATGTGGTACTCATTGTATATAGTGCTATCAGCGCGCATGTGCCTGTCGCGGAAATTGCATGTTATGTTAGGTTTCTCTTTAATATTGATATGTAGAGGCACTGGAAATAACTTGTTTTTGTATGTTGAAAGCTATATATATACATATATATATATATATATATATATATATATATATATATATATATATATATAATGAGATATAACAGACAGTAATGCCAAGGAATGTACAGGGGAAGTTATTAACATTAATAGAATGTAAATAAGAAGAAAGAAAAAGTGGATGAAAAAAATTACCAACTGTAAGCAGGAATCGAACCTAGGTTCGATTCCTGCTTACAGTTGGTAATTTTTTCATCCACTTTTTCTTTCTTCTTATTTACATTCTATTAATGTTAATAACTTCCCCTGTACATTCCTTGGCATTACTGTCTGTTATATCTCATTATTATTGTGTTAAAAACACGGAAAAACGAGCCCTTAGGTATACACTTCTTTCCCTTATATATATATATATATATATATATGTATATATACATATATATATATAGGTTGCTTGGCAATTGCAATTCTTTCACATGTGTTTTTAATGGTGCTCCTTCGACGTTTATTGTATGAGCCAGACCACGTCGAATATCGCTCATTTTCAGTTCGAGTGAGTCCAAAGCAAAATATTTTTATATATGGTTATTGAGTTAGTCTGAGTGAGTTCCATTTATTTTGCCAACCTATGCCGTACGTGGGATCTTTCCGTATTCCGCAGGGTGTAGTCTGAGTGTTGTTGGTGAAATTTACTATAACCTTGCTGGTTTGAATGGCGAATTTGGTTTTCATGTTAAGCAAAATCTTTTGTTCCAGGTGTCAAAAGCTGAACAATATTGCTGCTATCTTTCTGTCATACAAGCATCCAGAAATCTTGCCGAAATGCTCTGTTAGCGTTCTGTTTGCAAAATCGCTTGATGCTGCTCTGGGCAACCCGGACAATGACGACGTTTCAATTTTTCGACAACGAATTGCACACAAGCTGTTTGCGATAAGCAAGAAATCACTCTGATGTGCGATTGGAGGTGGAAAATATATAGTTTGCTATTTGTATGAAGGCTTGAGATAAATCTAAAGGGACAACTGGAAATGAGGGTGAAAGAGTGTGCTGGCGTAACCTCTAATTTAGCTAGGTACCTCATCTTCCAGTATAGCTAGGTGGCGCAGACATTTTGATGTTTCGACGTTTCGGTAGCTAGGTGTTTTGATTTTTTGACTTGGTGCAGAAGACTGAGGCGCAAAAAACGTATCTTGAAGCAGGAAGAGCAGAAGAGAAGAAAGAACAGCGCCATTGACATTTTACACTTTCGGTATCTTGTTTAATCGGCTTTTTGATTTTTTGGTGTACTAACTTTCGGCATTCCAATAGTTCGTCATTTCAATTTTTGGCGTTTCGAGTGCCACATTATTATAGCTTTAGTCAACAAAAAAATGCGAACTCTACCCAGGTGCATTTAAACCACGTACAGCGCTCCGCTTACCGGGAAGTGATACCAACCTGTGTGACAAAAGCAAATAATCCATGAAAAAAAATATTGCTTAGCAAAGTCACAGTTATGAACTAACTTAATAGTAGTTGAGGGACCATGTTTAATTAACCAGTAATCATGCGTTGGTTTATAATTGCAACTCATCCGCCCCGAAACATACCTTTTTTTATCTTTACAGATTCTTTGCTCGTTGTTCTCTATCAATTTATTATTCTTCGGATGTAATTAACCAGATGCTTTACACGTCAGTGTTCCTTCACAGTGTCACAAGAGATCCACGTGGTTCACTCTAAAAGTATTCGAATTCCTCGATGACCAAAGCTAATACTTGCGCGGAAATAATTTGAATAAATACTTAGAGAGCTGGATATGCTGTCTAGATGTTTCTCACGTCCACTGAGCTTGTACTTAATGCTAGGATTGCACTTAATGCTAAGAACAACCACAACCAACCACCTTAATATAAACACATGCGAGGACTGAGATCAGTAGAACGCCAATTTAAAATTATCTAGCTGACTAAAAACAAAAAAAGCTTTCTTGAAAAAAACTTACAGTCGGTACACAGGGCGGGCTGCTAGCAAATGCGCTCTGGACACATCAATGTTAAATTTAGAACCTAATGCGGCGCGTCATTGGCTCAACATCTTTCTGCAGAACACCACAGTCAAGATGCTGATGGTCTACAAGTCCTTCAATTAGCCGAAGTGGTCTCTTACAACGTGCTTTACTTTTCCAACGCATTTTCGTGCAACATAGCCTGAAATATGGTAAATGAGCCTAAAGTTACTTCTGACCACGTGCTGGTTGTGGTCATCTGAAGCCTGCGGGCCAGAATTATGCTGGTGTACCACGATTTTTTTTGTTTTCCCTTTAGCTGCAATGGTAGCAGCAGTTTGACTGCACTCCTCACTATCAGTTGATGATTCGAGCGAGTCAACTTCCAGCAAGGAGGCCAGGGTACCCTCCTCGTAGTTTCCATTGCTAACACACCTAACCAGACCATAACGTGAGAGGCAATTCACAGTGATTAGGAACTGTGTTGGAGTTGGGTGATCATTATTCCCAGAAGCTTGTCTTACAATTCTGAAGAAATTTTCGAGTGTGTCCTGGCTGGTCCTTGATGTCATTAGGTACTTGTATCTAACAAGCAACTCGTAGGCAAGCAACTCGAGAGTGCTTGAAATGGTGACACGCAAGCCGGCTGCTGTGGAGTCACTTAAAAATCCACCAGTTCTTTTGGCATGCCTTTCCCCTTGACAAAGGTACGATAGGAAGTCCTTCAGGGTTTCTTCTTTCAATGAGCCTGGCCAGAGAGCTTCAGCAGCATACCGTGATGTCATCACTGATATCAACTGGCTCACCTTGTTGAAAAAATAGAACAAAACAATATTGCTTGAATTTTTGTTGACATGGCCTCTTGGATTACAGCCACTGTCATGCCGTCGGGCAAAAAACTGCAAACTGGTTCATTTTCACTTTAAGAAATGTTTACTAAAAACATTCTATAAGCTGGCTGGCAGGGAGATTGGTTAGTCTGGGACACGGTGTTGTCTGGGGTGAAGGCCTCGTCAGGAGACATACGGGTCATCTTTTGCCTAAGCTCGAGGACATAATTCACACTGTGTATTTATGTCTGAAATAAACGAGTGAATTGTGTATTTATGTCTGAATTAACGAGCGTGGAGAATGAGTCTCCCACGAGGTATCCACACTTCTTTTCCCTCAATAATATGCACCTAGTCTCTGAGCACATAACGCGGCTCGAAGTAAAGCTCGCACACTGTGCTGGGGTCTTCCAGGGGCTTGTCCGCTCTGCACAAGCTCTTCTCCTATTGGTTACGCCTGTTTTCATCCTTCGGGACGCCAAACAATGACAGCTTCGGCCCACCCTTCACGAACACATAGCCTGTTTGGCCCTCAGGCGTGTAGCAGTGGTTTTGCCGATATCGCGGCATGGCTTAAGCACTAAAGCACATACCGATTTCTTGAGTGGTGCGTATGGCTCACAGCTGACGGCAAAAACTCCGCGCTACAATGGCCACAGCAATAGCACGTCGCTCGACAACTGCTGCTGTGTAACACTTGGCCAGCATTTTCAGCCGCCACGATCACCCAAAGTTCCATTAATGGCGATGCCAGCGTCGCCGCCTGGGCGAAGGGAGAAACACACACAGGCGACGTTTGTGGAGCCACCCCACCGCATACACTCCGCCGGAGAGTAAGCCCACTGCCCTCTACTAGTACACTGTAGTGTGGGGCTGGCTGCTGCGCCGCGCGGCGAAGGAGACACTTCCAACAGCTGGTCAGTCTCAACAGAGCCCGTAACAGCAAACGATGCAGCTTTTAATACACAAGTGATTCCGGTAAATCGGTGAGTCTGAGCTTATGACCGCTTAATTCGGCGAGCAGCAGTGCCAAACGTTACCGTAGCAGATGCAAACCTCACCGTGGGACCGTGGACGTAACTGCAGTGTACTAGAAGGGGGCAGTGGAGTGAACGGGGCGGCCACGCCGCATCTCACTGATTCTCCGGCAGGTGACAGTAGTGGCGGCGCTGTAGTTCCATGGTACTGAAGATCCCAGGAGCATCTGCATTGGGAGCGCGTGTGCCCGAGCCTGCGAAAGCGTGTAATTGAATTTTGAATTTTTATTTGTTGAATCATACAATACAAAGGATCATCAAACTGCTTGGACCCGTAGCCGATGGCTAGTCCTGGGTCCAAAAAAAATGTATTGAGTGATGCAGGCTTTCTGTTACATAAAAAAACGAACACTCAAAACACAGGGTGTTGTACAGTACAGGTACAATCATTTTTTAGCATGCGATCTTCGTGCCCAACGACAATAAAATCTATAATTGCGATAGTGTCAAAAGGTGCACCAACGCAGGCAAATCACTAAAGTGTATATAATAACATAAACAAGACAACTCAGAGATATATTAAGTAGTCAACAATACCAGTATCCGTATTCCCAAATGCAATACAAATACAACATTCGTTGCTAGGCCACAACAAGATTCACAATCCAGAACAGCGGCACGCATTTTGAAAAACGCACACACCAAATAACCCTCCAGCTCGTATGGCATTTCTGTGACTGCAACGCGACATGCCAGGAAACGAAAAATCGCAAAGTTAGCTCGCATCATTCAAGCTTAGATAAAAATCTTTTATAGAAGTGTTAAAATTTTGGGCTTTCTTTATTTCAGGCAGCAAGCTGTTCCATATTTTTGCTTCTATAAACGACAACTGACGCTCGTTTTCACGTGTTTGAAGCGTTTCTGAGCCTTTATCAGTGGACGCACCTGCTACATGCCATGGTGCAGGAGTAAATACGCAGGCACGCCAAAATCACGTCGATGCATTCGCTGTTTCAAGAGCCTGCCGACCTAGAAAAAAAATATCAATCGAAATTTGCACGGATGTGCCTAGCTCCATACTCAATCAGCGCTTTGAGCTGCGTTACATCATAGGTGGCTACTGGCGAACTACAAAGAAAGGAGAGGTATCAAAACCATGATTAAATCATGCACTCATTTTTTCAGTGGTCTCTGCGATATTTAGAGCAGTGTCCCCCATATGAGCCTACATGCGCTCGATTGTTTCACGGGAAACCCGAGTGTAAGTAACGTTGTCACAACATTAATTGGTGACGACTCTTTTTTATCATACCATTTTTGTGGAAGATTATAATTATTGCTAGAGTGGGCTTGTCAGCATCAGAGAAGGCAGCATGCTCAGTAATCCGCTTTGCCTTGCGATACAGGTCTTGGCGCTTCTTCTTGGTGAATGTCCTACGGTGTGCACCGTCTTCCCGGGGCTGGCTCGGGACGATGACGTCACCTCGTCTGGCTGGCCTAACGAGGGCTGGTTTTAATCACTCGTGGACGACCGCTGCTGGATCGAGAAAAAACGCCCCCTTTCATCATAGCGTCCACGTGGAATCATCGCCGAGTGACGTCGGTTCCCGTGATCACTTCTGAGCCTTTAAATCTACGGGCAGGCTCATTCCACGGCAGTGGGCTTGTCAGTTGCAGAGAAGGCAGCATGCTCAGTAATCCGCTTTGCCTTGCGATACAGGTTAGTAGGTACTTTCCCGCTCCATGTTATCTTAATGATAACCGTCGTTTCCTGCTGCTGCTGCCTTGCCCACTGAGTCTAAAGCTTCTTTTTGCTAGTGTTGCACCTATACCTCTTGATCTGTTGGTTTGCGGTGACGTTGAGGCTAATTCTGGTCCTCTTACGGAAAAGGAAATGCTATCTGAGCTACTCGCGGCCAAAAAAACAATGAAAGCAGCTGTTGACAAAGTGCCAATCAGAAAGATTTAGCAGAAAAGTTTGGCACGCTAGCAGAACGAGTTGATGCCATTGAGCGTTACATGAATAAATTTTCTTCATTGCCTAAACAAGTGAAAGAAATTGAAGATTCTATGACTCAAATACAACAAAACTAACATCCCTTGAAGACAAAGTTGATGATTTTGAAAATCGGAGCCGTAGAAATAACTTAATCATTTATGGCCTAAAAGAACCCCCTAGGGGAACACCTCAGACACTCCAGGATAGCGTCAATGAAATCCTCAAGAAGAAACTAGGTATAAGGGCAATTACTGTTGAAAGATGCCACAGGCTTGGCCGCAAAATTGAAAACAAAGACAGACCAGTTATTCTAAAGTTTATTGATTATTGTGAGAAGATGTCTGTTTTGAAAGTTACGCACAAGTTAAAGGGCTCGGTATTGTCCTTTTCTGAGGATTTTTCATACAGGGTTCGTGAGGCACGCTGAATTCTGTGGAAAAGTTCGGAAAAAGAGAGAAAGAACGGTGCTAAAGTAAAGCTTTTCTACAATAGACTGAGTGTGGATGGGAACTTGTTTAGTTGGGATGAAGCGAAAAATGCACGTGTTAAGCTAAGGAAGAATGGAAAATGACGGAGCATGTGCAGTCTTTAGTCGCTGAAAATACTAAATTTAAACTGTAGAAGTGTTATTAGCAAAACCACAGAATCAGAAGGAACCCTCCTGGCCTATAGTCCCCATATTGCTATCTTAACCGAAACATGGTTGCACGATAACATACTTGATAGTGAATTTGTTCCTCGGGGCTACCGTGTGTACCGGAATGACCGTGGGAGTAGAGGCGGTGGGGTGGCGATCCTGTTTAGACAGTCATTGCAAATTACAAAAATGCGTGACATACATAATGTCGAGGCATATTTTGCAAAGCGTATTACGGAAAGACCAGGTATGTTATTGGGGCTATTTATCGTCCACCCAATTCCTCCATGGATGTTCTGGATGAATTACACAATTACCTTGTCGCGCATGTGAAGCCTGAGGATCCAATAATTCTAGCTGGAGATTTTAATTTGCCGCATGTTAACTGGCCATTTTTCTCTTTGCAACAACCTAACTATAAAATTGGTGAAAGAATGATCGATATAGCGTTTTCTTTTGACTTGATGCAAGTCATTGATGAATTCACTCGAATACAGGCAAACTCTTGTTCAATTCTAGATCTCTTTTTCATTAGTGGCTCAATCTCTGCTCAAGCTAGCTGCTCTGTTCTCCCTGGAATATCTGATCATCAGGCTGTGATACTTACGCTTTCTGATGTTGTTTTAAAGAAAAATTGCAAGAGGGTCTCGTTCCCAAACTTTTCACGCGCAGATGATACTTCAATATTGGACTTACTATCATTTGAATTTGATTCTTTTTCGAGTTGCACTGCTGATATTCATTATTTGTGGAAGCGTTTCAAGGACCTTATAAATTTGTGTATTGAAAGATTTGTTCCACGCATTGTAAAAAAATCGAAAGGAAAGAACTCCTGGATTTCTCGGGAAACGTTGCAGTTGCGAAGACGGCTCAAACGTATAAAAAATCAGAAACGGTACTCTAAAGACGTAGGTATCCTCCAACAAAGAATTTCTGAACTGGCGTCTCAACTAAAAGCAAATGTGTTGTCTGACAAGGAACGCTATTATGGCCAACAACTCCCGAGTCTCATGTCTTCGTCTCCCGAGAGGTTCTGGAGTTTCATTTCGCCCAATCCTGTGACTACTGATGTTTTTGAAATTGACGGTGTGGAAACTAGTGATTCCTCTGTTATTTCTAATGCTTTCAATGATCATTTTAAGTCTGTTTTTACAAAGGATAATGGAGTCCTGGAAACCTTTGATATGGCAGGCCCACCCCTATCGGATATTGCCATAAGTGAAGAGGGAGTTTTTAATTTACTTTTAAAGCTTGATGTCAAAAAATCTCCAGGTCCTGATGGAGTACCGAATGAGTTCTTAAAACGCTATGCACAATGGGTTTCAAAGTACCTAACAATTCTTTTTTCTAAATCTCTGAAAGATGGTCAAGTTCCGGATGACTGGGTAACTGCTAAAGTCAAGCCCCTACATAAGAGTGGAAACCCTCATTCTGTTATTAACTATCGGCCGATTTCATTAATTTCAACTTCCGGTAAACTACTTGAGCATATAATACATAAGCATATTTCAGAATTCCTAGATAAGCACAATATTTTGTCAGGTTCACAACACGGATTCAGGAAAGGATTTTCTACTTGTACTCAGCTGGTAACTACAGTTCATGATTTCGCACTATCTATAAATTCCGGAGAGCAGGTAGATGCAATTCTTATGGATTTTGCTAACGCTTTCGATACGGTCTCTCACAGTAAATTACACTTCAAATTTGGATTTAATTCTTAAGAATACTCAGCTTCTAAATTGGATTTCTTGTTATCTTTCGAATCGGAAAAAGTACGTCTTTTTCAATGACCATTGTTCTCGTACAGTACCGGTTGACTCGGGTGTTCCCTAAGGCTCTGTGCTCGGACCCCTCCTCTTTTTATTGTTTATAACTGATATATCACATGATATACCTGTAAAAGTTAAGTTATATACGGATGATTGCATCCTGTACTCGGAAATAGAAAACCATGCGGATCAAATTCATTTAAACGATGCATTTCAAAAGGTCATTCGTTGGTGCGATAAATGGCAGATGTCAGTTAATTTTAAAAAGACTGTTTTCATGAAAATGTCTCACAAACGTAACACTCTTCATTTTGCATATTCAGCCAATAATGTTTTTTGCAGGAAGTACAACACTACAAGTACCTTGGTCTTTGGATTTCGAATGACCTTAACTGGACTAGACATATTGTCACAAAGACACAGGCACGCAGGTACAAAATAGGGCGTTTACTTTCGCAACCCAAGGGCCAGAAAACCGAACACCAGAGCACGCGCACACAGAACTACTTCGTTGTCCTCTTCAGAGGCTGGCTACTATAGTTGCCAGCCTACCTTTCGTCAATTCCCCCCTTTCAAAAGAGACCGTCCCGGTCGATTGACTGAGATGCTAGAGGTGGCCATGAAAGAAAAAAAGTGATCACGTCAATGGAAAAAAAAGCCCACGCTGTTGTAGATAATAAGGAAAAAGTTCGAAGTGTTCATAACTCGCGGGCGTGGTACGGTTTCATCCGTACTACATGGACAACTTCTGGACGTGGACGTCTTCGGTTTAAACTGGTGTCGGAGCTTTGGGGAACTACCTCGTAATTCACGTCACTGAGGCAGCGCACAACTTCGTAAGGGCCAAAGTAGCGCCGCAATAGCTTCTCCGAAAGCCCACGATGTCGAACTGGTGTCCACACCCATACATAGTCACCTGGTTGATAGTGGACGCTCCTTCGGCCTTGGTTGTAACGGCGAGCGTCGATATCTTGCTGCGCGCGAATGCGGTTCCGCGCAAGCTGGCGGGCTCCCTCGGCTTTCTCAACGAAGTCATCAACGCTATCATTTCCGCTGTTGTCCTGGTCTACGGGGAGCATAGCATCTAACGGTGTTGTGACGCGACGGCCATAAACAAGCTCGAATGGTGTTAGGTCTGTGGTCTCTTGCACAGCGGTGTTATAAGCAAACGTGACGTACGGCAAAATTTCATCCCACGTTTTGTGCTCTACATCAACATACATAGATAGCATGTCGGCCAATGTTTTGTTTAACCTCTCCGTCAAGCCGTTTGTTTGGGGATGATAAGCTGTTGTTTTCCGGTGGTTGGTGTGTGTCAGCTTGGTGACTTGTTGCAATAACTCTGCCGTAAATGCTGCTCCGCGATTGGTTATGAGAACAGAAGGTGCACCATGGCGCAAAACAATGTCGTGGGCAAAGAATCTGGCGACTTCAACTGCAGTTACCTTAGGAACAGCTTTGGTTTCTGCATAGCGAGTCAGATAGTCGGTCGCGACAATTATCCACTTATTTTCGGAGGATGACGTAGGGAAGGGACCGAGAAGATCCATTCATACTTGCTGAAATGGTGCTCGAGGTGGATCTAAAGGTTGGAGGAAACCGGCGGGCTTTGCGGGTGGGACTTTACGCCTCTGACAGTCACGGCAGGTGCGGACATAGCGCTGAACGGACGAATACAGCTGTGGCCAGCAGTACTTCTGTCGGATGCGCGCTAATGTCCTAGCAAAGCCTAAGTGACCGGCCGAAGGATCGTCGTGGCACGCCTGCAAAACTTCCTCACGCAGTGCCATTGGAACGGCAAGGAGGAAAGTTTCCTGGCTGCTCTCAAGATTTCTCTTGTAGAGAACATTGTTCCGCAGGCAATACGTAGTGAAACCACGCGAGAGTCGGCGTGGGACGATAACGTCTTCTCCTTGAAGATGCTGGATGATAGGAAGTAGCTCAGTGTCCTCACGTTGAAGCTCAGCCATCCGCACCACATCGACGATGCCAAGAAACGGTAAATCGTGTTCAGTGTCAGATGACGTCGGGGAAATAGGAGCATGAGACAGGCAGTCAGCATCTGTATGCTTATGTCCTGATCGGTAGACCACCGTTATGTCGTACTCTTGAAGGCGGAGGCTCCAGCGGGCGAGGCGGCCTGATGGATCCCGTAGATTGGCAAGCCAACAGAGCGAATGGTGGTCACTGACCGCTCGAAATGGCCGGCCGTATAGATAGGGTCGAAACTTGCTAATGGCCCAAATGACTGCTAGGCACTCTTTTTCAGTGGTAGAGTAATTAGCCTCTGCTTTTGTGAGACTGCGGCTCGCGTAAGCGATCACACGCTCTGCGCCGTTCTGCCATTGAACTAGAATAGCTCCGATTCCCACGTTGCTGGCGTCTGTGTGGATCTCGGTGTCGGAAGACTCGTCGAAATGTGCCAGCACTGGAGCTGTCTGCAGTCGATTACGCAGCTCTACGAAGGCTTGTTGTTGTTCTTCCGTCCATACAAAAGGTACATCTGGCCGTGTCAGTCTTGTAAGAGGTTCCGCAATTTTCGAAAATCCTTCGACAAAACGGCGGTAGTACGCACAGAGTCCGAGAAATCGCTGAACAGCCTTTTTGTCTCCAGGACGAGGGAAATCGGCAACGGCAGCCAACTTTTCCGGATCTGGTCGAACACCCCCCGGGCTAACCACGTGGCCGAGAAACTTGAGTTCCTGATAGCCGAAGTAGCACTTTTCGGGCTTGATGGTAAGGTTCGCTCTCCTTTTTTGCAGTGAGGACACTTTTTAGCCTTGAAAGATGCTCGTCAAATGTGGTTGAAAACACAACGACATCATCCAAGTATACAAGACATGTCTGCCACTTTAGTCCAGCTAGTACAGTATCCATCATGCGTTGAAACGTGGCGGGAGCGGAACAGAGACCGAAAGGCAGCACTTTAAATTCGTAAAGCCCGTCAGGCGTCACGAACGCAGTTTTCTCACGGTCGCCCTCGTCAACTTCAATTTGCCAGTACCCTGACTTGAGATCTAGTGATGTGAAGAACTGGGCGTGGCGTAGACGGTCTAAGGCGTCATCAATCCGTGGCAGGGGGTAAACGTCGCGTTTCGTGACTTTGTTAAGCCGTCGATAGTCGACGCAGAAGCGTAGTGTGTTGTCTTTTTTCTTTACTAAGACAACAGGTGACGCCCACGGACTTGTCGAGGGTTGGATGACGTCATCATTCAGCATTTCTTGAACTTGACGCTTAATCACCTCTCTTTCCTTCGGGGACACACGGTATGGATGTTGGCGAAGAGGCCGCGCCGACTCCTCGGTAACAATGCGGTGTTTGTAACGATGGTACGCTGAACTTTCGATGCTGTGAAGCAGTCCGAGAATTCCCTCACAAGGTTTAGCAGCCGCTCTTTTCGTGAATTTGGCAAGTCTGGATTAACGTGAATGCGGCTTCCCAGGTCAGCACAAGCCTTTGCATGCGGTGAAGTCGTAACCAATGTGCCGATATCGAAAAAGTCGGCGATTTCACTGAGGAAAGCGACAGTAGTCCCTCTAGGAACGTGCTGAAACTCATTGCTGAAGTTGGTCAGCAGAACTCGAGAGCGTTTATTCTCTAACCGAACAAGGCATCGAGCTATGCATACGTTTCGTTTGAGCAGCAGCGGGATATTTGCCTCAGCAATACCTTCATAGTCGTTGAATTCGTCAAAAACGTCGCAGGCTACCAAGGTGAACACGCTACTCTTCGGCGGTAACGTGACGTCATCATCAACAATTCTCAAAGCATTGACGTAACTGCCGTGAGGGTTGCGCACTAAAGCGTGTGCCGTAGAAAACGTCACTTCTGACTGTTGCAAATCAATCACGGCTCCATTATCACGCAGAAAGTCAAGTCCGAGAATTAGGTCCCTCGAGCAACTCGGCAGTATTACAAAATCTCTGAGATACGTAAATCCATGAATACTGACTCGCGCTGTGCACCACCCCACCGGAGTAAGAAGATGGCCTCCTGCCGTACGTATCTGCGACCCAGCCCACTGGGTAGAAACCTTCTTCAGCCTGCAGGCAAGACTCATGCTCATAACGGAAGTGTCTGCTCCAGTGTCAATCAGCGCCATTACTTCTTCGTCGTCCACAGTTACCGCAATGTTTGATGTCACCACTCTTCGCATCACGTTTGACTGCGTCTGTACATCTTTTTGCTGCTGTCGCTGTCGTCGTAGTGGGGGATCTTCCGTAGAGTCAGCGTCAGCGGCCTCACCTCCGGAGGTCGCTGAACTCAGTTTTCCCGACTTGCAGGACTGGGTGAACGGCGTCTTGGAGCGCCGCGTGAATAGGCTGGGCTTGGTGACCTGTAGCGAGCAGGCGACGACGAGCGAGGCTCTTGTGACCGATGTTCGACACTGCGACGATTCGAGATGAAACTCTATTTCCTGTGGTCGCTCGCCAGGTCATGGACGAGGGGCATTAGGCGAAAATCCACGGAAACCCACACGACGGTATGGACATGTTCGGTAGACGTGTCCGGCTTCCCCGCAGTGGAAACAAAGGGGCCTGTGGTCGGGTGTACGCCAGATGTCACTCTGTCTCGGTCTTGCTTCGGCGATCAACGGTGAGCTGCGAGGGCGGAAGCCAACCTCCATTTGCTGAGCGTGTCGCTCATTGGGGTAAAATACGCTGGTTGAACTGCACGATGGAGGACGTCGCACTGCTTCCGCGTAGCTCATCTCGACGCAGTGCCTCTGTTGTGGCGCCTCGGATGGTTGGGGAGCGTGAACGGCTTGCCGTAGCTCGGCGCGTACCATCTCCGCAATGGAGAGCTGCTCTGCAGGTGAAGCAGTCACCTGCATCTTTTGTAGCTCTTCCTTAATGAGAGCTCTGATAAGCTCTCGCAACGCGCTGATGTCATTGCCGAGAGTGACAGAAGAGACCTCACTTGGGTTTACACCACGGTTATACTGCCTGGCACGCTGTTGAAGGGCCCTCTCCATGGCAGTGGCTTCCTCATGGGACTCCGCAAGTGTCGCAGGCGGGTTTCGAATCAGGCCGGCAAAAATCTCTTCTTTAACACCACGCATTAGGTGGCGAACTTTCTTGAATTCGGACATAGAGGGCTCCGCACGCTTGAAAAGCCGATCCATGTCCTCTACGTAGGTCGTCACCCTTTCGTTAGGGCCTTGAATCGTTGCCTCTATAGCACGCTCCACTGTCTCTTTCCTGTCCTCTCGGGCAAATGCCTTGAGGAACTGCCGTTGAAACTCATCCCATGACGTAAGCGCTGCTTCATGGTTCTCAAACCACGTTTTCGCGCAGTCTTCCAGGAAGCAGTACACATAGCGTAGCTTACGCTCTGGGGTCCAATCGTTGATGACGGCGACCCGGTTGAAATGCTCGAGCCAGTCGTCGGCATCTTCAAAAGCAGCTCCGTGAAATGTCTTCGGCGTCTTGGGCTGGTTGATAACCAGGTGCGCTGGTGCTGGCGCGGTGACGTTAGGCGGTGTTTGATTCATAGTCCTCTGACGTTCAGGCAGCAAACCGTGCTGTGGCTCGAGTCCCTGGAGACGACGGCTGGAACGTACGTGCACAGGGGTAAGCTCGGCTGAGATACTCGATGGACTTACGTCAGGGGTGCTCTCAGGGGACCGTATCATCTACCGTACCCCGGCACTTCCACCAGAAAATGTCACAAAGACACAGGCACGCAGGTACAAAATAGGGCGTTTACTTTCGCAACCCAACGGCCAGAAAACCGAACACCAGAGCACGCGCACACAGAACTACTTCGTTGTCCTCTTCAGAGGCTGGCTACTATAGTTGCCAGCCTACCTTGCGTCAATATTAACACTGTAATAAGCTCGTGCAATTACAAATTATTTTATCTTAGATGAGCTCTTAAGCACTCCACTCCCGCCGTTCGCCTTGTTGCATTTAATGCAATTGTTCAACCTACTTTAGATTATGCATCCATAATTTGGTACCTTTACACCAGAAAAAATATCAGCGAAATGAAGAAAATTCAAAAGAGAGCTGTTAGGTTTATTTATAACAGTTTTGGTCGTACTTCAATAACATGTTTATTAGCAAAAGCTAACCTCCCAACACCTACACAAAGAAATAAAGTATTGAGATTGAAATTTTTCTTTTAGTTAGTTAAAAGTTATTTTAAGTTAGACTTATCACATATACTTCATTTGTCCACAGGGTATACCACAAGGCAGAGGCATGCCTTTACAATAACCCCATTTTCCACCCGTAATAACACATTCAAGTATTCGTTCTTCCCTAGGACAATTACCGAATGGAATAACCTTAGTAACGAAGTTGTTTCGCAGTCATCCTTGAACCTTTTTGCTGCACAGCTCTAGCAGCGAGTGTCTAATTTCTATGACATGTGCTCCTGTTGTGTATTTCAATCACTGTAACCATTCTCCACTTATGATCATCTTGAATTTAGCGCTCATTTCTCTATATGTTCTTATACTGGTTTATTACAAACCACTGTTCTTTGCATATTTTTTTCATTCTGAAAGTGTGTAAATGCCTTACCTGTTTTATATTTATTTTGTTTGCTGATTTGTAAACTTATCAAATGTATATCCACCCTGCCAAAACCCTATGTTAGGGTTGCAGTATTCATAAATAAAATAAATAAATACATTGCTTTCTGAAAGGCTTGTTACATATTAAACATATAAAAAACAACACTGAAACATATTAAAAAGTGCCAATTGTATATAGAGCCCATCTATTGATCTGCGTGAATTCATTGTAACCAGTTCTCATTTTGTATCGACAGCTTAAATTGTGCTGCTTTCCAAATATTCTATTGGCGTAACGCCATTGCAAGCGAGCAAGTTTATGACGATGTTTTGTATTATAAGCGTAGTTCTATTAATAAGCGTCAAAAGTGTAGGCAGGCAGTGGTGCACCTTCTTTTGAGAAATTCACCTTCCTTGTATGCGTATACAAAAAGCACACACACACACACACAC
This sequence comes from Rhipicephalus microplus, assembly GCF_043290135.1. NCBI lineage: Eukaryota > Metazoa > Arthropoda > Arachnida > Ixodida > Ixodidae > Rhipicephalus > Rhipicephalus microplus. The sequence goes on along the minus strand of NC_134700.1, from coordinate 12,415,736 downwards.
ACACACACACACACATATATATATATATATATATATATATATATATATATATATATATATATATATATATATATATATATATATATATATATATATATATATATACACGTTAAATTACCAAAACATTTCTCGGTGTAGTGGGTTCAGATTCCCTTCCTCTTCCCTCTTTCCTTGTGGTTTTCTGGTTGTGCGTGCATGTGACACAGTATTTGTTTTTAATCTCACAGCTTTCTGAGCACAGCTAACTTCCAATAAATCAGCTAAGTTATTCTGAATATTGTAGACGCCTAACCAATGAAGAAAGAGTTAAGAAAGAAGAAATCAGTATAAGACACACCCTTTCTGAATTACTTTCGATCTCTCGCAAGGGCTTTTATGGAGCTCAAATTCAGTAGATAGGCTTGTCATACTTCAAGGCCTATGGCATCATGTGCTAGACATGAATGATGAGCAGGTGCGAAAAAATCTGCATCAAGAAATCGCGATGGAGGTGCCAAAGCGTATAGCAATTCCTGCACGCGGCGCGCGGCTTTTTCAGTACTGGATGGATGGATGGATGGATATGGCTGTACCCTTTAGATCGGGCGGGGGCTAGCGCCACCAAGCCGTAATACCTAATGAACCAAAAACTATATTTTTTTCTTAAAAAAAAGAAAAAAAGAAAAAAAAGAAAAAGAAAAAAGGGAAAAAAGAGAAAAAAAGAAAGAGTTTGAGGATTCGTACTTTGCAGTGAAGAGTTTAATTTTCACTCGTGCCTTGACTTTAGCCACCAATCAGATAACCTCCTTCTAGTTAAGTCTACCCGCTTAAAGTTTATTTTGCCCTCCCGGTCCCTAAACCCAAGTGCTTTGAAAAACTCTGCGCCATCATCCTGAACTATATGGTGAAGCCCTTTACAGAACATTATCAAGTGTTCGGCAGTTTCTTCTTCCTCTCCACACGCACTGCATACTGTGTCTACCCCTTCGTATTTGGCCCGATATGTCTTGGTTCGCTGTACTCCCGTTCTGGCCTCAAACAGTAGAGAACTACCCCGAGTATTATCATAGATCCTTTCCTTGGCAATTTCCTGCTTAAACGTTCGATAGATCTCTAGTGCGGACTTCTTTATCATGTCCATTCTTCACATGTCAGTCTCCGTTTCCTTCACTTTCTTCTTAACCGATAGTTCTTTTTGGTTTGGCCACCTGCTGTTTTCTAAGTATTTACCAGTCAACTTCCTGGTTCGCTTCCTCCATTTTGTATCGACATTCTTCATGTACAAGTAGCTGAAAACCTTCCTAGCCCAACGCTCTTCCCCCATTTCTCTCAATCGCTTCTCAAATTTTATCTTGCTGCTAGCTTCCCTGCCCTCAAATGATGTCCATCCCATATCACCTTGTACTCCCTGATTTGGTGTATTCCTGTGAGCTCCTAAAGCAAGCCTACCTATTCCACATTGCTTAATTTCTAATCTTGCTTGAACTTCTGATCTCATCCACAAGACCGCATTGCCGAACGTCAGCCCAGGAACCATGACCCCTTTCCATATTCCTCTCACAACATCATACCTATTGTAATTCCACAGTGCCCTATTTTTCATGACTGCTGCATTCCTGTTACCTTTAGTCGTCACGTATATTTCGTGTTCCCTCAGATACTCGGTCCCATTGCTTATCCATACGCCCAGATATTTGTATTTATCTGTTATCTCTAGCGTGACCTCCTGTATTCTAAGCTCACTACCTTCGTTGTCATTGAAAATCATGACTGCTGATTTTTCCTTACTGAATCTAAAATCTAACCTATCTCCCTCAATACCGCAGATGTCCATCAATCTCTGCAGATCTTCCTTGTTGTTGGCCATTAGCACTATATCATCTGCGTACATTAATGCTGGTAGTGCCTGATCAATAAGTTTTCCTTGTTTGACTAAAGAGAGGTTGAAGCCCAGTCCACTTCGCTCTAATTTTGCCTCTAATCCTTGTAGGTACATCATGAATAATAAGGGTGACAGGGGGCACCCCTGCCTAAGCCCCCGTTTTACCTCTGCAGGCTTGGATACCTGTTTTTCCCACTTTATAACTACCTTGTTACCTTTATAGATACCCTTTAAAAGATTAGTGACTACATGTTCCACGCCTAGTGTGTCCAGTATTCCCCACAATTCCTCTTGAACCACGCTATCGTATGCTCCCTTGATACTATTCGGCTGCAGCACCGCCGCTGCGGGCAACGCGGAAGGAATCAGGTGGCGAGGCGTGGTCACGCCACTCAACACCTTTAGTACACTCTAACGTAACACAACCAGTGGCTATAGTTATGTTATGGTGGCTAGAAGGAGAGGTGTCAGCATCGTCCCGGCCGCGCCTTGTAAGGAGGCGTGCTGGTATTTCATCTCGCCGCGGAGCAGCGCGCAAGTCGCCACCGTAATCGGTCGAGAGCGCTTGCGAGCCGCTAGCGTGGCACATTTAGTCACTTGCTCATGTGCTCGCAAGTCCCAACTTCTGCGCTTTGCCTATTTAGACTTGTTCGGGATCAATACGTGCCAATGTGACCATGCAACAGTGATGAGTAAACAGCAAAGACACTGCTTTGCACCTGGATGCAATGCGGGATATGCTTCGCTCGCAAACGAGGGAAGAAAGCATTTGTCTTCTCTGCTCCCGCCGACAATGAACAGCTCAAGGCCTGGGAGCGTACGATTCCTCGCGTTGACAAACCACTGGAAAAAAACTGCGTTTTGTGCGAAGTTCATTTCGAGGAAAGATACAACGTTCGTTGCTACAAGCATGTTATCAACGGGTTCTTAGCAACTTGGGAAAAAGCTGTACCTAAGGAGGGCGGGTTCCTGAGTGAATCAACTGCGGAAGGACTGCACGTCACTCTAACCAGCACCCTTTCCATCCGGCACTATGTCACGAAAACCTTGGGCTTTAAATACTTGATGACGTCTCGCCTCTGCCAAGGCGCACTTGAAATCTTTTTGGAATTCTGAAGCAAATGTCTGGCTCGAAGGATCACCCTTCGCCGACACAATTTTTTTATCTCTGTGACTAGCCTCAGTTTTTACAGTTTGGCACAGTCACCCTCCTGAGGAAACATACCTTCTGGAGTTCTGAGCAGCCTTCTTTGTCCGGGCATCCACAATAATTCAATAAAATTGCAGAATAAGCTGAATGAGCTGCTAGTTGTGGGGCGCCTCAATGAGGTTCATGAAAATATTGTTGCTTGTGAAGCCCTCCCTGACTACACTGATCTCATTAGAAGCAAAGCTGCAGAACTGTGCAGGATTGGAATAGTTTAAATAACCATCAAGTCACAACACAGTCTTTAACATCCTTTGCCGCTGGTCTGGAACAACAGAGAAAATAATTTTACTTGTGTGCTAGTTCTGTTTTCTTTTCTTAAAATGAGAGTGATGTGTCATCGGTTAAATTTTGTTACGTTTGTTTACGTTGTGAAATGCAAGTGATAGTTATTTGTTTGCTTTGTGTTATATGGCTGCCTACTATGTGAAATGTGATAGTGTGTTCTATCTGTTTGCCTGGTGTTATATGCTGATGTTTACGTATTTTGTATCCACCTGCTAAAATCCCTCCAGGGGATTGCAGTACCAATAAATAAATAAATGAATAAATAAAAAGTGGCTCCGGGATCGCTTATTACGTCAGTGGCTATATGGCCCGGAAGATGATGAAAAAGGTGAAGTGCAAGGAATGTAGCAGGTTGCTGCTTCACTCAAAATCTCAGCTTGCTTCCGGCAGAATCATGCTTTCTGTACCGGTCTGAGTCCTTAGCAGACCTGGTGAAAGCTATGGAAGATGCATTCACATATTGCTTCAGTTTCAACAAGTTGAAAAGTGACAGCATAATAGACCTTATCTCTTGCCTGTCTGTGAAGAGGTTAAATAGGGTCAGTTGTGAACACCACAAACTGGAAGTGACAAATCAGATTCTTTACACTAACCAGAATGCATTTTCTCTTGCTGGAGAAAATGCATCCAATAAAAAATACAGGAAAAATCAAGTTTTTGAAGTTGAGACGTCTGGTTTACCTGTCACAGTATTAACTCAGCGAACAAGGTTTGATTTTATGTTATTGTGCATTAGTCACACTCTATTGCTTCTTGGGATTTTACTACTGTCTTGTTCACATTGTTATAAATCCCCCAATAACAACTGTGATATCACCTTATGGCTGCGTTCATATATGCAGAAATCAATTTTTTCGTGAACTGGTTTGTGACTGTATCTATGTTTGCCAATGAAATCTCAATGTCATGTGTATATGTATGCCTATTGTATCATCGTATATTCACTGTTCTGTTTACTTACCTTATTCACTTGCTTTAGCTGAGTTTCATATAACTTGCAGTTTTTTTCACCCTAATGCATATGTTATGTTTATTTTCCTGTTGTTTCTTACATTCGAGAAAATAAGTGCCTTGCTTGTAAAATTAGACCTTCATTGCGCGAGTCATAAAAATAATGGTTGCCAACACCTTTACGTGCATTAAGACTTCATGGAGAACACTGCGGCATCAAATTTGAAAACTGCACGCACTTTGTTTTAGTTTCAAGCTCACGGCAAGTCACTTGATTCTCTATCTTCTAAGCTTCGTAGCGGATATACCACGAAGTGAATTGAAAACACTAGTTTTCAGTGCCAATACACGCTTTGCAGCACGCCTCCGGAATTATACAGGTAGACTTTGTTACAATCCCCTGGGTAGCGTGAAATCTTTGCAACGAAAAACGACTGATACGTGTGAGAGGGGCATCTCGAAAACGATTGCAGCGCCGCCGCAACCGGATGAATCTAGCCACCTTCTTGTCACCATAGTTATGTCTGGACGCAGCGCTACTGTTGGCTATAGTTACGGCTGGACGTAAAAATAGCGCTGGCTATAATTACGTCTGGACATAACGATTGCGGTGCTTACAGTTACGTCTGGACGTAACCCTAGCCACAGCTGATGTGAAATCGTACGTACTTATATAAGTGTACTCGCGAATTGAATGACGCTGAAACATTCGTTGGCTTCGGTGCAAATTGTTTTTGTGTGTTGCTAAGCTAATAACAAGTGTGCTCTGGTTGGTAGCAGTGTGGTGTGATTTCAAGTCGGGTACCAGCGACGCTGACACATCCAGCTGTCAGCGGTCTCATGTACAGTGAACCACAAAAGTTTGCGGACCACGCGAGTGCGTGGCCGAGAGCCTCTTCGCGACACTTCTGCTACGTCACCAGCGATCGACAGCAGCGCTACTTTAAAGGCGCATCCATCATTATACCTGTGGCCTGTCTATTTTCACGCTGAGCGCAAATATTTTGTACTTATCCCTTTCAACGTGACGCGCTCTTTGGTAGCCAGTGCTAGTTGCTTATATTTTGAGAGCAGTATATCAGTACAAGTCATCAGACAGCGTATTTCTTGTCTGTTATCAGTTCTATTTCCACGTAGTCACACTTTTTGGGGGTTTTTTGTGTGTGTGTGTGTGTGTGTGAGTGAGCGGTGAGGCAGCCATGGGACACAGATGCTTAGTCAGTAGGCAGAATTTTTTCGTTCGTCCCCCATCGCTAAGTGATAGTGGCAGCCGGCATTCGATCGCCTGCGCCCAGGTTGTGCTGCGCAGAGCCCGACCCGCCGCGCTGCTATAGCAGTAATATTAGAAAATAAGAAATGAGCGGATGCGATGACTCTTTTTATAAATTTATTCATAGGACATTTACAGAAGGGTCATGAAACATGCGTCTCGCAAGGATCTAGTAAAAAGTGATATGACCGACATTTTGTAGTACCTTATTGATGCGTGTGGGCATCGACTCGTAAAAAGATTTAATAATGTCTGGTCGACCGCGCAGGTTTGCCCATTCTCGTCCGATCGCTTGCCACAGCGTATCGGCCGTGCGGACGCTGTTGGCTCGTGTGGACAGCCGTTTCTTCAATATGCCCCAGACAATTTTTATGGGATTCAAGTTGGTGCCACATGGAGGCCACTCAAGCTGGCAAATAGCGTGCTCTTCTAGCAATGACTGGACGACACGTGCTTTATGTACCGGGCTGCGGTCGTGTTGAAAAAGGTAGCAGCCGTCACTGAAGGGATTATCGAGCGCATAGGAAATGAGGTGTCTGGTGATGATGTCGCAGTACCGTGATGCAGTGGAGACGCACAAGGGGACCAAGGCCGTCTTGGCTGATTGCTCTCCACACGCTCACAGAACATCATCCATTGGTAGAACACTCTTTGTGTAATCTTTCATTGCTGTAGCGAACATGAGTCGTTTTTGCAGGTGGCTGTTTGAGAGGCAGGGCTTCGGCGCTGCTATGAAAGACTGCAGGCCAAGCTCACTCGGCCTTCTTCTTACAGTCTCAGACGATACCTTGAGCGAGAGCGCTTCGCGGATGTTCTCAGCACTTTGAAAAGGATCAGCCACGATGGCGGCCATAATCAGGCGGTCCTCTTCCTCAGTCGTGGCCCTTGGACGTCCGCTGCCCTCCACATCTGTGAATCTGCGGTCGTCGCGGAAAGCCTGAATAATCCTATTCACGGCAGTCTGGCTCCTGTTAGTTCGGCGGCAAATTTCACGCTGAGGTACTCCCTCTATAAATGCACAATCTGCCTTCATTCATCTAGTGGAACGTGGAGCGGCATCTTTTCGAATGGACAATCAACATGTGGCTAGAAGCAAGTCGACTACATTTTCAGCAACTGATACGAAGATGCGCCTGTGTGCGCTAGAAAAACTTTCTATGCATCTGCTTTTTCTTTATTTTTGGTGTCAGTGAAACATCCCCCTACCCCTTCTCTCAAGACGCAGAAGCAGCAGCACTCATTGGATCAAGATGCTGCTAAACCAAATTGCGCCAGTAAACGTCACGTAAAAAAATTGTCGCAGCACTTCGTGAAACCTATCTACACGCCAGTCGACAAAGGTTGCAGTGATTGCTCCGATACTGCTATCAAGGCAGATATGTGGTGGTCTTATCACAGACAGCGTTCTGTGTCAAGGCAATGAACTAACAATATCTTGCTCGGGAATAGAGACTTGACATGCAGGCGAGTACAAAGAAGGCTCATATCCGGGAGAGAGCCGCTGTAGCCACTAGGTGGCGTACCGCTAGGTGGCGCGGATAGGCAGTGTGGCACGCGCTCGCATGATCCGCAAACGTTTGAGGTTGACTGTACATTTATCTACAAAATAAAAACTCGAACGTGCGTTGCTGTGGTGATCGAAAAGGAAGGTTGCATGATTAAGTGCTGCTGATATTGCCTGCTCTTTCACTTCTCACTTGTTCCGCTTCTCGGCCACGCTCAACAGCACATACGTTGTTTGGAGGTAATCTAACACACACATTCTTAATTTATAGTTCATTCTGATACTCATAGCTATAGGCATACAATGGCGCTTCTCCGTCATTTTAAAGTTTACTATATTATAACATGCATTTTGTTTACAGCTGGACAGATAACCTTGTGAGAAGCACTTGATTTGAATTCAGCTGCACGATGACACGATAGTAGGAAGAGAAGGTCACCACATGTATGCACAAAATGAATGAAGGTGCACTAGTACTGTACTGCACTTTGTATAGAAGAAATGGAAAAAGTACCTCATGTGACTTATGAGACCTTTCAGAACTGTGCATGTATTTATCTTTTCCTTTAGACTGTAATGAGCTGAAGATATTATTACATGGTTTCGAACACTGAATCCAAGGACTGCTTCATTTCTGTTCAGTTTTTTAGCATACACATTAACTTGGAATATATATGCATGCACTTAATCATATTCAAAATTTATCAAGATATTCAGTTTAGCTATGTTAGAAAACTTGCCGAAACTTCTGTACGGTGCTCTGGTGCAATCCTATGACCGGTATCTGTCTGATCAAAAATTTTGGGCATGCTTTATTGCATTATAGGGCATTTTGACTATTGATGATGTGTGAAAGCCCTTGGCTGCAATTTCAAAACCAATTTCTGTCTCATCAAGAAGTGTCAGATGCATTTTGTAGATGTTAAAAGATAAACTACCAACAAAGTGCGCAAGCCTTCAACACAGTACTGATCTGCAATCACAATCCAGCTTAGAGCCATTTTTACTGCTCTCTAACGCGTTCAGATAAAGTTATCAAACACTGGAATGATATACATGGTTTGGTTCGTGATACCAGTACGTCTGACTTTTTGTAGGCACTTGTATCATAATAATGTTTTGTTTCTCTCATTTCTTACCGGGGTGCTCTCAGGGGGTAGTAATATTTGTTTACGTTGGCACACTTATTGTGATATTACTGTTTAAATTCTTTCATTTTGTATATATGTACACCACTCCTGCAGTAGCCTCACATTGGGCTGCCATATTTGAAAATAAATATACCATACAGAAGTGTTCCACGCTGTGCTCAGTTCCAATCTGATCACTAATATCTGTTGCATCATGAAGAATCGGGTGTGTTTTATTGCACTGAATGAACATTTTGGCTGCCTGCCATACAGGGTTCAGTTCCAGTATTATGACCGATATCTGTGACTTCATGAAGAGTTGGGTGAGGTTTGTCGTTTTACAGAATACTTTAACTACAGACAACGCCCAGAAGTCTTCCATACAGGGTTCAGCTGATCTCCTATGACCAATATCTGTCTTATCATGAAAGTTTCCGTTACAGTTAGTTGCGTTAGAGCATATTTTGACCACAAAAAATGCCCAAAGGCATTCTACACACTGCATGGTTCTATTCTTATGACCAGTATCTGCTGTATCATTAAGAGCCAGGTGCAGTTTATTGCATTAGAGGATATCTCCCAATAAGCTTATCATTCGAAAGCCCTTCGCAGAGGGCACAATTACAGCCTCATGACCTAAATCCGTCACATCATGAAGACTAGGGTGTGGGTTCTTGCATTGGAGAACATTTCGGCTACGGACAACGTTCAAAAGCCTTCTATGCAGGATTCAGTTCCAATATTATGACCGATATCTGTGATTTCATGAACAGTTGGGTGGGGTTTGTTGCTTTGACTAAGAACATTGTCCAGGAGTCTTCCATACAGGGTTCAGTTTCAATATTATGACCGATATCTGTGACTTCATAAACAGCTGGGTGTGCTTTGTCGCTTTCGAGAATACTTTGACTAAAGACAACGTCCAGAAGTCTTCCAAACAGGGTTCAGTTCCAATATTATGACCGATATCTGTGACTTCATGAACAGTTGGGTGCGGTTTGTCGCTTTAAAGAATCTGAGTAAAGACAAGGACCAGAAGTATTCTATACAGGGTTCAGTTCCAATATTGTGACCGATATCTGTAACTTCATGAGCAGTTGGGTGCAGTTTGTCGCTTTAGAGAATACTTTGACTAAACACAACGTCCAGAAGTTTTCCATACGGGGTTCAGTTCCAATATTATGACCGATATCTGTGACTTCATGAACAGTTGGGTGTGGTTTGTCACTTTAGAGAATACGTTGTCTAAAGACAACATCCAGAAGTCTTCCATACAGGATTTAGTTGCAATATTATGACCAATATTTGTCACACCATGAAGTGTCAGGCACAAATAGTTGCATCAGAGCACATTTCGACTATGGAAAATGCCCAAAGGCATTCTACACAGTATTTCGTTCTTATCTTATGACCAATATCTGTTGTATCAATACGAACCAGATGTGCTTTGTTGCATTAGAGGATATTTCTAACACACATCAGGCAAAAGCCGGCTACTCAGGCCTCAGTTGTAGTCTTATGACTTAAATCTGATGATATGTTGGGTTCAATATCCAAAAACCACCATGTGATTGTGAGAGACGCTGACTTAAATCTGTCAGATCAAGAAGTTTCAGGCGTGATTATTAAGTTGAGTGCTATAAAATATGAAGTGTAAATGTACTGAAGGTACCAGCATATTTATGATATTGTTAATAAATTTGGTAGTGGAGGTATAAAAACCCAGTTATTTGTAAACCTGATTAGGAGGGCAGCCGCCACCTCATTCACTGAAGAGAGGAGGGTGGGGGGCTCAATGTCAACTCCATATATTACCATAATAGGGAGGGGGCGCTAAGTCAGCCCCTACATGGACATAATAGGAAGGGGAAGGGGGCACTGTGACGAACTTTTGCCCCCTCCCCTTTTAAGAAGAACCCTGCACATGCCTATGATAGACGTACAATATCCTAGATGTGAATGTTGATTCGCCGGAGCGGCGCACGCACCGATGTTGATTTCTGGTACATACCGCTGTAGTTACTTTGGGCACTGGAATGTAAATTACTTCTAAAATAGTCTAAACTTTGGTGGGTGAAGCACTATGAATTTTTGAACGTGTTCTCGTATCCTCTAAAACATACAAACCCGCTTCAGTTGAGAACGTGCCATTCTGTGCTGAACCTGGAGAGTTCCAAGCCAAAAGATCAAGCAGCACTGTGCATCTTCCTTGGACGCGAGGGTCCACCATAGCGTGGGCGTCAACATGGTTGACGCATGGCATTGGTTGCACGCCTTTTCCTCCACAGACGCGACTAGAGGCTTTTGACGCATAGGCACGTGCATACGCATGCTAGTGGTCGACACAGCCTAAAACATATGCACCTGCCAAACCATAGAGTTTCCTCAAATGAACTAGAGGAGACTCTGTCGCTGCGATCGCTCAGCGACCATGGGAATGATGGGTTGTACACACATTTGCCAAGTATTCGTACTTGCGGGCGGCGAATCGTACTTGCGGCTTCATTTAATGCTCTGTTTCGCTTTTGTTTTGAAAGAAAAGTTCAACCCTTTTGAACTTCGTGACCCGATTTGGAAACGCAAGTCTAAAAAAATAAGATGGGGAAGCGTAACTGCTGAGCATTTGCTGATTTTGGTTTTGTGAGAAAACAGATCCAAGACACACAAACACACACGGAGCCAAAAGCAGGCCAGAAGTACGAGATTAGACAAATGTGTGTACTACCTATCATTCCCATGCTCGCTGAAGCGCCGCGCGTTCTAGCTCCTATAGGCACTAGCGCCAGAGTTCGCTCTAGGGTATATTAGGAAACTCTATTTGCCAAACCACAGTTCTGAATATATCAGCGTTACTCTTTTACAGTCCGGCTTCTCAAGTAGGCGTGAGCGCTTGAGGCATATTTTATTTTTCAAATTTAGAACAGTGGTAGTCGGCATCAACGAGGACCGCGGAAGACTCTCCTGCATCTGAGAGGTAAGCCAGGAGGAAATCGGTGACAAAGATTCACAGCTAGAGACCATGCTTGTTTTCTGACTGACTCGTACTTGTACAGTGTCTTTTCTTATTTTTTTGTTTGTTTTTTCCCTCTCATGTGTACATACAAAGTGAAGTGTTTACGCTCGCCTACTACTTGTGGCCATTGAGGGGAAATGGGGGAAGACGAAAGGTAAAGAGCGGACCGACCCATTAAAGGGAAACTCTTAAGGGAAGAGTTTCCCTTTAATGGCCACTGTGGCGACAATCTTGGGTGGCCTCACACTCGTCCAGAACTGGCCAACACAGAATGAAAACCAGATGTGGACTTACATCGACATTTGGATGTGCGCAATCTGGTTTTGTGCTCAGCGTTCAGTGTTTTGTTTCTTTTTTGTTTGTTTGTTTTTTTAGTTCTCTCTCATTCTCGCAAACACCTTTCAAGATGAGAGAGATGCGGCAGTAACGAAGTTTGAACATCTATGTTAGTCTAACTCATTCTCTGACGAAGGAAGGATTCTTCCCAAAACTGTTGAAAAATAAATATATTTATCCTTGTTTATAAATATAAATATCTTGTTACGGGATGAGCCCGGCTGTGGTACATGTGCCGGTGATGTGAAAGAGGAAGACGACAATGTCTGGTGCGGTCTGAGGACTCTATCTTCGCTTCTGATTGCCCAATCTGATCCTCACCCTGCAAATAAACCCAGTCATCCTTTATTCAACCGCAACAATATATTTGTTGCCCTCTTGGTGAATGATGGTGCACGAAATTTCTCAAGGTGGATACACTCACATGGCAAAACCATGTATGAATTAAATTACTAATATTTTGTTATTTGGTCAATAATGTAATCTGATTGTCACACAAGTGATCTTTGCCAGTTAAAGTAATCAAGCTTAAGACCACAGGTATATTGTATCGCACTGTCTTCCAGGTAATGTTTCTTATGTTGAAGAAAACACAGTTGTATTTATATTTTTATGCGGAAATAACACTAATTCAGTCGTAAATAGCAGTACGGCTCATGCCCGAACATCAACTTCTTTAACTCCCTTCTCGAGGCCTTTTTGGATCTGTCACAGTATACACTGAGAATGTAATTTAAAACCCCTCAACAATATATTATATGCCAGCCTAAATAAATGCACATTCTACTCTGCTCATTTGGCAATCAAGGCCGGCCCGATGTGTTGCTGACTGGTCACCCCGATGAGTGTTTGGCAGAATCGGCGTTCACTCGGCCGCCGACGTAGCCCCGAACCACGGTGTAAGAATAGTTTAGGGGAGAGACCACCACTCTTCACTTTGCGACAAAGCTCTGCTTCTCTAACCCGTCAGCAGATAGCCCTAGCAACTAATGCCCCGTTGGTGCACCAGAGCCGGTAGAGCTCGGAGCCGCCCTAGCTTGAGCTCGGTAGGTAAGAAGCCAGTTTGGCCTAGCTATGGCACCTGTTCTATCGTGGCCGAGGAAAGACACGGACGCCGGAACCAGACAGGAATGAATGCATGTTTATTGAAGGAACGCTCTGCTTTCAAAGCGCTTTATCGTGATGACTGTCTTACGTCATGACTCGTTTGATAACCGATATCACACTCGTCCCTTTTTAGTGAAACGACAGTCATTTATATCAACTTGCTCTTTTCGTAAAGTCTTTTGCAGCGTACCGCTCAGGAGGCTTCTGCACGCGGGTGCCTTGTTGCGGTAATGCTGACGATGACTCGTTGCCTTTTGAAAAGACCTCTTGAGAAGACGAATCCTGCAAAAGGCTTCTTGGCACTTTTGATCCTCCTGGGCGGATTCCTCCATCATTCTGCGAACCAGTTGCGGATGCCGCATTATTAGGAACTTCGGTCCATACGCTAGTTTTCTTCTGTCGCAAGTGATCCACGTGAGTGAACTGTAGTCGCCCTTGAACCCTAATCATGTACGTGACTGGGCTGACAACTTGCTCAACAGTACCTTCTTGCCATGATACTGGCTCACCACGTGTGGTCTTTACGTACACTCCGTCTCCCACATTGGAAAAATTCAGCGGGTCCTCTGTGGCGATTACGTCGCTCCGTGTCTTGTTTCAGGTGTTCCGCCATGTCTCCTGCAAAGCTTGGTTTAAGAAGAGACAATGTAAATCGGGGCAGGCACTTACAGAAAACTTCACCAGGCGTCCGGTAAGTCATCGAGTGTGGGGTGTTTCTATAAGAAAAAAGAAATTTGTTGAGACGTTTTTGTACTGTATTCTTCACTCTAGCATGTTGATCGCTCAGAACCTGCTTCAAGAGAGCTTCCTTGGTCGTTCTTACCAGTCTTTTTGCTGCTCCATTAGAAGCGGAGGGGCCCTAGTATGCTTGATACCCCTGTGCCTCAAGAACTTTTCAAAGTCATCCGAAGTAAACTGTGGACCGTTGTCGATTACAATTTCTTCAGGGTAGCCGTATGCGGCGAATAACGTGTCTAGTTTTTCCAAGGTACTCGTGGTTGTAGTCAATGGCATGACATACACTTCAACCCACTTAGAGTACACGTCTACAAGAACGAGTAGATCTACACCATCTTTGACAGCGTAGTCGGCGTGAATCCTCTCCCAGACTTTTGTTGGATACCGCCAGGGTTGTAGAGGACCTGTTGACTTTGCTGGACGAGTGCTTTGGCAGACTTGACGATTCCGGACGGTTTCTTCTACGTCTTTGTCGAGTGAAGGCCACCACACGTACGACCGTGCAAGCATCTTCATACGACTCATTCCTGGGTGACCCTCGTGCAGCATTGAGAGAACATGAGCTTGCAAAGTTTCTGGCACGATCACCCGATTGCTCCGAGTCAAGCACCACTGCTCTGTAGACAGGTGATCGCTGTGCATGAAAAATGGTCGCAGTTCATCACGGTAATGCTGTGGCCATCCTGAAAGAACGTAGCTTAAAACACGTGTTAGAACAGTGTCTCATTTTTTCTTTCTCGAGCAACGTCTTTTGCTGTCAGCGGGGTTGCATCGAAAACAGCTAAACACTCCGGTTCGTCATTCCCAAAACTTGTAGACAGTGGCAGTCGTAAGAGCGTGTCAGCGACTTTCATTTTCTTGCCGTTCCGGAACTTGAGATCATACTTATACGCTGTCAACGTCAAAGCCCATCTCTGCATTCGTGCAGCTGCTAATGATGGCAGTGGCTTATCGCGCCCAAGAAGCCCAAGAAGCGGCTGATGGTCGGTGTATAGGCTGAACTTGTGGCCATACAAATAGAGATGGAATCGTCACAACCAAAATATGAGTGCGAGGGCTTCTTTTTCCCCTTGAGCATAGTTGCGTTCACTGCTGGTTAATGTGCACGAAGCGAATGCGATTGGTCGTTCGGTTCCGTCAGGCATTTCGTGAAAAATCACAGCTCCCAAGCCGTAAGCGGAAGAATCGCAACTAAGTCCGATTGCTTTTGTGACGTCATAAAAGGCTAATACTCTACGGTTCAGAATCATTTCCTTAGTTTATTCGAATGCCTTCTTGCACTGTTGCGTCTTTTCCCACTTGCGGTCTTTTTGAAGAAGCTCATAAAGTGATGCTGCCACAGTTGCCACATTCCGCAAGAATTTGCCATAGAAGTTTAGAAGACCCAAGTAGGCCCTCAGTTCCGTGATGTTACTGAGCTCTGGCGCAACTTGCACTGCTTTTATCTTTTTAGTGGTGGGGTAGATGCCCTCCTCCGAGATCTTGTGCCTGACGTAAACCACAGAATCGCGAAAAAATTTGCATTTTTCTTCCTTCAGCGTTATGTTGTGGTCGCTGAGTGCTTTCAGGACTTTTGTGGCAGTTGTGTAGCAGTCTTCTGCACTGTGGCCAGTGATGACGACGTCGTCTATATAGCATCCTACGTTAAGACTTCCTTCTAGGACTTTGTCCATCGTGGCCTGAAATAAGGCCGGTACGCTCGCAATTCCAAATAGAAGTCTTTGGAATTCGTATAAGCCTTGATGCGTGTTTATCGTGAGCAGTGGCTTGGACTGAGAGGCACTTGCTGGTACGCCGAGGATAAGTCCAGCACGCAAAATAATTTGCCCCCAGCTAGCATCAAATATAAATCCTCAGGAAACGGTAGTGGATAGCAATCAGTGTTGGGTACTCGATTGATTGTTACTTTGTAGTCTCTGCAAATTCTGATTCCGCCTTCACGCTTCGGAACTGGTACGATGAGAGTTGCCCACTTGCTCGTAGTTACTTTCTTTAAGATGCCTTGACTCTCTAGTTTCCGAAGTTCTTCACTGACTGCCTCTTTAGTAGTGAAAGGCATAGACTTGGCTTTGCAGAACACAGGCGTAGCATTTGGGTGTATGGCTATTTTGGCTTCGAAGTTGCGAACTATTTCCGGTGTCATACGGAAGACTTCTGGGAATTTTTCCCGCAGAGAACTGACATCCGCGCTTTGTGTGAGAACACTGATGGTATTCCAGTCAAGTTGCAACTTTTCAAGCCAATCTCGCCGTAGAAGCCTAGTCATAGCCTTGCCCTAGTCCTCAACTATATGTAGCAGAAGCTCTGTTCTGCAGCCGTTATGCTCGACGGTTACGGTCGCCCGTCCTCTCAGCTTTACAGGCTGTCATATATTAGTTTTCAACACTGCCTTTGTTGGTTTACATGCAGTTTGCGAAAACCATATCTTGAACGTACTTTCAGTCATCAACGTAACAGCTGCGCCCGTATCCAAAAGCATAAAAATAGGCTTCCCTTCAATCAGCAAACACACTTGTAGCCTCGTTTCTCATCTCTAGCACACATCACGATGTGATACATATGGGAATCGTCCGATTCCTCCTCTGTCGCTTCAGCGCAGTTCACCGGACGGTTTTTCTTTCCTCTACACATCTTTTGTAGATGCCCTGTTTTAGCACACGCGCGGCACTTCGCGTTGCGATACCAGCACTTGTCTGCATCTTGCCCTTTCCCACAGCGATAACAAGTGGTCTTCGTTTGACCCCTTTCGTTCTCATATGTCGATGGCCTGGTTTTTGCTTGTGTTTTCCTACTGACCGCATTAATACCGGTCGAGCATTCTGCTTTAGAATGTAGCTCCATGGTTTGCTTAGCAGCAAGTTCTTTTTCAAGTGCAATTTTGCACGCTTTTTCAAAGGTTAAGTTTTCAGTTGCGAACAATATCCTTTGAGTCTCTTGGTCGCGCAGTCGTGCCACGAGTCGATCCCTTAACGCATTGTTTAGAAACGCCTTGAACTCGCAATTACGCGCCAGATGTTTCAATTCTGTCATGAAGACTTTGACGCATTCTATTTCTTCTGCATGCGTTTGTTGAACTTGCAACGCTCGGCGATTACAGAATACTCAGGACTGTAGTGTTGTTCTAGAACCTCCTGTATTTCTGCGAAGGTTTTGTCAGTAGGTCTGTCAGGGACTAAAATTTTCTGGAGCTCCCCGTACACTGTGCCTCCTACTACGTTCAAGAACAGTCTCAGCTTCTTTGTCTCCGGAACATCATTAAGTGCCACAAAGTTCTCAAACCTCTCGAAATACGACATGATGTCGTCGCTGCTCAGGTTAAACTCTGGCATGCTTCCGAAACGTTGCGAAGCTAGTGGAATCGCCATTTTGAAACGCTTGCCTTCTGTGCTTGGGCTAGTCGTCCGTTCCGCTTCAACCGCTAAGCCAGTGCCTGCTTCCGGATCGTACTATCATCCCATTGCTTCAGGATCGTACTATCATCCCATCCTCATTGCCAGTTGTTCTATCTTGGCCGAGGAAAGACACGGACGCCGGGACCAGACAGGAACGAATGCATCTTTATTGAAGGAATGCTCTGCTTTTAAAGCGCTTTATCGTGACGACGGTCTTACGTCATGGCTCGTTTGATAACCGATATCACAGCACCGAATGTAGCTTTTATGAAGCAGATCGTTTAATAAAATATGCTATTTGACCTTTCTGCCTTATAAAAACATATGATTGAATTCATTAAGCATGCAGCATTCAGGTTTATGTAGCAAAGATGAAGCAGTGCGTCTGCGGCAATGCTCCAGTTGTCTGGCCGATATTTGTGGGGGTGACGGGAAGTTTCTCTAAAACCGCCTATTACGTCAGAAAATCTGTGCAATATTTACACCTTTGTCACAGTTGTAGGTGGTCAAAAGCACATGCCTACTTTCTTTTCCGCCGCTCGCGAGGGCCTTATTATGCGATAACATTATCGTTGGCGGTAAGTGCGCAAGAAATTTAGGGGATGAAAGTAATCCACATAGAATGCTAGCTACATCGTGGCTAAGAAAGCGGCTAATGAATTGTGATATCCCATTCAACATTTAGCTTTTAGTAACTTCTCATGTGTTAATCTTAGTATTCATTATGACTTCCTGTACTCTTTTTTTGACATGAACACACACATTTGCGTGGGTGACAATCCTAATTTTCATTTATTTGGATTGGAGCAGCAGTGCATTTATAAATGGAACACTTTACATACAAACACAAAACAAAGGGTACATCACTGTACACCATGATCACAGTATGAACAAGCACTACTGTACAGATATTAAACATACACATTTCTCTTTTGAATCAACTATACTAGTTTCGACAATTTGTGAAAGTGTTGGCTCTTTTTTACATGCTTATTCTTCAGCTGCCTGCAGTATTGCCGCATTCATAGGCACACATAATAGTGCAATAGCTTGGCAAGAACTTCTTCTTTGTGAGCAGCACATGGAAACATGAAGTTGAAATTTTCTAGCAATGCATCTGTCGTGCGATCATATACATCTCTCTCACCAGCATGTTTTGTGAAGTGCTCCTCAGCCTATTTAAACAGAAGAAATAGATGCACATTTGGATGTGTGTGCCCCCCTCTGATTTTGCAATTTACTAAGTCGGCTTCTGGTAGCTTTAAAATACCTTTCTGCCCAACCAAGGCCTCCTTGCAAATTGTACAGAAAGTTTGAGTGGAAAGCTTTCGCGACACAAATCGAGTGACATAATATACAATGCAGTCCACGACGGCAGCGTGAGAATAATCTGCTGAAACACTTCATCGCACTCCCACGTTTCCTCACTGATGAGGCCATCTAGTTTATCCTTGAGCTCATGCATTTTATTACTGCGCTGGAAAGGTGCAGACTGGAAGACCTCTCTGAAATCATTCAGGGTGAAAAAAGCAGATTGGCTTTCTCAGAAACTACACAGTTACCAAACTTTGGTGGCAAAGAATAAAAGAAAAGCATGCGGTAAAGCTGCAAAAATGTCGGAAATGTTGAATGCTCACTTTGGCCACCAGCTTGTCTTTTAATACCAAAAAAGCATTCCAACGGATTCTGGTTCATTTTGGCTGAGAGGACATACTTGAACTTCAACCCTTTCAGAAGAAATGCTGACAGTTCCTGAACAGACTTAAGTGTAACACGCAGGCCTTTAGTAGGAGACTGCGTTAAAAAAAGATCTTTGTGAATGTCAGCCCTCACTACTTCCTGCTCCCAGCTATCAAGCCACCTAGATGCTGACTCTAGAACATGCACGTCTTTGCATTCAAGGGTGAGGCCTTCTGAAGCAAAGCGACGATTCAGGACATCAAAAAAATCATTCATTGGGAGCGTAACTCCACAGTCGATTCCACATTCTCAAGCCATGGTGTGCCTCTCCGTGCATAGAAAGAAATGCCCTTAGCAACTGAGTTGCTAAAAATTTGTGTCGCCGACTTCACTCACATTTTCAGCATATGTGATGGATTAACAAGCGAGTAAGTCAACTTCGGGCACACCCTAAACTCTGCTGCATTTTTCGTATCAGCAACAAAAAGTGCATCATAGCATGACCACTTCACAATTTTCCCATTTACTTTCAATATTTCCTTATCATAAAGACAATTTCTAATACACTTGAACAAGTGAGGGGTATCTGCCACGGCATACACTTTTCTGGATGGATCAAGGGGATGCTCGAAAGCATTTACGACATGTCCTAGAGCCCCGCTTACCCCAAGCTGCTTCCACATGGCCCTATTGGTAGATGCACTGTCACAGACCACACCATCAACATGAACTCTTGCCTGCTCTAAATGCACAATGCACTGAAGCAATAGCTGTGCAAGGAGTCTACCCTTTGTTGCACCTTTTGATGCAAATACTGCCACTGGTTGTAAATAGCAGTCAGCGAAAGGGGCAAAAGCAAACACTAGACCATGGTCTGCCAGCTCATTGCTTTGTTCACCTTAGTCTCCATAGTCAACAGGACCAGCACATGTCATGTTCTTCGAGTTTACAGTCATCTATTTACTGACCTGTATCTCATCTAGAATAAGAATCCCTCAGCATTGAAAGGGTGTCTTCTTTGCCAGTTCAATCTTGAGAGCTTTAAAAAAGTTCTCATCAAAATCACATTTGAGCCCCACCATGTTTATATATCTTCTAATGGTGGTTGTGCATGGCATCGGCAATGTGTTATTGCTTCGTAAAAATGCTGCTTTACTTTCTCCCATTTCTTTAGTAATTATCTGGTTGCGCTTCAGTAGCTGTGCTTGTGCGTTCTTTAATATGGACCTTGCATGATGCAAGGCTTCAACTTTCTGTTTCTAGGTAAGCGACACAGACAGCCTGATGCGCTCAGAGGTTGCCCTTGTTCTGCTTGAGCAGCCTGCCACTTTGCATGAGTTCTGAGAGTATCAAAGAGACAACTGCATGCACGACCTATGCTTCCCTTCGGTAACAACACTTGGCACTGTTTATGCCTCCATTTGCTTTGGCAGTGAATGAAAGTAGACTCAGGGGCCACAGAAAGAAAGTCCTTCAAACTGGGTCCTCCACCACAGGCTTCTACACTGTCAACAGTTTTCAAGATATGTTCAATTTGCAATGCCGTTGCAGCAAAATTATTTACACCGATTGCACTAGAATCAATCAGCTTGCCAAATATATGCACTTGCATACTCATGTCACAGTTCACATGCACAGTTTTTCTGTTGAAAAACACACATGACCCATCACTTGCGCTAAGCAGAGAGGCATCGTGGAACACGAGGCCATGATACCCTTCCAAATCAATGCGATGAACACCCCACAATGGCGTCCGAATGCACAAAGCTGATGTAGTGCAGAATGTTTCATCGAAAGGTGAAATTCCGGGGTTACCTGTCTTTTCGTTGACTTTAGCATCTGAATTTTGGGCTGTTGCTGCTTGCTGCTTGGCTTGAAACCCACTGCTGGTTTCGCTGCTGGTCCCGCCTGTGCTCCCAGATGAAGCTGCACGGCAAGCATGCCGCCTTGACTGTTTTCGAGGACTCCTTATCTTATTAGACAAGTAACTAGGCACTCCTTCGAAAATAGATGGCACGGCGTCCTTTGAAAGTTCTGCTCTTCTGCTGCCAGACATCAGAACATGGCCATTAATTTCTGCAGACCACGCTTTCAAAATAGAATGCGACGCAGAATGTCTTTCGCACACATGGTCTGTCTGTTGAAGGACGCAGTCCTGGTGAGGGATCGCCCGCCTCCATGCTGCAAGCCTGGCTTGATCTTGCGGTGGCGTAAAAAGCGGAAACGTTTCTTTGCACAACCTACACTCTGTGTTGCAGTAGGGTACATAGCACTTCCCCATCGCGAAGCACAGTAGCACACTCAACAATGAAAGATGTCAATGTGCCAACTTACGCGAGCACAATCACAAAAACAAGCAACGACATGTCCAGCGTGAAGTGAAGGGACAGCAAGATTGTGACGAGAGAGCAGTAGCAAGCGGCGGCAGCGGTGGATGGATGGATGGATGGATGGATGGATGGATGGATGGATGGATGGATGGATGGATGGATGGATGGATGGATGGATGGATGGATGGATGGATGGATGGATGGATGGATGGATGGATGGATGGATGGATGGATGTGGCTGTACCCTTTAGATAGGGTGGAAGCTAACGCAACCCAGCCGTATACTTAGTAAACTAACCACTAGATTTATCTTTTTTTCCTTTAAATAGTGAAGTTGAGGACTGATACTTTACAGTGAATGGTTTAATTTTCACTCGAGCTTTGACTTTAGCCCCAAATCAGATAACCTTCTTCTAGTTAATTCTACCCGCTTAATGTCTATTTCGCCTCCCTGTCCCTAAACCCCAGTGCTTTGAAAAATTCTGCGCCATCATCCAGAACTATAGGGTGAAGCCCTTCACAGAACATTATCAAGTGTTCGGCAGTTTCCTACTCCTTTCCACATGCACTGCATACCGTGTCCACCCCTTCATACTTGGCCCGATATGTCTTGGTTCGCAATACTCCCGTCCTGGCCTCAAACAGTAGAGAACTACCCCGAGTATTATTATAGATTCTTTCCTTGGCAATTTCCTGCTTAAAAGTTCGATAGACATCTAGTGCGGACTTCTTAATCATGCCGATTCTCCACATGTCAGTCTTCGTTTCCTTCACTTTCTTCTTAACCGATAGTTCTTTATGGTTTGGCCACCTGCTGTTTTTTAAATATTTACCAGTCAATTTTCTAGTTCGCTTCCGCCATTTTTTATCGACATTCTTCATGTACAAATAGCTGAAAACCTTCCTAGCCCAACGCTCCTCTCCCATTTCTCTCAATCGCTTCTCAAATTTTATCTTGCTGCTAGCTTCCCTGCCCTCAAATGATGTCCATCCCATATCACCTTGTACTCCCTGATTTGGTGTATTCCTGTGAGCTCCTAAAACAAGCCTACCTATTCCACGTTGCTTAATTTCTAATCTTGCTTGAACTTCTGATCTCATACACAAGACCGCATTGTCGAATGTCAGCCCAGGAACCATGACCCCTTTCCATATTCCTCTCACAACATCATACCTATTCTAATTCCACTGTGCCCTATTTTTTATCACTGCTGCATTCCTGTTACCTTCAGTCATCACGTATATTTCGTGTTCCCTTAGGTACTCGGCCCCAATGCTTATCCATACGCCCAGATATTTGTATTTATCTGTTATCTCTAGCGTGACCTCCTGTATCCTAAGCTTACAACCTTCATTATCATTAAAAATGATGACTACTGATTTTTCTTTACTGAATCTGAAACCTAACCTATCTCCCCCATTACCGCAGATGTCCATCATTCTCTGCAAATCTTTCTTGTTGTCGGCCATTAGCAATATATCATCTGTATACATTAATGCTGGTAGTGCCTGATCAATGAGCTTCCTTGTTTGACTACAGAAAGGTTGAAGCCAAGTCCACTTCCCTCTAATTTGGCCTCTAATCCTTATAGGTACGTCATGAATAACAAGGGTGACAAAGGACACCCCTGCCTAAGCCCCCGTTTCACCTCTGTGGGCTTCGATACCTGTTTTTCCCACTTTGTAACTACCTTGTTACTTTTATAGATTTCCTTTAAAAGATTACTGACTCCATCTTCCACATCTAGTGTGTCCAGTATTCCCCACAAGTCCTCCTGAACCACGCTAACGTATGCTCTCTTGATATCCGAAAATGCTAGCCACAGGGGCCTTAGTTCCTTTTCTGCTATTTCGATGCACTGCGTCAGTCAGAAGAGATTGTCTTCCAACCTTCTGTGTTTCCGAAACCCATTCTGCAGTTCTACCAGCACCTCCTCATCCTCTATCCATACCTGCAGTCTTTCCTTTATAATCTGCATCGCCAGCCTGTAGACCACTGATGTCACTGTTATAGGACGGTAGTTGCTTATGTCAGCTTTTTCCCCCTTTCCTTTATAAATCATGCTCCTCCTGCTAAGCTTCCATCCATCGGGGACCTCACCATTGGTTATTGTTCTGCTTACTGCCTTTCTCAAAGTCTGTTTAGACTTCGGACCCAATGTCTTTATCAGCATAATTGGAATGCCATCTGGGCCTGTTGATGTACTACTTGGAACCCTCTTCTCAGGCCTTTCCCACTCTCGTTGTGAAAATGGAGCCATTGTGCCACTTGATCCATCCCTGTCTATTCTGGTGCATAAGCCACTTCTTTGTTGAAATTTTTCTGTCACCCTTGTTCTCATATATTCAATAGCTTCGTCCCCTTATAGCCTAGCACCTTGAGCTGTAGTTATAAACCTCTGCTCTAGATTTGTTTAATTTCTTAGGGAGTTAGATGGTTCCGAAATTTCGCAGCTGTCTTTCTGTTCTTTTTATGTACTTCTGCCAGCCACTGAGCACCCTTTCTTCTAATCTTTTCATTCATCAGGAGGGATACTTCCCCTCTAGAGCTTAGAAAGATTTCGCATTTTCTTTCAATATCACCTGTTGGTTCACCCCGTTGCTTAGCATGTCTGTGTTCCCTAGAGGCTTCCTGACATTTTGCAATGACTCTCTTAACTTCCTCATCCCACCAACTTTTAGGCTTGTGTCTTCTTTTCCGGGGTGACTTGTCACGTGCCTTAGCAAGCTCTAGCTCAAACAGTCTAATTAGATTTGTGTATGTCCATATTGGTTTATTATTCTCTGTGATTACTTTCTCAATTTGTTTAGTAGCAATTGCTATTTGCCTTTCTGAATGAAAATTTTCCTGTAGTTGCTCATCTTGTCTACTTCCCACTTTCACTGCTCTTTCAAAACTTAGCTTAATACGTTTGTGATCACTACCCAGACTTCTGGAGCCACCTTCATCTATGTACATTCCCCTGAGCTTATTGTGCATCATATTTGACAGTGTGTAATCTATCGTCGACTGCAGCCTTCCTACCTCCCATGTTATTCGCCTTTTGCACCTGTCAGTACTGTTGCAAATGATCAAATCATGCCTTTCACACATATCTATGATTATTTGGCTTGTTGAGTCAGTATACCCATGTATATCTTCTATGTGTGCATTCATATCTCCTAGTATAATTATCTTGCACTCTCCTCCTGATTCCTCAACGTCCTTTGATATACGCTCTGTGGCGAAGCCTTCGAACAGTGGGTCGTCCTCTCCAGCGCCTTCTAGTGGGTTGCCCTTTTTAGCAAAAAGAAGAGCAGCTCGTGCAGAGAGTCGGTACCTGCATTGACTGTCGCTGTCAAAAATCATCGACAAGTGTCCGCCAATAAACGTCTCAGCAAGTTGGTGGAGAGTGCTGTGCCCTTCTAACACCTTCGGTTAGCATTCGATGCCCTTGGAGCTTCGATCCCGTACCGTGCCTTCTACCATGCACCAAGACGCTGCGCAGCAAACGCTTCCTCCTCCGCCGACGCCATGTTCCGGTGTCCTCCGCATCCGCGACCCTCCTGTCTTCATCGGCGCGGATGGCACTGACGTCGAGGACTGGCTTGCTATGTACGAACGCGTCAGCGTCCCCAATCATTGGGACGAGGCAGGTAAACTCGGCAACCTGGTTTTCTACCTCGCGGGTGTGGCCGGCATGTGGTACAACAACCACGCATCCGATTTCTCCACTTCGTCCGCTTTTAAAATTACCGTCGTCGACGTGTTCGGCCGTCCTGCCAATTGTAAACTGCAAGCCGAACAGCGGTTACGTGAACGAGCACAGCAGACCGGTGAGTCCTTCACAAGTTACATAGAGGACATCCTTGACTTGTGCAAGAAAGTGGACGCGAGCATGTCAGAGGCCGACAGAATTACCCATGTTCTAAAAGGCATCGCCGACGATGCCTTCACCATGCTCCTGGCCAAGAACCCTCGCACTGTGGCAGAGATCATCACACTATGCCAAAGTTACGAGGAACTGCGACGGCAGCGCTCGATGACCCGTCGACCACCCTCACGTGACGCTGATCTCTCGGCCTTGTCAACACTTCCTGACCACACCGCCTTGCTCGCTAAAATCAAGTCATTCGTGCGTGAGGAAGTTGCCCGCCAGGTCTCTTTACTGGCCTTTGCTTCCCCGCAACGTGCTGAACAGTCGTCAAGCATACTTGTGCCTCCCCTCCGCCGAGCCATTCAGCAGGAAATCGCGGAGGTCGTTCCAGAATACCACCAGCCGCCTCCAGTATCTACACCACTCAGTTACGCCCAAGTTGTCGCCAGGCCACCCCCACCGATGCCTGTGACTGGCCCTTTTGGTTACACCGATACCATCGCCAGACCCCAGGCCTTCGGAGAAACTGTGCCGCCTACATATACCGACGTCATCCACGTACCCCGTGTGCCGCCCACTATGCAGTTATATCAGCAGCCGGCTCGCCCATCGCGTTCTGCGACATGGATGGGACCCGCGAACCGATGGCGCACTGCGGACAATCGCCCCGTCTGCTTTGCTTGTGGTTGCGTCGGTCACGTAGCACGCTACTGCAATCGTGTGCAGCGACCGCAAGTCGCCTCCAATTTTCCCAGCCAATTGAGCCGCTTTTATGACCAACCGCCGCCTACGTCACCGTCGTCCCGCCCCGCTCCATCTACCCGCCGTTCACATTCTCCGCGACGTCGCTCACTGTCGCCGATGCGGCCACGTCCACTAGAGGGTGACCAGGAAAACTAGTCGTCGCAGTCCACGAGGCAAGGACTGCGACGCTGTCAAACTGCGGAAGCCCTCAGGAAAGCTCATCGAACGTGATAGACGTGCTTGTGGATGGTGTTCGTGCATCTGCCCTTGTCGATACTGGAGCCGCCATATCCGTCATGGACGCAAAGCTTAGCCGATTACTGCGCAAAGTGACCACGCCACTTTCCGGGCTCTCCCTCCGTACAGCCAGCACCCAAAGCATTCACCCTACAGCGATGTGTACAGCCCGCCTCATGATTCAGGACGTGATGTATGCCGTCGAATTCATCATAATTCCCTCATGCTCTCACGACGTCATCCTAGGATGGGATTTTCTCTCCTGCCACAACGCCGTCATTCATTGCGCACCAGCAGAAATAGAGCTGACACAATTCTCTTCTTTGACACCGGCTGACAGTCCATCTGCTGCAAGCAAGTCACTCGTCAGGGACGACACGCAAGTGCCTGCAAACTCGTCCGCGGCGGTGTCGGTCTACTGCGCAAGTCTTTCCGACACCGCTGCACTCCTCTCACCATCTCATCGTGTTTTCACCAGAAAAGGTATGCTGGTTCCTTTCGCGACCGTGCAAGTCACTCGCGGCAGCACCACTATTTTTGTTCTGAACTCATCCCCGTACAGTGTTACGTTGGTGCGAGGGGGATGTCTCAGCAGCGTGGAACCCATCAAAGACGCACAAGTCATGGATCAACCTGATGACACGCACTGCCGAAGTTCCAATACGCTTAGTGCTGTTTCTACATCTGTTTCATCATCCGCTGATGTATTCGGTCCTTCCATTGTCGACAACCTTACGCCGATCCAGCGCTCCCAGCTTCTGGCCCTGTTGGAAGAATTCCGCTCTTCTTTCAATGTCGCTCAACCTTCTCTCGGCCGCACATCCACTGTTACGCATCGCATTGACACAGGCGCACAACCACCACTACGGCAACGTCCATATCGCGTATCTCCCACAGAACGCCGTGTAATCAACGAGCAAGTGGACGACATGCTACGCCGCGATGTTTTTCGACCCTCTAACAGCCCCTGGGCGCCTCCTGTCGTTCTCGTCGCGAAGAAGGACGGTTCTGTGCGGTTCTGTGTGGACTACCGATGCCTCAACAAGATCACTCGTAAAGACGTGTACCCACTACCGCGTGTGGATGACGCGATTGACATCCTGCAAGGAGCCGAATTCTTTTCATCTCTAGATTTGCGCTCAGGTACTTATGGCTGAGGATGCTCGACCGAAGACCGCTTTCGTCACTCCCAACGGCTTGTACGAATTCAACGTCATGCCGCTTGGGCTGTGCAATGCGCCCGCCACCTTTGAGTGCATGATGGATACCGTTCTGCGTGGCCTGAAATGGCACACGTGCCTGTGCTACCTCGATGACGTCGTCGTTTTCGCTCCGGACTTCTCCACGCATCTTCAACGCATGCGGCATGTTTTAACGCGTCTGAGTGATGCCAGTCTGCAACTGAATCTAAAGAAGTGCCGATTTGCAGCTCGGCAGTTGACAATACTCGTCTACGTCATGTCCAAGGACGGAATTCTCCCCGATCCAGCCAAGCTTCGGGCCGTGACCGAGTTCCCCAAGCCGACATCTGTCAAGGAACTGCACAGTTTCATAGGACTGTGTTCCTACTTTCGGCGCTTCATCCGAAACTTCGCGTCTATCGTATCGCCGCTGACAAAGCTCCTCAGTAGTAACGGGCCTCTCCATTCGTGGTCATCACAGTGTGACGACGCATTCACAACGCTCCGTCGTTTGTTGACGTCGCCTCCCATACTCCGCCACTACGACCCTACTGCCCCTACAGAGGTACACACGGACGCCAGTGGTGTCGGTCTCGGCGCTGTCCTTGCGCAGCGCAAACCAGGGTTCCCGGAATACGTCGTGGCGCTTACTAAGGCCGAGACAAATTACACCGTCACCGAGAAGGAATGTTTGGCAATCGTCTGAGCCCTTACAAAGTTCCGACCTTATTTGTATGGTCGCCCATTTGATGTCGTCACCGACCATCACGCACTATGCTGGTTGTCGTCATTGAAAGATCCCTCAGGCTGTCTCACCTGGTGGGCACTCCGCCTGCAAGACTACGACATTTGCTTGCTTTACCGCAACGGAAGGCAACATGCTGACGCTGACACCCTGTCGCGCTCTCTTTTGCCTGACGACAATGCCCACGACTCAGCGTCTCACCTTGCCGTTTCTTCCATTAGCATTCATGCCGTTGCTACTGAACAGCGCAAGGATCAATAGATTGCCTCACTGATAGACTTGCTGACTGATCCATCCACTCGCGCGTTGCGTCGTCAAGCCCACCATTTTGCCGTTCGCGACGATCTTCTCCACCGACGCAATTACAACGGTGACGGCCGCCAGTGGCTACTAGTCTGCGCTCTGACATATGCGAATTCTTTCATTCTGATCCGCAATGTGCGCACTCCGGGGTATCGAAGACTTACCAGTGCATTCGCCAACGGTACTTTTGGCGCGGCATGTACCGCTATGTGCAGAGATTCGTTCGCTCCTGCATAAAATGTCAGCGCCGCAAAACTTCAGCGCACCTGTCGCCGGTAGACCTGCAACCTCTACCTTGCCCTGCCAGGCCGTTTGGGCGCGTTGGAATCGATTTGTATGGGCCAGTTTCACTAACGTCGGCTGGTAACCGCTGGGCCATTGTTGCTGTGGACCACCTCATGCGATACGCCGAAACTGCCGCTCTCCCCGCGGCTACAGCGAGCGATGTGGCTTCCTTCCTGCTCCAACGATTCATGCTGCGACACGGTCCACCTCAGGAACTGCTCAGTGAACGAGGTCGCGTCTTCCTGTCTGAAGTCGTCGAAGCCATTCTCAAAGAGTGCAACGTTGTTCACTGCAAAACTGCTGCTTACCACCCGCAGACGAATGGCCTCACTGAACGCTTCAACCGTACGCTCGGCGACATGCTCTACAAGTACGTCGCCGCCGTTCACACAAATTGGGATTCCATTCTACCCTTCATCACCTACGCATATAACACCACCCCTCAGAGCACTACTGGCTTTTCACCTTTCTTTTTATTATATGGAAGGCACCCGTCGCACACCATCGACACTATACTTCCGTACAAGCCAGATCCGTCAGAGTGGGCGCCTATTTCTGCTACAGCCAAGCTTGCTGAAGAGTGTTGAGAGCTTGCAAGGACCTTTACAGCGCATGATCAAGAGCGGCAAAAAGGCATTCACGCTGACACCAGCACTACTGCGCCCACGTTCCTCCCTGGAGCGCTCGTCTGGCTCTCGATCCCTATCACTTCAACTGGCCTATCTTCAAAACTATTGCCCAAATACGAAGGCCCCTACCGTGTCGTCGAACGCACTTCCCCTGTAAACTACTTGATCGAACCCACCGAACCATCTTCGGACATGCGCCATCGAGGGCGCGACATTGTCAACGTAGAGTGCCTCAAAGCCTACCACGATCTGCTCATAGTAACCAGCTGTTAGGTCGCCAGGCGGCTCCCTCTTCGTACCCGGGGTAGTTGTGGCGAAGCCTTCGAACAGTGGGTCGTCCTCTCCAGCGCCTTCTAGTGGGTTGCCCTTTTTAGCAAAAAGAAGAGCACCTCGTGCAGAGAGTCGGTACCCGCATTGACTGTCGCTGTCAAGAATCATCGACAAGTGTCCGCCAATAAACGTCTCAACAGCTCGACCATTGCCTGGTTTTCCTCTTTGGCCTTTGCTCCCGTCCACAAGTACACCAAACCAAGGAGTGTCATCTTCTGTGCCACTTTCCCTTTTAGCCATAAATGTTTCTTGCACTCCTGCTTGACCTTTTGCCAGTCTGTACTTTTATGAATGAATGCCCCAATACCACCCCCCTTTCTGCTGCCTTCTGTTCTATTATAATATTCACATACGTAGTCCGGATAGTTTCTCCAAAAGTTAAACTCCTCATTTATAATGCTTTATTTCACTCGCACATCAATTACTGTACCCGCATCTGGAGGAACACTATGCAAAAGAACAAATTAAAATTTATCAGGCTACAGAAGAAGGCAATACGACATATCGCAGGTGTTTCGTATGACGCTCATTCATCAACATTATTTACAACATATAACGTGCTCCAGGTAGAACAACGGTACAATTTTAGTCTCTTTGCTAAATACAAATATGGTTTGAAAAGTAAAACCAATTTTCTGACACTGTGTCAGCTCAAAGAGTCACCCGCAACACCTTACAACATAAGAAAAAGAGACACATGGCAAATATCGTTTTTGCGAACGAATTACGGCCTTTGGTATAACTATCAATTAAAGCGCACGAAAAACAGACATGAAGAGAGGATAAGCGCTTTCTCGCAACTGAACTGTTTATTAGAAAGGGCAGAATATATATACAGGCAACTGAAAAACACGACGCATGCGTGTGCAGGCAAAAAAGTACGTCAGTGGCACATCGAGAACACATGGTAAAAGAAGACAGATTATCTCGGGGCAAGGTTCCTTTTGGCGTTGCATAAGTTTGTTGCCAGACTTTGGGGTGGTTGTTGCCGGACTGCCGCTAAATTTTGCGGAAAGCTTTTATTCTGTAGTTGTGGCTTCTTCGTAAGAGTTTGGTGCTATCCGCGGTGCATTTCGCGAGTGCATGAGCGACGCTGGCCATTTTTATTAACGAAATGAACCGAGCCTAGCAGAAGTCGAGCATGGTGCTGCCGTGCAATTAAGAGGCCGTTTTAATTAACGGAAGGAACCGCGCACAACAGAATTCGTTTTATTTACGGAATGAACCGCGCCTAGCAGAAGTCGAGCGCGGCGCTGCTGAATAGAGTCGCAGGAGGTGATGCGCTGCCCCCTCCCCCCTTACTTTTTTTTCCTCTCTCAGCTGATTCTTTCCTCTCTCAGCTGATCTTAATTGCACAGCAGCGCCGCGCTCGACTTCTGCTAGGCGCGGTTCATTCCGTAAATAAAACGAATTCTGTTGTGCACGGTTCCTTCCGTTAATTAAAACGGCCTCTTAATTGCACGGCCGCACCACGCGCGACTTTTGCTAGGCTCGGTTCATTTCGCCAATTAAAACGGCCAGCGTCGCTCATGCACACGCGAAATGCACCGCGGATAGCACCGAACTTTTACGGAAAAGCCACAACTACAAGAGAAAAATTTTCAGCCAAGAAATGCACCGCGGATAGCACCAAACTTTTACGGAAAAGCCGCAACTACAAAAGAAAACTTTTAGCCAAATTTAGCGGCGGTTTGACAACAGCCACCCTACCAGTCTGGCAACCACTTATGCAACGCCAAAAGGAACCATGCCTATCTCAGAACATAATCTAGAAAAACAAACTCTTTATCGTGCAGCAAAAGAGAAGGCTGGCTGACGCATTGTTCCCCTCTTTTTCATATGTGAAAAGCTTCTGTCAACTCACGAGTTAATTTATTTTTTGACCGAAAAACCACTTCGGTATCCTGAAAAAGAGGATAACAACCGCATTCTCTGCAATGAGCCGCGAGATGCGATGCACCCACAGATTTCAAGGAAGAATCGTGCTCTCTGAGACGAACATTGACGCATCTTCCCGACTGACCGATATAGACTTTACCACAGCTAAAAGGAGTCATGTAAACAACGCCCATTGCGCACTCCACGAACGTTTTGCTGTGTTTTTGCTGTGTTTTGCTGTGAACAAATAGACTGCAGTTTTCCTTTGGCTGAGAAAAGCACATCGACTTTATATCTATCAGCTAATTGCTTAAGTTCATGTGAAGTCTTATGAAGGTAAGGAATCACTGATATCCTCCTACCTTTTCTACTCTCTTCACGACGCTCCGAGTGGTTTCCTTCAAATTTAAGTTTCTTAATCATGTTGTTACAAACGGACGTGATGACATCATTAGGATACCCTGCTTCTACTAGTTTCTTTACTTGACTATGAAAGCTCATTTTCATTTTGTGTTGACAGGACTTCTTTAGAGCGAAACCCAAACTCGTAGTAACGATACCTCTCTTCACCAGCTGCATATCCAACTAGCCCAACTTTCGATTCTATTACGGCCTTTGTCAGGGGTTGATGCATACGATGACACGACTGACTGAATGACAAACAACTGATTTATTAACGATTTAAAGAGATTACATAACTTATATCTCGTGAACCGCTTCGCGTTCGCCAACCATCTCCCTCGTCTCCCTTGCGGCCACCTCGTCAACCCGCTAGTAGTTCCACAACATCACGATAGGTGGCGCCAGTTGACCGTAGTGAATGGTTAGTTCACTACGGTCACTAATGAAATGGTTAGTTCACTAAGTATTACGGCTAGGTGGCGTTAGCCGCCGCCCGATCTAAAGGGTACAGCCACATCCATCCATCCATCCATCCATCCATCCGAATGTAATTGCCTAACACACCCAGACTCCTAAGTAATGCGTCCTCGCATTATTAATCCGTGACGAAATCTTGAAGCCAACGTGGTGGTTTTCTCAGTCTGTGCCGGTCATCAGTAGCTAACGGTGCTTGAGTGGATTGCGAAGAGTCATCGTGCAGTTGTGGGGTTGTGTCTTGTGTTTTCTCATGAAAGCACTTTAACTGCGTTGCGCTGGCCAGCTTTGTTTCTGTGCGATTGTTCTTCGTTCTGGTGATCGTGAAAGTTTCCTTGTCGCGGTCAGTAATCGTGTATGGTCCGTTGTACCAAGGATCAAACTTCCCGGCTTTGGATGATGTCTCGTACCAGACTTGATCACCTACTTCAAAGGGTGCTGGTGAATGCTTTTGGTCGTGTTTGGTTTTCATACCATTTAGGTAGGCTGTTATGTTGTCAAATGCTTCTTGCAGGACCATCTCGATGTCTTGTTGGGGCTCGTGGATGTCTACCTGCAGCTGGTTGTCACTAATCCTTCGAGGTGTGTAATTAAACAACAGTTCGAATGGTGAAATCTTGAGTCCAGCGTAGCACTGTGTGCTGACTTCGAATGTGGTTTTGGCAAGGTGTTCCCTCCAGTGGTCGACGCCTCCATTAACATTCTTGTGTAAAGGTGGGAGGATTCGACCGTTGGCTCTCTCAACAAGTCCGTTTGTTCCTGGTGCGTACGGCACTGTGAGCGTGTGTTCGATGTGATGATGATGTAGATAGTCATTCGTTGTCTTGGACATGAACGCGCTGTCGTTGTCACTGATTATGGTTCTTGGAACTCCGAATTTGGTGACAATATTTTCTTCAATGAATTGGATCACTTGTGATGCACACTTGCTCGGCACTGCCCGTGTGACAATGAACCTCGTAGCTGCGTCTACAGCTGTTATGACATATTTGTTCTCGTCAGCTGTATTGATTGGCCCCACATGGTCGATGGCCACTGTGTGGAAGGGTGTTTGTGGCACCTCCCTTGGGATAAGAGTTCCTGGTTGTACACCCGTTTCATGGTTGTGCTGCTGACACACCCGGCACTCTCTCACATACTGTGCAATGTCCTGGTCTATATTCTGCCAGTAGTAACGTTTGGATAGTTTGGACTTCGTTCGCAGGGCGTCTCCGTGACCAGCATGATCGTGGTGACTTTGCATTAGAGCAGATTGTAGCGATTTGGGCACGACAACCCGTTGTATTGTCTTCACATGTTGGGTTACACTGGGCATGAGCATGCCATTAACGATCTGGTAGCTTTTGCCAGCTTTGCTTTGGTTTGCCATTTCAGTGGCAGCTTCAATGTCTTTGATCATAGTGACCAGTTTTGCATCTTTGCGCTGGACTTTACACAGACGTGAATCATTTGCCTTCAGCACAAACACTGCGTTCATCATTCTCGATAGTGTGTCTGCCACGGTATTTGTCTTGCCAGATGTGTGACGCACATTGAAATGGTATGTGGACATGTCTAGGACCATGCGTGCAAATCGCCTCTAGGGATTCTTTTTGGACATAATGTGCGCAACAGCCCAATTCTCTGTTATGAACTCGAAATGTTCTAGTCCTTGCAGGTAACAGTGGAAAAGTTCGGTTATGGCCCAGTGAGCTGCGATTGCCTCAAGTTCCGTCAAATGCTTGTGGCTGTTGCTGTCAAAGACCTTTTTGCTTGCATATTCCACTACCCGTGTGGTGTCGCCGTGTGTCTGCGTAAAGACTGCTCCGAGTGCTGTGTGGGAGGCGTCGACATGTACTTGTGTCGGCAGGTTTGGGTTGAACGTCCCAAAGATAGGTGGCTCCGTCAGTCATTTCTTCAGCGTGTCCATGGCACCTTGACATTCAGGCGTCCACTGAATGATGGCATCTTTTTTCGTGAGAAGTGTCAGTGGTCGAGCAATTTTCGCGAAGTCCTTTATGTACTTGCGGTAATGTGATGCGAGTACAAGGAATGATCTGACTTCGCTTTTTGTTTTCGGCGCCGTGTAATCGCTGCAATGCGTTGAGGGTCGATCGTCACTTCTTCTTGTGATATGAGAAATCCAAGGAATGGTATCTGCTTTTCTGTAAACATACACTGTATACGACACGCAGTCCTAAGTCATGAAGAGCCTTCAGTACCTTGTCAAGCACTTCAATGTGTTCCTTAATAGTGTCAGTGAAGATGCACACATCATCGATGTAGACGATCACATGACCACTGTCGATGAGTTCTTGAAGACCTTCATTCATGACGCTCTGCATTGTTGCGGGTGTTGTGCATAGGCCAAAAAGCATTCGTAGTGGTTTGAAGTGTCCATGTTCTGTCATGAAAGCAGCTTTAGAAATGTCTTCTTCGCATAGTGATATGTTCAAGAAGGCTTTCTTGACATCCATCTTTGACAGATATCGTGATCCGGCCACTTTCCGAATGAGTGTGTGACTTTTGGCATCGGGTAGGCTCGCTTGACCATCTTCGCGTTGAAAAATCGATAGTCCACACACAATCGTTTCGGTGTAGTCTCATGATGTGGTTGGTTGACAACAATTACAGGGGAGGCGGAGGCGGACTTTGAAGGGCGGATGATACCTCTTCTGATCCACTTTTGTGTTTCTTCCCGGATGAATTTCCTGTTGGTATCGCTTTTGCTGTAAGGCTGCATCCTGACAGGCTTTTGGTCAGTGAGCTCAATTGCATGTTCGATGTGTGTGCACAGACCCAAGTCATTGTTAGGGGGGTGAAGACATTAGTGTTGTTCAGCAGAGACGCTTTCAACATTTTTGTTTGACTCTCTGTGAAATCTTCGGGAAAAGGTTTACGTTGAATCAACTGGGCGATTTCTTCCGCTGATAGTAGTTGGGGCACTTCACGTGTCACTGTTGTCTTCGCATCAATGGCTCCACACACTTCGATGACGTCTGTTGAGTGGACTTCTAGTCGGCTGGACATTTCTTTGGAGTATTTGATGCCTTCGCTCTTTACGAGGTTGTCCGTGCTCAGTTCTGTCACGAAGTTTGACAGAGACGGTTGTCTGTCCGAGTCACTGCTGGTTGATATACCGACATTCTTTTTCAGTTTTTGTATGAACTCGATACTGTGAATGACGTTATCATAGCGTTCAATATAGTAAAATGGAATGGCCTGTCTCCAGTCAAGGCCTACCATGACTTCGTATAAAAGGTTCTTGAACACTTTAGCTTCTACTGTAGCACAGGCATCACAAATGGTGATCCTCGCTTGAGTCACACCGGTTGGCTTGTACGGGTTGCCAAATGGACCACCCAATACACAGTCCACGTCAGTAGCAACCTCGAAATTGTGCTTTTGTGCAAACTGCTCATCGATGAGTGTTACTGCAGAGCCTGTGTCCCAAAGTGCTTGTGACGTGATGTCATTTACACTGGCCTGTAGTAGTATTATCCTTCGCCCACTCGTCTCTGGGATGGCGAGCCTAATGATGCCTTGTGGTGAGCTTTTCGCTTGGCGACGTCACACAGCTGCTGCTTTTTCATTTTATGTGCGTGTGTGTGGATCAGGGCAGTCGATTGCTCTGTGTCCTTTCCTTTTGCAACGTGCGCACGTGTTGGCCGGCAAGCGTGCGTACTTTGGTGTCGTTGTGGTCGTTGATTCAGCTGCATTTCTCTCGCTGAGCTTTGACGATTTGCTGACTGCCGGAGGTTTTTTTTCGTCGCTGATTCCAACATCTTGACTATCCAGCTGTTGGGTGTAGTGCAAGAACTCGATGATAGTTCCGCGTCGCAGGTCGTGAAAAACTGCTGACATGGGTTTTACGCTTGTTGACCGTACTCGCTGTATGAGCCAGTTGACCACATCGTCGTCGGACAGTTTATACGAGGCTCGTCTGATGCGTTGGAGGCGTGCGTACATATAGTCTGTCATAGTTTCGTTCTCTCGTTGAGCTCTTGCGTCCATGTAGGCGACTTATTGACAGAACAGGAGAGGCTTGTCAAATTCAGTTTTTAATGCCGTCACCATGATGTCCAGTCGGCGAGCAGGTGCCCGGTAGTTTGGTGCCAAGCGGCTGCGCGGCCCCTAAGTCGAGATATTCCTGCGTTGATTGTTGCTGCCTCAGTACATGCGCACCGCTCGCGCATTAATTCTACGGCAGTCTTCCATTGAGCGAAATTGTCTGATTCAGTTCCCGAATAGGTCGGCAGCATTCCCGTGAGATCTGATGTCGTAGTTATTTGCAGCTGAGCACTGGTGGCGTTGTCGCTAGATGTTCCTGGCAACGTTCTCAACTGCCTTTCGAGAAGTCGCGCCATCATTTGCAAAGTAGTGTTGAGCATCGCGAGCTCTGTTGTTCCGTTTGCGTTCAGCGTAGTTCGGTTTTCGATGGCACCCATGCGTCTCAAACGAGTTGGAGAGATGTTGTCTTCGAAAATGCCTTAAGGCAACGTAAGCTTCATCTCGTTCGTGCTGAAAGCCGCTTCGCCCGCGATCAGCGTAGAGTTTTTCACTTCGGTGTGGTCGGTCTCCATACTGGTCGTCGTCGCTGGCTGCACTTGCTGTTGCTAAGCCTCGGTATGTACAGTGTTACCTTCTCGCTTCGTCTTCTGTTCTACGTCGGCCATAGGTTCGTTGTTAAGTCCTCGTGGCCATGTCAGGGGTTGATGCATACGATGACACGACTGATTGAACGACAAACAACTGATTTATTAATGATTCAAAGAAATTACATAACTGATACCCCGTGAACCGCTTCGCACTCGCCAACCATCTCCCTTGTCCCCCTTGCGACCACCTCGTCAACCCGCTAGTAGTTCCACAGTATCACGATAGATGGCGCAAGATGTCCGTAGTGGATGCGGTCTTGTGCATGACGGTCTTGTGCATGAGATCAGAAGTTCAAGCAAGATTAGAAATTAAGCAACGTGGAATAGGTAGGCTTGCTTTAGGAGCTCATGGGAATACACCAAATCAGGGAGTACAAGGTGATATGGGATGGACATCATTTGAGGGAAGGGAAGCTAGCAGCAAGATAAAATTTGAGAAACGATTGAGAGAAATGGGGGAAGAGCGTTGGGCTAGGAAGGTTTTCAGCTACTTCTACATTAAGAATGTTGATACAAAATGGAGAAAGCGAACCAGGAAGTTGACTGGTAAATACTTAGAAAACAGCAGGTGGCCAAACCAAAAAGAACTATCGGTTAAGAAGAAAGTGAAGGAAACGGAGACTGACATGTGGAGAATGGGCATGATTAAGAAGTCCGCACTAGACATCTATCGAACTTTTAAGCAGGAAATTGCCAAGGAAAGGATCTATGAGAATACACGGGGTAGTTCTCTACTGTTTGAGGCCAGGACGGGAGTACTGCGAACCAAGACATATCGGGCCAAATACGAAGGGGTAGACACAGTATGCAGTGCGTGTGGAGAGGAAGAAGAAACTGCCGAACACTTGATAATGTTCTGTAAAGGGCTTCACCCTATAGTTCAGGATGATGGCGCAGAGTTTTTCAAAGCACTGGGGTTTAGGGACCGGGAGGGCAAAATAAACTTTAAGCGGGTAGACTTAACCAGAAGGAGGTTATCTGATTGGTGGCTAAAGTCAAGACACGAGTGAAAATTAAACTCTTCACTGCAAAGTACGAATCCTCAAACTCACTTTTTAAGGAAGAAAAAATAAATATAGTTTTTGGTTCATTAGGTGTTACGGCTTGGTGGCGCTAGCCACCGCCCGATCTAAAGGGTACAGCCATATCCATCCATCCATCCATCCGGATGTAATTGCCTAACACCTTAAAAGTCTTAAGCATATCATGCCAAACTTTTTGACTCACCTAAACAACAAAGGCATTATGCCTGATACGCTGACAAACAAGCAGTGGAAAGAATACTTAATTAGCAACCCCAGAGAGTCTGGGAATGTGATCAATTAATCTCGAGTTCACTTTCACTATGTATTATTTTATTGTATCATAATCAATTTAATAATTCGTTTGAATAGAAGTGCATTTTTGCCTTTTCATATGCACATGTACAAACATGAACTGTTTCATGTATTTGTGTTTTCGTTATGCATACTGTTTCAAGGTAGTGTTTCTTATATATATAAATTATGTTCTTTTGTATTCCATCTCACTCTGTTCTCCCATATTATGCCGCATTCTTTCAGTGTTTGCGATTTTACATTATGTCTGCAGTTGAAGTTTGCTGCTAAATTTGTTGATATTTTACTTGCTTGTGTTATACATTTTTTGTACTTTTTCTGTTTTACTTGCTTGTATTTATTTTTTTCTTTTACATCACCACGTGTCTGCGGCCAATCTGCTCAGGGTCAGGAATCCTGTCAAGCTGCTTTTAGCAGCTTTTAATTCCTGTCCTCGCATCTTTTTCACTTTTTTATTCTGATTTACATTTTGTTTTGTGTTGACCAATGCCATTGTATGAAAACATTGAATCACTGAACTTTAACATGATTGCTGAAAAACATTGCTAAATAAACTGAAACTGCATTGCAAGGTGGTTGCTCCATGTCCCGAAGATGTGTCTGCACAACCCCATATACCATCAGCTCCTCCTGCCTCAACTGCTCTTCTATCTGTTCCCACTTTAACCTATTCCTGCCACCCAGCATGTTAATATAGCCTACGTCTGACTTAGCTCGGCCCTTGTGTTTACGTCGAGGTCTTCTCCCGTGGACTCCGGGTGGCCTGATTATTTTGCCCTTTTAGAACCGTCTTCGGCTGCACTGTTGGCCTCAGAGCTCTGGGCCCCTCTAAAAAAGCTGTGGCTTGACGACCCATTCTATTACCAACCCTCCTGCCCGTCGCACCACTGTAGTGAATGCCATCCTGTGCAAAGGGGCGAGCGCCGGGCTCGCACACGTCTTGGTTAACTTCCATTATGCTGTATCCGAGTTGCCCGCTCAAACCCCCTTGATTACACAATTGGTCTCCACTACCCTCCTTTCAATCCCACGAGGCTGCCCCCAGAGCTCTGGGACTGTGCATATGGTCACATGCACACTCCCAGAGGCTTCTCCGAGCTTACGCATTCCATCCTTTAACTGTCTTTGAAGGTTCTGATCCTTGCCCTTCAACACATCATTGAGCCCAGCATAAATGATGACGAGATTTTCGCCCTCTCTGCTGTCCTCTACAACCTCCTGAGCTTTAGCCAGTGCATCCACCATGCCTTTCCCTGACTATGCCTCTACCCTCACTCTCCCATCCTCCGTCACTGTCTTGAAGACCCCATTCCTAATCATGGCCACGTTAGAGCCCCACCACCAGGACCCTTCTGCGCTCCAATCGCTGGCTTCCTGTTTGTGATGGCACCCCTGTTTGCTTCACCTGTTTCTCTCTCTGCCGTCTGTCCTGTGTTTCTGCCCTGCTTGAAGACCGCTGCGCCACCAAGCTGTATGTTCTCGGGGCCTCCGTGCTGTGACCGGACACTGCGGCCCCCTGACCTCCCTTC
Organism: Rhipicephalus microplus; assembly: GCF_043290135.1. Taxonomy (NCBI): domain Eukaryota; kingdom Metazoa; phylum Arthropoda; class Arachnida; order Ixodida; family Ixodidae; genus Rhipicephalus; species Rhipicephalus microplus. Next base: position 12,376,361 of record NC_134700.1, on the reverse strand, counting down.
TCACCTGTTCCTTTTCGCCTGTCACCTTCTCTGCTACCCATGCCTTCCGTCTCACACCGCCCGGTGCCAGGGCAAAACGCCATCAGCTCCTTTATCCCCTGCTCGAGCTCGGTCTGCCTTTCCTGTTCTTTTCGAAGTGCGCCCTTTATTTGCTCTAATAGGCTGGTGGTAGCCTCCTCCCGCTCACGCGACGCTCCGAGCTGTTTTTGGAGTTCTATCCTCTGCTCCCGTTCCGCCCTAAGCTCCTCCTGAAGCCCCTCGATGCTAGCCTCCGTGCGCTGCACGGCTGCCTTCAGTGCCTCGCACAGCCTGCACATGAAGCTCGCCTGCTGCGCGTCGGCCAAACTCGTGAATTCTGTCTCATCTATGTAGCACCAGTGCTTGCATTCTTCGCACTGCACCAGCTCACTCTTGCTCGTGCTTTTCCTAGCCATCCCCCGCCCGACTATCGGACCGAGCACCCGACAGCCCTACGTTCAACCCTAATCACACTATCCAGCCGCCTCCGTTAACTCTCCTACCTCAACAACTGGTTAAAGCTGCCGCCTACACCGCACACATACGTGTTCAATTTCGCTAGTAGCCTCTCACTAGGTCCCCTTCGTGTTCGGCTCTAGCTGTTTAACAACTAACCGGGCACCCCGAACTTCTTCAAAATAGCCGCCAACCCCGTTCACGTGGTCAACGTCACTACAACGTTGCCCGTATCCCACACCTACAGTGCTCGCAAGGGTAATTATTGATCTGGAGAGAAAAAATAATAATGGTGTTCACAAACACAAAGAAATGAAGAGAATCTTATATCTTTTTGCGCGCTGCTTCTACACCAACCGACCTTGCACAACCTTGCACGACCTGGAATCTGCCGAACAGGTGGAGCGCACGAAAACACGTCCGCCCAGCTCGGAAGCTCTCAGCCGGAAGCTCTCAGGTGGGTGGCTAGTTTAGCGTGCCCTCTCTGGAGAGGTTTCCTAACCAAAACAGCATGCGCCTCTCCCCACGAAGACTCCCCTATGTGCCGTTCTCTCACCTAAACTATTCTTACACCGTGCCTCAAACCACGCCGCCGGCCAAGTGCCGACGTAACCTGCAGCGCACCTCGTGCCGAGCTTTTTCGAATGATTGGGGGCCAAAGAAGTCGGCTGTCAACTACATGCTAGCCAGTCACCAATGGTCGGCAGTCGACTAATGTTGCCTGGTGTGATGCGTGTCACGTAAAAACAAGACTACATGCCACGCTCATGATGCGCTCGCGGCCGTATCGCTAGCTTCACACATACCAAATTTGGTATTACGTGATGCTTACGGACTGCGAAGTTAAATCACATGTCAAAACATAATAATCATGACATGCCTGCTATGTAAAACATGACTACATGCTACACTTATAGTGCACTCGCGGTCGTTTCGCTAGCTTCACATATATCGAATTTGGTGTTATGTGACGTCAATGAATGACGAAGATACATGACTGGTCCAAAAATGACAATCACGGCATGTGTGTCATGTAAGAATTGACAACATACCAAACTCATGATGCCCTCGCGACCGTTTCGCTAGCTCCACATATACCGATTTTCGTATTATGTGACTTGAATAGATGACGCCTAAATATGATAATCATGACATGCATGCCATGTAAGACATGACTAAATGCTACGCTCATAGTGTGCTCGCTGTTGTTTCGCTAGCTTCACATATACCGAACTCGGTCTTACGTGCTGTCAGTGATGGCGATGGTACATGACTGGTGCAAACATGACAACCCCGACATGCATGTCATGTAAGAATTGACAACATACTACGCTCATGATGCCCTTGCGACCGTTTCGCCAGCTTCACATATACCAAATTTCGTGTTACGTGGCGTGAATGGACATCCAAATATGATAATCATGACATGCATGTCATGTAAAATATGATTACATGCTATGCTCATAGCGCACTCGCAGTCGTTTCGCTAGCTTCACACATATACCAAATTTGGTGTTTTGTGACGTCAATGGATGACAAAGATACGTGACTGGTGCAAACTAGGGCTGCAAGCATCCGTCAAACCAGCTATCCAGCGAAATTGGAGAAAAGGGAATACGGCATGAAAAAGGAAGTGCCCTGTTGCCCACCTCGAAGTGCTGCTCTCTTTTGAGGTTGTTGTACATTACTTTAGTTTTCTGCAGATTAATTTTAAGTCCTACCTTTATGATCTCCTAGTTTAACTCTGTAATCATGAGTTGCGATTCGTCCCCTGATCAATGCAATGTCATCGGCAAAGCACATATTACTAAGGTACTCTCCATGAACTCTTATTCCTTACTCTTCCCACTCTTGGCCTCTCAAAACCTCTTGTAAGCACGCGGTAAATAGCATTGGCGAGATGGTATCCCCTTGCCTAACACCCTTCTTGATTGGTATCTTGTTGCTTTCCTTATGTAGCACTGTGCTGGCAGTTGATCTCCTGTATATTTCTTCCAGGATGTTTATATATGCTTCGTTGATGCCCTGATTCCGCAGTGTTTGCATGACTGCTGATATTTCTACTGAATCAAACGCCTCCTCGTAATCCATGAAGGTTATGTTGTGTGATCTGAGCATTTTTCTATTACCTGATAAATGGTATGAGACTGAACTAACTAGAAGTATAAGAATGAGGTGGACACACATTTGGCAATCACTCTCAGACCATGAACCGTAGATTGCCACTATCTCTCAAGAAGAAGGTATGTAACAGCTGCATCTAGCCGGTACTTACCTACAGAGCAGAAACATTGAGACTAACAAAAAGGGCTCAGCTTAAATGAGGACGACGTAGCGAGCGATAGAAAGGAACATGATAGGTGCAACTGTAAGAGACAAGAAAAGAGCAGAGTGGATCAGGGAACTAACCTGGGTTAAGGATAACATAGTTGGAATCAAGAAAAGGAAATGGACACGGCCCGGCCATGTAGCGCGTAGACAGGATAACCGCTGGTTGTTAAGGGCAACTAACTGGATTCCCAGAGGAGGCAAGCGGGTTAGGTGACTAAAAGTTAGGTGGGCAGATGAGATGAAGAAGTTTGCGGGTATAAATTGGCAGCAGCAAGCACAAGACCGAGTTGACTGGCCGAACATCGGAGTGGCTTTTGTCCTGCAGTGGATGTAGTAATGATGATGATGATGATAAATCACTAGCTACCTTTAAGAGGCATTATAACTAGTGACTCACGTAATGTCCCCACACTTCAGTGCCATGAATGCACTCATGCAACCTGCCGACACGCTTACTAAACTAGAGGTATATAAGGGTTAACAACCCGACCACTTGTAGCAATTCAGGGGACCTTATCACTAGTGACTCACATGCGTCACCTCTCCCCATATTTATGAATGAACTCCGGCAACATGCTGACCTGTATATCAACCTAATGGTATTTGAATAGGTAATAACCTGATCACCACTTGCACAATTCTAAGTGAGGTCATCACTAGTGACTAACGTGGTGTGACCAGTCTTCACAATCATGATGACTTGTGTGACCTGCGCACAAGAGTATCAAACAAAAGGTAATTTTATGGGTAATATAACCATCACTAGCAGTGTCAAGTGGCGCCATTAGCGTGTTGGGTGTAACGTCACCCCTTTTCGCAACAATCAAGCGCTGTAGCAGTGTGCTGACATATATAATAAACGAAATACCTTGCAAAAAGTAATAACCTGATCACTGGCATAAGGTGATGTTGCCAGAAGTGACTCACGTACGTGATGTCACAAAAATGTCCGCCATGGTGTAGTGGTTACGTTGCTCGGCTTCTGACCCGAATGTTCGATGCCGGCAGTGGCGGTCACACTTCAATGGAGGCGAAATGGTAGAGGCGCGTGTACTTTGTGATGCCAGAGCAAGACGTGATGGTCAAAATTTCCAGAGTCCTCCACTACGGCGTCTCTTGTTATCCTATTTTGGTTTTAGAACCTAACCCCAGATATTGTATTAAGATTATTATTATTATTTAACGAAAACTTCTATCTAAGCATCCTTTCTTACAGCCAGCTGACATAAGCTGCGGATCTTAAATTTAAAGTTGTTTAGCCATGTGCTACTCAAAAGGCCCTGCTGTGCCATGTTCACACTTTGCATTAGGTTGCAGACCGGTGATACTTATTCTTGTTAGCGATTTGTATTTCTGATAGTACTCCTCTTGATTCCATAATAATTTAGTATTGCTGGTTCAGAGTACACTAAATGCGAAAACGTCATACAATCGTGGCTGCATGCTGCTAGTTTACATGTTTTGCTTGCTCAAGTTAATAATTGCATACAGTAACGTCAAGAGATTAGCAAGGTGACTAATAGAGGTCTTGCAAGCAGAAGAAACCAGAGTGGCAACCAGCACAGCACAGTGTCACCGTACTTATACCATCCAGTTAAGCGGCACTGCTAAAATACCCGATGGACTCTGTGATGCACAACGCTTGATATATAACTAGGGCTCCGAGATTTCAAAGAAATCGGTAAATATCAAGGAACACAAATGAGTAAAGGTGCATAAGTTGTGTTCTCTGAAACAAAAACACGTGAAGTGTGGTTTTTCTATGTGACTTCTTTTTTGTATAATCCCAAATATGAAATTAATATTTGTCAAAACTGGTGAACTGGACTATATAGTTTCACGGCATCCAATCTGCCTGGTTCTGCTTTTTCCACCCGCATGCAATTGTTAACATGATAAAAGTACTCCCCATCTCTGTGACATCGTCAGAAACACTTACTTATTTGTTCTGATTCTCATTCTCAGATATCTAAGGGCTCCCTATTTTGGTACAGGAACTCAAGTGTGCTCACATTTTCCGGTAGAAGAGAGCTTCTTTTGGCAGTGATATTTCTAGCCGTTGAAAATTCGCGCTCGGAACTTGGGGATGAGGCTAGGATGCACATGTACCTTTTTTGCAAGTTCCGCCACACAGTGAAATTTGCACTCACGGTCTTTCTGCCACTTCAGTGCATCCAAGTTGTGTCCGAGCTGAGGTTCTGAGAGGTGCGCCTCAAACTGAGCTGACAGGTTACTAACGTGAGGCTCTGCATCAAACAATATGTCGAGTGCTGCCGCTATGGTCTCAGTAGTGCCTGTCCCACTTTCATCATCCAAAGGTGCCAAGTCATGCAGCAATGGCACGGATTGCCTCGAGCGCCTGATTCCTCATACTGAAGGTTTTTGTACCTCGGATCCAGAAAAGGTGCCATCTGACGCGCAGACACCAAGTTCAGTCGGGTGCACCAGTCTTTCGAAAATTGGAGAGATATCTCCAGCCGAGCTATTTCTTTAAAGTTTTCGACAAGATAGTCGCCAGATGCCCGAGGCCCTAGCTTTTTCACTAGCACTTTCGTTACTGGCCGAACCATGGAGACACTTTGTCACTGCAGAGAATGTCGGTTGCAAGATGAAGAGGCTCAAGCACCTTGCCCAGTTCACTTATGACATTCCATTCTTGCCGAGTTATCTCCAGGTTCTGTGCAGAAGTTGCTGTGACAATAGATCAGTCAGCAAGTACACTTTGGATAACAGGCCGGTGCTTGACAAGTTTTGCGAGCATCTGGTAAGTAGAGTTCCATCTCGTCGGTCAGCTTTGCGTGAGGCGCTCTGTTGGCAAGCCAAGCAGCTCTTGTTGCCTTGCTACTGAGCTTGTCACTGGCGATGGTTGAATGACGGAAGTGGGCAACCAGCTTCCCGCTTTTCCAGCAAAGGTCATCAATCTCTTTGAGGCATAGTGCTTTGTTGATGCTCATTTGGAGACTGTGAGCCGAGCAGGTAAGGCCATTCAGTTCTAAAATGCCTCGCTGCGCATTCAGTGCTTTGGTGCCGTTAGATGCATTATCAGTGACAACACCTGTCATTTTGTCATCCAGCTTCCATATCGCAATGACTTTTCCCATTCGTTGCATAATATTTTCTCCTGAGTGCCGCTCTTGCATTTGCTCAGTCGCTAAGGTGAAAGCCAGTGATTTCCGCTCACTGTCCAATTTGTGCGCAGTGACTGTGATGTAGGAATCTTGCGCCCTTGACGTCCACAAGTCTGAGGTGAGCGCAACAGCTGTAGTGGAGTCCACATGAAGTTCTACTTTTTTTTCAACTGATCACGTAGGTGTTTTATTCGATTTTTCAGCTTAACCCGTCATTGCATGGCGTCCCATATTTGACACATACCGTTTACCATATTTTTTTGCGAGTGTGAGCTGCCCACTTAAGAATGTGATGCAGTCGGAGTAATTCTCCCAGTTATTCACATTTATGATGGGCAAGTAATTCCATATTTCTTGAGCGATAAGCAAAACAGAGACAAGCGCATTTTGTAATCCAACGTGCAACTCGAAGAGGGCAAACACGAGCAATCGGTATTTTTCTTCTATGAACGTTTTCACCTCATGGACATATAAAAAATATTTTAGCATACTTTATGGTCTCACAAATTCAAACCAATTGTTAGTTCTCCGTAGTTCTTCCGCAACTACAGCAGAGAACCTGACATCGGTGTGTGCCAAATTTGGCACAGTATGAACTTGAAAGACAAAATTCATATCGTGGTGCAATCTGTACAGTAAAACGCAAAAGAAATATATGCGATGCACAGCCTTCGAGCTTAGGCTATTCATTTTCCCCCGCAACTTCGGATGAGCTCTGCAAGCTAGCATTTACCATGCTGCAGATAGTAGGAAACTGCGCGGGAAAGAGTATAGGTGTTATATTGTGAATGTGTAGCACGGCAGTGCAATGAATGCGTCTAAGTTATCACAAGTTATTTTATCACAAGATGAACTTTGTAGCTTGGTATGGTGAGGGTGAATTGTCTACTAAACTACCACTTGAAAGGCAAAAAGGAACTGAAATGTAAAGGATGTGGTGCTTCAAAAGATTTCCCAACTACGATAGGTGATACGGAACTATTGCATTTGCATTGGTACGATAACCGCACTGTGACATTTCTTTCAAGCTTTGTTGCGAGGATCCAGTCCAAAAGACTAAACACTGGTATACCTTAGCCATGGAGTTTCGATGGAATCACTGCCCCAGCATAGTAAAACTCTACAACAAACGCATGGGTGGAGTGGACTTGCAGGACTCACTGCTTGGACTTCACCGCATGCATATCAGGTCGAAGAAGTGGCACTTTCGAATTTTTACGCATATGCTAGACTTATCGGTACTAGCAGCATGACTATTGTACAAGGGGGTGCAGGAGCAGCTTAGAAAGAAAGAAGTACTACTGCTGAATAAATTCAAAACAGAAATTAAGAATTTCTTACCTCACACAACAAGTGCCTACCCAAAAAGTGACCAGGAAGGCTTTCTAGAGCAGACATAGAATTTCTTGTTCAAGCTACAAAAACATGAGGACCGGCTATTCCAATAGGCCCCAATGACTTCTGAGTTGACCAAGCCAGTAACTGGCCAGAATTTAATGAAAAGAGACCAATATGTAAGCGGTTATTTTGCACAAAGAAGTCGTCAGTAAGATGCATGAAGTGCAACAATTATCTGTGCTTGAACGCAGCAAACTGTTTCATTTTGTTTCACACATCGTGCTAAAAAGATCACCTTCCACGATGCATTGTTTTTTGCCCATGTCAGGAAAACCGCTCCGCCATTTTCATGATGCGCCATATTTAGCACAAAGCTGTATATTTATTAATAAAGCCATTAGAACTCTGAAACTTTTTTGTAGACATTTAGGTGCATTCAATAATAAAAGCTGAAAAAATAACTTTTAAAATGTCTTTTTCATAATGCATGCAAGGTTTAACATAAGAAGGTGTCTTTTAGCTTAGTTCCACGACATCCATAAAATGTTTAAATGGTGTACTAGTTGCAAATGTCAAATGCAACTGATTCACGGCGATCATTTTTGCAAGTGTCTGGTCAATGTTCTCTTATCGTTCAGCGCTCTTCTTCTGCCATTTTCGCGGCTCAAGTCCTGAGAGCTTTGTTATCATCAGGCGCATCGTCAGCAAAAACTTCAGTGTCACTTGCATCTGAGATAGGTGACAGCCTGCCAACAAAATATATAAATGGGTGAGATTTCGCAGCAACATTAAGTAATAAAGTGATACAAGGAAAAGCACCACAAATTTTATTGAGTAGTTTAATACTGAATAAAAACCTGATGTCTACTATAGCCATGTAAACCTTAAAAAACAGCAAAGCTGTTCGATTGCAGGGTCTGAACCTTACTTTCTGGAATGATGCAAGGTCTTTCCTTGGGGTAGACAGAGTAGAATTGAAGTACATCCTCTTAAGACCCTGAGAGAATGTCTAATCTCCAGCGCCAGAAAGTGACATGCAAATCTGGCTGTGGCACCTCCAGTAGAAGTAAGGTTTTTTTTTGTAACTATGACTCAGATGGGTTGTACTCGGCTAGTTCATTTGCTGAGCCATGCATGAACTAAGGAGCACCCGCTGCCAAGCCGCGTTCACCGACGGACACAACCCAAGCAGCTGCAACTGCGGGCAGACTCGGCTTGGTGCCCGTGCGTCCTGTCACTGTCAATGCCAGTGGCTTGGCGGCGCTGCTACCTCGGCGCATGCGCAGCTCAGTGAAATGCAGGTAGTGTTTTTTGCGAAAACTGGACGTTTCACCTCGAGCTTTAAATGTTTTCCTGTTAATAATGTACATGCTGTGATTTGAAATAGAGTGCCGTAATTATTATCTGCCTGTACCTCCGAACTCGTACGTTTGCAAAGCGATAATTAAGAGCACTCAATGTGAAAAAGTTGGCAATGCTTTCTGTGCAATTCATATTTTATAGACTGTTCTTTTCCGAAGCGGAAAAGCAGACAACTGCGATTTTCTTCAATTTGAAAAGGCTGTGTTCTAATTATGGTTCTTCGAATTTACAACGTTATTTAGGCACCAATCGATTTCTTACTGCGAAAGTCATTCCTCATGCAGGGAAACGCAGAAGTGCGAGAGTAGGCATTTTTCAGACCTGCGACATCACCCCTGTTTTGAGTCACAATGCACAAAAATGTAAAAAAAACTTTGTAATTAGGGTTTAGATTATGGTATTTATTGCTTAGGAAGGCGACAGCTGTGAACGCTGAAGGAGCAAAAGTTTGAAGTAATATCGAAACACACTCAAGTGCCACAAAAATTACATTGTTACAATTGATATTTGCCACCAACGGTTCGCCCTAAAATAAGCGAAAAAGGGAATGGCAGGCTGTTGTGAGAGAACTATAATATCGGGTGGGATTTTCCAGCTAACAGCTGTGATAAAGAATTCAAAGCTACCAATTTTTCAGAGATGTTTGAAAATTGATACACGTTCACAGCACCGCCACAAACACTGTAGCGCCAATATATGGCACTCCTAGGTGCGGAATAGACCGATCCCACCAGCCGATCAGCGCATGCGCCGGTTTTCCGGAGTTGCCCCGCCGCCATCTTAGTTGTAGTCCGCGAAGCTCCGGCGCTTTTTCAGTACTGCGCCGGAGCTTCGCGGACGTCTCTCCGATTTCACCAGCAAGAAAAAGTCGTCATGTGAGTATTTTCAATACCTACATTGTCTGTTAATGGGAGCAGGCGGCGCGAATTTCGGTCATAAGTGCCTGCTACTCCTTCGTTTCGGCGGGACTTAGGACAGCCACCCGTTCATTGCCTGTTGAGTACCGTGTTCATTTGAGTGATGTATGTAAGCGGTTGTTCTGCGCGACTGTTTTTTTCGCATGTGCATCTCGGGGATTGCAACGTTTGTTTGCACAGTGACGTGCTGTTGGGGACAGGTTTTATATGCGGCGCCGAACCTTTCGTGTCTTACGGCGCCCCAGGTGAAAATCTGTAACTGGGAATCTAACTGGTTTCAACTGGTCCCAGTTGAACTGGTTTAAGGAACACTTTTCCAGTTGGGAATTTTTCCCAGTTGGGAATCTATTCCCAGTTGGGAATTTATTCCCAGTTGGCAACTGGGACCAGTTGGGAACCTATTCCCAGTTGGCAACTGGGACCAGTTGAGAATGCATTCCCAGTTGACAACTGGGACCAGTTAGAACGCATTCCCAGTTGAGATGTTCTTAACTTTGAACGTGCAAATGAGCATTCTAAGCACATGAAAGACTCCAAAGGACTTATGTTGAGTGTATATGAGACGATTCTATTTATTAATGCAGAAAAAACATTGCACAGCCCTAGTCTTTGGTCTTCGTTGGGTTATCTATGGATTGAATGCATTTCGCAGTACATTTACTGTGGAGGTTTTCGTCGCTCTGCCTTGATGCAATCCTGAATTTTTTCAGTTAGTATGCTGGTCAAGTTTCGGGCTGCAATGGACGAGTCGGCGCCTGTCACATGCGACCAATGGTTGAGTGTTTCTGTAAAAGAACAGGTGACATGTTACGTGCACTTCTCAGGATAGATTTAGCACATATACACAGCAGACCAACCTTCCAGAACCGCGACCTTTTCAGGTGTCAGCGCAGGCTTTGCAACCTCGCCGAGGTTCCTTCTTCCTGGAGCTACGCCACCTTTAACACTGCGTGACGCTAGCCCTTTCTGGGACCATATGGCTTGTGCCGTTTCCTTCACCACCAGCCTTGCCTTCTTGTGAGACAGAATTCTTTTTGCCTGAATAGGCGTCAGGCAGATGCCCTTTTGAAGATGAAACTGTAAATATCAAGGAAGAGAGCGATGCAACATCTTGTTCCTGTAATTATTATTGGCTGACAAAGAAGTTCAACTTAGCAGGCGTACAAATATTGAATAGCAAAAATTTTATTATTACAAGTTTTTGTGCAATATAATTTTTTTCTGAATGTGGTAATGAGCATGGTTTCTTTTTTTGTTTACTTGACTTGTGAAACAGGTTGTGTGGGGAAGGGGGGGGGGCAGCCTTGCATCACTGCAGTTTATTGTATGCTTACCAGCTGGTGAGCACCGGACTATGTAAGAGATTTGAAATGCTCCTTGGCTTTGCCACCGCACGCTATCGGATATTCACGTGAGAGAGGAGGCATTTTCGCGCCACTTTGGCAAAAAGACAGCAGCGGTCTAGATACAGGTACTTTAAACAATATTTTTGGTAGCCCTGTATTTAATTTTTTGTTAGCAGACATACACACCAGATGTCAACCTATATATGATGATTAATGCATACTACAATTTAGGGCATATGTAATTATTACATGTTCCATAATGTAGGTGTTGCCGACTTTCAGTATTTGAGAATTTGAAGAGCACATATTCAATTCACGAATTAAAATATTCGCAGGGCCACTATTCGATTTGTATTCGGATATGCACATGCTTTTGCCACCTCATATAGTGTTTCTAAATGTCCAAATTATCTGTGGTATTGGTAATATATCTAGCTACCGAAATTGACAAGGGCAAGTATACAAGCCACCTGTACTTTCTAGAAGCTAAAATGTAACATGTACTGCAGAAGATTTCACAAACTTACCAACAACTGCTGCTGTTTTGCACCACTGTCATTGGCAACATGCCAAGTAGCTGCACATCGTTATTGTGGAGGCACCTCTGAGCTGTTCGGCAGGCAGTTTGTTTCACACGGCTTATAATAATATCATGGGTTTCATGTCCCAAAATCACATGATTATACGGGATGTCAATGTGAAGGGATCTGCAAATTTTGAATATAGTGTGTTCTGTCCTCAATAGGAGTATTATATTAGAAAAGAGGCTGTGTGCACAAAGATAATAGTAAATCATGGTCACTAAGATTACAAATGAGTGCTGTAACTAAATCAGTGCTGTGAAGCTAGATGTAAGTATAATGTAATGAAGTGACAATTAGTTGGGATGCAATCACTCAATTTACTGAATGTAAACACATTTAATTCAAGCTACCATAGTTGCTGGTGTGAACATATAACATGCTACAATTTATGTTGGCATCTACAGTATAGATTTGAAATTATTTACTTTTTGACCATTTGCATCAATCATGTTCAAAGAATGCAACATTATGCTAATTTCATTGTGTGCTTGAACTTCACAGGTAAAGTGCAAAATATATACTCACAGAGCCATCTTCTAAATATGAAAAACATTTCCCTGAAAAAAGATGTTGCAAATTTGTGAAACATGGAAATTCAGTAGTTTCCTACAATAGAAGCACACAAGTAAAAAAGCCTACTTGGACTAGGCAGGTCATCAGATTCTTTTGCTGCACATGCTGGAAACACAAGGAGCAAAGCTAAATGTTTACACAAATACTACACATAAGCCTGTAACTCACCAGTCATCGAAGTGGGAGGTTCCTCTATGAAGTCTGCATAAATATTTTGCATTGTTATAATTACACGTAAGCAATACAATAGAAATAAACCTAAAGCCTTACCATCAATGGCACTTCGTGAGTGTAGACTGCCAGCATCTGGTGTGAAAAAGCCAAAATTTAGATCTCACAGGAATAGACAAACATCCTCCAACTTACTCGGTGACCCAGGCACAGTCTCTTGAATGGACTTTACTGCATTTTTTTGCAATTTTAAAATCAGTTACAAAGGCTGTATTGAGAAAATAATCTAGCCTCTTGCAATTTTTGGCATGCATCATTTTACTTCATTTATGCATGCAAAAAAATCAGATCTGTGTGCATAGTACACCAATTTACAAAACTTGCTAATTTTATATTTAATACTATTGCACATACAATTCATGCAGTGATGGAAGCAATACATGAACATCCTGGTTACTTGTGTGTTTCATTGTGTCAAATGTCATTTGCTAAGGAAGTGCAACATTGCATTTCCTAGCAAGTCTCAAGGCAAAAGTCATCAAACATGCATGATCCTTTGAATTCTTTCCCAGCAGGAACAAGCTTTGTTGACTCACTGGACTGCAAATAGTATACTGCAAAGTGCTTTAAGTAAATCTGAAAAATAATTAGTGATTATGAAGTAACCGATTATGCATCTTGATCCATTACATGAGAAGGGAATACTGCTTTAAGTACTCTAGCTCAAGAAGTGCTCTTATGCTATATGCTACAGATGATTGTCAATTCTATGTAGTATGAAACTAATAACACTAAATTTAATAACAAAAATGAATATGCACCTAGGTTGCTTGTGGCCTTTGCTGTCTCCTTTCTAGCTTGTACAGTGCAGCTCTCAACGTCAGCCTCTTTGCTGTGCTGCAGGTCTTCAACTGTCAAAATATTCAAGAAATGCTCACTAGCTATGAAATTAACAGGTTGTCATCAACATATAAAAAAACTTTCTCATTTTAAGAACTAAAATCAATATATAATTATTGTACTTACACCTCAGAAATTTTGAGTTTAACAGCACCTGCTGTGAGCTAACTTGTTCTTGCAAGAAGATGTTGTCTTGCCGCAGCTCCTTGCATCTCTTTTTCCAAAATTTGGTTTTTTTCTTCTCTTCTGTTACTTCTGAGCTGGACACGAGAGAGTCATCCGAGCTTGATGATGAACTCAGTCGCGTTTTTCGCTGCGTAAACATTTTTTTTTTTTTTGCTTCACTGAAGCTTATTCACAGTGAAAAGAAGAAAAGAAGTTTAAGGAAATCGGGTATTATATAGTTAATACACGCTCACAGTTTGTTCCGAGTTCTGTCGGAGAGCGTGGCTCATCTGCTTTTTCAAGATCTGCTCGTACCGGTCTTTTTTTGCTGCAGTTCGGTTGACAGCTGTTTTTTTCATTCTTGCAGCCTGCAAATTTTGGATTAGACATACTCCCAATATCTTAAAATAATTCGCACTTCCTTAATAGATTCGAAAAAAAAGAGAAACACCTAAAAAAAAAAAGATTTGCGAATGAACAAGTGCGCACTTACAGTGGCCTTCTTGGTCACAGCTCCTTCAACGTCCGAGCCTTCCTCAACTGCAATTTTAGGGATCGGAATTCTTTTTGGCGATTCCCGAGCTTCTTTCTCTGTGGCTGAAAGTGCAAGTGTGGATATTAGACTAACGCGTAGATCAGGGTAGATGGATGCACTTACCGCCAAGTCGAAGTATCTGGGCTTTATATTCACCCGTGTCGTCACCGTTTGCTTCATCCTCCCAGTGAACGACATACACTGCCTTGCCATCGAAATCCGTCTCGTGCTTCGGATGAAAATCATGGATATCCTCCACTCGCACAACATATCTACGAGTGTCATGTGCATGGTCACTATCTAGAAAGCGAACTAGCGCGAACATTATATCGAACCAAATATGACAGTCAACGGGCTCAGCGCGCACGTGGGTAACGCGGGCCTGACACAAAGTGGATTGTACTCAGCTTGGCCCGGCTTCGCTCAGCTCAACCAACCAAGCCAAAACTGCTTGGCCTGGCCTGAATTTAAACGCGTACAAATTCATAAATAACGTTGTTAAAGAAACGGCCTATATATAAATAAAAAACCTGTAACGTTCGGTGCTAGAAATGCAAATAAAAATATATTACCTATTATTCACTTCATTGCTAAGCCGTTACAAAGCCGACTGAATCCAGATCTCAAGTCGTTTGCATGGCGTTTGCGCTTTCGTGGATCGAAAGATTTCCACTCAAGCGCACGCTAATACATATCGATTTGTATTTTTTTTATTAGACTGAAGGCATTTTACCACAGTTCGAAGTGTACATTCTGTACCGCTAACATGTCCCGGACGCCTAAACGACGGAAGTTATATCTAGAGCCATCCTTCGATGGGAAAGAGCTGCCCAGATCAACGCGGTACAGGGCGTCTCGCCTCGCGACTGACACTAGCCAAGTGGAAAACGTGATGTCTGATGGTAATGCTGCTGCAGATGAACCTGCTGATAATTCGCCAGTTCGCGTCTGGGCAAACGATGAAGTCGACGAGTGCGAAGAGTCGGGACCGAGCGACGATGAGGAAGCCCTGGCAGAGAACGCAAAGGAGGATGATCGTGAAACTGATGGCTCCTTTGACTCCGATTTATCTGCTGAAGACATCGTGACCCTAGTCATGGACTTTGCTGTTAACTTTGGCCTGGCGTGGACACAGGTAGAACACCTGATGAAACTAGTCAGTTTTTTAATGAAAAGAAAGGATCTCCCTGACACGAAGTTTCTGTTTAAGAAATTTGCGGGAGTCTCCACTGATAGCATGGGCTTTCATTTCTATTGTCCCAACTGCATTTGCCTTCTCGGCGAATGTGACGGGGACCTTAAGAAAAGAAAAGAATTCAATGCAACATGTACACAATGCCAACAGTTGTACAGTGGAGATACCCTTACTGCGCAAGGAAGTTTTTTTGTGACCCTTCCCATGGGGCAACAGATTTCTTCAATTCTTTCGTCTCAAGATACTTCCAGGTCACTTAAAAACTCTTTAAATGCACTTGCACATCGTTCACACGCCGCCTCTATGACAGACTTTACAGACGGAAGTTTGTATCTGCACCAAAGAAAAGAACTGGGTCTTGGCGCTATGGACATCACATTGACCATAAACTCGGATGGTAGTCCTGTGTTCAACTCATCCAAGTTTTCGATATGGCCCGTGCAGACGACAATTAATGAGTTGCCGCCCGGATTGCGTTTGAAAAATGTTACTGTTGCTACACTGTGGTATGGACAGTGCCACCCAGACATGACATTGGTGTTGGAGGCATTCACGAAGCAAATGGACTCGCTTACCAGGAGTGGTATCGAGTGGACATGTGATGGAGAGACCTTTCAATCAAAAGTGAGCCACTTCTATTTCATTGCGTAGTCTCCTCCTAGCAAACTTAGTTGCATATTGTGTCCTTCCGCAATATTCCTTAACCAAAAACTAAAAAAAGAAACAGCAAAAGAGAAGGCAAATGAAAACTTACTACTGTAGTGATACTAGTTTTTTTTGGCTTCATGAAAAAGCTTTCATTTTAGTCTAATTTAACTGCTATATAACGCTTTAAAAACTGAGCAATGCACGAAATATTCTTGACTTTTGGTGAAGTGCCTGATTTAACTATAATTCTTTTAAAATTATGTTACAACAAATAATGGTACTGCTTTAAAAATACATATTGTCAACACACAAGCATTTGAGCCAAGTTTAATACCACTGTCGCACAGCCACTTGAACTCACAATTGTGCCAGATTCAGATTGACATTCTACACCACGATTAGCCTCATTCTACTGCTTGCACAAAGTAGGCAATCGGGACCGAGAAATCTTATCCCGACCAGACTTGAGTATGATTGAATTTGAAAACCAATATAGCACTGTCCCATTTCTTCATTAAAACTATATTCTTTTTGTTACATTACAGGTCTATTGTTTCGCTGCTGTAGCCGATGCTCCAGCCAGGGCTCTGATGCAGAACACAGTCCAGTATAATGGATACTTTGGGTGTGGCTGGTGTTTGCACCCTGGCAAATGCATTGAAGGTAAGCAAACTGACTTGTGTACAAAAATATCTGACAGACTACATCCTGGATATCAGCTTCACAATCACTATTTTGTTACTGAAATTTGGTTTGTGCATTATTATTACATCCTACTTAATTTTATTTTCACGCATTCTTTTCTTAAAGTATTTTTGTCACACTAAAAGTTAACGTGCATTCAAGACATGCTAGCCTTCTTCTTTACTTTACAAACTTCTAGAAAGCTTCATGTGGCCTTCACATCTGTATGCATTATTACAGCAGTTAGGAGTACCTGACATTTGCAGGAATATTATTACCAGTTAGAAAAATCTAGTATTCATTGCTGCAAAGGTTTTTTTGCCCACCCTCCCGAGTTTTGTATTTAATTTGTTTCTATCATTTTTATTTTGCAGGAACAGTCAAGTACCCTATAAGCGCTGAAGCTCCACCCGACAGGACTAAAGAAGGGATGATGCAAGACATGGCTGAAGTGCACAGGACTGGTGTTAATGTGCGAGGAGTTAAAGGGCCTTCCCCATTAATTAATTTGGTGGGGTTTGACATTGTGTGGGGCTTCACGCCTGATTATATGCATGGGGTTTTACTTGGTGTCACACGCCAGTTTATGGAGCTGTGGATGTCTGGTGTAGGCGCTCCATATTATATAGGGTCGCCACAGTTGATTAGGATGGTTGACGAAAGGCTTTGTGCCATTAAGCCTCCTCAATGCATCACGCGCCTGCCAAGATCTGTTGAACTGAGAAAGTTTTGGAAGGCAAGCGAGTGGCAACAGTGGCTGTTGTATTACAGCCTTGTTTGTGTTCACAGAATCTTGCCTGGCAAGTACCACAAACACTTTAGCTTGCTGGTGAAAGCTGTATACCTCCTACTTGGAGATACTGTCTCAGCCAAAGACATCAGGGATAGTACTGAGTGTCTTGTGCAATTTGTTATTCAAGTCCAAGTTCTCTACTCTAAGAAGGAAATGACTTCGAATGTACACTTGTTGTTGCACCTTGCAAAAAGTGTTACAATGCAAGGGCCACTCTGGGCACACTCTTGCTTTGTCTTTGAGGCGGGCTTAGGAAAGATTAAAAAGCTCGTCACTTCCGCTAAAGGAGTGCCTCACCAAGTGATGAGCAGAGTGCTTATGGCCAGCAAAGTTGGCGCACACAATGCAGCCGCTAGTGAGCAAGTTAAGAATTTCTTGTGCTCTGATTTGTGCAACAAAGAAGAGTCGCTGGCCCTTTTGGGAAAACCAAGAGCTGTCAGTGAGTCCATTCATAGAATTATTGAAGCGCAAGTCCCACACCAAATCACAGGGCCTGTTGAGGAATATGATAGAGTTCGCATCTCTGGACGCATGTTCCACAGCGAACAATATCAAAGGCCTCAAAAAACTAACTGCACAGCTGTACGACTGCGAGACAATATGCATGCTAAGATCCAGCATATTGTGTCAGTTAGCTGCAGTGACAGAAAAAGGATTTATTTTGTGTCTAACAGCTATGTTAGTTCTCTGTGTTTCGGCACAACACACATTTCATGTGTTCAGAAGTGGGTGGCACAGAATGTCGTCGAAGTGGACAGGCAGGCAGCTCCATGCCTGTGGATTGACTGGAACGAAAGGCAATTTTTTTGTAATCTTGCCAATCGTTTCCCATAAAAAGATTACCTGATTTTTGTTTGCATTTAGCTTTTTGGAAAATTTTAAAGGTGTCATGTTATACTTTTTATGATAAGTGTGAACGCACTCGGAGTTGCATGTAACTGACATGCTACACATTTAACTACTGCCTTGCTCATGCCATGCCAGCATGTCCAACATTCCCTATTATTTTAGGTTGTTCTTATAAGAATGTGGGCTCAACTCGGTTCTTATGGGGACCATTTCAAAGGCACTTGCACATTTTCCAGGCGAACCCAATGATTAAATTCACTACTACTGTTCTCAAAATAGTACTCAAGCAATCCCTTTTGCTTGTATTATTATATGGGTTTAATCGTGTAACCTTTGGTTATGTTCCTTTGGATGAATGTACTTGTATGAATAAACCTTTCGTGCTGTTCAGCCACATGGAATAAGTCACAAGCCATTTGCTTCTAATATAGTTGTGTCTGCAGCATGTCGGCAGTAGTCTCAGTTGGGATAACTGTCGGCACTACCCCACATTTAGTTGTTGCACGGAAGTAACCGCTGTACTGCACACAAGACTATTATGCTCCAACAAGATGATAATATTAATACTCGGGCGTCAATCAGGCCGTGATGGATGTAAAAAGATTGACAACAGCTGTTTGATATTAGTTCAATGTAATTATGCTAAAGCGTACGACTGAGTGCACTGTGTTGCTCAATTTCGATATGAAATATTTCACAATAATAGGATTTTCAAAAATACGAGATTAAGTAAAACTGTTCAGATTATTCTAATATCGAGGTAAACAATGTAAAGAGGCTGACATCTAAAGAAGAAAAAATAATTCATTTATAAACCACAACTCACCATTTGCAAGATGACAGTTACTCATTGTAATCTATTCTAATACTGGTCCTTTAAAGTACTACTAGGCTGGTAATACAGTACCCTACAATGAGTAGGACAAAAAACCTATGGATAAAACCAATTCCTTCAAGTGCAGCAGTGTGTCACATACATCTAGTTCAATTTTTTTCTGTTCTTTCACTGTAACGATTCATAAAACCAAAAAAAACTGGCAGCATTTCTATTTAGGGCACAACTTGGACCATTTTCTTCCAATTGAATTGCTTATGGTTTTCAGCTGGGCACTGCTTCCAGTTCAAGGGCATGCTCATGAAATTCCTGTGGTCCCTGTGGGTGGCCAGTTGAGTTGGGACATGTTGGTAACTGGAATCAACTGGGACCAGTTGCTAACTGGAACCAGTTTCAACTGGGACCAATTAGTTCCCAACTGGGACCAGTTGCTAACTGGGACCACTTGCAACTGGAATCAACTGGTACCAGTTAGTTCCCAACTGGGACCAGTTGCTAACTGGAACCAGTTGCAACTGGCATCAACTGGGACCAGTTAGTTCCCAACTGGGACCAGTTGCTAACTGGAACCAGTTGCAACTGGCATCAACTGGGACCAGTTAGTTCCCAACTGGGACCAGTTGATACCAGTTAATACCAGTTGAAACCAGTTAGATTCCCAGTTACAGATTTTCACTAGGGGCACTTACGTGCACGAGTGTCGCGTTCAACATACAGCATTTGGTAGTAATAATATTTGAAATTCTTAATTTGGGTGGCGTTCTGATTTTAGTCCACCGAACGACGCGGTCGCTATATTTTGAAAACTCTTGACATTGTAGCGTCCCATGTTTCGCGCACGTGAATATGCAAACGCGCCGCTCTCCATTAGCAGCTGTGATACGCATTCATCAGTCATTCGCACTTGTCGGTTGAGCCGCATGTAAGGATACGGAGCCAACAAGGGACGTTATCTTACCCTGATAACTAGTGCTGTCTTTTTATTGCCTTTGGTATATAGTTCCGAAATAAAGAAAGGGGAACGTAGTAACCATACCAAAGGCGAAAATGATCCAGACTTCGCTGGTTATCAGCGTCAGATATCGTTTATTTTATGTGTTGGTGACGGTCGTGGTGAGGGACTTCTGGTGTCGAATCTCTCCCTGCCTCCCCCCCCCCCCCCAAAAAAAAAAAGGAAGCATGGGCAATAGCTTTCGCATGCCAAGCCGCCGCAGCGCCGTCACCTAATATCGCTGGTTACGCCAGTGGCTATCAGCAGGCTGTGCTGCACGTATCGAAAGCCATGCGTTCGTGCGTTGTTAACAGTATTTACCTCTGTACATGCAGTTACCAGAGAGCTGCAGGTTCGTGTGGTTGGAGGACGGCATCGCCTAGAAAACTGCATTCTTGCGGTACAGTAATGCATTGGCTGCATTTTTAAATAATCAATATTCTTTTCATGGATTGCGTTTTTATTATGGCTTTTGTCGTGGTCCTGCGTTATTTTATTGCAGTTATTTTTTTTTTCGTTGTTATAGCCCTGTTGTTTATGGTCTTTGTAATTTCTACTTCGCTAAGCTTTTTTCTCTTAAGAGTATTTACTGTGTGCAGTATGTGCAACAGTGAAAATTATCTCAGCACTAGTAAAGTGCAGTCCCTGTCATGGGATTACTATCATGTGACTAAAGATTTGGTACTGGTAAGGTCCTGAAAACAGGGCGAGCGATTTCTTCTCTTTTCTTCTCATGAGAACTACTGCTGTGTTTCATTGTTTTTTGTGCTTTTTTGCATGATGCTACCACACCAACTAGTCCACACGTCGTTACTACTACTCATCGGGTACGAGCATCATGCAGTGGAGGCATATTATGTTATTAATACGTGCAGCTGGTTCATTGGCCTGGCTTCTGCGTGGACAACGGGCACCGACTGTCTGACACTGCCCGGGGTTCTTTTATAGAGTACGCAGCATGCAGATGTTTGTATGTTCCACCAATAGAGGGTAATGCCCTGATAAAAATATGTAATCTAAGAAAGTGTATTGGCTTAGCAGAAAGTTTAGCTGGCTATGTTCAGATTAAACTAACCTTCAGGCTCTGTTTTTTTTTTTTTCTTTTTTGCAGCTCCGTGTAATGCTGTGCCATGGCATCTGTATTACACAACCATAACAGTCAAGGGTGGACCTGCAAAACAAGCTCCCTGAACCCATACTTTGGAAAGGAGCACATTGTCAGGTATGCAAACATAACTCGGCAGTCATGATTCTCTAAAACTGATGAGTGCTATTTGGGAAAAAAAGAGCATGCTGACACCCAAATGTTTCAGAAAGTGTAACGTTTCTTGAACTATTCCTAGTGCCACAAAGCTCTACCCATCTTGTAGGCTCTGTAGTATGCAAAAATTCTTCTCTTTATTAAAGTGGTACGCTACAGGCTCAGTAACTTTGTTGATTGTGTGGTTTAATCCGCCGATGCAATGCAGGCATGAGGCGCGCCATAGTGGAGGGCTCCGTATTAATTTTGACCACCTGGGGATTTTATCGTGCGCCGGAATATTGAAAACACAGGCGTTATTGCTTTTCACCTCCATCAGAAAAGCGGCCGCCGCGGCCGAGAATCGAACCTGCATTCTCTCCCTCAGCAGCACAACGCCTTAGGCACTGAGAAACCGCGGCGGGTCTGGGTAACTTTGTGTTTAGCTGGAAAATAACGCCATTTGTAGCTTTCTCAGCTTTTATTCGAAGACCAACAACTCTTGATTGCTGAGAAATGAATAATTAAAGCTGGCATTTCTCTCCTCCATTCCCCTCACATTATTTCGTGAAGTTTCAGACCACGTAACAAAGCGCCCAGATCGAGTCGAGCCCGACTTTACTCGATCGTCCCCATCTTCCTGAAAGTTTGTTCTCGCCGGCTATTACTTCCGTCGCTCCCAATCACAAAGTCAACAGTGTGCCGTGTGTTTCCGACAAAGTTCCACTAATTCCCATCCGAATACGTGCCAACTAGCGCAGCTCCCAACCATTTTGCTGTTACAATTTGAGGTCACTTTAAAATGAAGTTTTTTACATATCTGATTGCAGTAGACAGTCTTCTTAAATTTAGTTTTAGTTCTATATCTTCAGAACTTGCACAATGGACAAAAAGTGGGAGTGTGCAAATTTGTGTAGGGAATGAAAAGGTGTTTATGCACAGGAATGTACTCATGCCAACTGTTCTAGCCAAGTACAATTACAAAAATTTCTTCAGCTGTTTCTGCAGGCCTGAAAGTGGGATTATTTTTATTATGCAACAGTTAACTAAAGGGTGGAATGTGTAAATGTATATTCTGGAAGGAAAAAGTCCTGCACAGCATGTAAACGTGAACGTTTATTCTTCATGCAGGTACACTGAAAGTAAAGGCGCTAGAAAACATCGAGATGCTGGCCTGCGGCTTTTCACATCAGGCCACCTGCAAAAGTTGGTGTTTTCAACTGAAGACACCACAGAGACCGTGGTGAAGGCACAAGTTCTGGCATCCATGGCAACACGGACAGTGTACAGTGTTGGGGTGAAGTTGCTTAAGTGTGATGGGGAGCTTGTCAGTGGCAGCTGCTCATGTGTTGCTGGGAAAGGTGGTGTCTGCAAACATGTTTGCTGCGTTTTGTACGGGCTGATGCACATTGCGCAACATGATCTCACTGAAATACCAAATGCCATTGCATGCACTGAAGGTGAACGGCAGTGGTACAACCCGCGGGATCCAAAAAAAGTGACTGAGCAATTTCAACAGATTGTATTCTCCAAGGACACCACTGAAAAAATCAGTGATGCACCAAGGCTTCACAAAAAACGAGCAGCCTACTCATGCTTGAGAACACAAGACTCGAATCTGTCAACACTGAGCCTCATAAACTTGCATGGAAACTTCAAAGAATGTGGGCTCGATTGCTTCGCAGACGTACTTGAAGCAAATGACTTTCTTCCCGAAAAACAAAGAAAAGTTGAGAGCCCCGCTACCGAAGATGTGGCTGGGCTACCTTTAAGGTGGCTGGAGCGAGCCAAACAGGGGAATGCTTTGCTGTCATACACAGACGAAGAAGTTACAGCCGTAGAGGCAGCCACACGACTGCAAAGTGCTTGCCTCCTTTGGCATATGTATAGGGAGGGTCTGATCACTGCAT
Source organism: Rhipicephalus microplus (assembly GCF_043290135.1). NCBI lineage: Eukaryota > Metazoa > Arthropoda > Arachnida > Ixodida > Ixodidae > Rhipicephalus > Rhipicephalus microplus. The sequence goes on along the minus strand of NC_134700.1, from coordinate 12,353,392 downwards.
CTGTAGCGCATATTATTTACACATGGGTCAGGACGTGCCAAACCAAAATGGGGCCGCATGATCCCCGATGTCTCATCGCAGCAGTGGTTGGGAAAAAGAAAGGCAGGGCAACATTTGCCATGAAGAGAGGCCTGCTGTGTGAGCCTGAAGCCAGGAAAGCCTTTCAGGACAAAAATGACAGCCACGTGGAGCTTGAGGTGACTGAAACTGGCCTCTTCCTCTCTCGTCATCACGCTTTTCTAGGTGCAAGCCCAGATGGGCTCGTGAAGTGTAAATGTTGCGCACCACGGCTGCTTGAGATCAAAGTGCCCCTAAAAATTCAAGATTTTGCCAAAAGGCAGTTGCGTGCTGGGGAACTAAAAAAAAGTAGTGGCTATTATACTCAGGTGCAAGTGCAGATGGGTGTGACTGGTCTGAACACCTGCGTGCTGTTTGTTTAAAGCAAGGAAGAGTGCCGACAAATCTCCGTGCCATTTGACCAGAGTTTCTTCACGGAATTCATAGAACGTTGCAAATTTTTTACTTCCAGCTACTTGCTTCCCTACATTTCCAGTAACTGGTAAAGTAAAGCTAGAAAATGTTTTCAAGCTTGTGCGTGTGTTCTGTCATACCATAAATACTTCAAGCCAGTAGAAGTAGCCCACCAGAGTTTTGCTTCTGTGCCTGTAAATTGCCTTTTCTACAACAAAGATGTTTATGTATGAGGTTTGTGCATTTTTGTTCTGCGTTAACAAGAACAGTCTACCCTCTTTCTTTGTACATCATTCACGTGCATAACTTGACCACGCTGGGGAAAAATAGTACAAATGAGCGTGAGGCCCTCCAGTGTGAAGCGTCTGTGTGCTTCATGCTAATTTCGCGGAGGCATAGGCTTGCTTATTTATGCCATGAAGCACACGAAACTGCACCACTGGCGTTATTGTTGCTACTAATATTCACACTATTATGGCTTGCGTGCTACTGTAAGGGCCGGCCTTGCTCCAAAACAGCAACTTATGTGGAATTTAAAAAAATTCTCGGGGCACCTAAGCTTGCTTACGTACTGTGGAGGTAAAAAGCCTGGTGATACTTATTAACTGCTTCTTTACTGATAGGGTATTTGTGTTATTTGTGTCTGTCTTCATTGCCACTTTGTTCAATGTAATGTTACATTGACGGGCTCTTTTACTGCTGCATTGTCTGTACTTCTCTTTTCGCCTTCATTTTGAATTAATTCAAGGTGAATTAAACAAGCAGACCGGTAACACATGCCACAGCTTTCCATGAATCAGTGTTTTGTGGGACAGCGAGGCACCTGCTCACGTGTCACTTGGCATGAGCTATTCGAACTTTTATCCCACCACTGCTAATGTGTAGGCCTGTGCTATGATGTGTTGTGACCCGCTTCTTTTATGGCCTTACTTTTTACCCACCACTGCTAGTGTGTAGGCCTGTACTATCATGTGCCTTCTGGCCTGTTTTTTTTTTTGTTTTCCTGAAGGCCCTACACAGTTTACGGGAAGCACGAAAACAATGTCAAATAAACCACTGTACTGGAGCCCTATGTGGAAAATATTTTTAGACAACTGTTTCTTGCAAAACAGGCGGTTGCAGGCTTCTTGAAATTTACTCGAGCACTGTGTAACGCCGTTTCTTCACAGCTCCATTATCCTCCTGCAGCTGGTTTCTATGCAGGAAATGATACACTCAACATACTTTCAGTTTATCAATGAATGCTGTCACGCATTAAAAGGCTACGTCAGCCTGTTAATTAACCTTTCATGTTTATGTTAAACCACAGCAGACTGGATGGCTGGACACAAGGGGACAATATGGTGATAGCCCATACAAGTATGCTTCTCAATGGGCAGCTATGGCCACGATCACGAGCTTTTACCCTATCGAAATAAATGTATGTACCTATTCATTGACACCGCCAGGCATGGGTTCACTTCGATTTTAATGGAAAGCATCAAAACGTGCCGCTGTTTGAAATGGTGACAGAGATGAAGAGAGTATGGCTATTGCATAATGCACGTTTATGACAGTACAGGTAGCAATGTGTTATGACAACAAAAAAGAAAAGGGGGGTCAATGCAGACAACACATCTTTTCGTGCAAGTAAACGTAGTTCTCAAGAAATTTAGAGAATAAGGGAATGACCAAGTAAACAAAGCAAATAAACTGAATACAAAACCTAGGCAGGGACATTTCTTATGATGCTTGAATGTGCACGGGAAGGATACGGCTCTTCGTACGTGCCCTCCTGAAGGGATTGGGTTGTTCCTTGTTTTGGGCTAAGGTGAATAAAAAAGCTTGGAGAGACGGTGAGCAGTTCCTAGAACAGGCACAATGGCCTATATCCTTCCCATTTCTGGCTGTGTTGCATGGCCAAAAAAGTAGTCAAATGTAGTGCAAGCGAACTGGCGCAGCCTATCAGCAGACATGCAGACTTCACTCACATCTGCTCACAGCAATGGCTCACCCACAAAGTTTGTCAAGCGTGCGCAAACATGCCACACCTTGTTCAGTTGTCCAGACATGCTGTTTGGAAACACCTGTGAGAGTATTCTGTAGGTCTTTATCCTCCGAATGACCCTTTCCACATGTATGCGCACACTGGCAATAAGCCTTGTCTCAGTTTCATCTGCTTCAGACAGTTGAGGTCGTCCTTCCATGAATGGCGGAATGTTCAAGTGCAGTGAAAGTTCCTTGCACTCTTCTTCGATGGTGAACCCCCTATCAGCCATCAAACTTCGCCCTGGTGAGAACTTTTCCAACACACCGGAAGCCTTTGTTAGGGCCTTGTCAGACAGCCTCCCAGGAGAAAGATCGGACACTAACATAACAAAGCCGTTCGGGCTGCACACAACTAACCCTTTTGCAGTATTGTGCTTTTTGTACGAGGAATAGGTCTCACTCTGTACACGGAATGACGAGGGGGTTTCGATGAAAATTTCGGTGCAGTCGAGGATGCCGTCAACAGTGGTGTAGCCCTTGTCAGTGAAAGCTTGTGGCCTGTACTTGTCGCACAGGTGGGGAGGCATCCAAGTTGGGACCTGAAAAAAAGAAGGAAAAGTGGGTTTTCATATTTTTTACATTAATATCATCAGTGGCTTAGGAACGGGCGGGGGAAGTGGTCTTAGAGTGGTGGATCTATGCGAAGGATCTAAGACTGCATTCTCAATGCACATGAATCTCCCCATTGCTCTTAATGTACGATTTAAAAAGTCACCTTCTCCACCTTTGATTTTTGCCACAAGTACTGGCACTGCTCTGCAGTAGAGACCGCAAGATGAGTCATCACAGCTTGTAACACTGTCAAATGAATCTACAAATGCTCTAAAAATTAGCAAAAAACACACGGGCACACGAGAAGCATGCTGGGATAAGCATTCTCTCAACAAAACTTTTTTTGGAAGCATCGTTACATATAAATAAAATCATTTACTGCATTGGGCATGTGCTGTAAGACCCAGAAGGTTCATCGATTGATTTATTGAGTTATAATGCACAGGCACTACATAAGTTATAAGGTGCACTGTAGTGGAGGGCTTCAGTTTAATTTGATCAGATGGGAACCTTTACCGAGCACCTTAATCTCGAACATGCGAGCATTTTCGCTTTTTGCCTGCGTAAGAAAAGTGGAAGCCACGGCCGAGAATCGAACCCGCATCCTTGGGCAGCACAACGCCGCTGGCACTGAGCCATGTAGCAACCCGCAGAATAAAAAAAGTGAAATGAGTACATTTAAGGTGAGGTGACATGTGACGTTGCTTCCAATAATTTTTAGCTGAGAGTGAGTGCTTGTCCCATTGTGCTTCGCCTGTGTTGTATTTTTGCGCTCTGGGTTTTACAAGCGTGCACCAACTGCCTAACGAGTAGTTTTACTGAAATTTACTTTAATTCAATCGATACATCTTAGAATGCAAACACAAGGTGTTCAAGCTGAGCAATCTTCCAGTAAGCTCAAAAAAGCATGCTTCGGGGAATTAAATTACCTGTACGTTCTTAGCAGGTATCTTGACAGACAGAAAGGCAGTAGTGGGGGCTAATATATCTGGCCATGAGGGGAAGGCTGACAAACACCCCTTGAAATAGAACCCTGGCTACGCGACTGATCAGTGTACAGTTGGCCTTTTATACCTAAAATTCCATCCAGTCCCCTTTCTCCCTTCCCATAAATGTTGCAATTTGTCGCGGCCATCACAGAGACCACAAACAAAAGGCAATAAAAAAAGATAACTGGTGCTGACATACCTGGCGAAGCCTGTTGTCCAAAAAATCCAGCCATGTTACCCAGATCCTCGAAACGGTTGACGTAGAAACGCCAAACCTGTACGAAAAACAAATTTGCAAAAAATGCGCATCAGTAATTTTCTGCAGCACAAACAAAAGAACCTACGGTTGCAATGAAGATGTCATTGCAGAAGATGCTTAAACGGTACTGAATTCCTTTTGTGTAAGCACCTTGTTACTTCCAGTCATTTTCATTATAAACGATAAGTGAAAAAGTGCTGCATACCATTGCTGATATTTTGAGGAACGTACGAATACACAGCATGCTGCATTCCCCCTATGCACAAAGTAACTAACAAAACCAGCTACGCTCGGCAGGAACACTGAAATTTGGCTTAAACTTGAATTTCTCAGTGAATGAAAGTTCGTTTGCTCCCGGACAAGCACTAAGGGTATTACAAAATACCAAATCTTTTGAATAAAGCAAACTCGTATTTTGTCTTCATGGCCCCTTTCGGGCTGATTGGGTTATGCTTGTTTCCCTCACAGCATATTCATAAATAACATTATACACAGTATGCCCGCGTAAATGTATTGGCATGGTAACAGAGTTTCATTAGTCACTCCACTTGGACCTTATGCAAAGGCAAAAATGAGCACTGATGCAAAAAAAAACACTTCAACGTTGGCAGCGTACCTGTACGCAAGGTCAAGGCCGTCAAGGCCCAGCCGTAGCCTCATCAGGACGAGCACAAGCTGTGTCTTCAAAGGCAGGATGAAGTTCCGGTCCTCGTTCTCCGTTTCCTTCATCTGCCAGAACCGCAGCTTTTTCGCATCTGGTTCAAGTAGGGACCAAAAACTGTCGAAGGACTTTCTGGATGTAAAGCCAGTGTAGTACCGCAGCTTCTTTTCATCTTCTACAAGGGCTTCATACGTGATGTCAATCTTTTGTGTAGCTTCAGCCTTGCACCTCTTGACTTTCTTCTGCATACAGGATAGCTCAAGCCGCAAGCACCTATTCTTCTGCTGAAGGCGGTCACATAGCTTTTTTGCTTCAGCGTGGTCCTGTTGAGAGCGTTTTAGCTGGCAGTTGAGCTCTTCAACATGCGCGTAAGCAGCTTCAGCCTTTTCTGCTAGCTCAGTTATTATATTATTTTGGCAAGCAACTTTCTTGGCAAGCTGGTCATAGCTTGACTCTTGGCTGCTGTAGGCATGGTCCATGAGTAGAGTGCTTTGCTGTGCGGTGTCTTCACTGTCGCTGCTGCTACTAGTGATGACAGAGCCTGAGACTTCTGGGTCGTGCTGGGGTGCCACAGTTGGACTGTTGGGAAGTTCCGGCTGTCAGGGGAAAATGAAAAAAGAAAGCCATGTGTTTCAGTGATTTTTACAACACACTGTGCAGCTGCAGGTGAGATTTCCAATACTGCATTTTATACCTTCACACGAGTTTAAGTTTACTTAGCATCATTGCTTTTTTTACGCAGTAGCGCAACCCTTAAGTAGCCATTGCCTGCATTAAGCCATAACAAAATATTCAGTGGTGCATATGGAACAACGTAATGCTATTTCTCTGCATTGCTTGCGCTCAAATTACCTGTGTCCTTATGAGTGGTCGCCTCCTTTCCACCTTTTGCGGTCTCAGCGGGAAGATTGTGGGCACTCTGTTCATGTAAGTCTTTTTTCCTCCTTCGAAGTGGGCACCGCATACTCGGTGTCCCGTGGTAGGCGTAAACTTGGAGAACCTGAGCACAAAAAGTTCCAGCATTATTTCATATGACACTGAACATCACCTACTGCGTTTTCAGGTTCCTTTTAAATGTCCAGTCTGCATGCTACCACTGCAAGACAACAGTATCACTTTCTCTTGATTAACGTACAAAAAGTTCCATATCAGTCAAGGGCAAATGACAAATGTAATTTTAATTTTCAGCCTCACTCGACAACGCCACACACAGGTAAATTATACAGCTGTTTGTGCCACTCATCTGCATAGGTGCAGCGAAATCGGCCGCGTGCATGCACCAGATAACTATTTTACGGAAAGGACGAGATTACAGAGGCACCGTTTGCATCGAGGGTGATCCGCGAAAGCTAATCGCCGTTTGGCACAACGAGTTCTGGGTAAGTTGTTGCAAGCGTGCCGTGAAGTACGGTAGAGCTATTAGGAGAGCCTCGTCAATGAGCTTGCCTTCCCCTTATGCCTGCATGCTTGCCACTTGCGTTGTAAAAAAAAAAAAAAAAAAACGCAAGCCGCGTACGCGGTGCTGCACTTGCGCAACATGGAAAACTAAAAGACCTCAGCACTACAACTCGTAATAATAATAATATTAGTACGCAGCGGTAACAAAAAACGCTAGAATAAGGAAGATGCGCTAAAAAATGACCGGCATGCACAACCGCGAACCGCGGCTGAGCTATCCGGTAAGAGTATACGCAGGCAGAGTGAGCAAAGATCATATTCTTTGGTATGCTAAGCTTCATGATTAAACATTCACATAAAAAAAACCACCGCAATACGCTTATTTAGTTTCAAAGCGGCACTATACATTTAATAAGATGTCTTACCTGCCGCCCCGTCCAGCCCTGTTGATACGCTGAATCCACATCTCCCGAAGCTTTTGCTCTTTAGGAAAGACGTAGAAACCCAAGCCTTTATCCCTTGTGCTGTTGTTGTAGCATCCAGGAACACAGCACGTAAATCCTCCCATCGTAAGACGGCTCCACACGACCGAAAAATCTATCGAAAAGGGAACGCTCAGGCACTTCGGCTGGCTGGTGCGCCCGGACGACTACAAGTACCGGCATGCACCGCGGCTGCCGCGGCAGCGGTGGCGTCGCGAAACTGGCCTGTGGGATCGGTCACGTATCAATTTTTCACCAAAACTGCATGCCCGAATGTGTATCAAAAACATCGCCCCTACTCTCGCTTCACAGCGAATTTAGAAAACTAGCTTTGCCTATATGCTATAGCGTGGTGTGGTGAAGCATTCTGAAAATCCTTAGTGGGGTTGGTGAGGGAAGTTCCATAGCTTGAACTTCTCGCTTTCTTCCTTACTTATAAGAATTTCACATTCCATTACCTCTCGGCATGGACGCTGGACAGCCAGAATTAATTGTTATAAAAAATAAAGTGGTGCGTGTGCATTGATGTAAGCGGGCTGTTTCATCATACAAAACATACAATTGTTAACAGTATGGCAGCTTCTCATTGTTTCAAGTTATAACCAATACATTGTTAAAATCGGTATCTTTATAGGTGGTTTCGACTGGTTATACTGACAGCCATTTCGCTAAAAAACTGATGAAGTAAAATGGACATGCCTAAATTCTACATCAGGAAGAACTTTGCACTGGTGCGAGCAATCATACGAGTAAGTACAAGCTGCGGTGTATAGATGCTATGAGAGCAAGCATCGAAAGCGTTCTTCATTCCGCAGAGAAATCGCAAAATATATACTTACAAAATGCGTACTTCTGAGGCTATGAGCAAGAGCGAAACATAGTCCCGAGCTGTTTTTAAGCATGGTTCTGTTTAAAAATGAAGAATCTTTTATACTAAAATGCAGAAAATACAGACTGCAGCGTCGTAAAAAACTCGTGTCTGTAAACCTTGTATTCTCTGAGGGCTAGATGTTTTTATGAAATAATTCTTATTCCGTTATGTTTTACAGAACCAGGGGTTTTCTTTTGTAACTTGACAGTCACATATAGTGCACTGCTTATTGTGATTACGCCCTATCCTAATAAACGTTTTCAGCAACTTTGCGGCTGCCGTTACAATTTACAATTCTGCCCCGCCGCGGTGGTCTAGTGGCTAAGGTACTCTGCTACTGACCCGCAGGTCGTGGGATCGAATCCCGGCTGAGGCAGCTGCATTTTCGATGGAGGCAAAAATGCTGTAGGCCCATGTGCTCAAATTCGAGTGCACGTTAAAGAACCCCTGGTGGTCAAAATTTCCGGAGCCCTTCACTACAGCGTCTCTCATGATCGTATGGCAGTTTTGAGACGTTATACCCCACATATCAATCATTACGATTCGAGCAGTGTATAACTTCTGAGCTTTACGAGAAGAAAACATTCCACTCTCTGCATGTAAACATGGCGGTTCGTCTTTAAACGTCTGCTATATTCAAATTCAATGCGGGTTTATCATGCTTTGAATGTCCCAAGTGTTACTAATGAGGTGTGAATATTGGGTGGAGGGTCTTAAACCTCAAGGACGTTAATGCGCGCACACGATGCACGTGATACGAGGCGTGCGAAATTCGGCCTAGTTACTTGATTGTAATCAATAATATACTTCTCTCTCGTCTTGTGATATTGGCACGAACTTTAAAGTCCTTAACACTGACTGTATATTCAACAAATTTTACAATTACAACATCTGATCAATTGCACATTGAACTAGTGGTATCACAATCATTATACATCGCTTAACACGTAAGCTCGCATACTGTAAAGTGAAAAGAATGTATTTGGAGTCACCATCTGCCAAACAAAAAAAAAGTTGCAGCACTAGACCTCCTCCTGTTTGTGAACAGAGTAACGTCACTGCAAGCACACCGCCTATTGTTCTTACCTTCGTAGCAGGTGCTGGTTAACAAGAAGTTGACCGGCAGGACCTTTGCTCATCCGCGCTGCATGTGTCGGCCTTCCTTAGACATAAAACTTTGCTAATTGCTTAAGGAAGGTTCACTGCATATATATATATATTCTCTTCGAAAGGAAACGTATATCCACTCGGTGACTGGCCCTTTGAGCGATATTTCATGTTGTGGGTGTGGATATACTGAATTTCCAACGTTACATGTGCACAGTGGTGGAAGTGGCTTTTGGCATTTCGGAGCAGCTTTCGGAGCAGGAAAAATGGAAGTTTGGAGCAAGAATTAGTGCACTTGGAGCACAAAAATGTCCTGTTTGTAGCAAGCTAACTACTGTTTGGAGCAGTCTCACCGCAGCAGGTAGGTACCGATATGTGCATGAAACACGACAAATAAATTTTATTTTAAAAATAATTGCATTTATTATTGATCATATATTGCACTTAACAAATTTTCCAACTAAAATATGAAAACATTTACTGAACACACAATATTTGCAGAATGCCTGCCATTTTTGCACTATCAGGTATCATTTTACAGTCATTACAATGCAATACTATCCTGACGGGAAGAGTACCAGAGGCTTGGAAGAACGCTAACATCATCTTAATACATAAGAAAGGAGATGACAAGGACTTGAATTACAGGCCGATCAGCTTGCTCTCTGTAGTATACAAGCTATTTACAAAGGTAATTGCTAACAGAGTAAAGAAAACATTAGAATTTAATCAACCAAAGGAACAAGCAGGATTTCGAACAGGCTACTCAACAATAGACCACATTCATACTATCAATCAGGTAGTAGAGAAATGCTCAAAGTATAACCAACCACTATACATAGCCTTCATAGATTACGAGAAGGCGTTTGATTCAGTAGAAATATCAGCCGTCATGCAAACACTGCGGAATCAGGGCGTAGGTGAAGTATATATAAACATTCTGGAAGAAATCTACAGGGGATCAACTGCTACCATAGTGCTTCATAAAGAAAGCAGCAGAATACCAATTAAGAAGGGTGTAAGGCAGGGGGACACAATTTCCCCAATGCTATTTACCGCGTGCTTACAGGAGGTTTTCAGAAGCCTAGAATGGGAACAGTTAGGGATAAGAGTCAATGGAGAATACCTTAGTAACCTACGCTTCGCTGATGACATTGCATTGCTGAGTAACTCGGGGGACAAATTGCAACTCATGATTACAGAGTTAGAGAAGGAAAGCAGAAAAGTGGGTCTTAAAATTAATCTGCAGAAAACGAAAGTAATGTACAACAACCTCGGCAAGGAGCAGCACTTCGAGATAGGTAATAGTGCACTTGAAGTTGTAAAAGGCTATGTCTACTTAGGGCAGGTAATAACAGCAGAGCCGAACCACGAGATTGAAGCAACTAGAAGAATAAGAATGGGGTGGAGCACATTCGGCAAGCACTCTCAAATTATGACAGGTAGATTGCCACTATCCCTCAAGAGGAAGGTATATAACAGCTGTATCTTGCCGGTACTTAGCTACGGAGCAGAAACCTGGAGACTTACAAAGAGGGTTCAGCTTAAATTGAGGACGACGCAGCGAGCAATGGAAAGAAAAATGGTAGGTGTAACCTTAAGAGACAAGAAGAGAGCAGAGTGGATTAGGGAACAAACGGTGGTTAAGGATATCATAGCTGAACTCAAGAAGAAGAAATGGACATGGGCAGGGCATGTAGCGCGTAGACAGGATAACCGCTGGGCATTAAGGGTAACTGACTGGATTCCCAGAGAAGGGAAGCGGGTTAGGGGGAGACAGAAGGTTAGGTGGGCAGATGAGATTAAGAAGTTTGCGGGTATAAATTGGCAGCAGCAAGCACAGGACCGGGTTAACTGGCGGAACATGGGAGAGGCCTTTGTCCTGCAGTGGACGTAGTCAGGCTGATGATGATGACTATCACAGAAAAGCTCTCACCACATGAGTCTTTAAACAGAGTACTTCAGCTCTAAAAAAGAAGTAAACATCACAGTGACATTCACATGCAAACCTCATAACTTAGACTAGTCCTATAGGCGCGCACAGCTTTTCTTTTTCTTTAAATCTTCAAGCTTGCTAAGACTGCTAGCAAGTTTTGCCTGACCCTCCTTGAGCAATGCTTGTCCACTTTCAATATCATCAAACTTCTTAGCCTTCATCCCTTTTGCAATAAGCAGTTCTGCATTGGCTAGCATCTTCTTAGCAGAATCGATATCTATCTGTATACTTCGCTGCTCATCCACTTTGCTTCCTACGGAGTCTTGGTGAAGCTTGGCTTTCTTGGCTGAGGGTTCACATTCTGCAGACACACATTCCTGGTACTTTTTAAATGAGCCCTTTACCGCTTTAATCATATCGGGCTTTATAGGAACGGCTGAGGCATCTTGGCCATACCGGCTACAAAATGATTTAGTAGCACGCAATCCATTTACACTTGCAATTGAAAGGTTACTTCGCTCATGGAGAAGACGACGATTTTCACTAAATCCCCTTTCAACGTCAGCATTGCCATGCGCAAGCGACAGCATAGCTTTAACAAATTTCACTGTTCGGGGGTACTTGGGACCACCGTCTTTTGACAAGAGGCTGAATATGTGTTGCCACGCATCGTCGAGACGCTCGTGTGGATTAGAGGAAAACTCTTCTGTGGAGAGGAGCGTTAGTTCGTCCATCAGAGCAGACACTTCCTGCGGTGGTACCACTTCTGGCACTTGTTGTGCCAAATTCCTGAGTGCCACAATGGCGCTCTCCTCCTTGACAGCACTTGGATGAATGCTCTTGAGATCTTTAAGCACCTCATTGCCAAAGGGCAGCCTTGAAAGCAGATACTTCGCAACGTGAATGTAAAAGCTACGTGCACCTATTCTAAACATCTTCTTCTCTTCAGGCGTGAAAGAATTAATGGAATTTTCAGTGTCTCCACCAATTTCAACTACCTGTTTCCAATTCGCAGAGCACTCTACATTAAGGGATTGAAGTTCCACTCCTGTGAAGTCCCTGTATGCACCGATCAGTAGGAAACGTCCCAGAATTCTTTTCACAAGCTTCACCATTTCTTCATACAATATATGGAGGAGTGGCTCCCGTCGTTGAAATAACGTCAAGAACTCAACAAACACATCTGCGACATTTCGAAGAAAGATTGCCTTGGGAAGTAGATCCTTTTTCATTAGATTTTCCTTCAGACGCCTATAAATATTGCCACCCGCTCGACTTTTTTGTTGGGCACCCAGAACTGTTTCCTTGACAGCTTCATGTTGCTGGATAAATCGATCCAAAGCTGAACTCAGCATCAGCCATCGCGAGCTCACATGCCGCAGAAGGACATTTTCAGGCAAGCCTAGGAATCTCTGTGTTGCCTTCAGCGTAGCACTTTGTACGGCTGAATTTTTGAAAAAGTGATATATGTCAAGCAACGTTATTTCTACAGTATCACCAAATGCTTCGAGACCTTTTGCAAATGCATTATGCACCTTGTGCAAACTACATTCAACAATGTCCAGCAAAGCTGGATTCACATCTTCTTTCAAACGTTTTTTCAAACTTCGCATGACGTTGGGCCCGTCACTGTAAAAGCAGAGCATGTTCCTTGCAGGCAAATCTTGCAGGGCTTCTTTCACATGTGCCAGCAAGATTTCTGTTGTTGCAGAGCCCAAGTGATAAGAGCGCAAATGCTCAACAACAACACGCTTCTGTGTATCAGAAAAATATCTGGCCATCACGTCCAGCTGTTGGCAGCGTTGCTCTGGGAGCGGTGTTTCGTCGATCTGAATTGTGTAATATGTGTGTGGCCTGTTCAGTTCATCTGTGACTGCCTTCTTAAAATATGGACCTAGGCCATCTGAAATTATGTATGATAGCTTCTTCCTACCACACTGGAACTCCTTGGCTATTTTAGAGTCTGGAAACATCAACGGCATCATCTTCGTTGCTACATCCCCGTATGTATAAGGGATCCCAGACAACGCCACTCCAAGCGCAAAATAAGTATCTGCTCGAGCAGCACGGTCTGCCTCCGAAAGTCCTGGCCCAGTTGCAAAGCACGATTCCAGCTGAACTTGCTTAGTAGCAGGCTTCTTTAGAACACCAGAAGCATCTCTATGTTGAGTGCACAACTCAACGTGACTCTTATTGGCAGCATGACGCTTGACAGCCGCTACACCATGCTGTGCACAGTTTATGATAGTGTTGCAGATGGTGCAGAACGCTTCCTCTTGTTTTATCCCTTGTCTGCACCAAACAGAGATGATGTCACCGTTGGAGTCAATCTCATTGAGCACTTGGCTATTAAACTTGCTTTGACGACCTGAAAGAAAATGTTGCCCTGATCAGACAAACTTCTGATAATTGAACTTAAACACAAACTTGGATATCTATTTTTGCAAATGCACGGTAAATTGAGCAAGAGAAAATAGTGTCTGAAATTTCGAGGCAAAACTATTACCAGCGTTGTAAGAATCACCTTCGCGATGCCGTTCTACAGAATTAAAACGGACTCCAAACAACGACAAAATCGCCGCGCCACAGGCGCCTCTCCGCGAACGGAAAGTCAGGCATGTTGCGCCTGATTACGTCCCACTACCCTCAGACGCTCGCGCTCAGTCCTGCCTGGTACAAATGCGCGCGATTGCTTACATATTAGGAGGCGCAATTCTGACCGACATCAAACCCCGCTGCGTTCTCGTTTGGCTTCTCCGTGCACACCGCTCCGCCGCAACCGATGTACTTTAAAGGTCAATTGCCCACTCTGATATTCGACTGAATTCAAGCTCTGGTGTTCCCTGCTTGGTGATGCGCTGCCACACTATAGCACAAATAATAATTGAAATAGGTATCGCAAGGCGCGGTAATATCATTATACAATGCTATGATTATATAAAAATTCACGGCGACAGGCGCGCTGCTAATTTTCACAACCGCGTTTCATATGCTACCGACCAATTTTAAAAAATCCAAAATTCGATATATTATGAGTTCAGTCAGTACAGATAAGCGCGATATGGCCCAGATCAAGGTTACACGATATTAACTTCATACGCACATCAATACATAACACGTGGCTGCTGATGCCGCACGGTCACTTCGTACGAACTACTGCCGCTACTGCGCTGAACCGTGCTGCGTGGAGACAGTTACAAATCTCAAACAAACAATGTAAAATAATGAGCTGTGATCCCGCAATACAAGTCTCCACGAATAACTTGCTAATAAATGCACCTATTGGCACTTGTGCCTTTTATATTTTTGTTCACGTCAGTTCAGAGCTAATAATGTGCGATATAAAAATAGGACTTATGTTGAACAAAGAAAAGACGAGCCCCTCGATGATTCCGGTACATTTAGGGGCTACTGGTGTCACAGCAGGGGACATCCAAAGCAAATGCGCCCAAAAACAGCACGAAATGTGCGTCAAAAACGCGACAATAAACAGTAGGCTTAACAGCACAATAACATCAAGGGTTTTACAAAAAATAACAATCGGAGGCTCGAACACTTCAACTTTAACTTTTCAAGCATTATATCTACATCAGCCAACACAAAACAGGCGTCAACGACACAAGTCACAGGCTTACCTTTCCTCGTAAAAGCCATTTCGTTGCCTGCCGGAGCCGTTGTCAGATAGCCAATGCGCCCAGCACGGCCAATGCGCCCAGCACGTGTGACTGGTGCGACGTTCTCTGGCCACTAGCCAACGCTTCGCACACATAGAGAAATAAAAAAAGGTGAAGAGCGGACACTCCCGTAGACCCCAGCGGCCCAATCGACCCTAGCACACCTGGTGGTTGGTGAGAGCAAGTGGCGTGCACTTCCTGTTTCGGTTTCACTGGCGCAAATTTTGAATTTTAATTTTTTTTTATTTTTATTTTGATTAAGTTATTATAAAGAGAGATGCAGGTAGTGATAATTCACTACGATTTTATTCATCGCGCTTGTTCTTGTTTTTTTGTTCACTTGTTCTTTTGGAACAAGTGATCAATGTATATATCAGTCAAAGAGACAGAGTATCCACAATGTTTTATTCAAAGGCAAGGTAGAGTCTGAGAATATAAAAAGCACAATATGACAAAGGTAGACAACAAATGCATCTCGCCTTACAAATAAATTGTAACAAATATTGTAACAAATACAGAGAGAACACAGACAACGCACACATTGCTAGAGTTGGCAGAAGCCGAGAAGCTGGTGAAGTATGACACACCGGACCCGTGGGTAAGTAAGGATCTATGGCAAAAACACTGCGCACAATGCTGAAGAAGAAGGAAGAAGTGACATATACACAGCAATGAAGTCGCGAATCACGCCTGGGGTTAACCAAAATAATGCATAGAAAAAAAGAGTGCACAGAAACCACACGACACAATATAGCAGAAAGGCAAAGCTACAGTGTGCTGGCTGTGCTTAAGAACAGCTAGCCCAAAATGAAAAAAAAAAGCAGACTTGATGCCTGCTTGTCCTCAGAAAGGTAGGGCTTTGCAGCTTGCTCACTACGTGAAAGACAAACTTCATGCTAAACACTGGCAGGTCTTGTGGCTCTTCTTATCATCAAAAACTTAAGATCCCAAGTGATTTGCGTCTGGGTGTTGCTGTGACGCTTGCGAGCTAAAACAGATTGTAGTCATCACTTATCCAGAATTGTGGACCTTAATTGTTGTTACGAGAGCGGTATTACAGGGCTAATAAACAGCAGAAGTAAACCACTTTGGCTCATTATTTTTCACAAAGGCTCTACATCGTACGTTATCACTCACAAGCTATATAAAAATAAAATGGCAGCGTCCGCAGCCCCGTCAAACGCTACAAGTTTGGGTATTCTTTTGAAAATTTTGGTGGGTGAGATGAGGAGGTTGATGAGAAGCTAAAATACAAAAAGCGTGATAACGTGAACTGTGCCCACTTCATACTGTGTTCCTTACCCGCTCGAAGACATTTCAACAAGCGGTTTTGTTATCGATATATTACTTGAGCTGGAGAGATAAACCATACACAGTGACCAAGCGACCCACAGTAAAGTGTACAGTTCGCCCGCATTTGCTACAAAAATACAGACAGGATACCCAACACTCTTTTTAAGGTTATGCAAATCACTTCGAGCGAATACACAGTGTCCCTACTCCTCATAGCGGGTAACCAAAACAATGTATGCAACGAATGAGTGGTTAGTTTGGTGAGGCTGTCTCCGCAGTCTTTTGATAGTTTTCCGCTGTGCTGCTACTTTGGCTTGCAGATGTTTAATGGTTTGCTTGTACTTCATTGATGGAGACATTGTCGCTGGCACACAGGAACGCACTGCAATAAACAAAAAAAATGGATGTAAAAGCGAAGAACAACTAATCCCATACGAGCACTTTCCTCGCTCTTTCAGACCCAAGGTGCACAACTTTCTGTGGTGCAAAGTTTTCGATTCCACTACCTAAAAACAAACCATTCACAATGTTGACAATGCACAAAAAAATGAAAATCACTGAGAGCCCACCCTTACATTTTGTAAGTGCACACGTAGTGTCCTTTTGAGGATAGTTTCCTCAGAATGTCCTAAACATAAAATAGCACATTAAAAACAGCTGCAATAAAAGCATAGTCACCATTTTCTCTAGGGCACTCAGACGTGGAGCTGTTGGCGGAGACATCTTCTGCAGGGTCTTGTGAAGCTTGTTCGGTGCCTTAGACAGTGCTGTCGGAACAATCTTGCGAGCGGCCTGCGGAACCAACAAACCCCTTTGAATGATTAGCTAATCGATGCACAATACAAAACCAGTGATACATCTCTGACCCATAAAACTCTGACTTATAAAGATATACGTCAAGACCACGTACAAAGATCTTCAGAAGTTTCCAGGCCGCTATCCCTTGTAATGCAATGGTATCGCGGCCTGGGAACTTTAGAACACCTTCGTGCGTACACAGTATCAGCACAGTACATTGGGAAGAAAAATCGTAGTTAAAATTTGTGCGGTAAAAGTATATTGGAAACGTCAAAAAAATTTGTGGGCAGCTTGCACTAGTGGCACAAGGCTAGCGAAGAAACGAAGATAATGGCCACTTGGCTAGTCCAGATTTGCCTCCGGCACACCAAGAATTATTCGTGTTGCGAGCCTTCGGGAAACGTGTCGTGAAGCATGCGAGGCCCAGCGAACGCTTCTCAATATTTTGCACCGAGCCACCGAGCCTATGACCTAGCTGCCCAGCTATGCTCAGCCTACAAACGCTCGCGTCCGTGGCAGACGCAGCACGCGTCGCCTCGGCTTGACGCCGTGCCGCCTTTGCTATACTGCATACGTTGCACAATGTTCCCTCCCGTCTAGCCGCCGCATAGAGCCACAAACTTTCTTTTTAGCGAACCTCCCAGTCCTTACAAGCTTCAGAAAAAGGTTACAACTGCGTGAATGAGACACCACGTAAGAAACAAACTCGCACACACGAAGCGCATCGTGTGTGTGTGCATCTTTCTATGTTTGTTTCATGGTGTCTTATTCGCACAGGTGTAACCGTTTTCTGAAAAAAAAAATGACCGAACAAGACCAACAACATGTCATTCAACAAGCTTCGCTTGAAAACGTGCCTCACCTGTTATCTCACGCACGAAAACACCGACGCAGCCGACGTTGTCGAAAGCGACGAAAGCTTCTCGCTGCCAGTCATGCATGGGCTTGTCGCTGGGTGGATGGTGTTTATGACAGTACGGCTGAAGAAAAATAATCACGTAAGGTGTGTTGAATAAATTGTTTTTATGTATAAAGAACATACCTAATTCGGGCGTATAATTATTATTTTGTGAAAACAGTTTTGTTTCATTGATTATAACTGTTTTTTTTTTGCGCTTGCGCCCTTTGACGTTTGATGAGAGCACTAGCTGGTTACGTAATCGTGACGCACTTCCTGAGGCCAGGTTTCGCGGAGTGTCCTCTCTTGTCTTCTTCTTTCTCTATGTCGCACACGGCTAGCAGTGGCTGAAGATAGGCTTGGCTTGGCTGCTTTTTCGGCACTGTTTCGGTTTCGGAACCATTGGCCGTGGAGGCGAGCGTCACAAAACGTTGGCCTCGGCGCAGGCATGGCACAATATACGCGAAAAACAGCCATTTGGCGCAGCATGTAGCAGCATTTCTGTCTTGGCGCAGTTTGGCGCAATTGGCGCAGCACTTCCATCACTGTAGTACACTGCATTTTAAACGAGGTATAGCATTAGCCGCAGCATGATTTTGAGCAGCTTTGCGTGAGGTAACGGGCAAGATTCTCACTCACTGTGAAAAATTCTCATCGTATATGACTGCAAGAAAGAGAAAAATGCGATAAACACATTTTAGCATGCGTTGAACTGAGGTAACAAATTCTCGTGAAAATTGAAGCGGCGCTCCTCATTACCCACTGTGAGTTTATGGGATTTTAGACCTAATAATTAAATTATAGCCATTACATCTTGCGTAGTTCTTCACACCATCTAAAGCCTACAACATGTTTCCATGATTAATTTGATCTTTCAAAGCTGATACACAGCTTGTAATGCGCATTGCCACCTCATAAATATCGACCCGTAAGGGTACCAAGCATAGGATAAACAAGAATCTCCACTGTTTCCATCAAGGCGTATGAGGTCTTTGATAATACGAGTTATACATTTATTGTATAGTCCGTGCATCCGTCCGTGCATCCGTCCTCTCGTGCGTCCATCTGTGCGTGTGTCTGTCCGTACATTCATTTTTGCGTTTATCCATGTGTCAGACAGACAGACAGATGACGGACAGACGCGGCCAGCAGATGATTCTCGGTTTGCCAATAAAAAGTATGATAAGCGCAAAGCGGCGGTGGCTTGCGCTCGAAGACAGAACCCCGATGTGCGAGCGCGTGAAAAAATAGGAATGACGTCACATGAAGACGTTTGCGATCACGTGGTCGGCGGCGGCGCCGTACTCTAGAGGGTGCGGTGTAATAAAATAAAAGTCGTATTGGCATGCAAGCGCATTCAGAAGGTCAGAGGATGGACAAAGCTGCAGAGCTGCGTGCACTCAAGGCGGCAGCAACTCGCGCTCTAAGACTGAACCCCGATGTGCCAACGCGCGAGGCAGAAGCATGCCGTGAAGCTGCGCGGCAACACGTAAAAGATCCCAGCATACGCCGACAACGGGAGGCTGAAGCAAAGCTGCAGCAGCGTGCGGGCCCAGCTTCACTGCACTCTCCATCATTCACCCCGTGAATATCCTGCCATTTTTCTTTAAGACGATGCCGCTGTTCCTCACACAGGCCACCATGTGTGTTTACTTCTCCAAAATAAACAGCCAGCCGGCATGGAAAGTATTTCATTGTGCAGTTCACCACACACTTAGATGTTTTCTGGTCTATACCACATCTAATCTCACCACTGTAAGCTGAAGCTTATGCTTTCGTAGAAATAAAAAAATTATCCAATGCATCGCACGACTGTACCACGCTGGGGCACCTAGATAGGGGGTGTTTTGCCAATTGCTGCCTTGCACATGTGCTGCTGACTTCATGCTGTGACATATCCCAGTAGAGGTCTATTCAACACCCTTCATGTGGACGACCAGTGGAGCTGATGGTCACACTCCTCGCTATGCTTTCATCTGCATTTTATGAAGGCGAGCTACTGCTCAGCTGTTCTCGAAATGTGTGTTTGACCAGTTACTTGCCATGCACGACAAGGATTATGCCACGCTTAGACTCGACTGGCCCAGTGAAATGTGCACGAAAGGCGTAACGCTCCAATTATGTTCTCTGCACAGCTTTCGAAATCGGTTTACCTTTGACCGATCGACGATGTAAATTCATTAGATCATGAAGTGATGTCACCATATTACGTCATCGTGGCAAGATCAATGTGTCGTGCTTTTTTCAGGAATGTCAGGCTTCAACAGATTTCTGTTGATGGAGTTCAAAGGGTGCATTAGTGTGCAAAGCTATGTGGAATGGACCTCGAGCCTCGCCGGCTACCTGGCTGTTGAGCAGGAACGAGAGACTGCACGCCCGAAACAAACGCTCTTTATGGAACATTGAATAGAAAGAAACTGACAGCTTCACGCCCTCGAGCGAGCGGCAGCTCATGAGGAGCACTCGCAATGATGATGAACGGCGTCTGCTCCGTTGGTGAAGATGAAGTTACAACATCTTCCTGGGCCACACAGATGGAATCATTCTACTTCCAATGGGTAGAGCGTTTGAACAGGGTGGTTGACTTCTGCTCTGCCCAGCAACTGGAGGAAACAAGAGCGAACTTTCTCATCCCATTCATTATGCAAATACCTTGCCATCACCCAAGCTTGCCGAGGGCGTTGTTTGTCCTCGATAAGAACAAAGGTGCTTTCCTTCAGGAATTCAGTGCGATTAGCTTTGTTGATGGCGAAGTTTCTCAGTTCGTCTAGATATTCCTTCTGCCAGTGTTTCCAAAAGGTTTGCGATTCTTCTCGCTTCCAGAAGAGGTGGTTCACCTGGTCTTCGCTTTTATCATCCTTTGGCATTTCGTAAGATGGCAGAGGTGTGCTTCTTTGCCCAACTAGAAAACTTGATGAGCAAAGTGGGTAGGGCTCATCAACATCACTGTAAACAAATGCTAAGTGAATTCAGAACGGCTTCTACTTCTGTTGAAAGCGTGCTGGGCTCCGTGAAACCCACAAGACTTCGTTCAAGCACTTTTCTCAAGCAGTTCTTCACAGAGTTTACTAATCTTTCGTAGAAACCTCCCCACCAAGCAGCACTTGGGCGCAGGAACTTCTACTGAATTTCCGATGCCGCAAAAAAGAGATTACATCTGGGTGTCGAACAGAATTTCACAATTTTTCAAGCACCTTTGACGTCCTCATACGGGCTAGGGCGTTGTCCCTATATATGGTTCTACATCTATCAAAATGAATCTTTTGAAGGCACAGAGAAAGTTTTTCATAATTATGTCTTTTACCAACTACTATAAGTGTATCCCCCGAGTGACAGCACAAGTGAATAGTGCAATATATGCACCCTGGTGTACACTTCTGATGTGAAATAGACCAGCAAAATCAATTCCTGTTACCAGAAAAAATTCAGCCTTTGTTCATCTATCACTTGGTAAAGAAGGTGTTTTTTAATGAACTGGTTTTGCTAGCATTCGCTGACATATCAGGCATCGACGTATGATTTTCTTGACTAGTTGTCTGGCCTGTTGAACCCAAAATCATTCACGAATCTGTAGAAGCGTATCTCGCACGCCACAATAAAGAACATTCATATAGGCTTGTCGGATAGTCAGCATTATGGAGTGACTTTCTCTTGGTATGCAAGCTTTTGCATGTTTCGCGGTCCACGCTTTCTTTTCCTGCTTACTATCTAAACAACACGCCGCTCAAAAACGTTACATCATATCGGTATTTAGGTGTCAATATTTGTGATAATCCAACCTGGTCTTTGCGTATTGAGAATTTAATTAACAGCACTAGTCGCATGTTAGGCTACTTATCCCGCAACTTTCGTTCCGCACCGGTTTAATTGAAAACACTGTTATACAAAACATTAGTTAGGTCAAAACTGGAATACGCAGCTTCAATTTGGGACCCCGGCTCTGAAAATATCATTAAATTATTAGAACTAGTCCATAACAATGCCACTCGTTTCATTCTTCACAATTATAGCAGAACAGATAGTTTTACATTCATGAAAAATTCCTTGCAATTACCTCATCTGGCTACCCATCGCAAACATAGTAGGCTTTCCTTGTTCGATAAAACTTATTACCACAACTATATTCTATGCACAGCTCTCATTTCCCCACCTTCGTATGTTTCGTCCCGCACTGACCACCCTCACAAAGTAAGCATTATGACGTGTTTCACTAATATTTGTTTTCAGTCATTCATTTCTCGTACATCGAACCAATGGAACTACCTTCACGGACCAATTGCTGACATTCAAAATAATGAACGCTTCCGCAGTACATTATTAACAATGTAACAGATGTTAAGTGTATATGTTTAGTTTGTTTAGTTGTTGTTGCTGCTGTACTTTATTTCTTTGTTGTATTGCCCCCCTACATCTACCCCCACTCCCCTCTGTAATGCCCTTGGCCTTGAGGGTAAAATAAATAAATAAATAAGCAAACAAAAGGATCCAATTTTGAGTTCCGTAGTTCTCATTCTTGCTGAGTGTGTGGATTTGTACACGAATCAGACCATTCTTGTCCAATAAAAGCCATAGGTGTCGAACTTGCCTCTGCGCTGCAGCAGGCTTGTTTTCAGAAAGGTTCGTTATTTCATCGCCAAACTGCGTCCTTTGCTCGACGTGTATCATACCATTCAGCTTCTTGTAGGTGTGCCCATGTCATCGCAATCAAAAGCTTCGGTGATGGCATGGGCACACATTTAAGCTTCTTTTTGTATCTCAACACCAACGCTGTGACTCGTAGAAGTTTGACGTGAGAGCTGAACCGCTCCGGGTCAATTAGTCGTTTTGATGGCTGTTTCCCGCTGACAGCATGAGTGAAGGTCGTGGTGGCACATTCTGATACTTCTGTTCACATTTCTTGATCAGGGTCTTCTGGCCATCCTGAGAGAGCACTCATACATTTTGGTCCATGCCACCACGTGCACTGCTCTGTCTCATGCAGTTTTTCTGCTGAAACACCTCTTGTCAATCTGTTGTCAATAAGTCTGCTGGATTTTCCTTGCCTGGGCAGAAATGCCAAAAGGAGGTCTTGGTCAGTTTTTGGATTTCAGCCGCTGGATTTCAGACGAATGTTTTCCACGTCCTCGGCTCCTTCCAAATTCAGCAGAACGTAACTTTTAAGTCTGACCAAATTGTTACCTTCTTGAAGGCTAGGTCAGAGTTGCTTGAAAGATAACGGTAAATGCGTGCTGCCAGCAGAGCAGACATCAACTCAAGTCAAGCCAGCATTATCATTTTGATTGGTGACCCTCGTTTTTGCATATAGAATTACCATTACAAGCTTCGCCTTTCGAATCAAACATAGAGGCATAAGCCACTGCTCTATAAGCCGATTCACTAGCGTCAGCAAAAATGTGCAGATGCGTCTGAAAAGTTTGTCTTCGCATTCCAGCTCCCAGAAACCTAGGAACATGCATGTCTTGAAGGTGCGATACTCCTTGACTCCATTTTAACCATGTATCCGCCAGATAAGGTGGTAACGGTTCATCCCACTTGAGATTAACTCTCCAGAGGTCTTGCAGAAATATCTTCGCTCTCGCAAGAAAGGGAGACGTGAGACCTAAGGGGTCATAAAACCTTGCTACTATTGCTTTTAGAGCAAAACTCTTCGTCACATCATTTTGTGAAATAAAGTGTAAGATCTTCATAGGATGGAAACAGAAGCTTTCATTATCCATATTCCAATACATTCCCAGATTTTTCAGTATTCCTAGTGGCCTGCAAAGTGGTTGGTCTAGTGTTACGATGGAATCTTGAAAAGAGGCAGTAACTGTAGGGTCATTGCTTCTCCACTTCCTTATGTTCACAGACACATCTTTAGATACTCTCAGTATCTCTTCATGCATCCTAATAGCGTGTTTTGTTGTGTCGGCTCCTATCAGGAGGTCATCTATGTACATATATTTTTGAAGCAGGAGAGCCGTCTTCTTGTATTGATTCTTGGCGCAACAAAAATGGTGTTGCAGGGTGGCCATCATAAAAAAGGGGCTTGAGGTTGCTCCAAAAGGCACTATTGCCATCCTCCAGATTTTTTGTTCTGGTAATGGTCGACTCTCCTCGGGAGAAGTGGCGAACCACAAGAACCGTAGGGAATCTCTGTTCTCTTCATGGAGACCGATCTGAAGGAACGCCTCTTCCACATCTACTGTCATAGCCACCTTGTAACTTCAGAAACGCAACAGAAGTGTGGCTACATCGAGGTTAGGTTCGGACTAGATTCCAAGTTGTCGTTCAGGGATTTCTCTCCACGTTCATGTGAGAACGCTTCAAAAACGATGCGAATTTTTGTTGTAGTCCGGTATTCTTTGAACACTGCTCGATGAGGCATATAGTATGATCGGCGATCACATGTAAAATTTGAACCAGAAACATTTTCTGCTGAACCGTCTTCAAGATATACACGTATAGTTTTGCCATACTTTTCCAAAAGGCTGCGGTCTTTCATCAGCTTGCTCATCAAATTCTCAAGGCGTTTAGTGGCTACAGAGAAATTGTCTTTAACCTCTACAGTTTTTTTCCAAGAAAGTCAAACTTCATAATGACTGTCACTTTTAGATATATTTTGCTGGAATTCTTGTAGCGTCTGTTCGCTATTTGAGATGCTTTCTTCCTCTTTCACGCCGATACTTTCAAGATTTCAAAATTGCGTGAGTGCATCCAAAACCATGTCTTTTTTAATGCAGGTTCGAAGTATTACGTCGGTTGAGCAGTGAATAATTTTTCCCGACAGAGGTAGCGGACCTTGCACAGTCCATTCTATTTTAGTGTGCACAACCATTAGGTCTGTCCATCTTTCAACCAGTCACAAAACGCCAGTAGTACTCTGAACCGACAAGCAAAGAAATAGAGTTATCATTTTCTCCCTTTTGACAGAGAGGCCACCTGTCCAATCTAATTTCCTTCATCTTGCTTGCGACTTCATCGTCTGAAGTTGAAATGTGCTTGCTCGCTACAGATGTCCTCCACTTATGAAGCTTCCATCACAATAGGTTCCTTCGTACTTTCTTCGAAAATCCTCACGCCCACTCTTCTTAAGGTTTTCTGCGTCTTGTAACCTCCGAATACCCCTACTGTCCAGTTTCTACTTGCAATAGCTGATGTTTGATGATGATAAAACTCTGATGACTTCCTCTGTCAAAGAGTATTCCGTAGTTCCTTGATTACCCCTTCTCTGCTACTCTTGCCGTCAAAGGCTGCAATAATATGACAGGGCTTGCCTGTTCCGACAGGAGGTTGACTGATGTCGCTGAGGTTTCTTCTGCCTTCTTCCGGAAGTCTGGGTCACAAATGGATGTTACATGTCGCCGAGAACATCTTTTACGTTTTTGGTTTTCTCTACAATCCCTTTCCATATGTCCTTGCTTCAAACATAGAAAACATCGCCCTGTTTTACTGAGCATTTCTTTCTTTTCTGTCAACTTCATTTTGATGTCGCAGAACTTGGCATGATGCTTTAATGATTCGCCAAACAGACATAGGTCCGGCTCCTTCAATACACTGTTTATGACATGGTATGAGGCCCAACTCGTCTTGACATCCAGAATTTCTCGGCAGTGAAGCTGATGTTTTAGGAAGTCCAGATCTTGTAGCTCTTTCTCGATTTTGGTCGTCATGTCCTCTGAGTCACTTTAAAATTTAAAAAAGAAATTTTTTGATAAAGAGAAATTTTTATAAAGAGAAATTTCTTTTTATAATGATGTCAGGAGGTTAGCAGTGTAGACATGTAGAGCAGAAGCAGGTCGGTGTAACATGACTCACTAGCGATGACGTCATGTGGCGGAGTAATTACGAGCATGTTGCCACTATTCTAAATCATATATTTTGATAAAAGCGTACGAATATAGAAAAGCACGTCATGGTACGTCATAACATATAGCATGTCATGGTACAATATAGCACGTCATGGTACAACCAAATTTGAAAATATCCGTCAGGTTTGCGACTGTTTCGTGTTAGTCACTCTCGTCACTCTGGTGAAAAAGGAAAAATCTGACCTATAAGATGACGTGAATGAATAACCGTCCATCATGACTCTTGTGACGGCATTTTTTACAAGAAATGTTCACCCTCTCATTAATTTATCCTAAGAACTAGCTGTCTTGCACTGAAGACAACGAAATCATATATGGATTGAAATAGCTGTCGATAGAGTTAAATCGTATAGCGCGCGAATTACCTCGTGTGGTTCTGCGAACACGTGTAGTGACGCAGGGAATAAGTTATTGGCATTTGTCCTGAAAACATCCGCCTTACACAGTAGAGCAGTAAAAATAAAATTAAGACAAAAGAACAATGCGAGAAAGTCTACTGAGCACATATCAGACTTGTACAAATGGTTGCAATGTTTCATACAAACAAGAAAATCTAAGAAAAACAAATATTTTTCCCAGCATTAGAAAATAAAAATCCGGTTATTCGATTATCCGAATATCACGGTATTGTTAACCAAATAACCAACTGAATATCCAGTCAATCCAGTTATCCGGTTTCCGAAATTGAATAACTGACAAATCAATAACCACATAACCGGTTTTGCCACAAAACTGGTTGAATGTTGATGCCCTACTGCAAACATGACAATCACGACATGCATATCAAGTAAGAATTGAGCACATACTACACTCATGATGCTCCCGCGACCGTTTCGCTAGCTCCACATATACCGAATTTCGTATTACGTGACGTGAATGGACGACGTCCAAATAGGATAATCATGACATGCGTGTCGTGTAAAACAAGACTACATGCTATGCTCGTAGTGTGCTCGTGGTCGTTTCGCTTACTTCACATATACCGAATTTGGTGTTGCGTAACGTCAATGAATGACGAAGGTACATGACTTGTGCAAACATGACAATCACTACATGCGTGTCATGTAAGAATTGACAACATACCACACTCATATGCCCTGGCAACCTTTTCGCTACCTTCGAATATACCAAATTTCACATTATGTAACGTTAATGGATGTCCAAATATGATAATCATGACATGCGTGTTGTGTAAGACACGACTACATACTATGCTCATAGCATGATTGCGACCATTTCACTTGCTCTCCCTCATACTGAGCACGACGGATATGTGGAATCTGAGCGCATTGCTAAAACATTTTTAGACATTCAGTCTTGGCATTCATATGCATGACAGAGAAAAAGCTCACTGCCTTATCCAGCGTCATTCTAGTAAACATTGACCAATTAATAATAAATTTCTAAATATCTGAACCAACACAAAAGTTCTAAAGAATGCATTCAAGTTACAATACATCAAATCACCAAATGGTCAGATAGACAAGGATTTTTCTCCTAAAGGTCTACATGAAAGAAAAAAACTTCACAGCTTCACCAAGAAGCACCACAGAGAAAATGAGTCGTTTAATGTGCAACACAACAAACGTCACATGAAGATCAATATTTATTGCTACGACGCTGTCTCAGATCTTGTGATTGGTGTCGAAGCCCGAGCAGAGTGGACCTTGAAGTCATCATCATCATCATCATCATCATCAGCCTGACTACGTCCACTGCAGGACAAAGGCCTCTCCCATGTTCCACCAGTTAACCCGGTCCTGTGCTTGCTGCTGCCAATTTATACCCGCAAACTTCTTAATCTCGTCTGCCCACCTAACCTTCTGTCTCCCCCTAACCCGCTTCCCTTCTCTGGGAATCCAGTTAGTTACCCTTAATGACCAGCGGTTATCCTGTCTACATGCTACATGCCCGGCCCATGTCCATTTCCTCTTCTTTATTTCAACTATGATATCCTTAACCCCCGTTTGTCCCCTAATCCACTCTGCTCTCTTCTTGTCTCTTAAGGTTACACCTACCATTTTTCTTTCCATTGCTCGCTGCGTCGTCCTCAATTTAAGCTGAACCCTCTTTGTAAGTCTCCAGGTTTCTGCTCCGTAGCTAAGTACCGGCAAGATACAGCTGTTATATACCTTCCTCTTGAGGGATAGAGGCAATCTACCTGTCATAACTTGAGAGTGCTTGCCGAATGTACTCCACCCTATTCTTATTCTTCTAGTTACTTCAATCTCGTGGTTAGGCTCTGTGGTTATTACCTGCCCTAAGTAGACATAGTCTTTTACAACTTCAAGTGCACTATTACCTATCTCGAAGTGCTGCTCCTTTCCGAGGTTGTTGTACATTTTTTTCGTTTTCTGCAGATTATTTTAAGACCCACCTTTCTGCTCTCCTTGTCTAACTCCGTAATCATGAGTTGCAATTCGTCCCCCGAGTTACTCAGGAATGCAATGTCATCGGCGAAGCGCAGGTTACTAAGGTATTCTCCATTAACTCTTATCCCTAACTGTTCCCATTCTAGGCTTCTGAAAACCTCCTGTAAGCACGTGGTAAATAGCATTGGGGAGATTGTGTCCCCCTGCCTTACACCCTTCTTGATTGGTATTCTGTTGCTTTCTTTATGAAGCACTATGGTAGCAGTGCTGGTCATTAAGGGTAACTGACTGGATTCCCAGAGAAGGGAAGCGGGTTAGGGGGAGACAGAAGGTTAGGTGGGCAGATGAGATTAAGAAGTTTGCGGGTATAAATTGGCAGCAGCAAGCACAGGACCGGGTTCACTGGCGGAACATGGGAGAGGCCTTTGTCCTGCAGTGGACGTAGTCAGGCTGATGATGATGATGATGATGATGATGGTAGCAGTTGATCCTCTGTAGATTTCTTCCAGAATGTTTATATATACATCATCTATGCCCTTATTCCGCAGTGTCTGCATGACGGCTGATATTTCTACTGAATCAAACGCCTTCTCGTAATCTATGAAGGCTATGTATAGTGGTTGGTTACACCCTGAGCATTTCTCTATTACCTGATTGATAGTATGAACGTGGTCAATTGTTGAGTAGCCTGTTCGAAATCCTGCTTGTTCCTTTGGTTGATTGAATTCTAATGTTTTCTTTACTCTGTTAGCAATTACCTTTGTAAATAGCTTGTATACTACAGAGAGCAAGCTGATCGGCCTGTAATTCTTCAAGTCCTTGTCATCTCCTTTCTAATGTATTAAGATGATGTTAGCGTTCTTCCAATACTCTGGTACCCTTCCCATCAGGAGACACCTCGTAAACAGAGTGGCTAGTTTTTCTAACACAATCTGTCCTCCATCTTTCAGCAGATCTGATGTTACCTGATCCTCACCAGCAGCTTTGCCTCTTTGCATGCTCTCCAAAGCTTTTCTGACTTCTTCTATCATTACTGGTCGGGTGTAATCTGGGTTACTGCTAGTTCTTATAGTATTAAGGTCGTGGTTGTCTCGGCTACTGTACAGATCTCTGTAAAACTCCTCCGCTATTTTAACTATCCTATCCATATTGGTAGTTATTTTGCCTTCTTTGTCCCTTAGTGCATACATCCGACTTTTGCCTATCCCAAGTTTCCTCTTCATTGCTTTGACGCTTCCTCCGTTTTTCAGAGCGTGTTCAATTCTCTCCATGTTATACCTTCTTACATCGCATACTTTACGCCTATTAATCAACTTTGAAAGCTCTGCCAGTTCTATTTTGTCTGTTGTACTCGACACTTTCATGCTTTGACGCTTCTTAATTAGGTTTTTCGTTTCCTGGGAAAGCTTGGCAGTGTCCTGTCTAACTACCCTGCCTCCAACTTCCACTGCAAACTCCGTAATGATACTCGTTAGATTATCATTCAT
This sequence comes from Rhipicephalus microplus, assembly GCF_043290135.1. Taxonomy (NCBI): domain Eukaryota; kingdom Metazoa; phylum Arthropoda; class Arachnida; order Ixodida; family Ixodidae; genus Rhipicephalus; species Rhipicephalus microplus. The sequence continues at coordinate 12,324,266 of NC_134700.1, read as the reverse complement.
TGTATCTACGCTAAGGTTGGTTTCCTCACTAAGAGCCGAGTACCTGTTCTGCAGCGACACTCTGAATTCCTGTACTTTCCCTCTCAGTGATAGCTCATTGATTGGCTTCTTGCGTATCAGTTTCTGTTGTTCCTTCTTCAAGTCTAGGCGAATTCGAGACCGTACCATTCTATGGTCACTGCATCGTACCTTATCAACCACTTCCACATCCTGCACGATTCCTGGGTGTGCAGTCATTATAAAGTCTATTTCGTTCTTATTTTCGCCATTAGGGCTCCTCCATGTCCACTTGCGGTTTTCTCGTTTTCGGAAGAAAGTATTCAAAATCCGCAAATTATTGCGTTCTGCGAATTCTACTAGTAGCTCTCCTCTGGCGTTTCTAGTGCCGATGCCATTATCTCCTACTGCCTGGTCTCCAGCCTGCTTCTTCCCTACCTTTGCAATAACGTCGCCCATCACTATAGTATACTGTGTTTTTACCTTACTCATTGCCGATTCCACGTCTTCATACAAGCTTTCAACTGAAGCGTCATCATGGCTGGATGTAGGCGCGTAAGCCTGTACTACCTTCATCTTGTATCTTTTATTCAGTTTAATTACAATACCTACCACTCTTTCATTATTGCTATAGTATTCCTCTATGCTGCCAGCTATGTTTCTGTGAATTAGGAACCCTACTCCTAGTTCTCTTCTGTCAGCCAAGCCCCGATAGCAAAAGACGTGCCCATTATGTAGCACCTTATAGGCCTCATCTGTCCTCCTAACCTCACTGAGCCCTATTATATCCCATTTAACACCCTCTAGCTCCTCGAATAGTACAGCTAGACTTCCCTCACTAGATAAGGTTCTAGCGTTAAACGTTGCCAAGTTCAGGTTCCAAAGGCGGTCTGTAGTCCAGAGATTCTTAGCACCCTCTGCTGCGTTGCAGATCTTACCGCCGCCGTGGTCAGTTGCTTCGCAGCTGCTGGGAACTGAGGGCCGTGAGTTATTTGACGTATGCATGTGGGAGGTAGTGGCCAGATACTGCACCAGGGTGGCCAGTATCTGGCCATTACCTCCCACATGCATACGTCAAATAACTTGAAGTGACATAATGGAAAACGAGGCAAGAAAGCTGCCCCTCCAGCTCGAATTTGCTTGCTCTTGGCGAATTTCCAGAGTATATTTCGTAAACTTGATATACTAAAAGCAATAACGCACATGTGTTCAAGTGACATTCTCGTCGGAACTGAAATTTCATTTTCCGACGAGCTCAAGAATAGCGAGCTGCGTTTTTTTCGAATTTAGTGCTCTTTCGTTGAGATAGGATCAGATTTAGAGGAGAAGGTGATATGATAGCAATAAAACAGCAATTTCTGTCATCGCTTCTAGAAATTTATTTGTCTCTGGAAGTAATCTGTCATTTCTGCTATGTCCATTGCATCATTGGTGTCTGTTACTGGCTGCCACACTTTATTGATTTTTTAGCGATGCTACTGGTCATGAAAAAGTTTCCTCGATGTTTTTTTATCATAAGCGGGGATTTCAACTGCGCACTTATAGACTAGAAGACGTTATCAATAACCACTCGGAATATCGCGCGGAGCACTTGAGTTTTTTTTAGTGCCTTCACTATCATCATCTTACCCAAGTAGTGCATAAGCCCACTTGCGGTAGTCATACATTGGACCTCCTCTTGACTAAGAATACGGATTTGACACGTGCTCATATTTTAATACAGAGCCGGTTCGTTCACTGTTCCACGCATTGATAAAAAAGATAACAAAAAATACTTAAGTATGCGCAGGTAGACACACAATAATTGAAGTGCATGTTACAATAATTTTTAGTTGAATTTCAGTCAAGCTTCGCAAGCCCAACTACAAATAATAACTGGTGCATATTTTACGACCTCCTTAAACAATTAGAAAATTCATATGTGCCTAGACTCGTGATACACACACTGTAAGTGATCTATGGTTCACTCGCAATGTAAAGACGTGCATTAACAGGAAGAAAAGGACATATTAAAAAGCTAGTCAGTCAAATGAGCCAGAAGACTGGAAAAAATGTTAAGAATCTCGAAAAAACAGAAAAAGCAATTATTGATCCAAAAAATAAATATTTCAGCTACACTCCACCAAATTTGTTAAAAATAGATCTTAAAAAGTTTTTAAATGTAACTGTTCCTAAACAAGATTAGTTAGTGTCACCTATGCTAGGTGCTGACGGCAACGTGCTAACACTGAATGAGTGTGCCAAGCAACTTAATGAGCACTTTTCCGGAGTCTACACAGATGAAGATCCTGATAATAGTTTCTTGATCCTTCCGCAACAAACTATTCCATTCAGGTTCCCATCAATTATCATAACCACCGACGGTGTTGAATGCGCTATTGACCGCTTGCCATTCAAGACCAGTCCAGGCCCGGATGGCATCAGCGCTAAACTTTTAAAGTTAACCTGTCCCTTCTCTCCAGTTGTGCTTTCCTTTGTATTCCAACAGTCACTTTACTCTGAATGTGTACCTGAAGACTGGAAAATAGCTCATGTTTTGCCCATACCTTAGACTGGTGATAACACTGTCTTCAATAATTATTGCCCTATATCACTAACCTCCATTAGTTACAAACTACTTGAACACATAATTTACTCACACGTAATGGCACACCTCAATCGAATTAATTTACTCATAAACAATCAGCATGGTTTCTGACCAAAACTCTCATCTCAAACGCAGCTCTACGAGTTGATAACATTCACACCTCACTGCACTTGTTCCATTTGTGTGACGAAATTTTTATTGATTTTTCAAAGGTCTTTGACCACGTACCTCACAAACGACTAACACTAAAGATAGGTAATCTTGAAATTGACAGCGAAACAACGCGATGGCTTGAGCAATTTCTAAAGGATCATCTTCTGGTGGCTAAATTAAATGATAACATATCGAGTCCAACGCTTGTCAAATCTGGTGTCCCTCAAGATACAGTAATATGTTGGCTTTTATTTTTGATATATATTAATGACATAGCTATAAATATTAATTCAAAAATTCACCTTTTTTCAGATTATTGCATTATATACAGAGAAATAGCTGGTCCTAACGACGTCAAAGCCCTACAATCTGACCTTCATAAACTAACACAATGGTGCAACAAATGGCAGATGCAAATTAATCTGGAAAATACCAACCACTTGATGTTCAATTCTGTCTTTAAATCACAATCTAATATGTCACAATCTAATATTTATACACTAAATGGAAAAATAGTAGGCTCAGTTACAATGGCTAAATACCTCGGCGTCCTTATAAATTTGAATCTAACATGGACCGACCACATAGAATATATGACTTGTAAAGCACAGAAGAAACATGGCTTTCTCAAGTGACGCTTACATCTGGCTGACAGGGACACCAGGCTCCAAGCATACAATTTTTTTGTGCGTCTTTCATTAGAATATGCACCAATCATTTGGCATCCCCACCAATTTAGCCTTATTAACCAACTGGAAGCTGTGCAAAATAAAGCAGCACGATTCATGTAATCATCATACTCGCAATTTCAAAGCGTTTCATCTTTGAAAGCAAAACTGAAAATGCCGCTGCTTGTTGTGCGCAGGCAGCTTTGCGGATTGTTTTTTTCACATCCAGTCACGTCATTTGTCCGGACGCATACTTTCAAAGTAAACCCCATCTTCGCCCGCACAAAAAAATAAAAATATGCACCATTAACACTATCAATAAAAGAATAAAATGCATTACCTTCCCCTTCCAGGATTGCTAGTATAACTGAACTTTCTTTGTTTAACTCAGAATTACTCACGTATTTAGAACCATGCAATTTTCACGAACAATTATGCTTTATCTGATGTTGTTTTGCTTGTTGTATTGCTTGCCTTGATGTTTATAAATTATTTCTGTACTATAGAATTGTGTTAACCAACAATTTTTCATTCTCTGCAAATATTTTATTGTATTTATGTCTCCCGCCCCCCCCTCATGTAATTCAAGTACGCTTTTTTATTCAAGTACGCTAAGGGCGCCTAGTGGGCCCTTACCGTACTTGAATAAAAAATAAAATAAAATACCAAATTTGAAATTTGGTATCACGTGGTATGGACATACGACTAAGGTAAATGACACGTAGAAAAATGGTAATCATGATATGCGTGTCATGTAAAAAACGACTACATGCTACGCTGATAGCGTGCTCGCGGCTATTTTGCTAGCTCCACATCTAGCAAACTTGGCATTAGGAGACGTGAATGGACGAAAAAGGTACATGACATGTCCAAACATGATAATTATGAGATGCGTGCTATGTAAAACATGACTGCGTACTACGCTTGCAGAACCCTGGCGGCCGTTTCGCTAGCTCTACAAATACCGAATTCGGTATCAGATGATGTGAATAGACGATGAAGGTAAATAACATGTTCAAACACGATAATAATGATATGCATCTCATGTAAAACATGATACATGCGACGCTCATTGCGTGCTCGCGGCCGTTTCGCCAGCTGCACTTATATCAAATTTGGTATTACGACGGAGGCGAATGACACGTACAAATATGATAATCATACATGACATGGAAGTCATCTACGTCATAACTTATGTCCGCCTCAAAACATTATGCTGATTGTAAAGGGGCATATCAACCTTCATCATTCATGCTTTGCATGTACTGTACGAGGGTTCTCCCAATTTTTTGTAGTGGGTAAAATATCTGTGGGCGAGTGGATGGATGTGAGGATTAGGCCTCCTCTCGAAGGTGGGCCAGCTCGTCGTCTCAGTGGTCTGGTTTACGGGTGACTCGGTCGTTGTGAGCTTCTCGAGGGCCATTTCCTGTGCTCATGACAGCCATTTTGAAAATCCCTCTGTGTGCTGATGGTGTCGTCCGATAGTTACTATGTGGACCGGGGGTTTCACTGCGATCTGTCTGATTTGCCTTACACCACCGGCGTCGTTGGTTGTGAGCAAAAAATTATTTTATGCGTTATCGAAAAATCGAGAACGCGCAAATAAAACAAATAATAAAGAAACCCTGGGGCAGAGCGGGATAGAACGCGGGTAGTTTCGGTCCGAGTAGGAATCGAACCTGGGCCGTTTGCGTGGCACGTGAATGTTAGAATACCAACTGCTTGTGAATACAGTGAAAATAACTTTTTCTGCTTGGAAATGCAGGGTTATAAACTTTCATGCTTTGCAAGCACACACGTCTTGTATATACACTTCTCAAGACGGCATGAAATATTGCAGTAATGATGTGTGGTACAAGCCTACATTGCTCGTGGGCGTCAAAACATGTGATTATCATACTGACTACATAGTTTAAAGCTGGTGACCTACTACAAAAGGCACACACATTACTGCGCCTATTCGAATAAGTCCACGTAGTGGGTGCATAGTGAGCTCAAAAAAATTTCATACACTAAGTACGCACTAGGCACAGGACATCGTTATCGAGTCCACCTCTTAAAGACGAAGCTTAAAAATCACGAAATTTTTTTTAATATAGCGGTGAGACAATCAGCACACCATACTGAATGCATACTGCTTTAGAAACATATGTAGAACGACACCTGCTGGGCCAGATCGTTCCGAAACATCAAGATTCAGTATAAGGTTATGTGCTACTTTAGAAGAGCTTCATTTACTATTAAAACGAGCAGGTAGTTTGCTGCACGTGGAAAATGAAAGAATGATGACATTATCAGTAGAAAAAAAAAAAAAGATTTGAAGTAATTATTACAGACATTTGCTATAGCTTCAGGATTTTAGGAGGATTGACAATAAAGGCATAGATGATGCAGGACTACAGTGGACCTCTAGCTCCGATGATTTTTTTTTTCAAAAAAGCATTGCTTCCTAAAGTAGTAGCTTCAATCTCTTGATTTTTAGCCTTCAATTTACTTTTCATTGCATTAAATAAAGAAGTATTATACTTACACTTGCAATGACGATTCTTGCATAGCGTTTTATGCGACGAGTGCGATGGATTATATCTTCATGGTAGCACGGGCGTCTTGAGTTATATTTAATGTATTTTTGAGATGGATACTTTAATAGGCATTATCACACAACTTAAGAAGAAGTGCATTTACATCACAAAATTTGCTACAACATTCAGATTCCTCAAAAGATAAGGCTAAATTCAGGTGGAGCAGTGGTTATACCATCACAAGGGGTAACTCGGCATTTTAAAGGGCCACTCACCAGATTTTCAGGCAAGCAAAATTTTCCTCTCGGGTTAAAACAAAACAAACGACGGCGTGCCGCAATTATTGCGCGGCGGCGAGGTAGTTTCTTTCAGAACTTCGGTGGCAGCTCGAACAGTGTGAGCAAGAATGGGCGGCGGCGGGGCACAGCTCTATACCTCGAAAAAGCACGCATCAAAATTCTGCACGATTGTGTCGTATCTTCTCTTGCTTTCCGCAAGGCCATACTCAAAAACATTGAAGATGTCGAGCGCTTCATCTCCTGCCAAGCTCAGCGAGAGCGCAGCTCTCGAAGGGTCAGTTCTCGGTGTTTTGACTGCAGGTGCTTGCTTGAAGCTTTGCTTGAAGTGCTCCCAATTTTCAGACAAGTTCCCTAGGCTCTAGCGGCTTCAGTAGGTCTTTGGCGATGTTATGCCTTTGCTCATGAGCATCAGTTCACGGCAGCCAGCTCTGACACCACAGAAAGGGCGACGCGAAAGCATTGATAGCCAGAATCAGAAGGACGATGAGTTTTTTCAAGGCATTGATTATAATAGGCACTGAATGGTGCGCCGACAGTATCTGCACATGTTCTATGCGCAGATACTGTCTTGCCGGATACAGTTCGCACGCCTTAATTCTTCCAATTCAGGCCCACGTTTTCCACTGTCATTTTCGCTGCTAAAGCAATATTCTCTGCTTCTTGTCAGGGATGTTTTCACCAGCCATTGACTATGTACCAAGTTATTTAACAAGCCACCAACTATACAGTCTCGTTGTACTCCATCTAGTGAGTGCCAATGTTTCAGGTATCCGCCAATCATCGAATGGCTACAAGCACATCTCTGACTAGCTCACTCAGCATGTCGTTGCATCAGAAAAATTTGTGCAATTGGGTATTTCATTATAACTGCGCAAAAAGTGCTGCTACAGTATGCCGATCGAGTGCTTCTTTGTTGGCGCTCCCACTGACGACGGTCATGGCGTGGGTGCTCAGCCCTGCTACGTAGGAAGAATGCTCGCGTCTTTTTTCGTGATGCCATTGAAGAAGGCGTCTGGCCACGCAAGACTTGCCGGTCTGTAGCTACCTCAAACAGCGAAGAGCTTGCATTGCCGGTTATGGCTAGCAAGGCATTGCCGAGGTAGTCACTGAAGTGACAACAAATTTGCAAGGAGATCAAGACATAGACAATCACTTAAAAACCAAAATTCAAATAGGAAATGCTAACACTTTCAGTGATTCTTTTCGAGGCGAAGCTCCTTAAGGCGTGGGTCAGTTGTCACCTGTGTGTATGCACGTATGTAGTAACCGCCTCACAGCATATCCACAGATTGAATGATGAGTGGGGTGAAGCTTCGGAGGGTTTTATTGGCAAACCGTTAATCATCAGCTGGCCGCGTTCCTCCGTCGTCTGTCTGTTTGATACACGAACGGACAAATGCATGGAAGGACAAACGGATGGACGAAAGGATATACGCACGGATGAACAGAAAGACGGATGCACAGACGGACGCACGGATGCGCGGATGAATGGACGGATGAATGAACATACGTTTTGCCTCACTCATCAACATTCACCTCATGGGTATACTGTGTTCTTTCCCCAGAACATCTTGGCAATGGAATCACCTTCCCAATTGCATAGTCACCAACACTGATAACAAACTTTTTCACAAAGCTGTAGCTGACACTACTTAACTTGAAACAAGAATGTATTGTTCTTACTGTTCAATTATTATTAACACATTAGCTAACATTGTATATGCAGGAATAATGTTAACTTGCCTTGTTCATGTTGTTACTAGCTAAGCATTGTTTAACTACATTGTATGTACTGCTATTACTCGTGTTATTGCACTACTGTATTATTTTGTTGGTGTTTTATATTACCACCCAGTTTTTGTACACTTTCCCATTTACCACTCCCATCTGTAATGCCTCCGGGCTTTAAAGGTGCAATAAGTAAATAAATAAATAAATGAACAAACAAGCAAATAAGTAAATCATTGATGTGGCCCAAGTTAACTATACAAGAAGCACCTTTGCGATGGATTTTCAGTGCTAGCCTTCACGTTTTGCTATCCACTTAAGGCATCAGTGCACTTATTTTCCTCAAGTGGAAGACGACGACGTCTCCTGTTACTGGGGGACTTATTTAACCTAACGTCTGAACACCACCTCTATGCCATTAGTCTGCTCTGAGGTTCGCATTGCCTTTGATAAAGTGGGCAGAACAAACCTACGCACTTTTGTGGGAATACAGTTTTCTCACGTCATCGCTGCAATTCAGGCACCCTATCTATCCCCATCGGTCGGAAAACAAAATGTTTTGACTAGCATATAAAATTAGCTCAGGCTTGCAGACTACATCCTGGCACCACACAGCTGTGCCCGAGTTGCGAGCACTTCATCTGAATAGTTCTATCCGCATAAAACATCGAATCACAAGCAGCCGTGGCTAGCAACACAGACTACAACCACGCAAACACAAGCTAAACAGGAAGTTTCCAAAGGCACACTACCGGTGAACGCACATGGTTGCCAGAGACTACCAGGTGCTGCCGAAACCGTCCGTAGCACACAGCAGGGAAGAGGGTATGGGAAGAAGTTGATACAGCAGGTGTGCACCAAATTCATTAGCATGTGTGGTGCCTGACAGTTCCTGAAGGAATGAACCACACACCCTTTAAAAAAGCGTTTATACACATACCGCTAGAGTCTCATATTCCAAGTAATTATCACGACACAAAAAACCGCTAAAAAACATTTCCGCAAAGTCGATCTGACCACAAAAGCAGTGGCATTGCAAAAACGGGTTCTTGACTTAAGCTTCTACAGCCAGAGCAGCCGCGGTAAGGTATGGGGAGGGCAACGATTCACCAAACTTCCAAAAAATTGCATCAGGATGTAATAGCATTTGCATTTTGGCACAACTGGTGCAGCGGTAGCATCACTGTCAAACCAAACTTTACCTAATTCGCAATCACCCACAACCAGACTTATGTGGTCGCCACTATTGAATGAAGAACTTGACAAGTTCTTTACAAGTACCTTGCTTTATTAGACCTTCTACAGCTTTATTTCCTTGGACCCAAATCAAGAAGACAGCATCAGCTGGTTTCACCAGGCGGCAACAGCAGTTCCCGGTAGAATGGCCGCAATGACTCCCAAGTGAAGCGGCTGCGATCCAGCTGCACAATATATAATTCGAACTGAAAGGAACAAAGTCAAACTAGGTAATTGCACAATGAGTGAAAGTTCACAATGCTCTGTGATTCGACAACAATGTGCGTGTCCTCCATCTTGGGTCGCATAATAATCTCTATACATTACGGTGCCAATAAAGGTAATGGATTTCGTTGGTGAAACCTAGGCATCTCAATATAAAAAAAGAGGGCGCCTGGACCAAGATGCTTCAGTGTGGCTTATCCGGGATTGTGCTAAAGGGATCGTCCAGCCTCTCTTCGTATTGACGCATGAATACGAAGAGACGTACATGCAGTCCCAAGATCTGATGTACAGGGTGTCGTCGCTTGAGAAGGGTGTTCAACAGGTGGCTTTGTTGTGCTCTCATCACAAATGAAAAGACAGAGCTGGAGACATTCTTTGTTGACCACACCTTCAACAGCACATTTTAATTGTGCACCAGCAAGCAAACATTGCTATTACAAAGTTTGCTTTGAAGATACAGACTGCTCGATGGTCGCTTCGCTCCCCTCAGCAGTCGCATTTGCTAGTCTTCCTGCTTGCCTCAATCAATTTGCAGCTGCTTGCTCCGCCATCGCTTCGTCCTAGCTGATGAACTGTGAACTTTTTTCCCTTCCATTTGTACCTTCCGCGTTTATTCTTATGCTCACCAAATGGGTTTGAGAAAAAACGTTTAACCACAAGCCCAAAGCAATATATGCAATAATGAAAAATTGAAAGCTACCCGAATTAAGGCCAGCAGCTAACACTGTTAGATGTGAAGCAGCTTAAGCCGAGGCTTTGTACATCTCTTTCGTGGCATCCACAACCCCACTTCGAATGCACGTCCCTTCCTCCTCTCTCTCCTCTAGGATATTGACGCGGCAAGGCGAAGTTGAATCGAAATGCAAACGCCGAGCGGCTGATCACGAAGCAACGAGGCAACCCGAGTCAGCGGCAAAGCCAACAAAACGCTTGAAGCAACTGCTGCAACCTGGGACCGATGGCACGAAAGCACGGTTCAAGCGAGACTTCCTCGACCGAAACTTTGGCCTCAGTCACAGGGTGTGCAACCGGTTTTGATAAGATAACAACCCGGCCATGGTCAGCACCATCCAGAGCGACAACACCGGAACGCAGTCGCTAGCACGCTGCAAGAAGAGTTTGGACTAGTGAGTTACAACGACAGCAATCACTCAACTTGCAAGGAGGCATTGACGTCAGGCAAGGTGCCCGTGATGGGCATGACTAACGGCTACCACTACCCGGCAAAACACGAGCATGTATGCCCAAGCTAAATTTAGTCGAAAAGCGGCTCATCGAGCCCCGTCTGCCATTCATGAGCATTCGACGCTTCAGGCACACCAACAGGCATTACGGGATCTAGGGTAAAGTCCTGAATGCGCCCATCGAACAAGATCTCGTGCAATGCCTCCCAAGACACGTCTTCGACGACGCAGCCATAGACATGCACATCAGGCGATCGAAAACTCGTCAGTAGGGCTTCGTACAGGCAGGGTACCACCAGCTACAGATCGTCCCTGTCTCTTCTATTATACATTCTTGATGCATTATCATTCGTCCTCTCTATCAATTCCACCACCATTACCAATCGCATATTTACTTAGAACGTGTGAGAAAGGAATTGTTTTTTTCTTAAAAAAAAGAATAGGTCTGGGTGCGGCCTTACTGGCGACCACCTGCCACTAATGCACTTCCTCACCAGAGCAGAATTGGCCGCCCTGGTGCAGTACTTGGCCACTACCTCCCATGAATACAGCAATGAACCTTTGGCCATCAGTCCCCAGCGGTTGCGAAGCAACTGTTCAAAGCGGTGGTCAGACCTGCGACGTAGCGAAGGGTGCTAAGAATCTCTGGGTCCAGACAGGCCACCATTGTAATCTGAACTTGGCCACCATCAACGCTAGAACGCTATGTAGTGAGGCTAGTCTAGCTGTCCTACTTGAGGAATGATGGGGTGTTCAATAGGATATAATACGACTCGGCGAAATTAGGAGAACACGTGAAGCTTATACAATGCTGAAGATTGAACACGTCTTATGATACCGTGGATTAAGTGACAGAAAAAACTAGGGGTGGGTTTCTTATACACAAGAAAATTGCTGACAACATAGAGAAATATTATAGCATCAGTGAGAGGGTGGCAAGTATCGTTATTAAGTTTAACAAAAGGTGCAAACTGAAGGTGGCACAGGCACACGTGCCTACATCGAGCTGTGATGATCATTTTGTTGAACGCTTCTATAAAGATGTTGAATCGTTCATTAATAAAGTGAAGTCACAGTATATAATATTCTGATGGGCGACTTTAATGCCAAGGTCAGCAAGATACAAGCCGGTGACCATGCAGTCGAGGATATGGCATCGGCTCCAGAAATGCCAGAGTAGAGGCATTAGTATAATTCGCAGAGCGTAATAATTTACGGATCTTGAATACCTTGTTCAGAAAATAGGCTAGTGATAAGTGTACGTGGCAAAGTCCTAATGACGAAACTAAAAATGAAATGCACTTTTCTGTGTACACATCAAGGCACTGTACAGAATGTAGAAGTACTTGGCAAGATTCGATGCAATGACCAAAGAATGGTAAGTGACCATATTCACCTAGATTTTAAAAATGCAAGGCCAAAAACTGATACGCAAGAAGCCAATTAAATAAACTAGCGGTGACAGTTAAGGTACAAGAATTCAGAGTGTCACTTCAGAATGGATTCGAGGCACTGAACGAGGTAACCGACGTTAGCGTTGACACAACGAACGATAATTTTACTAGTGCGATCAAAGAGTGTGCAATGAAAGTCGGAGGTACAGTCACTAGTCAGGACACTGGCAATTATCTCAGGTGGCGAAAAATCTTATTAAGAAATTACAGACCATGAAAGCCTCAAATGGAACCAACAAAATAAAGCTAGTGGAGCTTTCGAAGTTATTTAAGGTGGTAGGCCACTCAAAAACAAAAATTTTTTTAAGGGCAGGCAGCGTTGAAATAACGTTTTCCTCAAAACCAGCATGTCTTATTTAATTTACCCAGCTATTTACAGTGCCAAATATTGAATATTTATTTATTGGGAGGTAATCATTGTCAAAAATTGCATTAAAAGTGCTAGCCACGCGAGCTGTGATAAGTGACTAATGGGTGGCTTCATTCAGTAAAGCTTTGACATTTGTGTAACTAATGGCTGGAGCTATGCAGCGAACTAGAATAATTATTATGTAGTGAATATCAAGGAAGTAATTCTAAAAAAACAAAAATGGGAAAAAAGAGCCAATTTAGACTGAACCTGTTGGAGAATTCAGCTGTGAACTGAAAAATATTCGATGGATTTCTTTTATTCTAGTTCACTGCACAGATATATATGTAGTAAATCATTGTGCAAAATTTCAGTTCAAAGTATTCGCTGAGTAATACCACAGTCCCTTAATACCGTTCTGGTCACGAAACTTCTCCGTCACTCTATGGGAGAGCTTGATATGGTGCCAAAAGCGGCCGCTACGCGGCGCAAGCCGTCCTAGGGGGGCCATCGCCCCGCTGCGCCCGGCGGAACGCACTGGCCGCGGCAGCATCCCGAGGGCGTTGTGTGGTGGCAGCTCGCGGTTTCTGCATCAGCGAAACGCGAACTTCATGTGCCAGTGCACCGTGCTCAAGGTGGACGGCATGAAAATCCGAATGAACAATGCCTAAGACGTGCTGTGTGACGGGTTGCAGCTCCGGATACCGAAGCAACAAAGAAAAGGCGTCGCTCGTCTGTTTCCCAAGTAGCGCCGAACTCCGAAAGAAATGGAAGCGAGCTATACCGCGGTTGGAAGCTGGCGGTTTCAGCTTCGAAAGTAAGAACGTTCGGGTGTGCGAAAAGCATTTTGATGCTAGCGACGTTGTGAGAACCGACGAGCACATCGTGAACGGGGTGGTCGTGTCGCTTCAGCGAGAGAGACCGAGGCTTCGCACGAACGCCGTTCCAAGAATTTTTGACGGGCTCCCGGCGTACCTGACAAAGCCGAAACCGCGTTCACGCATGCGGTGACGTGTACGCGAGGATTGTTGAGGGCATTTTGCTCGACAGCCGCACAGCGTCAGCAAGTGTACATTGTCTGATGCACTTTTTAGGGACAACAGCTGAGGTTGTACACTTTTTTTTTAGATGTAGATTACATTTCTTCACTCGAGAAAAAAAACAAAGCCTCGCGGGCAACTGTGCGCAGCTTATGCCCTGCAAGTGGTGGGCGGAAGCGACAGTGTTAAGCATAATGGCTGTGTATGTGAGCACGCCTTCCCATTTGTATATAGTGTTGTATATCTTGTATACATTACACTGTAATATTTTCGTACTATGCATATTTATATGCATATAGTGTAAATAGTGTATATTCAAATACAGTTTATTTTAGGCAGTGAGCTAAGACAGAGTGCAGCTGTTAATGAAACGAAATACACATTATACAGTAGAGTCACAGATTGTGTAACATTGCTCAGAACAGCTGCAATAGTTTCTAGTGCTTTTCTTCTCCAAAGTGTTGTTCTCAGTGTATTTTGTGTAAATAAATGTTTTCCAACTTTCTCCCCATTACATGCACCATATGTGAATCTCCCATTCATAAGTACACACCTGACTACTAGGCGGCGTATCATTAGCACCAAATTTAAGATTTATTGCATGCCTTAAATCATAACCGCCCTTCCCCCCCCCCTCCCACGCAAAAAATAAAAACAAATGTGTGATGCGGTACCTCGGTAGTGGCAGAGGCGGCCAAGCGGCTAGCACTGGCATCAAAAGGAACTTCCAGATTAGGCTGCTGTACTTCCGTTCCCGGAGAAATCATGGGTTGTCGGCCGGTAAATAATAGTGCCCTAAACAGTAAACACAAGGAAACGTCAAGCGGCGGGTGTCCCGTGTAAACTGCGTGGAAAGAAGTGATCAATCAAATGTTGGGCACGTTTAGAGCGGTCGCGAAAGCCCTCGACATAGAAAGTCCCCGCGTCAAAAAAGCGATCGGCACTCACAAACGTGTGTCCAAAACAACTGCGCATTTGGGTATAAACTCAATTGAAAGGTCTGGAATAAAACTTCTGGCTCAACCATTCAGTTCATTTGAATACTTGGGTAGTAGCGCGCGAGAGGCGAGCCGGATATAAACCAATGTGATTGCTCCTGTACTACCCAGTCGTGTTTCATTTCGTTCACCTTCCTCCCCCTATTAGCGGCCCTACCAGAATATAAAGCTCACCTACCGCATAAACATAATCGCCCTTTGGCCGGGCGCAAATACAAACATGTTGTCGAGCAGATCAAGCAGTAGCTGCTCGCATCAAGAGCATGGAGTATAAGCATCGTCTTTCAACACTTGCAAGCTATAGCTCGCAAGTACCGCTTCGAGGCATCGTAAGTATGCATATAATTGGGCTATGAGACAATTATTGGCACAAAGCATTATCGCGCGGTGTGAGAACACTTTTAATGCGCTGCTGCTTATAAGGTGGGCCCGCACTTCCAAGTAAACTACGCGTGCGTTCCAAAGTAAACAGCTCTCATTCGTCGTCGACACTGGATCCCGTTTCAACTTTATCTGGTGGCATTGACGCGTTCAGAGACGTTTAAAAAAAGGTAACAGGAAGAACAGCACGCACATAATCGCGTCGAAACGTCGGCCGCAGTGCGCATACAAGCCCAGCAGTGGCGGCAGCTTGTGGCCCCCATACGACGGGTGGCGCCTCTAGCGACAGATTTTGTCCCTATATCAACCTTCGGGCGGAGTTTCGTGACCAGAAAAGCATTGAAGGACTCTGGTAATACGTTATGAAAGTTTGCGTCGCAACATTTGGAGCAAATTGTTATTTTCAGAAAAACGTAAACAAAGATTTCCGAGCTTGTAAAGAGGTTCACAATCTTCGCATGCAGGCCTAAAATGCACCAGATTCATAGCTGGGCCCTTCTGCGGAAGCATTATTGTCTCCTTTTGTTTGGGTGGCTGCTCGTTTTTTCTTCCTGGCCCGTTTTGTTCCATCCGCTGACTTGCGGTTAGCATTCCGCATGCGCAGGTGATCCCTGGCGATGAAAGCTTTCGTCGTGTGGTACCCTGGTTCTATGCCAGCTTGCCTCAGGATATCTCTGGTGCTTACACTGCCATTATTAAAGTGTGCAACAGCATCATGCAAGGCAAACATTACTGTAGGCAAGCTTACATAGACCTCTTTGGGTGCCCGCTGCCATATTAGACCATTGAAACACTCATTAGCATTTTGAGTCTTTCCATGAAGGCACTTCATTAGAAGTCCATCAGAGCACAGATCACTGTAGACAGTTTTAACTTTGTTGAGCACATCATTTGGAAGTCCTCCTTTGTGTACATATTTCCCTTGTCCGAGTGCTTCGACCCTTTGTTATCCGCACCAGCTTTTCGGACACAGGCTATGTCTCGGCTGCTTGTCGGAAGAGCTGCAATGAAAAAGACTGGCAAGGGTAGCCGTTTTCATTGCAGAAAGGTTCCCTACATTATCCCTTATGGCGATGCCACAGTAGTTTTGCGGGCGGTCAATGAGGGCATCAGTGAGCTTTCCCTTACCACAGAGTCCACGCACTATATTTTTCAGTTTTCTGAGGCGGTAGCCAACACGTTTATGGACATGCCCAATACATTCCAGTTGCTGCACACTGTCCTTTCCATACATGTCTTTGACAGCGGCATAGCTCTTGGAATCCCCATCGTCGTAGTACTGCAGGTACTTCAAATCTCTTTTGCCTTTAAACCTTTTAAATATTCGGTATAGACCAACCGTCTCCATATTTCCAGCACTTCCTTCATGGTTTGCTTGACAGGAAGTGTAGTTTGCCTTCCATTCCTGGTACGGAGCACTATCTTGCCTCAACTTGCTTTAGATTTTACAAGACTTACACGAACTAGAAAGGGCCTCAACATCAATGACCTTTCCCGTGTCAACAGAAATCAGACACACAACCGTTCAAAGATGAATGGCCACGCTTCTGCCAAGTGCCATCACCTGAAACTCCGGCATTCCCTACAACACGACGAACTTTCACAGCAGCATCGGTCATCGACTTCGACGCCACTTCTCCTGCCACTGCAGAAAGCCGAGATGACAATTTGTCGTAGGCGGAGTGACGTAGAGGAGCAGGCATGTTCATCACTTTGGAAAAAGTTTTCGCACCAGCGTGCCCTTTTCCTAACTGGCGCATCACGTAAACCAGACGTAAATTGTTCTCATTGGCACGACCCACATTTCTCGACGTATGAAATGGGCGCTTGAACCCACAGTCGGTACACACGACCGCACAAGCCGAGCATATCCCTTGGTGAGAGCGTTCCTCGAGCTTGAGTGTTGTGTTCATCCATTCGGAACATGCCAGCGATGAAAACACTGAAGAAAGAATACCAATGTTTATTGTCCTGTTCCCTTGGAGCGCAGAATTCTCCAGTGGAGCCTGGTACGTCTTGTTTATGTCCCCAAGCTTTTTCGCGGCTGTCGAAATAACAGCGTCTGTGTCAGTAGGCAGCCTCGTCGTCGTGTAGCGATTTCCAGCAAACTTGCGCTTTCTCGTCTTCTGTGTTCTGCACTTCCCTATGCTGGTCGTAATGTGGTCCAGGTGAGCTAAGGTTACAGCCCTGGTAACATAGACATGTGAGACAGAACAAATGCAGAACGAAGCCTGGCCTGGCTAGCCAGACTAAGGCAAACAACAAAAATTCCGACGAGCATCGTGCGTCCTCCTCGTGGCTGTTGTTAGAGACTAACGAAGACTTTTAAACACAAAATTGTATTTAATGACATCATCTTATATAACAGTCACAATAAAATGCATAAAGTATTTTGAATAGCATTAATATAGACGAAACAACACTTGCTTTTGAAAGCAATTTTTCAAAACCGAAACCACAATTGGAAATGTGGTTTCGGTTTTGCTATAGGAGCATAAGGTATAGAAAACCTGCTGTAACTGCGCAAACATTAGAGATTACGCTGGACGCTGCGTGGCCGCTAGCGATAACGCTAGAATATTAGACGGCACGTGTATAAATGCCGACACACTTCACCACTTGTCAGTTGATTGACGGCCGACGCTTCGTTCACCACTATTGGTTCCAGTGTGTATCGCTGTAATCTTAATTTTTGTTTGTTGGCCACAAGTTCGGCCTAAATAAGCAGTTTCATCTTTGATCTATAGCCTGCACCCTTCGTTCAAGACACGACCCAGAACATCTGGTGGAGGCGCTGCTTCTTTCATGTACCAGACGCCCTGTCAAGCCATAAACCGAGCCCACGTCGTGGAGAAGACCCCGATGCCAGTCACGAGCAGCGTGTTAGCTGCAGGCAAGAAGGTTTGCCACCAGAGTACGGGCTTCTACCTGACAAGAATTCGAAGACCAAGACATTGAAGTCGACTGCGGCAACAACGACATCACCTGTGCCACCTGCACCTCTCCAGCTTCACCAACCCAAGGAGCCGCCAAATTTCGCTGCTCGTCTTTCAAAGACCCGCGAAGCTGGTTTGAAAGGTTCGATTGAGTCGCCATCTTCAACGAATGGACCGAGGACGACAAGCTTCGGCATGTCTACATTGCTTTAAAAGATGCTGCTAGGACCAGGTTCGAGATGCAAGAGAGAAACCTCACCCCGTGGAGCGTTTTTCGGGCCAGGTTCCTTGTCACTTCTGCAAGTGTGGTCCGCAAGGAGAAGGCTGAAGCCCTCCTAGAAACCCGCATGCAGCTGCCAAACAAAAATGTGGCGCTCTTCATAGGAGAGATGATCAAACGGTTTAATCACGCCGACCCCGAGATGCCTGAAGACAAGAAAGTCTGGCTCCTCACGCAAGGAGTTAGCAGGAGCTTTTTGCGGGACTGATGGGGAACCCTCCAAACAGCATCCAGGAATCTGTCTCAGAAGCGACGACTATCGAAAAGACCCTTGAAATGCGCACACAACAATTCAACTGCCGCTTGACGCCAGGGTGTGCAGAGATCCAGCCACTCTGCTCCGACGATCTGCGTGAAATCATAAAAGCCGTGGTGCGTGAAGAACTTCATCGAATGCTCCCGTCGTGCCAGCCTCAAGTTTTGTCAATCGCAGACATCGTCAGAGCAGAAATTCAGCAATCGCTGGGCATCTCTCAGTCAGTGCAGCCGCCACCGCCAGCCTTGAGCTACGCTGCTGCTGCCCCACGCTAGGCTCGAGCCTCACGTCCACTTCAAAATAGAGGCCGCGCCATCACATTTTCATCGCCGGACACCGCCGCTACCACCACCGACGACATACCACTCACCTGTCTCCTAGCATTTAGCACCGAAGAAGACAGACGTTTGGTGCACTCCTGACAACCACCCACTCTGCTACCACTACAGAGAAGCTGGCCACTGCGAAGGAGTTGGATGCACAAGTGCATATGAGTCTAACAATTTCTTGAGACACTTTAGCAGGGCTCCACGTTATCCGTCTCTCTGTGTAGCGTGAAATCTTGACAAAAGGCTGTTTTCGATGTGCATTTTCATGCAGAGGACATTTTGAAAACATACGGCGGTACTTATATGACTTGCAACACCTCAGCTCATGGCCTAACGAGTTCAAACATTGCCCATGGCTTCCACTAGTCCTTATTTCAATTTGTAAATGCAAATCTATCATTTGGGTATGATCCCAAACAAGAAAATCATATTTAGTTGTTGAAATAAAAACAAGTTGAAGGTATGCGCAACCTTTGAACTCGTGATGCCATGTGCTTAGAAAATGAAAGTCATATTGAGCGCGCCTGTACAATCTCGTTGTCAACGGGTAAAAAAGTTGAAAGCACTCGCGGTAATGAAGGTGATTCTTCTGCAGGGAAGTGTGCTTAAAGTTTTACAGCAAAAGCTGTTATGGGATTACAACAAAGGTCGCGTGCGCCATAGCTGTCCGCTGCCGCCACCGGTGTCCGTAACCACAAAAACACCAAGGACACAGCGGCATTCAAATCCGAGTACCCTGTGTGCCAGCCCAGTACTATATTGCACAACCATGCCGGTTCTTGAAACTCTGTTGAAAACTTGCCTTAGGTAGGCTTGATGTTGGGAAAGGAATTTTGTTAGTATGAGTAATACGGCATTTTAGAACTGCAAAGGAACAACCAGGCACCTCACTATGAGTATAGCATAACGAGTGATTCGTCCAATGCTTCAACCATTACAAAAGCTTGTATTTATCACCCGTTAACATGTCAAGTTCCTTCAATTTGTGGTGCAAACCTGGGGTATTGGTGAAGAACTGTATCAACTGTGGCACAGGCCCACTTCAGGAATAACTTTTCATCGTCGTCAGCCACTGCATAAACAGTTACACAAAATTTCTTGCAAGTATGTAGCGGACGCCACGCTTCTCAAAAGAATGACAAAGGATAGCATAGTGAATGCTGACCTACTACACAGCATATATGATTATTTATAGCGTCGTGAGTATTCAGCAAGTGTGCTTGTAGCATTTGCCGAAAAAGTGTTTACAAAAGGCTCTAAAATGCCGCTCTTCCAGCTTTCGCTGTGACTGTGCTGCGCGGTTCTCGCAGGCCTGGCAGGTTTTTCTTAACCTGCCAAGCACAGTAAGCGAGCCAAGGCTCGTTTACCGTGCTTTGTTTTATTACCTCACGCTCGCAGAGTGGGCACGTTTAGAGGCGATCAACAATGAAGCCATGTGCGCCATAACTGGACTGCCACGCATCACTCAACTGACAGTACTTCAACATGTGTCCCAACTAAACACAATTGATGAATTAGTGCATCAGCGTTGCTGTGCGTGCAACCTCAAGCCATCAACGTTGTGTTCGGCTGCTGCATTGGCGCGGTACATGGGCAAAGAAATTCACCACACCTTCAGAGACTACCATTATTGCCCCGTGGAACAAAATGCAACTGACTGAAAACAAACCCCTTGGTCTCCTTTACAGCCCGGTTCCATGCTAGGCGAACACCCAAGTATCCCGCCTGCTTTGTACAGATAGCCTAGATGCTGCTACTGTCGTCGCTTATATGGATGCCAGTGTGAGCGGCACCACCATTCATACTGCGCTTGTATGTCTATTAATACCAGAAACTGGCCAAACATGCTCATATTTTGCGGATCCTGCACCACCAGCTCACCTTGCTGAGCTGACCACCATACGTAATGGACTGGCAGCGCTGCTACCTCTTCTACAACCAGGCAGATGCTCCAAGCTCATAATTCCTACGAACTCGACGCAAGCTATTCACGATATACGATGAATTTATCGCTCTACGTCACTTTCGGATATTATTCATGTTCTTGCTGCCTCGGCATCCGTGCAAATACGTGTTCAGTGGGTTCCACGGACCGCTTTGCCGGACCTTGCAAAAGCTGATTTGGCATCCCACCCTTAAGTCACACCATACCCGCTACCGCATTTTCCTGAAGACGCTCAAGGAAAAAGAAAGCCTCCGATGTGCCACACGAGCTCTTATACCTTCATGTAGATCATACCTCCCTGGTGGTTTAACCAGCTGAGAGGAGGTTACGTTGCAGAGGCTTCATGTTGGGGTTGCGCTTACCCCATCCATGACCACCCTTTGGGCGCAAAAGTACCGAGGCCCGTATAGCACATCATGCCAATTTTGTGACACCCCAATCCAAGATGTTACTGCCTCACACTTACTGTGGACCTGCACTGGTCTACAATTAGGTCGTCGCCATCATCTCTGAGCAACAGGTATCAGGCCTGGCCGACCACTCGACTTTGACCACTGGCTTCGTGGACCACACCACCATTCGTTTAGACTTCATACACGAAGAAAACTTGTATGTGTATTTTTGAAAAATTATTAGGCCTAGGGGCAGACATTTGAAATGAAAAAAAAAAAACAACGAAAAAGATTCAAGATGCAGGAAAATTGGGATGGACAGACAGACGGGCGGGCGGGCAGACGCTAAGAGCGTCCCCTTTGTAACAGGGCGGTGACAGGTGTGTTGACAGTCACATAAGAAAAAAAACGAAAGCTTTCTTTTTCGTGTTGGCTTAATACTTCATCTACTTTGAATAAAGCAATCATATTTTAACAAGGAAAAATATAAATTCATGGTCCATCTCTCTGCCTCTTCAGGCAGAATGACCTAATTTTTACACTATTTCTCTCCTTTCTCTTTACTTTTCTACCACAAATTCTCTAACTGTCTCTTACTTTCTTCTGTCGCAGACGTGTTCAGCTTTCCATGGTTATCCCTAAAACCCAGAGCATCATGTAGAATACCTGGGTGAATATCGCCACATTTAATCGGAACGTGTTCGATAGTTTCCTTAGCTCCCTCACAGCATGTACATTGTTCATCTTCTTTATTGAATCTCCTTTTATCACTACGCGTTCTAAAGCAACCTGACCTCGCTTCAAACAGCAAAGCGCTTCCCCTTGACTCCTACTAAGTGCTCGCCACCTAGCGGCCGCGCCTGAAAACGGCGCTAACAGGATCAAGCTTGAAAGAATATATGTTACCAGGTTGCTCTCGGTGAGAAGTGACTGCATGGTTCCTTTATTTTTCACCATGCGCAAGCCTGGAAAAGAAGAAAGCGAAGTTCAAGGAACTTCCCAAAGGATGCAGACGATGAGTGACAGAGAAAGGAGCAAGTCAGAAATGTACGCACTGGAACGAAAGTGACGAACACTATGGTAGTTCTAACGAATTCGATCACGACGACCTAATTCTCCCCGATGAGTACAGCATTACTAGCATGTGTGCATTTATTATCAATATTCGGGCTCCTCAAGCACAGAAGATGAATATATATAGCACGGAATATTATTATATATTGTCATGGGTATAGGAAGGTACCTCAGGCACAGAAGCAGAAATGACGCAGAAGGGATGAAGACAACGATGTTGTTGTGGGGCCGTATCTGGACTGCCCTGTTGTTCTGCATCCTTGCCCACTGTGTGCAGTGTTAGCCCAACTGGCGTTAACTTATTAAATACTCCCCGTTACATATTTTTGGTGGAAGTGCTGGGTAACATTCCGACTCTGGATCTCCGTAGCGGACGACAGCTTTGTCCAGCCACGATGCCTGAATGCAGTGCGCCGTCCGTTCAGTCTACACCTGCTCCGTCACCTGTGATCTCTTCCCATCTTCTCCATGCAGGTACATTTTGCGGCACCGACACAACTGACGTTGACGAGTGGCTCGCTTTATACGAGAGCATCAGCAAGCAATACAGGTGGGATGAGACGCTTATGCTGGCCAACATCATCTTTTACTGCACACGCCTGGTACGAGACGCACGAGGAAGACCTGACGAGTTGGGATGTGTGCAAGCAGGAGCTCCATGACTTGTTCGGCCGGTCAGTTGCTCGACAAATGGCAGCCAGAGAGGAACTCGCCTCACAAGTTCAATCTTCCACCAAGTCGTACGTCACCTCTATCCAAGACGTGCTTGCCTTGTGTCGGAAGGCCGACAAAGACATGACTGAACTAGACAAGGTCAGCAATGTGTTGAAGGCCATAGCCGACGATGCCTTCAACATTCTGATATGCAAGAACTGTACCACCATTGACTCAATTGTCAGTGAATGTCGGCGGTTCGAACAAGCCAAAAGCAGGAGAATCACTCAATGTTTTACCCAACTCCCAAACACCGCTGCGACTTCTTCCTGCGAGGATCCTGTGGTGCCACGTCCTTTCGTGAATCCTCCAAACATCACAAGAATTGTCCGCCAGGAGCTGGAAGCCATGGCTCCTTCCGCTTATCAACCCCCTGTGCCTGACAACTTGTCTCCAATATCTCTTTTGTGCGACAAGAGTTTGCTAACATGGGCATCTTAGTTCCCCAAATTTTCAGCCACACACCACAGCCCATAAATCCTAACGCTCGCTACCACGCCGCCCCACTTGTTGCTGCTGCCGCGTCGGTCCCCCGGTTCTCACCGCGCTACCGAAATCCATCCGAGTGGCGCACACAAGATGATCGACCGATATGCTTCTTTGCCATCGAGTTGGCCCCATTTCCCGCCACTGCCGCAACAGATGGTCTTTTCGGCAACGTTTTCTAGATGACCACCGACAGGATCGTGGGCAGTATTCGCCACATTAATTCGTTGATGACCACCTTCAGGACCTTCCACCTAGCCGTTCTAAGCTATGCTCCGAACCATCCTACGCCGATGTCGTTGCCCAAGGGACCCGGTCCAGCTGCTCGCCGTCGCCTCAGGGTCGCCAGCCGCGCTCCTATCAACGGCGTCACTCCCCGTCACCGGGGTATTCTGGGCAGTTCTCCGCAAACTAACAGATGCAGCTCCTGGAGATGGTGCTGCATTGACAACTCGGACCGAAAAACCTCTACCGACCACCAATTCCAGACGAAATTGACTTGGTGTTCTTATCGATGGCCTGACCGTTACAGCTCTAATAGACACTCGTGCCCACATATCCGTTATGACTTCATGTCTTCGATTCCGCCTGAAAAAAAGTTCTTACCCCTGCGATGTCTTGGACTGTGCGAGTAGCCGACGGCAGCCGAACATCAGTTCTTGGCATGTGCACTGCCTGCATCACTGTTGCCGGCCTTCACACTTCAGTCCTCTTCACTGTTCTAGACCCTTGCCCACACGACATGATTCTCGGCATTGACTTCTTGACTGCGCATTCAGCCCTCATCGATTTTTCAACCGGCACTTGACAGCTAGAGTTGCTTTTGTACTCTGATGTCCCTTCTGCAGCTCGCACACGGCTACAGTCAGTGGAATGTCTACCATTACCGCCTCAGGCCGCTGTGTACCTTTCTATGTCGCCGTTCTCACATGTTCCTGATGGCGACTACTTGGCAGCTCCACTCAATGACCTGACCCTTTCCCGGAACATCATACTTCATCATACTATAGTGAGGATTAGCGACAACAAGGCGCGTCTCCCTGTCCTCAACTTCTTCATGTCGACCTAGGTCATTTTTCAAGGTATTGCCTAAGCAGAATTCTCCACTCTGGAGCAATGTACAATTTCATCTCTCACTCCTGACATCAAGACCGTAGCTGAGCTTGTCGCAGCCGCACAGAATAGAGCTTTCCTAGACAAAATAATATCAAATGACCTGTCGCTGTCCCAAGTTGAAGCACTCCGTGGTCTTCTATTTTCTTACCTCAAATTTTTTATATTGACGACCGTTCCTTGGGCTGCACGAGCGTTGGAGCTCACCGTATCGACACTGGCAACGCCAGTCCCCTTCATAAGCGTCCTTACCGTGTGTCTCATTCAGAGCGCCAAATAATCCAGAAGGAGGTAGAGAAAATGCTCGACAAAGACCTCATAGAGGCTTCAACCAGTCTTTGGGCACCACCTGTTGTGCTTGTTAAAAAGAAGGACAGCACCTGGCGGTTCTGCGTCGACTATCGCCATCTCAATCGAATAACCAAAAAGGATGTCTATCCTCTACCTCCAATTGATGATGCGCTTGACTGCTTTCATGGTGCCAAGTAACATGCCTGGCTTTTCCCTGGACCTACAATCTGGATATTGGCAAATTTCAGTCGATGACCGCAACCGCGAGAAGACGGCATTTATAACACTCGATGGGCTTTATCAATTTAAAGTAATGCCTTTTGGGTTGTGCAATGCGCCAGCTACTTTTGAACACATGATGGACTCCCTCCATCGCGGTTTTATATGGTCGACGTGCCTGTGCTATCCAGACGATGTCATCGTTTTCTCGCCCACATTTGAAAGCCATCTTCCACGTTTGTTGGCCATTCTTGATGTTTTTCGCTCTGCTCCCCTCCAGCTTAACATGTCTAAGTGATTCTTTGGGCGCTGTCAGATAAAGCTACTTGGCCACCTTGTTTACGCTACTGGTGTACGACCCGACCCTGATAAAGTCCGCGTGGTGCGCAAATTTCCGGTCCCACGTTCCCCGCAAGAAGTCCGCAGCTTTTTGGGATTTTGTTCATATTTCCGCCGTTTTGTCAGCAACTTCGTGGAAATTGTACGGCCCCTCACAAATCTCCTCAAAAAGAATGTGGCTTTTTTCTGGCGTGAAGATCAAGAACATTCCTTTGCATCCTTGATTTCCGCGCTCACATCAGCACCCGTGTTGGCTCATTTTGACCCAGCCACTCGAACGGCAAGCGGGTTAGGGGAAGACAGAAGGTTAGGTGGGCAAATGAGATTAAGAAGTTTGCGGGTATAAATTGGCAGCACCAAGCACAGGACCGGGGTAAACTGGCGGAACACGGGAAAGGCCTTTGTCCTGCAGTGGACGTAGTCAGGCTGATGATGATGATGATGTTGACTCGAAGGGAGCTTCGCACCAACACAAGTGGCCATGGCATAGGGACAATACTCGCACAAATGCAGAACGGCACAAACCGCGTCATAGCGTATGCTAGCCACTACTTTCTCAGTCGGAAAGGAACTATTCAATTACTGATCGACAGTGCCTGGCTCTCATCTGGGCTATCGCAAAAGTTCGTCCGTACCTATATGGACGCACATTCGCAGTCATCCATAGCGTACGCTAGCCACCTACTTTCTCAGTCGGAAAGAAACTATTCAATTACTGATCGACAGTGCCTGGCTCTCATCTGGGCTATCGCGAAATTTTGTCTGTACCTATATGGACGCACATTCGCAGTCATCACAGACCACCATGCGCTCGGCTGGCTGTCAACCCTTTAGGATCCTACAGGAAGACTCGGGCGATAGGCATTGCGATTGCAGGAGTACACGTTCTCTGTATTGTACAAGTCTGGCAAGCTTCACAGCGATGCCGACTGCTTATCTCGACACCCTGTTGATCCACCCGACTCCTTCGTGTTGGAAGCTGATGCCAACATCCTAGCCATAAAAAATTTTCTGCAAATAGCCAACGGACAATGCCGAGATCCATCGCTGCTATCGATGATTGACCGCCTTCAATCCGGCCATAAAGACCCTTCACTGAGCCATTTTTTCCTCAAAACAACGTTTTGTACCGCCGCAACTTACAGCCCGATGGCACAGAACTTTTGCTTGTCGTCCCACGTCATCTGCGCAAGGACATCTTGCAAGAACTTCACAATGCCCCAACTGCCGGACATTTAGATGTCTCCAGAACCTATGACACCGTCCGCCGACGGGTATGTTCCGTTCGCTGCTACGTTGCAGCGTGTGACCTGTGCCAGTGCGAAAGAAGCCTACGTCTCTCTCTGCCGGTCACCTTCAACCTATTGAAGTCCCAGCCGAGCCGTTTCATTGGGTGGGTTTGGATTTATTAGGTCCCTTCCTAACATCGACAACAGGAAACAAATGGATAGCAGTAGCTACGGATTATGCCACTCGGTATCCAATTACTTGAGCGCTACCGACCAGCTGTACAACGGACATCGCAGATTTCCTACTCTATGACATCGTCTTTCAGCATGGCGCTCCTTCTCACCTACTCGCGAACCGTGGCCACTGCTTCTTGTCTCGTGTGGCTAACGACCTCCTTAGATCATGTGCTACACGGCACAACTTTACCACTTCTTACCATCCTGAGACTAACGGACTTACTGAACGCCTCAACCGCACACTGACGGACATGCTTGCTATGTATGTTTCTGACGACCACACCGATTGGGACACTGCCTTTCCGTTCGTGACCTTCGCCTACAACTCGTCGCGTCATGAAACTGCCGGCTACTCACCATTTTATCTTCTCTTTGGCCGTGATCTCTTACTACCTTTCAATACCCTGCTGGCGCATGACCTTCCGTCCATCACTTCGTAAGCACAAGGTGCCATCTCCCATGCTCTGATCGCACGTACAGTAGCCTGCGCCAAGTTCTCATTGTCCCAGAGAGCACAAAAGTCGCTCTACGACAGCCGGCATAGGGATGTTGATTTTTATCCGGGCTCTCTCGTGCTACTGTGGCTACCATCCCGTCGTGTCGGCCTGTGCGAGAAACTTTTATCGCAATACGTTGGGCCTTACCGAGTTCTGGGGCAAGTCACACCTGTCACCTATAAAATTTTTTCTACTACGAACCCCACTGTTATATTCAGAAGTGACATTGTGCATGTTTCTCGCCTGAAGCCTTATCGCAATGACCCGTCCATCTAATAACAGCAGGCCCCGGGACGGTGCTTTGCCGCCCGGGGTAATGTCACTGGTATAGAAAGGTACCTCAGGCAAAGAAGTAGAAATGACAGAGAAGGGACGAAGACGACGATGTTGTTGTGGGGCCCTGTCTGGACTGCCCTGTTGTCCTGCATCCTTGCCCACTGTGTGCAGTGTTAGCCCAACCGGCAATAACTTATCAAATACTCCCCGTTACAATATATATTGTGTAGAAGAAAACGCATCGTTGGCAAGCAACATCGCCACCGCTTGGGTACTGGGTTCTGGGCTTCTCTCGCTCGCCTCATGCTGATCGTCGCCAGCATCTGCTTGATCGTTGCTCTGTCCCGATCGTGTTTTCATCGTAGAGCCACCGTCGCAGCACACGCCAACAAACCCCTTTTCAATTGGTGGAGGGTGCTGACGTTCCCCGTCGCCTGAACCAGGGTGCTGCCATTTGCCAGCGCCTAAACCTGGCGCTGCGCAACCGAACGATACCTCCCATCATGGCCACCAACAATACACAACCTGGCTCTTCCACTTCATCCTCTAGCAACCCCAGCGTTCTTTGCTAGCGAGAGCCCAAGGTCTTTAGCGAAGCTGATGAAGCTGACGTGGAAGACTGGTTCACTAACTACAAACTGGTGAGCGTAAACAACAAGTGGAATGACGCGGACAAGTTGACTAACGTCATCTTTTACCTCGCTGACGTGGCCGAAATGTGATATAACAATCTCAAAAACGACATTACGATGTGGTCCATCTTCAAAACATCGTTTACTGATGTTTTTCGCTGACCCGCTGTCTGCAAATCTAGAGCCGAACCACGCTTGCACACTCGCGCACAGAAGCCAACGGAATCTTTCACCAGTTACATCGAAGACATTATTGGTCTTTACAACTATGTGAACACCGCCATGCCCGAGTCGGAGAAGATTCAGCAGATTCTCAAAGGAATAAATGACAGCACATCTCAGATGCTCCTGGCCCGTAATCCTGCCACTGTTGCAAAACCTGTCACTTTATGTCAGTTTCGACGAGTTGAGGAAGCAGTGCGTCCTGACTCGGCCATTTTCCTTACATGCCGACTCGCTCTCCAGTCTTCTGTTCCCGATCACTCACCAACCCTGCAAGAGATTAGACTTTGTGTGTGAAGAAGTAGCTCGGCAAGTGTCGTTGATTCCCTTCACACAGCAGCCGTCGTCCTCTCGTTTGCCCTCACCACTCCGCGATGTTATTGCCGAAGAGGTAGCTCAGGCTGTTCCCGTCGCTGCCCACCAGCAGCCTGTAGCCATGGCTGTTCCCCATGCGCCGGCAATGCAGCCCGTGGCCGCGCCTCTTATGTATGCCCAGGTGGTACACAGCAGACCCCGCCAGCAGCATTTGCCACCCATGTCTTCAGTTGCTCCCCACTCCGCCCCTCTTTCAACACCTTAGGCCGCACCACGAGTCAGCAATTCTTGGCGCACTCCTGACAATCGACCGATCTGCTACGCCTGCGGTACTCCAGGACATGTAACACGATATTGTCGCCGTCGCTTCCAACCACTCCATGAGGCTACTCGGCTGTTACATTATGAACCACAGCCCATGCACCTATCTGCTCCCTATCCCTCACCGCAGTATGGCTACAGTAATTTTCCAGAGTCTCAGTCACGCCAGTCCCCATCTCAGACTCACTCTCCCCGCTCCCCGTCTCCTCGCAGGCGATCACTGTCCCAAATGCGTCCCCGACCCGCTTCCTCCAACAGGGAAAACTGAACGCCGCAGTTCCAGAGGCAAAAACTGTGCCATCGTCGAAATTCTCAAGTCCTCGCACTTCACCTGCTAACGTTGTTGCCACATCTGTCAATGGTGTTTCTACCTTTGCCCTCGTCGACACAGGTGCTGCCATTTCTGTTATACCCGCCCAGCTATAGTCACCCTACGCAAGGTGACGACGCCGCTCTCTGGACTATCGCTTCGTACGGCTAGCGCACAACTAGTTCGATCTCTCGGCACCTGTGCGGCCCGCATATTCATCCAAGGCTCTATGTACGTTGTCGAGTTCATCGTCTTTTCGATGTGCTCGCATAACGTTATTTTCGGGTGAAACTTTCTGTCATATCATCATGCCGTCATCGACTGTGCACGCGCTGAAGTTCAATTTTCGCACCTCTGTGGCGAATCTTTCCACGAAACTCTTGAGCGGTCGCCAAAACTCGTCGTGCTTGAGGACACTGAAATTCCGCCAGCTTCTCTTGCCGTTGTCCCTGTTTGCTGCGATGATCATAACGATGCTACGGTAATGTTTACACCTTCCGACATTTTTATGAGCCGCAGAGCCGCTTCCTTGCCTTTCGCTACATTTGACATCACTGCTGGCCAAAGCAATATTTTCATCCACAACCCCCTTTCTGTATCGCTTATACTACTTGCCGGCGAATGTCTCGGTCGAGTGGAGTACCTCGATTCTTCTTCCTTCTTTAACATGCCAGACAAATCGTGCAGTAGCACTTCGACCGAGCTTCATGCCCTTTCCCCACTGGAATACCCGTCGAGTGACATCTTCTTGAGTTCCATTGCCAACACCTTAAATGCTCAAGAACGTGCCAAGCTTCTTAATCTCCTCCAGCACTTTGCGAATTCATTCGACATTTCTCAGCCGCAATCGGGTCGCACTTCCCCAGTGCACCACTACATTCACACCGGTTCGCACCAGCCATTACGTCAAAGACCGTACCGTGTCTCTGCTGCAGAATGTCACGTCATCAACGACCAGGTCAGAGAGATGCTATGGCGTCACGTTATTCAACCATCGCACAGTCCTAGGGGATCTCCTGTCGTTCTAGTTCGAAAGAATGATGGATCGATTCAATTTTGCGTCAACTACCGGCAATTAAACAAGGTGACGCGAAAAGACATCTATTCATTACCGCGCATCGACGACAGCCTTGACAGCCTCCAAGGAGACGAATTCTCCTCCTTAGACTTACAATTTGGATACTGGCAGCTTCTTATGGCAAAAGCCGATCGCCAGAAAACTGCTTCATTACACCAGATGGCCTGTACGAATTTAACGTAATGCCTTCCAAGCTTTGTAATGCTCCTGCCACGTTTGAACGACTCATGGACAACACGCTGCGTGGACTGAAGTGGTCTGTGTGTTTATGCTACCTCGACGACATTGTTGTTTTCTCTCCCGATTTTCTTGCACATCTGCTTTGGCTCCAACTAGTTCTGACGTGCTTAACCAACGCTAGGTTCCAGCTGAACCTTAAAAAGTGCCGCTTCGCCGCGCGAGAGCTGTCCATCTTAGGGCACATCGTGTCCAAGCATGGTGTTCTACTTGACCCTGCGAAACTGCGAGCAGTCGCTGAGTTCCCAAAACCTACTACACTGAAAGAATTATGCAGTTTCGACGGACTAGGCTCGTACTTCCGGCGCTTCATTCGAAATTTTGCATCGATCATGTCATTACTGACCAACCTCCTACGCGGTGACGCAGACCTTTCATCCTGTTTTCCTGACTGCGGCATCGCGTTTGCCACGCTTCGTAGTCTGCTAACATCTCCTCCCATTCTTCAGCATTTTGACCAAACAGCTGCAACGGAAGTTCACACAGGCGCTAGCGGGGTTGATCTTGGTGCTGTCCTCGCCCAACGCAAGCCGGGCTGTTCCGAATACGTCGTCGCTTACGCGAGTCGCACGCTCACTAAAGCTGAGGTCAATTACAGCGTCACTGATAAGAGTGCTTAGCGCTAGTGTAGGCGCTTCGCGAATTCTGTCTTTATTTGTACGGTCGCCCATTCGACCTGGTAACGAACCACCATGCACTTTGT
Source organism: Rhipicephalus microplus (assembly GCF_043290135.1). NCBI lineage: Eukaryota > Metazoa > Arthropoda > Arachnida > Ixodida > Ixodidae > Rhipicephalus > Rhipicephalus microplus. The sequence goes on along the minus strand of NC_134700.1, from coordinate 12,293,014 downwards.
TGGCTCACCACATTGAAAGATCCTTCTGGCCGCCTAGCTCAGTGAGCACTGCAAATCCACGAGTACGACATTCGCGTCATCTATCGCAGCGGACGCAAGCATTCTGACGCTGAGGCCCTGTCCCATTCGCCTTTACCTCCCGACTCGGCCTGCTGAACCACTGGTACCAACTCCGTCGCATCTCTACCTCGACTCCTTTGCCAGTGAACAACACAAGAACCCGTGGATCGCTTCCCTTTTTGACTGTCTCTTTGGGTCGTCAACCACTGCGGTATCAAGATCTCTACGTCATCAAGCTGCTCCTTTCGCCACTCGTGATCAGCTTATACACAGACGAAACTACGCCCCTGAAGGTCGTAAGTGGCTCTTGTTGGTCTCCCGCAGCTTGCAATCACAAATATGCACCTCCTTTCACGACGATCCCAAATGTGGTCATGCCAGAGTTTTCAAAACTTACGAATGCATTTGCCATCGCTTCTACTGTTACGTGGAATGTATAATTTTCTTTGAAAATTCGTTATGGCCTGCCCTGACTGTTAACGCCACAAATCATTGCCTTTCAACTCGTCCGGTGCGCTTCAACCGCTTCCGTGCCCTGCCAAACCTTTCGATCGGATCGGAATTGATCTCCATGGTCCTCTACCGACAACATCAGATGAAAATCGGTGGATCATAGTCGCTGTGAACCATTTAACACGCTATGCTGAGAACGCCACCCTTCCAAGTGCCACTGCACGGGACGTAGCGTCCTTTGTCTTCCATCGCTTCATACTACGACATGGTGCATTTGAGAACTACTAAGTGACCGAGGTCGAGCATTCCTATCAGAAGTCGTCACAACTTTACTTTCTGTATGCCATGTTGTTCATCGCAAGACCATGGCATACCATCCGCAGACTAACGGGCTCACGGAGAGATTTAACCGCACACTCAGCGATATGCTCGCGGTGTATGTGACATCCGATCATACTAACCGGGATCGCATTCTTCCATTCATCACGTTCGCATACGACACCGCCGCACAGTCCACCACTGGATTTTCACCTTTCTTTCTCCTTTACGGACGTGAACCATCGCACACCATTGACACTCTTCTTCCATATCGTCCTGATGCATCCAAATGCCTATCTGTGTCCGAAGCTGCCCGAAAAGCGGAAAAGTGCCATGAACTTACACACACTTTTACGTCACAAGAACAGCAGTGCCAAAAAGAAAACAACACCGACTCTTTATGAAGCCACAGCTATTCCCCAAGATCACTTGTATGGCTGGCTGTTCTGTACCAAACCCCCGGCCTTTCCTCAAGACTCGTCCAGAAGTACTAGGGCCCTTACCGCGCTTTGGAGCAAACCTTGCCGGTAAATTTTCTCATTGGGCCACTTTCCCTAACTAACGACATGTGCCGGCGTGGACGTGACATCGTCTACGTCGCCCGCCTTAAGCCAATCATAGCCCTCTGCCTCCAGACTCTTAGGTTGCCAGGATGGCTCTTTTTCAGCGGGGCAAAAATTTTGAAGAAGAAAACGCATCATTGGCAAGCAACATCGCCACCGCTTGCATACTGGGTTCTGGGCTTCTCTTGCTCGCCTCATGCTGATCATCGCCGAACTCTGCTTGTCCGTTGCTCTGTCCCGATCATGTTTTCATCCCAGGGGTAACGGTGCAGCACACGCCAATAAACCCCTCTTCAATATATATATACACATAGTTTCGTTTATATAAGCATGTGCCTTAGGAAATTTGTTGCTTTACATATGTGACTATTTTTCGCATTTGCTTTTTTTCTTTGTAAGTCGCAGAGCTACCCGTTCTCAAGTTGAGCTGCAGTAATCTTCCCCCCACCCGCCTGAACATTTTTGATTTCGAATGTGTGTATATATACACACACACAAACACGTGTGCGAGGGTAGTGCTTGTATTTATTTTCCTGTGTATATATCTCATGTTCGTGCATTTGTAGCGTGCGTAGTCTACATGCATATATCAGCTTTGAATATGAACTACTGCCAACTCGAAAACGCGAGTGTTCGAAAGCACACGACCTTATTCATGATAAGCTTAATGCACAGATCGCGAACAAAAAAAAAAGCAGCACACCAATTACAATTGAAAATACAATTCGCTTTACCTCTAGATACACTGACCTAAGAATAGCTCTGTTATGAAATAAAGTGAATGGTGTGCTTGTTCAGCTTTCTATGGGCCAACAGAACACAATGGAATACATGCAATGAACTGCATGAGTCGCAGCGTAGGAACCTAGAAAACTGTTAAGTACTTGCCTGTAGCAGTGTAGCCACGCAATGCGAAAGTGCTCAAGAAATTGCCTCAAGAATGAAATTGGCTCAAGAATGTTGGCATACGTGAAAAGCAGTTAGAGGAATGTTCAAGTTGACTACACGATGTAGACAGATTTCGCCATTGTGGTGTCATGAATAGAAGGCGTCGTCAAAAAGTGAAAACAGTTCGTAGCCAACCGAGTCAATGAAATCAGGTGCACAAGAGATCCATGAAAGTGGGGATACTGCCCTGGACCGGACAACCCGACTGACCTACTCACGCGTGGCGTGACGCTTGAGAGACTGCTGTGCAGCTCTAAATTGTGGCATGGTCCTCAGTGGCTAGCTAAACAGATGTCTGAATGGCCCCTACAGTTCAGTGAACTAGACATAGCAGAAGCCACCCAAGGTAAAGTTGCAACAGTCCACGTTACACTAGTGACACCCTTCTCAATTTCGACAATCAGTATTCAACGGTACAGCAGGCTTCCGCACCTACTCAGAGTCACTGCGGGGGTTTTCAGATTTACTGACCGATGCAGAAAAAGGACGGATCACACTGCACATCTCGTAGTAATGGAAATCTTGAATTCTGAACAGTATTGGATAAGGTGCAAGGCTTTCTTGCAGAGCTCACCACTTTGACCAATGGCCAACCCGTCTAGTCTACATCTCGAATCGCTGAACTACACCCTTACATGGCCAAAGATGGAATTCTTTGGGTTGGTGGTTGATTATCGCTCATGCATTCCACACAAGATGTCAAGCACCCAATCTTAATGCCATCAAGCCACCACTTTTCGGCACTTTTGGCAAACAGTGCCCATCTTCAAGTCCTACATGGAGGAGCTAAAGATACACTTGCCCAGCTTCAGGGACGCTACTGGATTTGTCGAGCTCACACTTTGGTAACGAGAGTGCTGTATGGCTGCAGTATATGCAAGTGTTTCACTGTGGGCCCAGGAAGTGCTGAGACTGCTTCATTGGCAAGTCATGAAGAACAAACCCGTTCAAAGTTGTAGAGGTCAACTTCGCGGGCCCTTTTCATGCATGTACGGAGAAAGGGGACAAGAATTGCTACATTGCACTTTTTATGTGTGCCGTATCTATAGCCGTGCATCTCGAGCTTCTCTGGGAAGTGACATCCGAGGCTTTCCTGCTGTGCCTACCACGATTTACAGCTCCGAGAGGATTATTTAGGGTGATCTATTCTGAAAGGCCCGAACCTTTCACAAGACGTCGGCAGACATAAGGCGACTACATCGAATGATCTCTATAGAAGACATCGCTGGTCATCTCGGCACGAACGGCATTTCGTGGAAGTTTCTTGCACAAAATAGTCCTTGGTGGAGTGGATGGTGGGAGCGCCTCGTACTATCAGTAAAGTTTCCTCTTCGAAAAATTATCGGCAAAGCTCGTCTGAAGTGTGAAGAAATATCGACAGTGCTGGCTGAGGTTAAAGGAGTTGTAAACTCTGGGCCTCTGACTTTCATTGAGACAGATGCGGGAGAACCTTGCACTTTACCACAAGCCAAACTTCTCCTTGAACGAAGGTCGACTTCCATACCATATGCGACCGCTGACAAAGTAAACAGTGATTCCAAGCAAGCAGATGCCATACGCAGATTTGATTGATATGTGTGGTTTAACGTCCCAAAACCACCATATGATTATGAGAAACCCCGTAGTGAAGGGCTCCGGAAATTTTGACCACATGAGGTTCTTTAACGTGACCCAAATCTGAGCACACAGTCCTACAAAATTTCTGCCTCCATCGAAAATGCAGCCACCGCAGCTGGGATTCGATCCCGCGACTTGCAGGTCAGCAGCAAAGTACCTTAGCCACTAGACCACAGTGGCGGGGCCCCCATATGCAGACACAACTACAGGAAGCTACTGGTTGAAAGTTTTCGGAGAGATTGGCAAAAAGAAAACTACGATCTGCGCACTTTGCTGACACGAGATCAACTACAGCATTGAAGCAAAGGGGCGTCGTTCTCGTGCATGCAGACAACACGCCACGCCAGTTATGGTAGCTTGCAAGGGTCACGGAAGTGTACCGCAGTGCCGATGGTCTCATTCCTTCCAACAAGCTCAAGTTTCAAGGCCTTGCGATCAAGTTGATACAAAGACTGTACCCACTTGAACTGTGTATCTAACTTTGCGTGACCGGGAATGTTGCTTATTTTACACGTTCCGGGCTGGGACAAGGATACGAAAAAAAAAGAACGCGAGCGGAAGAAGCGTGGGCACACTCAAGTGAAAGCAAAGCGCTTCCAAGCACAGCTCAATAAAAAAAAGTATCTTTTGCCTAGTGCCTTGTAACGGAGTTGAGTCTGATAGCATTGTCTGGAATGCCATCGTCCTAATAATTTTCAAAGGTGTGGTGTCCTGTTGCTTGATGAGGTAAAACTGAAGCAATCTGTTGCTTTCAACAAAATATCATATAAGATGGATGGCTTTGTTGACTATGGCGATGTGACGAATGCCACCTGTGACCAAATTGCTGACCATGCACTGGTGTTAGTCGGGCTCTTCAATTTTCCACTTCTGGCTACCCGCAAGCTGCCAGAGTCAGCCAGAGCGCGCTCGTTTTTCTTGGGCTGCTCCGTCCCCCTCAAGGCGCACTTCGGATTGGCATTCGTTTTTCTCGGGTTGGACAGTTCTGGCGACCTTCAGTGAGCCCGAGGGTCGCCAGACAATTCCAGGACAATTTAGTCGTGCAAGCTCTCTGGAAGGCTTTGGGCAGGTTTCGGGCAAGCAGACGTCAAAAAGGTACAACACGTGCTCGGCGCCATCTGAGCAAGGTCTCAAGTTGTTTGCATCACAACAGACCACTGAATCTTTCCGCGTTACCTTAATGTCAATGCTTGAAATGATCGAGTTCTTGCTGGATTAGGGCGAGGGCGCACATTATGTTTTGACAGCGAAGTTAAACCAGGACACTTTGGAGGTGAGCATATGATTGCTGCTACTATGAGTGTTGAGCTGTGAGTGATGACGTTGGTTGTAGCTTAGCAAACTTTCTCTTTTATAGCGCCACTTCGATCTTGTTTGGTCATTCGGAGAAGATGAATCTCACCCTACTGTGGTCAACTTCAGCTAGATCTTCCGCCTTGTCAGTTTTTACATGCCTATAAAGACTGCACTGTGTGGTAGTGTGCAAGGTGTACCAGGTAATGCACTTGCCAGCATACAGGACACACAGTAAACGACAAAAAAAGTTCAGCGAACCAAACATCCGTCCTTGTGTGAATTCATCGAGACAAAGCTGCTAAGGATTATACACGACAAATTAACAGAGGCTGGAGTGCAGGACAACGACCACTCTTACTACAAAGGAGAAGTGGACGACGCTATTGTGTATTACTCAAGTGAATATGTAGTGTACAAATTCTAAAAGCATACAGCATGCCTTCTGTGCTTAAAAAATATAAGCAGTGCATCACCTGTCGTTGGCTCTGACACATATCTAATGACTTACAGAAGTTTCAAAGAAGGCTGCATGAAGCACCCAACAGCAAAAATGTTGAGTGTGAAGAGAGTTGTAAATGATGTAGTTTCCGAAACATTAGACGAGGCTGGAGCTTGCGACAACATTTTCTGACAGGTGCTAGAAGAACTTGAAAAATGCAGCAATGTTTAGTTGGGCTGTTCAGTCTATGTATCATCATTCGCTTGCCAAATATTGAACTTCGTTATTGTGAAAAGAATGCATTTCTTCACCAGAGATTTCAACCACCTGTTAGAAAGCAAAGGAAAGGTGGCTGTAGCAAACAAAAAGGTACGCCTCCTGTAACTCTGGCTCTTGCCCTTAAAAAAAAGTTACTTCCAGTTTGTTTGTTGTAGCATTCAATAAATTTTGTTCAATTAGACTTTGCTATACTCATTGCCTTTTGCATTCTATAGCCATATAAGGGACACGCATTTATTGAATTCATGTACTATATTTAAAAAAAATAAGTTCGGATCGTAAATTTGAGTTATCTGGAACGAACAAGTCGTTCTAGGCTTTCCACTTTCAACATCTCCAGCGGCATCAAATGATTGTGGTGTGTGCCTCATCCCATAACAATAACTAAAGTTGTACGTGTGAAAATAGTGATATGATTATGAGGCACGTTGTGTTGAAGAGCTTTGAAAATTTGGCCACCTGTGGTTTCTCTAACATGCACCTGAATTGAAGTGCATAGCCCTCCAGCCTTTCCCTTAAGCCCACTGTAACGGTTTTTAATACATACAATTAAATTTCAAAGAACAAGAATGCAATACGGCTAAATTAACACAATTCCCACAAGACTCAAGCATCGCACTCGCTTCTCTGCCATGTGGCACCGCATTAGGCACACAGCTGGTGCTTTGAATTGCTCACTTCTAATAACCTTAGTTCACTATCACAAAAAATAACTCCCAAAACGCCAAATTAACCACAAGAACTCCATTTAACACTGTGCATAGAATCCATTACGTCACGGCGAGCGGTCACACTGCATAGGAAGTGCCACCTAGGGAGTGGGAAATGAAAGGGGCCGCGTTTCACCGCCTTGTCCCTGCGGAGTTTGCAAACTGAAGTAATCCAGTAACATTGGGTGCGGCGGCGGTATGGGAAAAGCCCAGCTATGCGACCATTGTTGCAAACGGCACCTGGGCTTATGAGGGAGCAACCTCAAATAAGTCCCCGAGCGGCTGGTAGCTTATGCCAGCCATGAAGCAAGCTGGCATAAGCTGGGGGTCGCATAGCTGGGGGAAAAGCCCAGCTATGCGACGATTGTTGCAAACGGCACCTGGGCTTATGAGGGAGCAACGTTTTTTTAAACCTCAAATAAGTCCCCGAGCGGCTGGTAGCTTATGCCAGCCATGTATTGTCCTTCTTAGCCAGAAGCTGAGGATGCGTGTTGCCTGACACCGTAAGCCATTTCACGAGACGATAACAAGTGTTTACGCGGTAGCAACATCTTCCTTGGAAGAGACAGCGGCAGCAGCTACAGGTCGCCCCGCTAATTGAGCGAGCTGTTCGGCGGACCCTTTGAAGTTTTGTTGCGGTGGCCTTTTTGATATATGCTATCATGAGCTTGAGACCCTTCGCCCAGCGGCACACACACAACAAGAAAAAGCCACGTTGGGGTCACATTGCAGTGCATTGACAACGTTCGAATAGGAGACGTTTACTCGGCCGTTTGTGAGCGTCACCCTCGCAAGTTGTGTGTGACAGGTGATTGAACAGTGCAATCTGCACGCGTACCCAAATCTAGGGATCTGAGGAAAACATACTATTTATAATGAGCCATCTGGCTCACTCGAGAAGAGCTCGCCAAGTACAGATTGTAAATAAACCCTCTGTAGTGGGAGATTCGCAAGGCACTGACTAGTCGGACCATCTCCGAGTACAAAGCGCAAGCGTGTGCACGAGCTGTAGACGCTGGACTGCTCGAGCATTTTTGTCCCTACCGGCTGCCTGCCTACTACCTGGTGTCGCTATTAAACTCTCTTACTAAGTGGTGGAAGTGTGCTGGGTACGCAAACCTGGAACTTTGAAGCCGGAAGCTGCCCACTGCATGAGCAATGCCTGATTAGACGACTGAGCAAGGCGAAGCACGGCCAAATCTCAACTGGTCATCGTACGTACCACTCTGCGCCAATGGGATCCCCACTTCTTCAGCAGCACCGAGGACCAAGATGTGGAAGACTGGTTGCAGCTGTTTGAAAATATGAGCGCCGCCAACAAGTGGGACGACCCCTCGAAATTGGAGTATGTCCCATTTTATCTCAAACACAACGCCAGCCTGTGGTTCACAAACCATCGCACTGAATTTACCACTTGGGCCGCTTTCAAGACCACCCTTGCAGCTGTGTTCGATCGCCCCGCAGTGCGCAAGCTGCGTGCTGAACAACGCCTACGCGGACGAGCGCAACGGCAGGGCGAAAACTTCACTAGCTATATTGAAGATGTTATCGATTTATGCCAGCCCTTTAGCCCTGAGATGACCAAACAGGACAAGATCAGGCATATCTTGAAGGAATAGACGATGATGCCTTTTAAATGTTGCTGGCAAAGGGACCAAGTACAGTATCTGAACTTGTGACCTTGTGCCAGAGCTTGGAAGAGATTCGCAAACAACGTGCATCAGTTCGGAGGTCGACGACAGCAGACGACTCTCTCGCTGCCCTGACCATCGGTGGTGACAGCACCCTGATGGAGCAGATAGAAGAATATGTATGCGAAGAGGTCACACAACAGCTTTCATGTCTCCCGTATCTGCCGACCACCAAAGCACCAACGAACCGCCTAACACTGACAATCAGACAGGCTATTCAGGAGCAGGTCTCCGAGGCGTTGCCAATACCTACGCCTGCCTCTCCACCAACACCTGTTGCCGCACCACTGACTTATGCGGCCGTTGCGGCAATGCCTCCGCCTCGTCTGCCATTGTATACGCCACAACCTGTGTGACCTTCCACCGCGCCGTTCCCAGCTATAAAGCAACACGCCGGAAATCCTTGGCGCACTGCTGACAACCAGCCGATACATTACTTATGCGGAATTCCTGGTCACGTTGCACGTCTATGTCGTCAGCGCTTCGCAGTTAATGCACCAAGATAACCTGACTACTTGTTTCGACCTACATACCACGCGCCTCACGTGCCACCTAAAGTTCACGAACGCGATGCGCAAGCTGCTTCCGGCACCCGAACCTTCGTTTCTCGACGTTCTACTTCCCGCTCACCTTCCCCTTCAACAAGTCATCGTTCTGTATCGCCTATGCGTCAATGACCCACCTCCATTGAGACGAAAAACTAACTGCTGCAGCTCCGGAGGCACGAGCTGCATCATTGTCTAATCGTTTAAGTCCTCGCCTGTCTCCCGCCAATCTTATCGCTGTAATCCTGGAAGGTGTACGAACACTTGCACTCATCGATACCGGTGCCGCGATATTTGTGATGAGTCAAAGACTCTGCCGCTCTCTTTGTAAAGTGACGATGCTTTCTCCCGTAGTTTCTCTTAGCACTGTGAGTGCCCAACAAATTGAGCCCGTCACGATGTGTACAACAAAAGTGGTTCTTCAAAACGTGTTGTACATCACTGAATTTCATGTGCTGGCTTTATGTTCCCACGATGTCATCCTAGGCTGGGATTTCTTATCACGTCATCACGCCGCTGTGGACTGCGCTCGGGCCGAAGTGGAGCTGTTACCGTTTCGTGATGCACCTTTTGTTGATGCGGCCGTATCTAGTGTGGCTAACTTTGTCGTCGCGACGGACATAGACCTTCCTCATTTCAGCGCCGAGTTTGTCCCTGCCTGCTGCGCTTCACTTTCTGACGCTACCGTCCTATTCACGCCATCTGACATCTTTGGTAGCCGCCACCACACATCGCTGCCATTCGCCATTCTTGCGCTTTGTCAAGATACTACCGGAATATTTATTTCCAATCCCAACTCGTGCCCCCTCAGTTTGCGCCGCAACGAGACGCTCGGCCACATTCAGCTTATCGATGAAGCCTGCCGATTGTGCCTGCCGATTTCTTCGACATCAAGCCGAATATAGAGCTGAACGCGTTGGTTTCTCACTTTGCCTCAAACAGCGTGTCGTGCGATGCATTTCACCGTTCTATTGACAGCCATCTCGCCCCGGCTCAATGAGAGCAGCTTGTTACCCTGTTGCAGAAATTCAGGCGTTCGTTTGACTTTCCCCAAGCGGTGCTAGGAAGAACGAACACCGTTGTGCACACAATTGACACAGGGAAAAGTACTACTTTGCGCCAGCGCCCTTATCGTGTGTCCCCAACAGAGCGTCGTGTAATTGCAGCACAAGTAGACGACATGCTGCAGTGTGGAGTCATCAAGCCTTCTTGTAGTCCTTGGTCTTCACCACTTGTACTCGTCAAAAAAAAAAGGATAGTTCGATCCGGTTCTGCGTAGACTACAGGCGCCTAAACAACATTACGAGAAAGATGTTTATCCTCTTCCCCGCATAGACGACGCTCTCGATTGGCTCCATGGTGCACAATTCTTTTCCTCGCTTGACCTTCGCTCAGGTTATTGGCAGGTCCCAATGGCAGAGTCTGATCGTCCAAAAACGGCGTTCGTCACACCGGATGGTCGCTATGAATTTACCGCAATGCCATTCAGACTCTGCAATGTGCCGGCCACATTCGAGCGAATGATGGACGGCATTTTATGGGGTCTCAAATGGAACATATGCTTGTGCTATCTTGATGGCGTTGTGGTCTTTTCACCTGATTTCACTTCGTATCTCACTCGTCTGCGTAAAACTATACAGTGCCTTACAAACGTCAGGCTTCAGCTTAACCTGAAGAAATGTCACTTCGGGGATAAACAACTCACCATACTTGGTCATGTTGTCTCAAAAGCCGGCATCCTTCCCGACCCTGACAAGCTTCGTGCTATTGTCGAATTTCTTAAGCGGACTACAGTTAAAGAACTATGGAGCTTTGTGGGCCTGTGCTCCTATTTTTGTCGGTTTGTCCAGAACTTTTCTTCCATCATCGCTCCGCTCACCAAACTCCTTGCTAGCCCTGTAGATCTTTCGAATAGGACAGCAGCCTGTGAAGAATCCTTCGCAACACTGCACCAACTACTTACCTCACCACCCGTACTGCGTCATTACGACCCTACTGCGCCGACCGAAGTACACACGGTTGCAAGTGGCGTCGACCTTGGTGCAGTACTCGCGCAATGCAAACCAGGTTTTACAGAGTATGTGGTCGCCTATGCCAGCCGCGCCCTCACTAAGACAGAAGCAAACTATTCTGTTACGGAAAAAGACTGCCTGGCGATTGTGTGGGGGTTAAACAAGTTTTGCCCCTATTTGTACGGCCAAACTTTTGACGTAATAACTGACCATCACGCATTCTTTTGGATGGCTTCACTGAAAGATCCTTCTGGTCGCCTCGGACGTTGGGCACTACGCCTCCAGGAATTCGACATACCAACGTCTACCGATCGGGGCGAAAGCACTCTGATGCAGATGCGCTTTCACGATCACCCGTGAAATCTGATGATACGGAAATATCAGCCCTTGATTTTCCCCTCTCTGCCGTCAACGTCAAAGACATGTCATCCGAACAACGGAAGGACCCTTGGATTGTCTCGCTCTTAAATATGCTTTCTGATGCATGAACTTCCAGTTACCCGCATGCTCTTCGCCGCCAAGCAACGCATTTCGCCATACGGGATGGCCTGTTATGCCCTCGCAACTATGAAGTGATGGGTCGTAAATGGCTGCTAGTCATACCCAGCCATATGCGGTCTGATATTTGGGACTATTTTCTTGCTGAACCGCAACACGCACACGCCGGTGCGCGCTAAAGACGTATGAGCGGATCCGCCAACATTACTACTGGCGGGGTATGTACACGTTTGTCCGCAAACACATTCGCTCATGTTCCCTGTGTCAGCAGCACAAGACATTTCCTCATTCACCTGGTCAACTGCAGCCTTTACCATGTCCTGCATGTTCATTTGACCGTGTTGGGATTGACCTATATGGCCCACTACCGTGCTCTGTTGGTGGTAATCGATGGGTGATTGTGGCTGCCGAGCATCTGACTGACAAGGTACGCTGAAACCGCAGCGCTACCTTCGGCTGGTGCTCGTGACATTGCAACCTTCATCTTGCATCGGTTTGTTCTTCGTCATGGTGCACCACGGGAGCTCCTGAGTGACAGGGGCCACGTATTTTTGTCCGAAGTTCAGCAGCACCTCTTACAGTCATGCCGTACGGTACACCGCATATCAACAGCCTACCACCCTCAGACGAACGACCTAACGGAACGTTTAAATAGAACCCTGGGAGACATGCTCGCTTTGTATATTGATTCCAACTACTCCAATTCGGACGTTGTCCTTCCTTTCGTGACATATGCCTACGATACGGCGATTCAATCAACAACGGGCTTTTCTCCATTTTTTTTTAATATGGCCGTGACCCATGCAGCACACTTGACACAATTCTGCCATACAATCCTGATGCCTCCAAGTTCAGCCCACTTTCTGGAATGGCCGAACATGCCAAAGAGTGTCGTCAGCTTTCACGGTCCTTCACAGCCGATAATCAAGCTCTCCAAAAAGATCAACACGACTGTGATCTTGTTCAGGACACGTTCCCCGTTGGTTCTCTCGTGTGGCTCTGATTGCCTTTCCACTCTTCTGGACTGACTCCCAAGTTTGCACCGAAGTATACTGGCCCTTACCGTGTCATACAGCACCCTTCTTCTGTCACCTATGTAATTCAACCGCTCAAGCCGTCCACGGACAAGCGCCGCCTTGGTCGTGAGGCGGTCCACGTCAGTCGCCTCAAGTCCTACAAAGACCCTCCTGTTCTCTCGTCATCTTGAGTCGCCAGGATGGCTCGTCTTCGTCGCCGGGGTATTGTAGTGGGGAATTCGAAGGGCACTGACTAGTGGGACCATCTCTGAGTGCGATGCGCGAGCGTGTGCACGAGCTGTGGACGCTGGACTGCTCGAGCATTTCTGTTCGTACCGGCAGCCTGCCTACTACCTGGCGTCGCTATTAACTTCCCTTGTTAAGTTCACCTTCATCCTGCCTCGACATCTTCCTCTCGAATTTCTGGTGCCTAGAAATGCCGGTCGCTACACCACATATTTGAAATAAAATGCCACTGTTTTGGTGACCTGCGTAACCTCAGAGTCACGTAGTGAAGTTGTTTACGTGAAGTCATTCAGAAGGTGTCACGTAGGAATCCAACAAGACACTTCAAGCCGACAACCTACTCTGGACACTTTGTCAATTTTGTAATTGCAGTACTGATAAGCCGAGCTCTCGGGGCCAATCAGGATTGACCATCTGGCGGAATAGCACTCCTGCTTTGCGACTGACATCACGTCTGACATTCTGGCTATGCTACTCGAGACTCATAGCTGCTGATGTTCAAGCAAGTTGCCACGTGGTACACTATCTGAAGCGGAGGAAGTCGCCTGTTGTCTTCTTTTACGGCAACCAATGACCGTGCTTTCTGACCGACGATCTGCTCTATAGATGAACCCTAATACTGACACTAGCTGAGGAGTTCTTGAACACAACAGCCGATAGATAAAGACACGTTGCATCATTTCCGTCACAAACTATAAGAAACAAAAAAAGTATTGCAGTACAGTCACTCAATCTGTCAAGAATGAAAATGCTTTCCAGACTTTTTTTTTCTTTTTCAAAAAGCCATGTGCACAGTTGCAGAGCTTCCCAGTTGTACATGAAGGATAACTTCAGAAGCAACAAGTTTACCCAGAATCCATACTATATATGGCAAGCACTCTTCCACTTATCATGAAAACTATAAGACCATCACAACAAAGGAAAAAGAAAGAACTAAAACTTGCGTACTTCACGTAGGCTCACCAGAAGAGTTAGTTTTTTTCTCTTCTTTTTTCAGTAATGTATGCTTTGTTCAGTGTATTCTTGATCAATGTTTTTAACTTTATTAAACTGTTGTACCATTATTTTACAATTTTGTATAATATTTGATATGTTAAATTCCTACTATTTTATGTATAGCTTGTATATTTTATTGCTACAGCAACGTTTTTTGCTGGAATGCTACTATGCTATGAAATAATTGCAGTCATAACTGCCTTTGTCGCGACACAGTTTCTCTCCTCCTTTTGTACACTAAATAGCTGCAACTTAACCCCAACCTTTTGAATTTTGAATTTTATTTATTTCAGACAACCCGTATACATAGTTGCATTGAGGATTGGCGTAAAGGCAAAGAAAGCCTGACAAAGCCTGACACACATACATAAGCGGTTATACATAGCAGAAACAAAATTGAATTTATACAATAGCATCAAACAGTATCAATTTTTTGTGACATCAAGCCATTTGACAAAAATATGTACATCTTTGTAATTAGCACATAAATAATAATGAAGTTATAATAATAAAATTTCATGTTACTCTGACACATTGGCACCTGCAGGAAGCAACGCATCCTATTATCAGTGAGTTAGTGTACTTTTCTCTTTTGTGAAGATAACAGCACCAGTGACACTTTTTGATGTGAAAGCATGTTTAAAATCACTGTCATCATTGGACCTGCACACAAATGTATTTTTCATACACGCCATTAGTTTCTTTCTTCAGCCAAACCGATTTGTTACTTTTGGCTATGGCTCTAACAAGCGTATACTGAGGTGTCCAGTCAATGGGTGTCATCATACCAACCTTGGGGGCAGTCCTTCGTGCCACCTCGGGTTTCCTACAGAAGCTGCGCAGCCTCTTGAACAGCTGCCGGCTGGTGTTGTAGAGACAGCATCCTGCAGCAGGAATTGATAAAAGGTGCAGGTGCGATTCAGCAAAGAACTTTTAGGACCACGTTTTATGTGATGCACATGCCGCTCAATTAGTGCATAGTCTTGGTCAGGTACATCTTACCGCAACAACTGTTGCAACTGACACAACTGTTGCAACTGACACAACTGTTGACTTCATGTTGCCCTCACTTAGTGAAGCCACAAGAGCTTAATTGTTGGTTGTGCCTCAACATAATGTTTCCTTTCAATCTATAGATTGAAAGGAAACATTATCTCAAGCCACAACTCTGGACAAATTGTCACAGGTGGTCGTTGAAACAGATTTTTGTTCAAAATATTCTTAAGAGGCCATGATACCGTGCTCTTGAAGTACGAGGGAAACACCAAAGGTGTTAATCCCGACGTTATCTTGACAAGACGTCATAATATTTAGCATAGGTCAAAACTCGCCAACCAGATATATACTCCCTTTTACAAGCTTTTGGTAGTGCTGGTATTTGCAATGTTCATAGACTGTCATGCCGCATAGCGGAATTCAGAAGCGTCCTCTCGAGAATGATCAGTAGGCAGACGCTCACAACACACTCTTGTTCGGCGGTGCTAGCCCCAGCATTAACGCGTAAGCAAGAAACGAACACAAACCACTTTGTATGTTTCGTGCATCAGTGAATATACCGGACCGTCCGTGACACGATAAATCTAATTCGTTCTTGCAAGGCGTGGTATAGGCCTCACCTCCACTCAAAAAGTCTGGAAGGATTACGAGCTACAGTTTCTTGACCTAAAGCTAACCTTTGGTAAAAATCATTTGTGTTGGAAATATGACCCAAGATCAGTGAAGCCTATCTTAAACTACAAGTCTGGCCATTCTAAGATTGTGAAGAGAGCGATTGCAAAGACAATCTTACATGCGTAGCTCAGGAAATCCTGTGTGAACGTGTCGAATACTGCTTTTCATCCAGGTAAAACGCTTAGTAGATGCTGGGTATCCTGACAAGGTGATTTCGTCTGTGTGTGAGTTGATGGTTTGGAGCGTTAAGCTCGTGAAACACAGAGGAGCTCAAGAAAATTCTGATGGAAAAAGAAAAAGAGCAGTTTTTCCTTATGTACACAAATTGGCGCATGGGCTGAAAATGTAGGCTCAAGGTATGGTGTCGACGTTCTTTTTTCCGCCAAACATAAGGTAGGTCGTATTTGCCCGATGGTTGACAATGCGCTGAGGAACAAACAAGCCAAAGAGAGATTCGCTGCGAATTATAAGAACAAGTACATCGCACGCGTAAAAAAAGCTGTGTATTTAACTCCATTATCGTGTTGTAGGGAGTACGTGGGATAAACAAAATGATGTGTGAACGTTCGTTTAAGGGAGCACGAGTTATCTCTTCAAGAGATCGTGCGACTTCATCTGCCGGAACATTGGCCAGATGTAACAGAGCCAGAGAAAGCAATTTACCTCTGAAATATACGAACACGCAAAAAAGTTACACCATCTTCCCATAAAAGAAACCATATGTGGCTGCGAAGCAGCGATGAGATCGTACGCTTGAGCGTGAGACGTTCTACTTTATTGAGAGCTTATGCTGGCGCTCATCGTGGGGTTGCGCAGGAGCGAAACCTGGGGAGGCTCAAAGCACGCAGCCATGGATCACTGTTTCCTATACTGGAACATGCCAATCGCTGCTAATGATAAATGAGAGACAAGACACCATCTGGACACAGAGACGCGCAGTTCCCTTTTAGCTAACACGCACGGTGCGAATTGTTGTTGTTATACAATGCACTGGCAGAATTTCTCATCAGCACAACCTTGGAGGTCAAGATCAAGACGCTATATATACGGGGTGTTCAGTGAATGATTGTGCAATGCGAGCAGTTGGTTTTTTCAATCAGGAAATTGCGAACATGTCTTTTGTCGCAAATTGTTGCACTAAACGGGCGGTATCGTGAAGAGCTTTTGGCCGCAACTAGACTGGTTCTGGCATCAGATTGATTGATATGT
The DNA here is from genome assembly GCF_043290135.1 of Rhipicephalus microplus. NCBI lineage: Eukaryota > Metazoa > Arthropoda > Arachnida > Ixodida > Ixodidae > Rhipicephalus > Rhipicephalus microplus. The sequence goes on along the minus strand of NC_134700.1, from coordinate 12,276,447 downwards.
AGGTTTTAACGTCCCAAAACCACCTTATGATTATGAGAGACACCGTAGTGGAGGGCTCCGGAAATTTCGACCACTTGGGGTTCTTTAACGTGCACCCAAATCTGAGCACACGGGCCTACAGCCACAGCCGGGATTCAATTTGCGACCTACAGGCCAGGAGACGAGTACCTTAGCCACTAGACCACCGCGGCGGGGCTGGTTCTGGCATCAGAAGACGCATCGGCCACAGATGGAAACCAACAGTGACGTCATTCTTGAGTGAAAAATATTCCACAGCACAATGGGCACGGAAGGACAAGCGTGTATTCGTAAAACAGGTGTGCTGTTCAACAGCGCGCCTGCGCTTCGAGAACAAAGATGGTAGCCGAGAGCAACTGTAAATAACCGCATGCTCCGAGCGGTCCCACGTGACGGCATCTGGCCAATACGAACACCGCACCAGCCACGAAGAGGTCGAGGAAGGGGATACGTGGCTACTTTGCGAAGTTCTAGGGACTTTGATTGTAACGACTATAGAATAATTTACAAGAAAAAGTCTTGTTTTTTTTTAAGTTTAATGAGTGGAACTTCAAAGTTGATTTGAGAAAACGCACGAAGTGTTAGGGCGGGCATCTGATAAGCAAGGGTCGACATTACGTAATTTGTGTGCGTTCATGATATTGGCATCTGTTTTTTAAGCAGTGGAATCGTCCAAAAGCTTCGTGTGTCACATTTTACAGATTTTGTTTATGTACAAGCAGTAGAAGTTTCTGGTCATGTAATTTACTCGATCGGGCAAATAATGCTTAATGAAGAAAGGATTTGCTGCTAACTCTTTTGGTTCACCAAAATACATCTTCAATAGCCTGAGTACCTTCTTTTGCATTCTCTTCAGATTATTTTAAATAATACTCGTTGTGATGCCCAAAAATAATATACAGAGTTTGGGCGCTTATTAACCGGCACACAGCGAGCATACAACATGGCGACAGTCACGACCAAGCACGGACTCCCCGCGCGAGCGGCGTTTTTTCAAATTTATTTTTATTTATTTATTTAACAATTTTGTAGGTCTTCTGCAGACCCATACAGGAAGCGGGCATACATCATCACAGGTAACCAATTAGATGCAAAGTTCAGGAAATATAATATTTTGAGGGACGATACGCACAACAGCGAAACACTTACAATAGCGGGTACAACAATACCACATTGATGCTCTTCCCATACATGAGAAGACGAGAAAAAAAGAAAAAAAATAATAAAAACCATGTACTACGCATGAAAAACAATATATATGTACAAAGATTATAATGCACCACTGCAAAACACGTTTTTCGTTATCGCAATAGGAACAGCAAACTGTAACTATACAGGCTCTGTTAACTGCTCCACAAATGAAGAAAATTCATCAATATTTGTAATATTAACAGCTTCACCTGGTAGCGCGTTCCAAGCGGTGACAGCGTGAGGGAAAAAGGAATATTTAAACACATTGCTGTGGCACTGAAGGGACGTATACATTTATCATGGTTCGTCCTACTAGAACGGCAGCCAGGCGGATGAATACAGTCGTCTTTACAGATTTCAAGGTGACCGTGAAAAAGGAGATAAAAAAACTTCATGGAAGCAACATGACGCCGGCTAGACAGAGTTGCTAGGTGCGCTTGATGACGCATGTCCGTTGCACTGTCGCGCCAGGAGTATTTTGAGTATATAAACCTCAGGGCCCTGTTCTGTAACTTTTCAAGTTTTTCGCGAAGATAGTTTTGATGAGGGTCCCACACTATACTTCCGTATTCTATAATGGGCCTGACCAGGGTTTCGAAGGTGGTTAGTTTAACTGCTGAAGGTGCTTTGCTCAATTTTCTACGCAGAAATCCGAGTTGTTTAAATGCCTTGGCACATGTATTGGTAATGTGCTGTTCCCATTTTAAATCTTGCGAGAATGTGACGCCCAGATATTTTACTTTGTCAATTTTGCTAATATTGGAACTATTAGGATTGTACCCAAACGACAAAGGTCGTTTTTTTCTTGGTCAGACTTATGAACACGGTTTTAGACACATTTATTTCGAAGGTGGTTAGTTTAACTGCTGAAGGTGCTTTGCTCAATTTTCTACGCAGAAATCCGAGTTGTTTAAATGCCTTGGCACATGTATTGGTAATGTGCTGTTCCCATTTTAAATCTTGCGAGAATGTGACGCCCAGATATTTTACTTTGTCAATTTTGCTAATATTGGAACTATTAAGATTGTACCCAAACGACAAAGGTCGTTTTTTTCTTGGTCAGACTTATGAACACGGTTTTAGACACATTTATTTCCATTCCCCACATCTCACACCATTGGGAAATGTTTTGTAAAGAAGAATGGAGTTTTAATTGGTCATCAATACCACATATTGTAGTGTAAATGACGCAGTCATCTGCAAAAAGTCGCAATGTTACACCTGGTTCCACACAAGAAGAGATGTCATTAAAGTAAACAAGAAATAATGTTGGCTCCAAAATAGACCCTTAAGGTACACCGGAAAAAACACTGAGGCAGTCAGAATCTACGTTGTTTAAAGTTACATACTGGGAGAGATTAATTAAGTAGGCCGAAATCAAGGCAATTACTTTGCTATTAATCCCAAGAGATTTAAGCTTGGCTATTAATTTGGAATGAGGTACACAATCGAAGGCTTTCGCAAAGTCTATGAATATTGCATCAGCTTGAAGTTTGGAGTCAATTATGCCAGCAAAGTCATGCGCTATTTCTGCAAGTTGCGTTACCGTGGAGGGACCCCTACGGCATCCGTGTTGCTTCGGGTACAGCATATTGTTAGATTCTAAGTAATTTACAATGGCTTTGTTGAGAATGTGCTCCATTAATTTACAACAGTAGGTCGTCAGCGATATGGGTTGATACGTCTCCACTAGAAATCTGTTACCACGTTTATGGATCGGAATTATTCTTGCGCGTAGCCAGTCTCCTGGAAGTGCGCCAGTTTTCAGTGAAAGCATAAATATTTTGAACAAAAAAGGAGCAAGCTGCTCTGCATAATGCCTAAGAAACGCATTTGGGATTTTATCTGGCCCCGGTGATTTCTTAACATCAAGTTGTAAAAGCAGGTTCAAGATACCTTGTTCGGTTATCTCAATTTCCGGCATGGCCGAGTCACGTTCAAAAAGCGGCCCTCGGACTGGGCATGCTTGGGTGAATACCGATTGGAAGAAGGAATTGAACGAGTTAACTATTGCATGCGTAATTTCAGTAACGATGCCGTTGATTTCCATCTTACGGATCGGACTGTCCGGCTTAGCTAGATAATGCCAAAATTTCCTCGGTTGTGTTATCATAAAGTTGGTTAGGGTGTGTGAAAAAAAATAGGTCTTTGCTTCGCGCAACAGGCTTTTAAACTCTTGGTAGCACTGACTTATTACAGCTGGATCGCATTTACGCTTTCACATTCTTTTCAGCTTCCGTTTAATATGAATTATTTCTCGCGTTATCCATTTTAGTGGGTAGACCCACTAAAAGTACTTGAGAGTTCGACTCATTTCAGTGTTCAGGCTTCTCTACAATTACCCCGGGGTCGAAGAGGGAGCCGCCTGGCGACCTAACAGCTTGTCACTATGAGCGGGTCATAGTAAGCCTTCAGGCGCTCCACGATGACTATGTAGCGCCCGCGATGGCGCATGTCCGAAGATTGTTCAATCAGTTCGATCAGATAGTTGACCAGAGATGTGCGCTTGATGACACTGGAGGGAGGGGCCTTTGTATTTCGGGAGTTGTTTGGAAGAAAGGCCAGCTACAAAGGTCGGGATCGAGAGCCATCACAAATACTCTTTTGCCAATCTTGGTCATGTATCATAAAAGTCTTGGCAAGCTCGCGACTCTTTGCAGCAAGCCTGGCTGTCTCAGAAATAGGTGCACGCTCAGATAGATCCGGCGTGTGCGGGAGTATCGTGCCGATGGCGTGTGATGGGTGCCTTCTGCAGAGCAAGAAGATAGGTGAAAAACTGGTCGTGCTCTCAGGGGCGGTGTTATAGGCGTAGGTGACGAAGGGCAGTATAGTATCCCAATTCGTGTGGTTGGTAGCGACGTACATCAAAAGCATGTCGCCGAGGGTGCAGTTAAAGCAATCGGTGAGACCATTCGTCTGCGAGTGGTAAACAGTAGTTTTGCGGTGACAAGAATGGCACTCCGTGAGAATGGCTTCGATGACTTCTGACATGGGGTGGACTCCTGGGGTGGACCGTGGCGCAGTATGAATCGATGCAGTAGGAAGGACGCAACGTCATGCGCAGTAGACACAGGGAGAGCGGCGGTTTCGGCGTATCGCGTTAAATGATCTACGGCGACAATGGCCTAGCGGTTACCAGCTGACATCAGAAGAAGTGGACCATACAAATCAATACCTATGCGCCCAAACAGAGGGTCAGGGCAAAGGGCAAGGTAACAGTTGCAGACCGGCTGGCGACATGTGTGCTGACAGTTTGCAGCGTTGGCAAGAGAGGCAGGAGCGAACGAACTGCTGCATGTAGCGTTGTCGAATGCGATGGTAGGTTTTGGATACCCGAGAGTGTGCGCATTGCGGACAAGAATGGAAGAATTCACATATCTCCGACCCCAGACTGCGGGGTATCAAGAGTAACCACTGCCAGCCATCGACATTGTAATTGCGTCAGTGTAGGAGGCCGTCACGAATGACGAAATGGTGAGCTCAACAATGCAAAGCACACGTGGATGGCGTTGCTGACGAATCAGAGAGCAAGTCGATCAGCGGTGTGATCCAATTATCCTTTCACTGTTCGGTAGCGCTGATGTCAACATCGATGGCAGAAACAGCAACCGAGGATACTGAGCAGAGCACGTCGTCTTCAGGCAGAGGGGAGTGCGAAAGGGCGTTGGCGTCAGCATGCTGGCGTTTGTTGTGGTACAGTACGCGGATGCCGTAGTCTTGTAAGCGAAAAGCCCAACGGATGAGCTGGCCTGAGGGATCCTTCAATGATGACAGCCAGCGTAGTGCATGATGGTCGGTGACAGCGAATGGGCGACCATGCACATAAAGTCAAAACTTTGTAAGGGCCCAGACGATCGCCAGGCACTCTTTTTCCATGGCGGTGTAGTTTGTCTCGGCTCTCGTGAGCATACGACTTGCATATGCCACGACATCTTCAGGGAATCCGGATTTGCGCTGCGCCAGGACTGTGCCGAGGCCTACACCACTGGCGTCTATGTGCACCTCCGTTGGGGCCATAGGGTTGTAGTGGCGTAAAAGGGGAGGATATGTCAACAAATGGCAAAGCTTCACAAACGCGTCGCCACACTCGGACGACCACAAATTGAGGGGCTTGTTAGTTCCAAGGAGCTTCGATGATTTTGATATGTGGGGTTTAACGTTCCAAAACCACCTAATGATTATGAGAGATGCCGTAGTGGAGGGCTCCGGAAATTTCAACCGCCTGGGGTTCTTTAACGTGCGCCCAAATCTGAGCACACGGGCCTACATTTCCGCCTCCATCCGAAGCGCAGCCGCCGCAGCCGGGATTCAAACCCACGACCTGTGGGTCAGCAGCCGAGTACCTTAACCACTATACCACCGCGGCGGGGCAACTTCCAAGGAGCTTCGTCAGCGGTGATATGATTGTGGCGAAGTTTCTAATGAAGCATCGGAAATATGAGCACAAGCCCACGAAACTATGCAGTTCTTTGACGGATGCAGGTTTGGGGAATTCGGCCACGGCTCCAAGCTTGGCCGGATCAGGAAGAATGCCGTCCTTGGACACGGCGTACCCTAGGGTGGCGAGTTGCCGTGCTGCAAAGTGGCACTTCTTCGGATTTAGTTGCAAGTCGGCATTGCTCACACATGCGAAAACTTTTTTTAGACGTTGGAGATGCATGGAGAAATCCGGAGCAGAGACAACGACATTGTCGACGTAACACAAGCACGTGTACCATTTAAAGTTGCGAAGAACGATGTCCATCATGCGCTCAAAGGTCGCAGGTGCATTACATAGACCAAACGGCATGACGTTGAACTTGTACAAGTCGTCGTGTGTGACGAAGGCGGTCTTCGGTCGAGCGTCGTCAGCCATGGGTACTTGCCAGTACTTCGAGCGCAGATCGAGAGAAGAAAAAAATTTGCCTCCGTGAAGGCTGTCAATCGTGTCATTGATGCACGGCAGTGGATAAACATCCTTGTGAGTGATCTTATTGAGCCGTCTGTAGCCCACACAGAACCGCACAGAATGGTCTTTCTTCGCAAAAAAAAAAAACAATAGGAGACGCCCATGGAGTGTCCGAGGGCCGAATAACAGCGCGTCAGTGCATATCGTCAACCTGCTCAATAATTATCCGACGTTCAGCAGGCGACACGCATTGCCATAAAAGTAGATGGGCACCAGTGTCGATGCGATTCATAACAGCGGACGTGCGACAGAGAGAACTTCACTCGACATCGAAAAAAGAACGATATTAATCTTGCAACAGGTCTAGAAGCTGGGAACGCTGTACCGCCGTAAGGTTGTCAGCAATGGAGGGGCCAAATACATCAGCAGATGACGGATCATAAGTGGAAACAGCATTGATGATACGCGAACTGGGACAACGCCAGTCATCGGGTACGCCCAGGACTTGCGCATCCTAGACTGGTTCCACTCTGCCGAGACATTCCCCTCGAAGCAAGGTAACAGTGTACGAAGATGGGTTGGTTACAAAAATAGCGGCGTTGCCCTGGGTGACTCGCACGGTCGCGAAAAGTACTAGCAACCCTTTCCTGCTACAAGCGAGGTCGGATGGCGAAATGAGTGCAATTGTGTTGAAGAGACCGGCGCAGTAGACCGACACAGCTGTCGTCGAGTTCGGAGGCACTATTGTATCGTCTTTCATGAGAATCTTGCTCAGTATCAAGGGACTGTCATCTGGCGTTAAATGCAAGAAGGGTGAGAGTTCAATTTCGGTGGAGGCACAATGGATGACGGCGTCGTGGTGGGAAAGAAAATCCCATCCCAGGATGACGTCATGAGAGCATGCCGGAATGATGATGAACTGGGCGGCATACAAAACGTCCTGAACGACAACGTGAGCTGTGCACACTGCTGTAGGATGAATTCAATGCGAACTAGCAGTAAGGATGTACAACCCAGAAACTGGCGTCATCACTTTTCGAAGTAAGTGGCAAAGTTTTTCATCCATAACTGATACGGCAGCTCCAGTGTCAATAAGAGCCGATGCACGAACACCGTCCACAAACACGTCAATGATATTCGAGGGGCTGCTCTGAGGGCTTTTACATTGCGATAGCGTCGCAGTCCTTGCCTCGGGGCTGCGAGGACTAGTTTTCCCGCTCATGAGCAGCCAAACTTGGCCGCTTGGGGGACAAGGAAGGACATCGTGGAGACGGTGACCTTCGAGGAGATGGAGCTAGGCAAGATGGCGGTGGCATAGACGGCGGTTCATCGTGATAGGAACGGCTGATCTAGCCAGCAACGGGCAATGAGATGGGGGGCAGCTATACGTGAGGGCGATAACGTGCTACTTGTCCGGCGTAACCGCAGGCAAAGCAGATGGGCTGGTTGTCGGGTGTGCACCATCGGTTCACCGGGGTAGGTCTTGTCCATGTCGAAGGAGCCGACGAACAGAACGATGGCTGAAAAGGCTGCAGGGTGGTGGAGCTGAGTCTGAGGGATCGCGTCAACATACGTAGCCGGCATACCCGCTGCAAAGGACGGAGGGCGTGCGGCAGCTTCGGCGTAAGTCAATGGGCCAGGCACTTGAACGACTGGAGGCGGCCTGGCGACCACTTATTTATTTTTATTTATTCAGTTACCCTCAAGGCCCGAGGGCATTACAGAGGGGAGTAGGTACATACATACATGTACAGCATACAAAGCAAAATACAACAACTGAAAAATTGCAATCATCACTTGCTACAGGGTTGAACTGAGGCTACGTACAAATAAAATTAGTGACGGCAGTTTTAAATAAAGCGGCATCTTTTATACCAACAATATCACAAGGAAGATGATTCCAACATACAGATGTTTTTGGCACAAATGAATCGTGAAAACACTTGGTGTGCGCTAAAGGAAGTCCTACTTTATGGCGATGATCAATGCGAGTGGAAACGTAAGTTGGTTGGGCCAATAATCTGCTTCTGAGTAACGGATTGGTGAAGTAAATTTTATGGAATATACACAGCCGAGACACTTTCCTGCGAAGAGACAGTAGGGGTAATGCTAGTGTAGTTTTCATTGATGTGACGCTCGAGGTGCGATGGTAATTTGAAAGGATGAAGCGCGCTGCCCGATTCTGCACTTGTTCTAATTCATAGATAAGCGAGTCATGACCAGGGTCCCAAACAGATGCTGCATATTCTAATCTGCTACGTACCAATACTTTGTAGAATAAGAGTTTCAAGGAAACAGGTGCCTGATTAAAATTTCTTCGAAGGTAACCCAACGTGCTATTAGCTTTACCTGCAATATATTCAATGTGTGTCTTCCAAGACAATGTAGAAGTTATGTGGATACCCAGATAGTTATAAGAATTTACTACTTCGAGAAGAACATTATGAATATGATACTTGGGCATAACTCGGAGGCGCAGGGGCCCGAAGTTGCTGTGGGTGGTACGCATTATGACCTCCGCTATTTCCTGTTCAATCGCTCGGCGGATGGGTGGAAGAAGGGTAGTGGCCGATTGTTTAACAGCCAGTAGGTGGGCAAAGAGCAGGAGAGAGAACTGGCATGCCATTTCCTCACGTATAAAGGACTTGAGGTCAGCCAGCAGCGCCACCTGGTCACAGCTTGCCTCCAAGCCGGCAAGCCCTGCATCTTGTAGTATACAGCAACGAGTCATCGAACGCTGCCAGCGAAACTCCTCGTAGCTCTGGCACAGAATGATGACCTCAGCCACTTTGCCTGGGTTTTTGGCGAGCAGCATCGCGAAGGCATCATCGTCAATGCCTTTCATGAAGTTCCGGATCTTGTCTGAATCGGACATGCTGTTGTTGGATTTCCTGCACAAGTCCTGGACATCTTCGATGTAACTGGTGAATGATTCACTGGCCTACTGTGCGTGTTCATGTAAGCGCTGCTCGGCTTGCAGCTTATGAACAGCAGGGCGGCCGAAAACGTTGATGATAGTGGTATTAAAATTGGACCAGGTTGCAAAAGTGGACGCGTGGTTGTTGTACCACAAACTTGCAATGCCCGCAAGATAGAACACAAAGTTGGTCAACTTGCTGTCCTCATCCCATTTGTTGGGGACGCTCACGCACTCTTAAATGGCGAGCCAGTTCTCCACGTCAGTGCCATCGGCACCCGTGAAAATGGGTGGATCGCAGACCCTGGAGACACCAGGACAAGGGGGCGACACGGGAGGAGACGTTTGCTGAGACGCGTCGTGGGACATGGTAGATGGCAGGGTAACTGATCGTAGTTCCAAGGGAATCGAAGGGGATCGCAGCACTCTCCACGAATTTGTTAGGGCGTTTATTACCTGGCACACAGCGAGCATGCACAATGGCGACAGTCACAGCCAAGGTATGGCATGCGGGTTCCTTTTTCAGCTGAAAACAAATTATCGAAGATTTGCCCAGCAGTTGAAATGCTAGATAAAAAGAAAGGAATGGTAGAATCGGACAGATGTGGCATGACACATGGCAGGAGGTATGTTGAGTGCAAAAAGATGTACACGGAACTCCCTTCACTTCTGGAAAGGAATATGTCAGTGAGATGGGTCGGTGCCTGAATGTGCGCCTTTGTGAACATGAGTTCACTAAAGGTGGCCCCTTACTCACACTTAGTGATGCACTGCAAGGAGTGCACCTGTCAACTGAAATTTTTAGACACACCAATAATTGACAGGCACAAGAAAAGGACAACGAGAGAAGTAACGGAAGCATATTGCCACGAACAAAATAACAGAGACAGCTACGAATCGACATCATGCCCACACCCAGACCAGGAAGCATTGTTCTCTTCTTTCTCCACTTCCAAGCAATTTCACGCTACAGTTGATGGCTCGTACGAATTTACTTGTGACATTATTCTCTCTCCTCGGAAAGCATCGTCTCGATGCTAGTGATGAGCGTTGAAAAAAAAAAAGAGAAATAAAAGACGCTGCTATGGAATCTAACAACTGTGTCGTAAGGCAAAAAAAAAAAATAGGCTGGTGTCACAGAAGTATTCAATAAAGAAAAGAGTTAGGACACAAGACACATCAAAAAGAAAGAAATGTGATAAAAAAATAAGAAGTCATTACATGATAATTCAGTTCACGCTCGATTGACAATGCAAGAAATAAGGATTGAGCCTTGACACATGCATCACATCATTTTGTGGAAACCGAGGGGAACGTCTTGAGGTGCCCTCAGGGAGAACTTCTTATGTAATGTCGCTGAGTCGGTATAGAACTTTGTACAGGCCGAAGTAGCGCCGCAGCAACTTTTCAGAGTGACCACGCTGTCGGATGGGGGTCCACACCCAAACTTCATTGCCTGGTTGGAAGGTAACCTCTTGGTGAGTAATGTTGTAGCGGTGTACGTCGGTAGTTTGGCGGGCCTGAATATGGTGTCGGGCGAGTTGACGGGCATCCTCAGCGCACTGAGCGAACAAGGCCACGTCTGCGATAAACATGCCCAGGTTGCTGGGAAGGAGCGTTGCGTCGAGCATTGTAGTGACCTCTTGACCATGAACTAAACGAAATGGGGTGAAACCTGTACTCTCTTGGACTGCTGTATTCAAAGCAAAAGTTACGTAAGGGAGTATATCGTCCCAGTTCTTGTGATCAACGGCCACATACATTGACAGCATATCTGCAATAGTCTTGTTAGACCGTTCAGTGAGTCTGTTTGTTTGGGGGTGATAACCCGTGGTTTTCCGATGTTTTGTGCCACTTAGTCTGAGCACTTCTTGAAGCATCTCTGCGGTGAAAGCTGTACCACGATCAGTAATTAACAAAGTTTTGAGGAATACTGCTTTTTCGGCCTTCGAGGTAGTCAATCAGCGGGCTTAGCTCCAGGTCGTTGCGTTGTTGTTGAGCCAAGACGGTTGCTGATAATGAGGAAAGGAATATATCGTCCCCTTCAACGTCCGCATTCGTACTTCCGATTGGTGCATGTGAGAGACAGTCAGCATTGGTGTGTTTGCGTCCTGACTTGTAAATGACTGTAACATCAAATTCTTGCAGCCGAAGGCTCCACCGTGCTAGACGACCGGAAGGATCTTTGAGGTTGGCGAGCCAGCATAAAGAATGGTGGTCGCCAACTACCCTGAATGGGCGACCGTACAAATAAGGCCAAAATTTTGTTATGGCCCAAACAACGGCTAAGCATTCTTTTTCTGTTGCAGAGTAGTTTTTCTCTGCAGATGATATTGTTCGACTTGCATAGGCAATCACGCACTCTACGCCATTTTGTCATTGAACCAATACAGCTTCAAGTGCAACGTTGCTGGCATTCGTGTGTAGCTCAGTGGCAGCGTTGCCGTCAAAGTGACCGAGTACAGGTGAGACTTGGAAATGGTTTCGTAGCATGCCAAAGACGTGATGCTGATCCTGACCCCCAAAGAAATGGTACGCCGTCTTTTGTAAGTTCATTTAGAGGTCCAGCGATTTTAGAAAAGCCTTTGACGAAGCATCTGTAATATGTGCACAGTCCCAGAAATCGGCGGAGATAGCGCTTGTTCTTTGAGACAGCAAATGCGGAAATAGCTTTCATTTTCTCAGGGTCTGGCTGGCGTGGCAGACAACGTGACCAAGAAACTTCAGTTCCTCGAAAGCAAAGTGGCATTTCTCAGATTTAAGAGAAAGTTCAGCTGTTCGAATCACCTGAAGAACTGTCTGTAAGCGCTGGACGTGCTGCTCAAACGTGTCTGAGAAGACGGCCACATCGTCAAGGTAGACAAGACACGATCGCCATTTTAGCCCAGAAAGAATGGTGTCCATCATTCTTTGAAAAGTAGCTGGCGCTGAGCATAAGCCAAAGGGAAGGACCTTGAACTCGTAGAGTCCGCCAGGAGTAATGAAGGCTGTCTTTTTGTGGTCACGCTCATCAACAAAAATATTCCAATAGCCACTGCGTAGATCCATGAAAGAAAAGTAACGAGTGTTGCGAATGCGGTCCAGCAAAACATCTATTCGTGATTAAGAATACATGTCTTTTTTTGTGATCTTATTTAACTTTCGGTGATTGACACAAAATCCAAGGGTACCATCTTTTTTCTTTACTAACACAACAGGGGACGCCAAGGGATTAGTTGATGGCTGGATGACATCGTCCTTGAGCATCTGCTGGACCTGTTGGCATACAGCGTCTTGTTCTTTTTGCGAGACTCTGTAGACGTGTTGTAGAATGGGTCTCTCCGTAGGCTCGGCGATGATACAATGCTTGGAAAGCGGTGTTTGGTTCACTTTCGAAGTCGTAGCGAAGCAGTCCCGAAATGGGTCGAGTAGCTTCAAAAGACGTTCCTGTTGTGCGGACGATAGACCCTGGTTTACATCGACAGTGCTTGCGAATATCATGGCGGAATGATAGCACGACGAAAGAGCAGATAATGATGAGAGACCAGGGACGTCGGCAATATCCTCAAGGTATGAAATCGCAGTGTGTTTGGTAAGATGGCGATACTCCTCGCTGAAATTCGTGACTAATAAGCAAGCCTGCTTTCTCCTGGGCTGAACAATACCTCAGACAATGCGGATTTGTTGTGTGAAAAATAGGGACAAGTTTCCTTCCGTAATTACAGCATCTGGGACGTCTTGGTCACATACAACGCTGATAAAGAGGCTGCTGCGGGGAGGCAGAGTAACAGATTCGAAGGATAGACGTAAGGCAGCCTTCGATAAGTGGGTGTTCTCAGGTTCAGGATAAAACGAGTCCTTGAACGACACTTGCAAGCCTTGTAGGTCAATTATGGCGCCGTGTTCGCGAAGAAAGTCCAGTACCAAAATGAGTGGACGGGAGCACATACGAGGAAAGATCCTGTGAATGTCGAAGCACGGACTCAAACACAGGCTGTGCACAGTCCAGTTGGCGTAATGAGATGGCCCCCTGCTGTGCGCAACGGGGGGTCCTCGCCAAGGGGTAGTTACTTTTCTCAGTTTGGATGCCAGGGCGCTGCTCATAACCGAATAATCGGCGCTGGTGTCGACGAAGGCAGTGACAACGTGACTATCGACATGTACGGTGATGTCGGAGGAAACAGTCTTATGACTTTCAAAAACGACTGAAAAATCAGAACGGTCTTCCTCGGGTCTTTGCGTCAAGGGAGGCTATTTGACAGTTCGTTGGGACGTGGCTTCACCCCCAGGAGCCACGGTTTCTAGTTTCCCCTGTGGGGACTCAATGGCGGCCTCTGAAAGGAGCATAAGATGACGAGGGAAAGCTAAGCGATGTGGGGCGGCTAGTGATGGTGATCAAGATTGGTGGCGTTGACCAAGGCGAGGAGCTTGCTGGCCCGTAAGGTACACTTTGGTGTCGTGGGGACACTCATCGTAACGCGGGCATCGAGCATCAGGGTGGAAGCCACGGAGACCAAGTTGGCGGTACTGGCGATTGCGGTAGACGTGACCCGCTTCGCCACAGTGGTAGCAGAGTGGACGCTCATCTGACGTACGCCACAAGCTGGCCTTTTCTTTCCCTGCTCTCTTTGGTATCGGGGCTGGAGGATCACATGAAGCATAGCACCAACAACATACCAGCAAGGTCACGTGTGCATGACATGCCCCAGCCTAGACCTGCACGTATGCAATTCATATTGTGTCGTTTCGGAGCTCTTTGTTTTGCATTACCCAATTCTGTGAAATGGATCACTTGTTGCACGAACTTTTGGAAAGGCTGGCATGAATCATGTATCTCGTGACCACGATACACTACGTTGCTCCGCTAAAATTGTGGTCAGAGACGACCCACCAAACACAAGCTAAGCATTGTCAGGGTTGGCGAAGGCACGATGCAGGAACAATGAGAATACGAAAGCAAACGAAATGAGGTACAGTGAAAGCTCGTTAATTTGAACTTCAATAATTCTAATTTATGGATAATTCGAACTGTAGGGTTGGTCCAGCCAAGCTCCATACTGGCCTATGAATAAAAAAAGCCCGTTAATTCGAACGCGAGTAGGTTCCACCACAGATAATTCGAACTACGCGCCACCGCGCCGGCTGCTTGGCGAGTCACTCGATAGGACGGCTGCCGAGTTACGAGGCGGCGTTGACAGAGAGCGGAGAGAAAAACGGAGAAACTGGCACGGAGGCCAGAGTGCAGAAAATAGGTTTTGAAGAAGGCAGAGAAGAGGCCTTCCCCCATCTCCCCACAATCTCTCTCTCTCGGCGGCTCTCTGCTCTCTGTCCTACGTAAGCTCCAAGATTTGTTTTTTTTTTTTCGCGCCAATCTCGGAGTTTTTGAAAATCCTGCGTAGTTGTCGCTGTTAGACGACAAACTGCATGAACAGCACACATCCGAACACTTGATAATGTTCTGTAAAGGGCTTCTACCTATAGTTCAGGATGATGGTGCAGAGTTTTTCAAAGCAATGGGGTTTAGAAACAGGGAGGGCAAAATAGACTTTTAGCAGGTAGAATTAACTAGAAGGAAGTTATCTGATTGGTGGCTAAAGTCAAGGCACGAGTGAAAATTAAACCGTTCACTGTAAAGTATCAGTCATATACTTCACTATTTAAAGGAGAAAAAAAAAAGATAAATCTAGTTGGTGGTTCACTAAGTATTATGGCTAGGTGGCGTTAGCCGCTGCCCGATCTAGAAGAATGTTATCTGATTGGTGGCTAAAGTCAAGGCACAAGTGAGAATTGAACCCTTCACTGCAAATTAGTAATTACTAGTCATAAACTTCACTATTAAAAGGGAAAAAAAGATAAATCTAGTGGCTAGTTCACCAAGTGTATGGGTACCACAGGGCAGGATCTTCATGCGGAAAGCAGACAGGACACCTGTTTTAAATGTAACTTCTGAGGCGGATCTGGCTAAAGTAGTCTAGCTTAATAGTAGACATATTTCTGCTGTGAACAATGGCAATGTATTCCAGCATTTCTAAATTGAACTCGTATGTAAGTGGCCGTCACAGGCAGACCATGACATTCCTTCACATTAATATGCAGTCAGCTCGTTCGAAAGAAGAAAAATTTCTTTTGTTTCTTGAAGAGTTCAATTTTTTCTTTTCCATTATTATGATGACTGAAACTTGGTACCGTAGTGAAACAGACGTGTTTTGTATTGACGGATACAATGTTGTGTACCAAAATAGAAAATTGAGAATTGGTGGTGGTGTATGCTTGTATGTCAAAGCTGAAATAACGTATGAGTATCGTGAAGATCTGTCTCTGTGCACCGATGACCTTGAAGCGTTAACTTTACAGTATCACAACTACATTTTTGTTACAATTTACAGGCCACCAAGTGGAAATTTTGATTCATTTATTCAATATTTAGAAAACCTATTTTTTGTTGTAAACCAATTTAATTACAAACTAGTGCTGGGAGGTGATCTTAACATAGATATGTTGAGCGACACACATAAACAGATGAGACTTTCAGACCTTCTTGCTTCTTCTTTCTTAACAAACGTAATTACAATTCCAACACGTATTACTGATACCACTTCTACTCTATTAGACTTGTTTATCACAAATAGTACAAACAGTATGTTACAGGCAGGCGTCCTGCGTGCCCCGATAAGTGATCATTTGCCCATATATCTAGTCACAGAAAACATCACCAGTGTAAGGAGTCAAATCCTTCCTGCCGCTCACTTTGAACAAATTAATCCGCGACGCTATCTCCTTTTAGAGAGGAAATTACAACTCTCAATTGGAACAACGTTCTATCTAGTTCTTCTGCTGATCTTGCTTATGATTGTTTTATTGATGCTCTATGTTCAGTGTATAAAAAACATTTTACTTACAAAGCTTTAAAAAGACCAAAACGGGCGCACAAACCTTGGATTTCTTCCCCTATACTCAATATGATAAAAGAAAAAATAGGTTGTATCAAGAGTTTCTGGTAAAGCGAGACCCGGATAAATTTAAAGCTTTTAAAGTATACAGAAATAAGCTCACTAAACTACAAAAACAAGCTAAACGCGATTATCACTTCAAGATGTTTGACGGTGTCACCGATTCTAAGCAATTATGGAACAAACTTAATGCTATTATATCTACCAAACAAGTGTCTAATGATATTATAATGAATAAAATATACAAGGGCGCAGTACTAGCAAACAAATTTAACGAGTACTTTACCTCACTAGTTGACAGTAGTCATAATTGTGATTCATCAGGTTATTTGCCTCCTGCTTTAAATAATTCTGTGTTTGCAAATCCTACAGACGCTTAAAAGGTCATCAGTGTTTTTCAGCATTTCAAATTGAGTAAAAGCGAGGACATAGATGGCTTAAAATTAGAACCTATATTATACATTTTAGATCTCATATGCACCTGCTTAGTACATATTTATAATCTCGTGTTCAACACTGGGCCCTCAGAGAATGAAAAATGCTAAAGTAACGGTTATATATAAGGGTGGGGACAAAAGCAATTTAGGAAACTACAGACCAATTTCGATTTTACCAGTTTTCTCTAAGGGGTGTGAAAAACTTATTTTCATTCGGTTGTCAAATTTCTTTAATAAACACAACATAATTACGCCGTCACAGTTCGGTTTTCAGTCAGGCCTCTCAACAGAAAGTGCCTTACTATACCAAAAGGAATTGATTCTAAGAAATATAGAAGCAAAAAAACTTACCCTAGGAATATTTTTAGATTTCTCGAAAGCTTTCGATAAAATAAACCATCATATTTTGCTAGAAAAACTTCACTGTTATGGAGTTCGCGGTACCGTTTTAGCTTTAATAAAAAGCTACTTATTTAATAGGAAACAATTTGTATCAATCAATCGGGAGCTATGGAGACGCTCTAGGTGCCGACCAGTGCGGACGCGCGAAGATCGGCTCCTGCTTTCAAGAATGCTTTCCTGTGGTATTCACAAATTTGTCGCCGAGTTTTTACTCTCATCGTTTGCCTAAGTTCTTAAGAAATCAGCAGATACCACCTTTGTGCCGGTGAGTGGACTTTTAAACCGTTTTTTGGGACATTTGTACACGGCAACGCCCCCGGGGGATTTAGGCCTAACCAAGGAGGCGATTGTCGCCGATGCGCCGGCCCGGCGCCAACGCGACTCAACGCTCTGCGCGTTCCAGTATCTGCAACTGAGAATGGAATACCAAGTAGATGGAGAGGACATCTCTCCAGAGGATTGCACGGAAGAAATGGGTTGGAAGGAAGCCGAAACGAGACGCTCAAGGAATAAGCAAGCCGCGGTTAGCGTTCCTGCTGCCAAGGGTTCGACCGAGGCCAGCGTTGCGGGAGACGCTCGAGCCAGTCGTAGTAGGTATGACACCAAGCATACAATCGTGCGAGCTGGACGCATGCTGCCACTACCTAAGGACTTCAGCAAAATTGTGCTACGACCACGTGAAGGATTAAATATCTCGAGAATTGGCACTGGAGCCGTGGCAGACGCGATAGTACTGGCGGCCGGCGTCAAAGAGGAAGAGGCCATGCAGGACATCATCTGTTCCAACTTGCAGCAGAACTTTATGGTGGCAAGCACTCCGGACCAAGACAGAGCTTCAAGATACCTCAAGGTCAAGCAAATTGACATTGGAGGCAAAGTTTTCGAGGTTAGCGCGTACGCCGCGGCACCCCACGACACTTGTAAAGGAGTGATTCGCGGGATCCCCGTAAGCGATACTCAGGACATTTTGACCCGAAAGATTGTGAACGCGAACAACCCGCTCGCGCTGCAGGCCAAGAGAATCAAGAACACCGGGACAATCATCATAGCGTTCGAAGGACACAAGGTGCCCAGATTCGTGAGATATGGACCTTCACTTTTGCAGTGCTCCCTTTACCACAAGAACATCGATATTTGTTACGTCTGCGGAAAGCTGGGACATCGGGCTGACGTCTGTCCGAACCCAGCTGAAACAATCTGCAGAGGCTGCGAAATCAAGAACCCAGATAGCCTGCACCAGTGCAATCCAAGATGCAGGCTGTGCGACGGTCACCATCCCACGGCAGACAAGGAGTGCAAGAACAGGTTCTTAGTGCCATACGTCGTCAGACGCAGACGTTGGGAAAGATCGCGAGCAGCCGCAGAAGCCCGGGACGCATCAATCACATCGAGTCCAGACATCAATGACAAGCAGCTTATTCCGGCCTACGGGACCCAGAGCATCCAGACTTCACAAGAACAGGAAAGGCGGCCCCACTCCAGGGGGAGGTCGCGTTCCAGAAGAGGTTCTAGACCCAAGGCCCGCTCCCAATCACGGGGGCGCTCGAGTTCTCAAGGTCACCATCAGGGTCGGGATCAGCCTGGGCGGCACCCGAATGGCCAGCTGCCTGGCGTTCAGTTCGAGATCACGGCTTCACATCCGGGGAGGACGCCTGCAGTTACTTCGAAAGGCAGCTGGGCTGAGCGAGTGCGCAACGGCGGGGCAGAGGTGATGACAGGTAAGCTGCCAGAGCATGATAGAATTGCACAGCTAGAGCAAGAAAACGCAAGACTTGCAAAATCAAATGAGAGGCTATCAGCTGAGTTAAAGGAAATAAAAATTCTTCTCACTAAGCTAACCAGCGCGCAATCTTCACAGCCAATGCCTCAGCCAGTTGATGTCCCTGTGGCTGAAAACGTGGGGGACTCGAGAACCGCGAAAAAGAGGGCAGTCATGGCAGAACATGTGGAAGCCAACCAAACGACCATGTCAGATATGAAAGAGGTGTTTGACACGCTCAGCAAAGTAGTAGCCAATCTTAGCGAGCAGATGGGTAGGCTACAATCAAGCGTGGCGGCACTGGAAGAGCATATGACTTTGCGCATTACAAAGGTCGAAGCATATCTGCACAACACAGCAAGGCCTCCTCATGCACCAAGCTCACCCCTTAGGCCACCAATACTAGTGGTACCAAACCTGTCGACAGGTGCAGCATCAGGCTCTGGCCACCCATGTAATAACCATGATGGCAGCGCTACGTGAGGCATTTCGTATCTGGCAATGGAACTGTAGAGGTTACCTTAAAAAGAAGGCAACCCTGCAGCAGTATATCAGGAGCAGCCAAGAAAAGCCTCATATTATATTATTACAAGAGACCCTTTCACCGCAAGCAACGTTGCCTGGATTCCGGCCTGTAATAGGGGATACTGAAGGGAGGGGAGTCTGCACCTTCGTATGCAACAAACTAACGCACGTAACCCATGACCTCAAGAGAGAAGCAGGCCGATTGGAACACGTCTTGGTAGAGATCGTGCCGGGTACCAGCAACCGTCAGAGCATTTTCATTCTTAATATATACAGCAGTCCCAAGGAACAAAAGCAAGGGTTCAAGACGGTTCTAAAGAAAGCTGTTAATATCGCCGGGGAATGTCCACTCGTCATAGCAGGTGATTTCAACGCCCCTCATCATACATGGGGTTACAAGTACAACACTGGGAAAGGAAATCGACTTTGGCAAAGTGCCAGTGAACTTGATCTGACTTTAATCACAGACCCCAGCCTACCAACAAGGCTTGGTACATCTTGCTGCAGGGATTCCACCCCGGACCTTACATTTGTAAGGAACATCAAGAAGGCCCAGTGGATGAACCTTGCTGTAGACCTAGGGAGTGACCACTGCATTCTTGCCACTACCTTCTCCGTGGAGCGTAAAAAGCAGAGAGAATTCCACTTCACAGACTGGGATAAGTTCAGGAAGATAAGGATGGAAAGGGAACAAGATGGCCACAGACAAGGCTTGGAGCAGTGGGTCAAACAGATTAAAGATGACATCAAATCCGTCTCCTCCACCATTACCACAGATCTTCCGGTTGAAAAAATGGATAGCCGGCTTGCTCATCTTCTTGAGGCAAAGCAAGCACTACTGAACCGTTGGAAGGGTCAGCGCCTGAACCGAAGACTGAGGAAGAAGATAGCTGAGGTAAACAGATCAGTCGAGGAACATTGTCGCGCACTATCGAGGCAGCAATGGGACGAAATCTGCAACTCCGTCGATGGTCAGATGCGCAATGGCAAGACATGGAATATGTAAAAGCATCTCCTCAACGAAAACACCACCAAAACAAATCAAAAGCATGTCATCGCTCGAATTTTGCATAAAGAGATAGGGCGCACTACAGAACAGCAAGTTGTCCAGCAGCTCGTGCATAAGTACCTCCCAATCAAAAGAGGATTGGCACCACCAAGTAGACAGTACCAGGGCACGCCAAATCCAGGTCTTGAGGGCGACTTTAACATCGAGGAGATCAGAAGAGCCTTGCATGATCTCAACGGCAGGTCGGCCCCTGGCCCGGACGGTATATCAAACAAGGCCCTGCGTAACCTTGATGACGATTCAATTGAAACCCTGAGGGATATGATCAATTCAGCATGGAAAGAAGGCAAGGTGCCAGAGCAGTGGAAGCTGGCCAGCACGATCCTTATTCCTAAGCCAGAAAAGCCCCCTAACTTGGACAACATGAGGCCAATATCCTTGACATCATGTATCGGCAAGGTCGCAGAACATGTCATACTGCACAGGATAAACAAGTACTTGGAAGATAACGACATATATACACACAATATGGTTGGATTCAGGGCAGGGCTATCCACACAAGATGCATTGAAGCTTATCAAACACCAGGTCATTGACAATGAAACCAGAGATGTGAGAGCCATTCTGTGCCTAGATCTAGAAAAAGCGTTTGACAACATCCACCACTCATTCATACTCGAAGCAATTTCCAAGCTTGGTCTAGGGAAAGCCTTCTATGATTACGTATGGTCCTTTCTTACAGATCGGAAAGCCGTGATGAAGATTGCAGATATCGAGACCGCAGCAATCGAACTAGAAGCAAGGGGCACGCCGCAAGGGGCAGTTATTTCACCAATGCTGTTCAACATTGCCATGATTGGACTGTCAAAGAAATTATCGAGTATTGAAGGATTGAAGCACAGCATCTACGCAGATGACATTACCATCTGGTGCACAGGTGGAAGCGAGGGGCAGATTGAGAGCGCTCTGCAAGAGGCGATTGACACCGTAGAAGACTACCTTCGCCCTTCCGGGCTCAGGTGCTCCTCGAGTAAGTCAGAACTTTTGCTTTATCGGACTGCACGCCGGGGACCAAAGCCCAGGGGATGGAAGCCGTTAAACCAGATAGACATCCATCTCCGTACAAATCAAGGGGATGCCATCCAGAGGGTCGACTCCATCAAAGTCCTGGGAATGCTGATAGAGTCTACCGGCGCCAACAGCAAATCTATAGCCAAGTTAACTCGGAAAACAGACAGTGCGGTGCACCTTATACGCAGAGTGGCCAACAAAAGAAATGGGATCAAGGAAGACAACCTCATCAGGTTGATGCATGCGTTTGTTCTAAGTCACTTCACATACGAGGCAGCAATGCACAACTGGTCAAGAGCAGAGTCCGAGACACTGAATGTGCTCCTCAGGAAAGTTATCAAGAAGGTCCTGGGCCTACCCATACATACCAGCACCGAGCGTCTGCTTGAGCTTGGCATTCACAACACGCTCGAAGAAATAGCAGAAGCCCAAGAGAGAGCACAGTTTGCAAGGTTATCTACAACAAGGTCGGGGAGAATGATCCTGCAGGAGCTGGGCCAACACCCAATGGCAATCAGGCACAATTACAATGATATCCCTGACAACATCAGGGAGAATATTACGGTGTCTCCTATACCAAAAAACATGCATCCAGAACACAACGTCGGAAGAAGAGTAGTGAGGGCTAGGACTATACTTCGTCAAGTCTCAAACGAGGAACGAGGGGACGTATTTGTTGACGCGGCTTCCTACGCCAATGGGAAAGCGTTTGTGGCAGTGGTGGTCGATGGGGCTGGCCATGTCGTCAACTCAGCGACGGTCAAGACGAAAGACCCAATCATTGCGGAACAGGTGGCCATCGCCTTAGCACTCAAGATGGATAACATTGAAGTCATCTACAGTGATTCCATGGCAGCACTACGGGCGTTCGCCAAGGGGACGGTCTCTGAACAAATGCTGAGAATACTGCAAGGCAAGAACATAACGCATCATCTTCTTAGTTGGTTCCCAGCTCACCTTGGGCAAATGAACGATTCCCCTCCCAATCTCAATGAAGCAGCACACGAGGCGGCGCGAGAACTCTCTAATCGCGCCTCCCCGGGGATGCGTTCTACCGTTGAAGGGGATAACCAGGAAATTCTTACAACATATAATGAGCTCACTAAACATTTCTACCTGTCTAGAAGGATTTTCCCTCCACCTCACAAAAATCTAACCCGGCCCCAAGCACTTACATTAAGGCTTTTGAAAACGCGGATGTACCCTACTTTGAAAATGTTACACATCAAGTACCCTGACCTATACCCAAGTAATCTTTGTCCACCTTGTGGGGAAATTGCTTAATTAGAACACATGCTCTGGCAGTGCACCGAATTCGCTCATTTATCGAACATAACCTCTGCCAGATGGGAGGCGGCAATACGCAGCTCATCCTTGGCAGATCAGCTCTGGGCTGTCCACCAAGCCCGCGAGGCGGCTGAGGAGCTTGGCATCTCAGTCCCCACGTGGGAGCTGCCCGCAACACAGTGATCTGTGTTTTGGAGGACCAAATAAAAGTTTATCCAATCCAATCCAATCCAATCGGGAGCTATCATCATCCATGAACGTTAAGAATGGCGTACCTCAAGGTAGCATTTTGGGACCCCTATTATTTAATATTTTCATCAACGACATTGTAAGTATTGACAGCTCTGTAGAATAGGTAATCTACGCGGACGATACTAGTATATTTTTTTCTGGGGAAACGGCTGATGACCTCATTGTTTCTGCTAATGAAATACTAAATAAAATATATGCCTGGACTGTGGCAAATTCTCTACACATTAATTGCTCTAAAAGCAAGGCTGTACTGTTCCGTGCGAAAGCCAGGTCATTTAGAACGTCTCACAAGCTAATACTTAATAACGTTGAAATTAAACTTTGCCAAACAGTTAAAACTCTCGGTGTCCATTTTCACGAACATATGGAATGGAATTACCATGCAGAACACATTAGTCACAAACTTTGTAAAGTTTCTAGGTGTGTTGCGTCGATGCCAGAACATACTACCTGTGAAACAAAAAAGATTGGTGTACAATGCTCTTTTTCTTCACATTTACACTATTGTCATCTGGTCTGGTCTACAGGTTCTAAAGCATCTCTAAAGAACCCGGTCGTGTTACAAAAAAATGCCTTGCGGTGCATTGAAGGTGTATCCTATAACGCACACACTGCTTCAATATTTGCAAAATATAGAATTTTAAGAATTACCTGTTATTACGAATACCAGCTTCTGTCAGCTTTTAAATCAGAAATACAAAGAGGAAGTATCTTTTTATGCACCTTGGCCACCTTGCAACCAAATCCTGCCAGTCGCGTTACTCGCTGTACGGAGACTTGGCACGTACCTTGTCCTTGCACAAACTATGGATTTGAAACACTACGTTACCGCCTTCCAAGTGTGATGAACAAATGGAAACTAACAACTGATAATCTGCGTATATTGTCTAAAACTGAAATGTTAAATCGGACGTGCTAATTGTGTTTTAAATGAATGTTTGGTGATTTCTGTAATGGTTATTCAGTTTTTATTCTTTCATGCATTGCTTTGTTATGAATATTTTTGTATGTATTTTAGAGTTGTGATTCTATAATTTGCTGTCATGGGCCACATGCATGTTCCTTTTTGTATTGTCGCTTTCCGCTGCCTGTAATATTTGTAATTTTTTGTAAATTTGTAGTTTAAATTTTTTTCTGGGTGAAGGGGCCAGTCAAGCTGTGAAATGCAGCTTTTTTCCCTTCGCACCAAACCATGTATACATTGTATTTTCGTGTACTTGTCACGTGGTTGAATAAACTCAAGCTCAAACACTTGAGTATTACGGCTAGGTGGCGTTAGCCACCGCCTAATCTCATCTGTAATAGAATAGATCGTCAAGCCACAGCTTTTTTAGGGGGACCCGGAGCCCTGAGACCAACAGTGTAGCCAAAGACGAACCTAAAGGGGCACAAATATTCAAGCCAAACGAAGTCCGTGGGAGAAGAAATCGGCGTAAGCACAAGGGCCGAGCTAAGTCAGACGTAGGCTATATTAACATGCAGGGTGGCAGGAATAGGTTAAAGTGGGAAGAGATAGAAGAGCAGTTGAGGCAGGAGGAGCTGATGGTATATGGGGTTGTGGAGACACATCTTTGAGACCTGGAGCAACCACCCTGCAATCCGGACTACGTATGGGAATATTGCAATAGAACAGAAGGCAGCAAAAAGGGGGGTGGAATTGGTGCATTTATACATAAGAGCATGGGTTGGCAAAGAGTCAAGCAGAGATGCATGGAACATTTATGGTTAAGAGGGAAAGCAGCTGAGCAGATGACACTCCTTGGTTTGGTGTACTTGTGGACGGGAGCAAAGGCGAGAGAGGAAAACCAGGCAATGGTGGAGTGTATATCAAAGGACATTGAGGAATTAGGAGGAGAGTGCGAGATAATTATACTAGGAGATATGAATGTGCACTTAGAAGATATAGATGGGTATACTGACTCAAGAGGCAAAGTGATCATGGATATTTGTGAAAGGCATAATTTGATCATTTGCAACAGTCCTGAGAAGTGTGAAGGGCAACAAACATGGGAGGTGGAAAGGCTGCAGTCAACGATAGATTACGCGCTGGTGTCACATAGAATGTATGATAGGCTCAGGGGAATGCACATAGATGAAGGTGGCTCCAGAAGTCTGGGTAGTGATCACAAACGTATCAGGTTAAGTTTTGGAAGAGCAGCGAAAGTGGGAAGGAGACAAGATGAGCAACTACAGGAAAATTTTCATTTAAAAAGGCAAATAAAAATAGCCACTTAACAAATTGAGAAAGTAATCACTGAGGATAATAAAACAGTGTGGACATACACGAATCTAATTAGACTGTTTGAGCTAGAGCTTGCTAAGACACGTGACAAGTCACCCCGTAAAAGGAGACACAAACCCAAGAGATGGTGGGATGAGGAAGTTAAGATAGCCATAAAAACGTCGGGAAGCCTCTAGGGAACACAGACATGCTAAGCAGCAGGGTGAACTGACAGATGAGGTTGAAGGAAAATGGGACATCTTTCTATGGTGTAGAATGGAAGCATCCCTTCTGATCAACGAAAAGATTAGAAGAAAGGGGGCTCAGTGGCTGGCAGAAGTACATGGAAAGGATAGAAAGGCAGCTGCGAAATTTTGGAACCATCTGAACTCCCTATGAAATGAGACAAGCCTAGAGCAGAGATTTATAGCTACAGCTCAAGGAGCTAGGCTAGAAGGGCACGAAGCTTTTGAATATATAAGAACATGGGTGACAGAAAAAGTTGAACAAAAAAGTGCCTTATGCACCACAATAGACGAGGATGGATCAAGTGGCACAATAGCTCCAATTTCACAATGAGAGTGGGAAAGGGCTGAGAAGAGGGTTCCAAGTAGTACATATACAGGCCCAGATGGCATTCCAATTATGCTGATAAAGACATTGGGTCCAAAGTCTAAGCAGACTTTGAGAGAGGCAATGAGCGGAACAATGATCGATGGTGAAGTCCCCAATGAATGGAAACTTAGCAGGATGAGCATGATCTATAAAGGAAAGGGAGACAAAGCTGACATAAACAATTACCGTCCTATTACAGTGACATCAGTGGTCCACAGGCTGGTGATGCAAGCTATAAAAGAAAGATTGCAGGCATGGATAGAGGATGAGGGGGTGCTGGGGGAACTACAGAATGAGTTTCAGAAACACAGGAGGTTGGAAGACAATCTGTTCTCACTGACTCAGTGGATAGAATCAGCAGAAAAGGAACTCAGGCCCCTGTGGCTAGCATTTTGATATCAAGGAAGCGTATGATAGCGTGGTTCAAGAGGACTTGTGGGGAATACTGGACACACTAGGTGTGGAAGATGGAGTCACTAATCTTTTAAAAAAAATCTATAAAAGTAACAAGGTAGTTATAAAGTGGAAAAAACGGGTATCCAAGCCCACAGAGGTGAAATGGGGCCTTAAGCAGGGGTGTCCTCTGTCACCCTTGTTACTCATGACATACCTACAAGGATTAGAGGCCAAATTAGAGGGAAGTGGACTTGGGTTCAACATCTCTTTCATCAAACAAGGAAAACTCATTGATCAGGCACTATCAACATTAATGTATGCAGATGATATAGTGCTAATGGCCGACAACAAGGAAGATTTGCAGAGATTGATGGACATCTGCGGTAATGAGGGAGATAGGTTAGATTTCAGATTCAGTAAAGAACAATCAGCAGTCATGATTTTTAATGATAATGAAGGTTGTGAGCATAGAATACAAAAAGTCACGCTAGAGATAACAAATAAATACAAATATCTAGGCGTATGGATAAGTAATTGGACCGAGTACCTAAGGGAACATGAAATATACGTGTACACTAAAAGTAACAGAAATGCAGCAGTGATGAAAAATTGGGCACTGTGAAATTACAATAGGTATGATGTTGTGAGAGGAATATGGAAAGGGGTCATGGTTCCTGGTGTAATGTTCGCCAATGCGGTCTTGTGCATGGGATCAGAAGTTCAAGCAAGATTAGAAATTAAGCAACATGGAATAGGTAGACTCGCTTTAGGAGCTCACGGGAATACAACAAATCAGGGAGTACAAGGTGATATGGGATGGACATCATTTGAGGGCAGGGAAGCTAGCAGCAAGATAAAATTTGAGAAGTGATTGAGAGAAATGGGGGAGGAGCGTGGGGCTAGAAAAATTTTAAGATTTTTGTACACGAAGAATGTCGATACAAAATGGAGAAAGCGAACCAGGAAATTGACTGGTAAATACTTAGAAAACAGCAGGCTGCCAAAGTAAAAAGAACTATCGGTTAAGAAGAAAGTGAAGGAAACGGAGATTGCCATGTGGAGAATAGGCATGATTAAGAAGTTTGCACTAGAGATCTATCGAACTTTTAAGCAGGAAATTGCCAAGAAAGGATCCATGGTAATACTCGGGGTAGTTCTCTACTGTTTGAGGCCTGAACGAGAGTATTGCGAACCAAGACATATCGGGCCAAATACGAAGGCGTAGACACAGTATGCGGTGCGTGTGGAGAGGAAGAAGAAACTGCCGAACACTTGATAATGTTCTGTAAAGGGCTTCACCCTATAGTTCAGGATGATGGCGCAGAGTTTTTCAAAGCACTGGGGTTTAGGGACAGGGAGGGCAAAATAGACTTTAAGCGGGTATACTTAACTAGAAGGAGGTTATCTGATTGGTGGCTAAAGTCAAGGCACGAGTGAAAATTAAATCCTTCACTGTAAAGTACCAGTCTTCAACTTCACTATTTAAAGGGAAAAAAAAAAAGATAAAGCTAGTGGTTAGTTCACTAAGTATTACGGCTAGGTGGCGTTAGCCGCCGCCCGATCTAAAGGGTACAGCCACATCCATCCATCCATCCAAATCGGGTGCGTCGTAGCTTCGCCAAGCCACGACGGCGGTACTGCAGCCCATGGACCAGGGTATAATTAGAAATTTAAAATCATTTTATCGGCTAACTATTTTTATCAGATAAATATTTTATCATTTAACGAATTATTTTGTGCCATAACTACCAAGTGACGCTCCTAAGTGCACTATACATGCTTGTGCGTGCTTGGGAGCAAGTGACAGCGCTTACGATAGCAAATTGCTTTCGCCACTGTGGCTTCAGCACCGAAGCTCTGCAAGCTGACGAGCCACCAGTGCTCGAACACGGCGTCACCACCTCCATGGCGGAAGTTTTGGAAGATGTCTGCTTTGCGAACTACGTCCAAATGCAGTGGTGTGTGGTGCACTCACGGATGGCGACATAATATGTCAGGTGAGAAGTGCAGAACCTGTCGCTGCCAGTGACGATGATGAGGAGGAGGACGAAGCATGAGTGTGGCCCTCTGCTGCGGAAGTCATGGCCAGATCGATTTCACCCGTCTTTTCTTAAGTTTTGAAGAAGACGGAGAAAGGGCCTTCCGCCAAATTCTCTCGTTAGAGCAAAAAGTGCTGGCTGTCGTCTTCAAGGAAAGAAGGCAGACTGCGATCACAGATTTTTTCAAAAAATAAAATTGTTATGCCCTACTCGCAGTGTACTATTGTTGTTCTTCACTTTTGTTAGTTCGAACTTTCATTAATTCGAAGTGAGGCAGCTTCCCCTTGTGGTTCGAATTAACGAGTTTTTACTGTAGTAGTAATAGCAGTAGTAATATATAGTATTAGTAACGGTGGTGCCAGTATGTGCCGTTTTACATGAAAAGAAAACATGATGTGGTTATGATGGTTGCCGTACAGGAGGTCTCCAGCAATTGCGACCGTCTGGTGTTCTTTATCGCGCATTAACATAGGGCAGTACGCGGGCATCTGCCTTTTTGCCTTTATAGATAGATGCGACCTCCACACCTGGAATCGAACTCATGGCCTTCGGTTGGGCAGCAATGCACCCTAGCCAGTGGTTCACCGAAGCGGACGCGAAACGAGAGCCGATTTGCTATACTGAAAAGCAAAATCAAAATAATAAGAAGCTGACGTTCCATTTAGGTGTTTTATTATTTTTCTCAGTTTTCATTCATTATACTCATTTTTAAAAGGCAGTGCAAGGACAGGGCGAAAAAAGAAAATAAAGACAAATAACGCAGTCTTTCTTCTCCCTTTGTCTCTGCGCTTACCTTTCTAAATGGTATGAAGTAGCTAACCAAAATCAAAGTACTCCTCATTCATGCTACACTACAGAACAGGCAAATTACACACACCAACTAGAGTAATTCATGTGCTCTTAATCAGGTATCGTCTAAAATGCAGGATATAATCAGAAGATGGGACATTTTTCGTCTCTTGTTTTAAATATATATAGCAAGCATTTAACCAAATGTTGATGAAGAGTGTACGGTGAGCCACGTCAGAGCACCAATGTTAACGTAAAGAAGTGACGTAAACGCAGGACCATTTCTTGTTGTAACGTCACTCCCTTTATTTTGGGGTGCACGCCCGTGAGAAGGGCAAGTGGTGTTCAATAGAAATTTAGCATTTTTCTGCGACATGCAGTGTTCCAAATCCTAACAGGCATGATCCTGAGTGCCAAGTGTAGCCATTATGCTTGTCAGCTCGAAATTACTAAACTTAGTGAGGGGCCCTATAAGGTGTTCACCGACAAGAGAGAAATTACGCCATTAGACTTACCATCCCTCCCTTCTGGGGTATCAGTTATTTGCTCTTGCATTGCCCTTCCCAGCCACAATGAAACGAGAGACTCAGGAGAGTGGTGATTGAACGGTGGATACTTGACTCATCTGCAATCTGCAAAACGTGGGAAATGCATGTCTATGATCAACCACTGGCGCCTTTGTGCCACCTTAAACAATATCATTTCTTTTTGCTTCTTGTTGTAGATACAAGTCACCGACGCCTTTGTATCAAATTATTTCAATTTTTAGAGAAATTTATTATGTCTATATTTATGAGTTTGAAGGCCTAAAACGGTGTTTTACCTGCCGGTCTTTGGCACCTAACACTCACTTTACCGTATTTACCCGCGTAATCCTGGCACTCGCATAATTCTCGCACACCCCACATCGCCCAACAAAAATACAATTTTTTTTGCTCGAGTAATTATCGCATCTCCAAAAATTGCCGCAATAATGTCGTCTGCTCGTCCCAGCCGTTGATGATGATACCGAGCGCCATCTCTTAAGCCAACACCTCCTCTATTCAGATGCCTGCTGCATGACAAGAAAAACAGCTGCCACACCCTTTCCCTCCTTCATTTTAGAATATTGTCCGTCCCTAGCGTCACCTGTGACGGGGGGTGTAACATTGCAACACTTTGCATAGCCTCCGAAATAGTGGTGTACAGTTGCAGCTCTCGAACAACTCTCGACTGATGCGCTCCTATGGGCTGCAGGTGAAAAACGCTTAGCTGGTACCGCCCGCCGCCGTCATGATGGATGGGTGGATGAATGAATGGATGTGGCTGTACCCTTTAGATCGGGTGGCGACTAACGCCACCTAGCCGTTTTCCTTAATGAACTAACCACTAGTTTTATCTTTTTTTTTCTTTAAATAGTTAAAATAGTGAAGTTGAGGACTGGTACTTCGAAGTGAAAAATTTAATTTTCACTCGTGCATTGAGTTTGGCCACCAATCAGGTAACCTTCTTCTAGTTAGTTCTACCCGCTTAAAGTTTATGGATGGATGGAAGGATGGATGGATGGATGTGGCTGTACCCTTTAGATCGGGCGGCGGCTAACGCCACCTAGCCATAATACTTAATGAACCAGAAACCAGATTTATATATTTTTTCTCTTTAAATAGTGAGGTCGAGGACTGGTACTTCGAAGTGAAATATTTAATTTTCTCTCGTGCATTGACTTTAGCCACCAATTAGATAACCTTCTTCTACCCGCTTAAAGTCTATTTTGCCCTCCCAGTCCCTAAGCCCCAGTGCTTTGAAAAACTCTGCGCCATCATCCTGAACTATAGGGTGAAGCCCTTTACAGAACATTATCAAGTGTTCGGCAGTATTCTCCTCCTCTCCGCATGCATTGCACATCATGTCTACCCCTTCGTATTTGGCCCGATATGTCTTGGTTCGCAATACTCCCGTCCTGGCCTCAAACAGTAGAGAACTACCCGAAGTATTATCATAGATTTTTTTTCTTGGCAATTTCTTGCTTAAAAGTTCGATATATTTCTAGTGCGGACTTCTTAATCATGCCAACTATCCACATGTCAGTCTCCGTTTCTTTCACTTTCTTCTTAACCGATAGTTTTTTTTCGTTTGGCCACCTGCTGTTTTGGTTTGAACACAACACCCCACGTCTGTGTTAGTCGACACAAGAGCAACTGTTTCCGTCATGAGCAGAAATTTTAAGACTCATCTTGGCAAGAAAGTGATGTTCTCTTGGGGAAGCCAGACAACGTTTCGTGCAGTGAGTGGAGAACCGTTGCGCCCAGTGGGAGTTTGTACTGCTACTATTAGTTTCGGCACTAAATTGTTTAAGGCAGATTTTGCAGTTCTCCCTAATTCTACTCATGATGTTATCCTGGGGATAAGACTTTTTGAAAGAATGTGGAGCCACTGTAGATTGCGCAGCTGGCGAAGTTTTACTGTCTGGTTTTTGTGAAGAGCCCATGCAACGCCAACAGACTATCGCAGTCGTTGATGACATAGTTTTACCGGCCCAATCGATAGTTCAAGTGCCTGTGGATGTTTGTGGTATCACAGCAGATAACGTTGACATAATAGTTCACCCAATCCAGCTGAACTGTGCGAAGAAGGATGGGATTGTGCCGCACTGCATGATTTCTGCAAGTAGTGGCAAAGCCTTGGTATGGGTGGTCAACTCCTCTTTCGAGCCCATTGTACTGTCTGGTGGAATGAGGCTGGCTGTGTTTGAGTTCGAGTCAGGAGCAACGTTAATATTGCAGTCATTAGCAACGACAGGAAGAAGGAAAATGCGCCTGATGTGGCTAGTCCTAGTGATGACATACTAATGGATATGGTGAATAAGTCGCTATCGCCAGAGAAGAGACAAGCGTTAGTTCAGATCCTCTCCAACCGTGCATCTGTTTTTTATTTTGCACTCAATAGACGTAGAATTTCTGCACCACCTTCATGCACTCATTATGCGATTGATACTGGTTCCGCCCATCCCATTTGTCAGAGACTATACAGAGTATCTCCGTCGGAGCGTAAAGTTTATTTGAATTTAACGTCATGCCATTTGGTCTATGTAACGCTCCCGCCACGTTTGAGCGCCTCATGGACACAGTTCTTCGGGGCTTAAAATGGGAAGTATGTCTTTGCTATCTTGATGATGTTGTAATCTTTGGCCGCACGTTTGAAGAACATAATCATCAAGTTGATGTTGCTCTAACGTGCCTTGAGAAAGCAGTACTTACCCTGAATTCCAAAAAGTGCCATTCCGATAATCGTGAAACTCTAGTTCTTGGCCATCTCGTAGACAAACACGGCGTTCGGCCTGATCCCCACAAAATCACCGCGGTCAGCACTTTCCTTCAACCACGCTCACTACAAGAACTCCGAAGCTTCCTGGGCCTGTGTTCGTATTTCGGCGCTTTGTTCCTAGCTTCCCCGATGTTGCTGAGCCTTTTACTAATCTGCTCAACAAAGACGCACCCTTCAAGTGGACGAGAGAGTGCGAGTCATCATTTTCACAGCTGAAGCTTCTACTCACTTCCGAACCTATTCTTCGTCATTTCGATGCATCAGCCCCAACTGAGGTTCGCAGTGACGCAAGCGGAATCGATATCGGCGCAGTATTAGTTTAGCGTCACGGCGCCGCCGAACATGTCATTGACTACGCGAGCCGTTCTTTGAGTAAAACTGAGCGCAATTACACTGTTACAGAGCAAGAATGTCTGGCAGCTGTCTCCGCCGTGCACAAGTTTCGCCCATACATTTATGGCCGCCGATTCTCCATCATCGCAGACCACCACTCACTTTGTTGGCCCATTGGTCTACGAGATCCAACCGGTCGTCTTGCACGATGGGCGCTCCATTTGCAGGAATATGACTTTGATGTGTGCTTCAAGAGTGGCCGCCATCACGCGGACGCTGACTGCTTATCCCGACTTCCCCTTCCCACGACTGAATGAGACGCTGACAATTTAGATGACTGTCTGGCCGCTCTTGACTCACGTTTTCCAGATTTGAAAGCGTTCCGTACAGAACGTCTTGTCTTGTCTTGTCTCCTAGAAGATCTTGGCTCATACCCACATGGGGGATTGGCCACACTCTACCTCTTAATACACCTTTTTCCTTCCTCCGTGTAATAATAGGTCATTTTTTACAACGCTTGCTAAAAAAAAATAAAGAGAAATTAGATAGAAACAATAATAATGTTCTTTTGAAAAAAAAAACGTGAAAAAATGGCAGAAGAATGCAATAAACCAGAATATATAAAACAGATTAACAAGAATGAGGAAGGGGGAGAAAGAATTGGATATATCTGGCGGTACGACTAGCAGCGTATCCTTCCGGTTGCCTGAATGAATTTATGTAGCGCTGACAGAATAGCACTGCGGCCCACACCCAACTGACTGGCTCCAAACGATAATAGGGTGGATGTATTGACTGGCAATCCGAGCATACCAATCGGTCTTTCAAGAATTATTCGGCGCAGTGAGGTGAAGCGGCGGCATGTGAGAAGAAAGTGATCTATTGTTTCCGGTTCATTGCAAACTACACATAGGTTAGTTAATGAAAATCCTGATTTGTTGAGATAAAAATTTAACAGAGGAACTCTACAGCAAAAGCTTGTGAGGGTCACCTCACATTGAAGGGAAAGGCATTTTGCGGTGTTCCATGTGAATTGCAAGTGCCGAAATTCTTCAGATTGTAGAAGCGACGTTTCGTTGATTTTTAAGATTGACAGGCGTTTGAATCGTTCGGCAGTAATAAAAGGAAACTGTGGAGCTACTAGCACCACCGGGAAATTCAAACATGCCGAAGCGAGCGAATCAGCAATTTCATTTAGTTCAATTCCAGCATGCCCGGGGACCCAAATAAACCGAACTTCTGATAGGCTATGCGGTACGAGAGACCAAAATATCCTGAGAAGAGGAGACTTCTTTGCGGACGTTAGATGTGTACATACAGACAAAGCATTCGAAATAATAATCGCTTTTGATTGCTGATAATTTAGTTTTCAAAGAGCCAATGTAATAGCCAGGAATTCTGCGAGATAAATTGGTGTGAAGTCAGGCAATAGAAGCGCAAAAGACCAATTAAGCTGATGAGCAAAAATACCTACTCTAGCCTTCTGAAGATTTTGCGTTGCGTCCGTCGAAATTACTACGTATTTAGGAAAATGACTGAAATGGTCTTGAAGGAGGCCCTCCAGAACATGCTTTGGAAGTAACTTGGCATTTTTCGGAAAAATATCATCGAAAATTAGGTCAACTGGCAACGAGCATTGGATTTGGGGAGTTAAATGCCGGAGGGAAACGTGAAGATTTGATAAAAGAGACTCGACGAAAATGACTTGGGGTCTTTGATAACGAAACCACGGGCGCTGAAAGAAAGAAACTGGATGTTTGATGAAAACTGTCTGAGAACAGAAGAGGGGCGCATCGTAAAGTTTTAAAAATGTTTGCACAGTAAGCTGTCGAAATCTAGCATCAAGTGGAATGATTCTAGCTTCCAAATAAAGCACGCTATTCGCGACACACCTAGGTAGCCCGAGACACAGCCACAGAGCTTGCCTTTCTAGCAATATAAGAGGTCTTAGTTTGTACTCGGCACTTCCAGAAAACAGAACGCAGCCAAACTCCAGGATTGGGTGTACGTAAAGTTTGTATATCATAAGTAACGTATCCCTGCACATCCCTGAATCCTTATTGCAAAACCGGCGGAGCAATCCTATGGCGCTTTCTGCTTTACGGGTGCTTGATTCTATTTGTTGCTGCCAATTTAAATTGTCCACGTAAACAATACCAAGATATCTTAGCGCTGTTACTTGTGGAATCGATCATTTCGATAATGCAGTGAAAGAAATACGGGAACGTATAGAGGGAATACAAGCAGAGCACATTTGCTAACATTAAGTGAAAAAGACAGCCCGCCAAGCCATACCTCAAGCTCACTCAAATATGACTGTAAGATTTGATATAAACTATTGATATCTCGGGATGACGAGAAAAAAGCAATATCATCGGCGTAGACGTAAAGAGGAACATTTTTATGAACGGGAATAGATGATAATAATATATTAAATAAAAGAGGTGACAGGACTGATCCTTGCGGAACACCTCTTGTTTGCTTATATGAGGCAGAGGTAATTCCCTCGTGGCAACAAAAGAGAACGTCAAGACCGTAGTCTGGCTTCTTTTTTCTCATCTGCCGTCGATAAGCCGCATCAGAGCCCATTTGTAATGCAGGATAGCCTTCTTTACAAGCGAAATTTCGCTGCAAAGGGGGCCCGCCTACCGTATAAACCGGAATATAAGCCGAGATTTTTTTCAATAAAATAATAAGCTAAAGTCGCCCCTTGTCTTATATAGTGGTGTCTAGCCTAAAGTGCAACGCTGTCTGGCAACATATGGCTTGCATGTGCATGTGAAGACAGGCGCGGCCATGTCCGCATCCAAATGCAATCGCAGTCTGTTTTCTTTGTGTTCGTGATTTGCTTCTGATCTGTTCCGAGTTTTCGCTCCGCATGACATTGCGCTGCATTTTTCGTGGCCTTTTTTTTTTTTTTTCGTCCACAGGATATGTCTAGCGGTGCGAGAAGGCAGTACTCAGCTGCGTTTAAACTAGATGTTGTTAAGTTCGCAGAAGCGAACGGGAATATGGCTGCTCAGCGCTGCTTTGGTGTATCAGAAAAAAGCGTGCGCTATCGGAGGGCGCAGAAAGGGAAGCTGCAGATGTGCAATCCTCGAAAAATGTCGTTTCGTGGACGAAGTGCCGTTCATCTGCAGCTGGAGAATAAGCTAGCGAACTTTGTGCGGGAAGTTCGTGCGGGCTCGCTGCCAGTGA
The DNA here is from genome assembly GCF_043290135.1 of Rhipicephalus microplus. NCBI lineage: Eukaryota > Metazoa > Arthropoda > Arachnida > Ixodida > Ixodidae > Rhipicephalus > Rhipicephalus microplus. The sequence goes on along the minus strand of NC_134700.1, from coordinate 12,240,868 downwards.
CCGTGGATACCATTCGCAAGAAAGCCGTGGAACTCGCTCGGGAAGCTGGGCTCACGAGAGAAGAGTTTCGTGCACCGAACTCTTGGGTGCATCGATTTATGCGACGCAGAGGATTTTCTGTCCGGCGGCGCACATCCATCTGTCAAAAGTTGCCGGAGGAGTTCTAGGACAAGCTCATAAACTTTCAGCGCTTCGTAAACCGGCTTCGAGAGCAGAACGACTACATGATGGGGCAGATTGGCAACGCCGATGAGACCCCCGTGTGGTTTGACATGCCTTCGTCGACCACGATCATGCAGCGCGGTGCCAAGGATGTGAAGCTGCTGTCCACTGGCAACGAGCACTCGCGCTTCACCGTCATGCTGGCATGCACTGCAGATGATATAAAGCTTCCGCCCTTCGTCATTTTCAAACGCAAGACGATGCGGAAGGAAGTGTTCCCACCCGGTGTTGTCGTTCGCGTCAACAAAAAGGGATACAAGGACGAGGCCATGATGCTCGAATGGATACGAGTGGTGTGGAACCGTCGGCCAGGTGCACTGCTGCGTCTTCGCAGCACGCTGGTGTTAGATGCGTTTCGTGGCCACTTGACCGACGCAGTGAAACGCGCACTCGGCGACGGGAAAACGGACCTCGCAGTGATACCAGGTGGTATGACGTCCACCCTCCAGCCCCTCGACGTTGTACAAAACAAGCCGTTCAAGGACCGAGTGCGGCTGGAATACCAAGAGTGGATGTCCGGCGACAACCCCAAGACACCGACGGGCCGCCTACAGAGGCCTCCGCTTGCGACTGTTGGCAAGGTTCCTTTTGGCGTTGCATAAGTCTGTTGCCAGTTTTTGGGGTGGCTGTTGCCAGACTGCCACTAAATTTGGCAGAAAGGTTTTATCCTGTAGTTGTGGCTTCTCCGTAAGAGTTTGGTGCTATCCGCGGTGCATTTCGCGAGTGGATGAGTGACGCTGGCCGTTTTTATTAACGAAATGAACCGAGCCTAGCAGAAGTCGAGCGTGGTGCTGCCGTGCAATTAAGAGGCCGTTTTAATTAACGGAATGAACCGCGCACAACAGAATTCGTTTTATTTACGGAATGAACCGCGCCTAGCAGAAGTCGAGCGCGGCGCTGCTGAATAGAGTCGCAGGAGGTGATGCGCTGCCCCCCTCCCCCCTTACTTTTTTTTTCCTCTCTCAGCGGATTCTTTCCTCTCTCAGCTGATCTTAATTGCACAGCAGCGCCGCGCTCGACTTCTGCTAGGCGCGGTTCATTCTGTAAATAAAACGAATTCTGTTGTGCGCGGTTCCTTCCGTTAATTAAAATGGCCTCCTAATTGCACGGCCGCACCACGCACGACTTCTGCTAGGCTCGGTTCATTTCGTCAATTAAAACGGGCAGCATCGCTCATGCACTCGCGAAATGCACCACGGATAGCACCGAACTTTTACGGAAAAGCCACAACTACAAGAGAAAAATTTTCAGCCAAGAAATGCACCGCGGATAGCACCAAACTCTTACGAAGAAGCCGCAACTACAGAAGAAAACTTTCAGCCAAATTTAGCGGCAGTTTGGCAACAACCACCCTTCCAGTCTGGCAACCACTTATGCAACGCCAAAAGGAACCTTGGCCGACTGTTTGTGGTTGGGTGCTTTCTGCCTGACACTCCTTGCCGGATTCCATGGTGAAAAATTCTTTCAAGAAATGTTGCATGAGCAACTCGCTGGATGGCACTGAAGACGACACTGTGGGAGGCGGCCAGCGACAAACTCTCATCTTCAGAAGACAGTGATGCTTCGTCGGACGAATAGGAGCAGTTGCGATGGTGGTAGAGGGGAGCTCCGACGATCGGGATGGGGTGCGCCAATTCGCGAATAAATGTGGTTCGGCAGTTTTCGGTTGTTTTTCTTTTTTTTTCGGTAATCTGAACTTCGGGGGTCGACCTATATTCCCACTCGACCTATAGTCCGGTTTATACGGTACTTTTGGTTGTCCCCAAATCATTGCGACCCAACGTGCTGCAAGCTATGCTTGACGATCCAACATCTGGGCATATGGGGTTCACCAAGACCTATCACCGCACACTCAAACGTTTCTACTGGCCCCGCATGTGTCAGGCTACAGCTAAATAAGTGACCAGCTGTGAGCATTGTCAACGGTACAAAAGTCCAACAAGTGTGCCGCCAGGATTTCTCCATCCCATTCCTCCTCCATGTTTTCTCTTTGAGGTCGTCGGTATTGATTTGATGGGCCCTCTTCCACGATCTATCACTGGGAACCGCTGGATTGTAGCCTTTGTAGACCACCTCACTCGGTATGCTGAAACCACAGCGATCTCTGCCTCAAGAGCCGATCCCGTTTTTGACTTCCTGCTACGCTACATCATCCTCCGGAATGGGTTCCCTCATGCCATCATCAGCGATCGTGGCCAGCAGTTTGTAGCCGACGTCATGGAAGAGTTGATTCGCCAGTCTGCTTCCCAGTTTCGTCACCCCCCTTTATACCATCCACAGACCAACGGTTTGACTGAGCGTGTCAACAGAACGCTCATTAACATGCTCGCTATGTAGGTTGATTCCAAGCATAAAAACTGGGACGAAGTTTTACCGTTTATGACCTATGCCTACAACACTGCGCTACAAGAGACCACCGGCTTTGGCCTGTTTTACCTTCTCTACATCTGTGAGCTACGTACTATCTTCGACACAATTCTCCCGTTTTCAGAGCAAGAAAACCCATCCCTTGCACAGACACTCTGTCGCGCAGAGGAGGCATGGCGCATCGCGCGTCTCCGGACTTTCGCAGCCCAAGACCGTTCAAAGGCTCGCTACGATAAGCGATATCGACATGTGTCGTACAGTGAAGGTTTTAAGGTGTGGCTGTGGACTCCATATCGCAATAGTGGTTTGTATCAAAAGTTTCTGGTCCGTTATACAGATCCCTTCGTCGTTTTGTCGCGCCTTAGTGCCGTTACGTACGTGATATCACGCCTCACATCTTCTGGCCACCGCTCCAGGAAAACTGACGTCGTACATGCTGCCCGGTTGAAGCCATACCACGCGCGACACTAACTCGCTGACACTGACTAACTCGGTAGAGGAAAAACAAGTGAATGTGTTCTGTGCCAGGCCTGACTTCTGCAACCATCTATCATCCCGCCTGTACAATAAACATCTCCCACCTGTAACAATATACAACTGGTGCAGTTATACCTTGGGCATTTGATACTGGTATCGAGTAAAGTGACACTGTGGTCTGTAAGACAAGTGGGTTGTGTGATGACATTCGAACAAGCAAACGGGCCTAGAATAGTTTTCAGCTGCTCACACGATGCATTACCACTGAACATCTCATTTACATTGGCCATGATAAGGAATGGACTTCGCATCAAATGGAGTTTGTGCAATGGCATTTCTATAAAAGTAAAAAAAAATCAGACTTGTATCCTGTGGGAGGTCGACAAATAACAGCAGCTATTACATTTTGCACACACACTATAAGACACTCGATATGAGCCGTGACACAGGTAAAGCCATCGATAGCTTCGTGATTTAGGCTGTCTTTATCATACATACTGATTCCGCCGCCCACGTTTAAAGAGCGAACAACGCCATTGCGAACATTTCTCGCAAATTGTGAGGGGCTGCCTTTCGGAGTCAGCCAAGATTCCGTAAAACACAAAACATCAAATTTATTCTCAAAACAATTCAGGAAGAAATTGATGTCATCCGTTTTATTTCTGATACTAGAAACATTTAGATGAAATGTAGTGAAACATTTAATGAACACTTTGAAGGCACACACCAGTTTATCTTGATTGTAGTATTGGCAATATGAAACTTCAGCCACTGTAGGAAAGTTCAAAAAGCCGAATTTCCCAGTTTATTATCAGTTCATCTTATCTACTCCTTCCTGACAAGAAATTTCAAGTCTTTCAGATGTCTCTGTTTACTTCCCAAAAATGTTTCCTCGTTGTGACCAAACAAACTTCCAGCCAACTTCTTGTTTCTTTGTCACCGCAGTACCAACTGCTTACCCTACCGGATTAGTTTCATTTACAATGATTGGTGTTGATGTCTTGAAAGCCATTTCTCTGGCTGAGGGCTTCCCTTTTCTTGCTTTCACTAGAACAGCAATTCGTTTGTCGCGTCACACAGGACGTAAGACAATGCTTCTAGTTCCTTCCTTTGATATGCCGATTCTATGGCAGATGGATGGATGTATCCTGTTGTGCCCTTTAGATCGGGCGGCGGTTCATGGCACCTAGCTATGGATAGCGGCGCGCCATATAGTGAGCATTGTTCGAATAATTGGAGAAGTGACTAGAGTGGCGATTTGAGAAGTACACTGGCAACACTGGTGTACACGCTGGCGGCCGCCCGACAAGGCGCGAGCATAAGAAGCTTGCCTAGCAAGCTCCTAGAAGAGAAAGTTCCGTTGTTTATCGTAGCTACTTCAGCAGCGCCTTTGTCACTTTCTGGCTGGAAGCTCGAACGTTCCAGCTCACCAAGATTAAGTGCTCCGAAAGCAACCGGACACCAAGCTTTACTAACGTTGCCGAAAGCTGTTGTCTTAACAACCGTCCTCTGCCTAAGCAGAATGAAAAGGTCTTAAAAAAAGGGGAGGGGGTGTATAAGCTTGGCTATTATACTGATCCTCAGCGACCCTTTTGTGGAGTGTTAGCTGAGAGACGAATGCCACCTATCATCAAGTCGGGGAAACATCAAGTGGGCATGGCTCGCGAGGCGGGAGGAGGAGAAGTCACGTAAAGTCTGGCATTCGGAGGGGGAAGACGTGCTCGCGAGGGAAGCAGTCATGTAATCTGTTTGAATGGTCATTAAATCAGTTTTGTTATCCATTACGATTGTGTCATCATGTGCAGCAACCCCTGACATTGCAACGAAATTAACAGCACCAACGCGGACGAATCAGTGATCCATGCTGCGAAGAAGGCAAGCACTCGGTAATGCTGGAAAGGCGGTGTGAGGACAAAGACACAAGGTCAACCACGCAGGACAGAGGTGAATATGAACATTCCCGGCCTCCACAGTGTCAGCGAATGTTCAATCATCCCCTAAACGAAGCATGGCATGCAACAAACGAGCAGTCATGATGGATTGAGAACCCGAGGTGAGACACTCGACACTCAACAACGACTACGAGAGCGAGCACCCTCACGGCGACATGCTATGACACAGCTTTTTCCCTGAGACACCCACAATGACACGAAACGAGAGCTCGACAGAACTCACGATACTGGCAACTACGATGCAAATGATGGCACAGCTCTTGGAATGGCAAATGGAAGCGCCAAAAAACTCAATGGGGCCAACGAAAATGCCACGATCCATATTACGACCATGTCTGATCTCACGGCGACTCTTTCTACATTTTCTGGCACAGACAATGACAGTCTGAACGAATGGAGTAAACGAATAAACGATAGTCTGAACGAAAGGAGAACATGTCTGACAGATGCTCATGGAAAGACATGGCCACGCTAAACGCCGGCATTTCAAGGCTCCGTGGACGAGCAGCAGCTTGGCATTGCATAGACACTTGGGTAGCGCCGCTTTGAAAGGAGTTCGACAAACAGCCACTGTTCTGCTAGTGGGTAGAGAGTGTGAACACACGACAGCAAAACGATGACGAAAACATCATAGACTTTATGTATTCCCGGCTGCAACTCATGAGACGCGACAAGTACCCATTAAGCAACGACGACATCGTAGACTGGCTCATCCAAGGCACTCAATTGAACAACGCGAAACCCATGCTCATGGCTTTTCAGGACTTACGAAAAGGAAGCTTGTCGGACTTCATCAGCTACGGGTGACAGTTCAACAGACGCACGACACCGACGAGAGGCAAAACCACAAGGGTGAAGCCATCCCCATGTGACAGCAGTAAGCGGGTCAAGACAGCAAAAAGCACATCGAAGGATGACACTCAACTAAGCAAGCCCAGGCAAACCTCCGCCGACACATGCGCTCGCTGCTTACAATGCGGGCACCGCCCGAAAGACTGCACCGAACCTGATACACGCATCGAAGAGGAGAAAGCAGCCGCTGCAAAACAAAGAGAAGAAAGAGCAGTGCGAGAACAATGCACTCATTGCATCGTGAAGATGCGCACGCAAGACAGGATCATTCTCGTGCCTATGAAGACACTAGCGCTATGGGACACAGGATCTACTGCAACTCTTGTTTCGACAGTGATTACAGAACAACATAATTTTGATGTTGTGCCTAACACAGACTGCGTACTCAAAGGAGCATTCGGAGACTTAACGACTCCCATAGGAGCAACTCAAGGACACATCGCTATTGAGAATGCGAGCCTAATCATAGGTGTGAAAGTAGTTAACGACTTGCCACATGATGCCATCTTAGGGACCGATTGGTGAGAATGTGTTGCATTCCACTACATCGAATGATACACAGATAGAACACACACGCTCGAGTGGATACCGAAAAGCAATCCACCGAAAATGTTAAAAATGGAACATCTAAAAAACATCCCGCCACAGCAAGCAAACAAGGATGACAAGGAAGAAATCGATGTAACGTTTGTAGCTGCCACACTGAACAGCTCCTCAAAGCAAGGTTAGCCTAGTTTTATAGCATTGCAGGAAGTGCATCGCAAAATCGAACAAGTGAAACCGGCAAACTTCAACACAGAAAAAACAGGAAAAATGAGATCCTTACTTAGTGAAAACATCCATGTTTTTACAAACCGTGGCAATGAATTGGGTCTCTGCACGCATGCCGAGCACACGATTGACCTCAATCACAACACACCAAATCACTGCAACCATATACAATAAGTGTAGTGAACAGAAACTTAATAATAGAGGAAACAGAGGACTGGCTGAAAAGAGGCATCATTCGCAAGTCAAAGTCTGCATATTCCTCGCCTGTTATTGTTGTGGACCAGCCTCACCACTAATCGACTCCAAAAAGAATCTGTGTCGACTATTTTTTCCTGAATGCGAAGACGACCAATCGTGCCTACCCCATGCCGCAAATTGACAGACTACTCCGCAAAGTGTCAGATTCACGACTTTTCTCAGAACTTGAAATGAAAAAGGCCTTTTTCAATGTGCCAATACATGAAAGTGACAATGAGACAGCAGCGTTTATAAATGAAGATGGACACTATGAGCCAACACGTATGATCTTCGGATTGTGCACAGCTCCTTCAACCATGCAAAACATTTTGGATGATGGACTGAAACCACTCATTGGCAGTAGAAATGTCAATGTGTATATGGATGATATATGCACATTCAGGAATGACACTGAGCGGCACATCAGAACCATGAACGATGTTTTGAAGACATTGACAAACCTGAACCTATGAGTGGACTTCAGAAAATGCACTTTTGCTGCTGACTATATGAGCTTTCTGGGGTACATAATTTCGAGAGGCAGAGTGGCCATCGAGCCAAGACAGACGAGTGCTATAAAGAACTATGGGCAACTGCTCCAAGACAGAGGTGCGATCATTTCTAGGGCTGACATCTCACTACATAAAGTACATCAAGGACTACAGGAAGATTGTGCAGCCACGAATGAAGCTAATGAAGAAGGATGCACTTCTAACGTGGACTGCCGAATGCCAGTCAGCTATGAATCTGCTGAAAAAGCAACTGACTGAAACAGCAATACTCATGAATTTTGACCTAGCACTTCCAGCACAAGTTCACATTGACGCATCATACACCGCATTTGGTGCTGTCCTTTCTCAAAGACATGTAGACGAAACGCCCATCGTGGAATACGCAAGCAAGAAGGTGCCCGACTGGACAGGCACAAGCACTCGACAGATTTGGAGGCGATCGCAGTGCACTGAGCCATCACCAGCCAATTTCACCAATATCTCCAAAATTTTCAACATTTCCAAATTCACACTGACAACTGGGCAGTAAGGCATATCATGTCGAAGAAGCATCCACAAAGGTGATTTGCATGGATCGTGCTCGACCTAATGTGATACAACTTCATGATTCGACACACATAGGGAAAGACAAATGTCATCGCACACACGTTGTCACTAGCCCCAGAAAACACACACAATGTGTTCGTTCTGAAGGCTGAATACGACCGACTTGGCAGAGCGCAAAAAGACGACCCCACACTTGTCCCGATCATCGACGAAACAAAGAGAGCACCAAGGTCGACCCCCTACAGGATGGTGCAGGGCAGACTTGTTTACGTCGCCACCGACGAAGACTGAGAGAAACACCGCATCGTGGTGCCAAAAAGCCTAAAACAGTCAGTTTTGACGTCGTACCACAACGAAGACGGTCATGGCGATACCTCTCGAACATTCCGAAAAATCGAGCAACGTTACATTTGGCGTGACATGAAACGTGACGTTGAAGATTAAGTGCGTGGATGTCAAGCGTGTCAAAGCTATAACGCCAGGACAGGAGTGCAAACCGGCTCGCTGAACCATGCATGCCAATGCAGGCATCGTTCGACACCATTGCTATGAACCACATTGGTCCAATTTATGCCAAGGACCCCAACAAGTACTTCATAACGATGGTCCATGTCGCAACGAGATTCATCATCGCACGTGCCATACCAGACAAGTCAGCAGAACACGTTCTGCACTTCCTCGATGAAGACATTGTATTGATATTTGGAATGCCAAAAACTGTGGTCACAGACAATGACAGAGTCTTCAGTTCACGAGCTGCTACACCCTATTTCACAAAGAAGAGCATCGATCCCTGTTTGACCGTACCTTACGCGCCCGAAAAGAGCGGTCTTGTTGAACGCGCGAATGCAAAAATATTGTCGGTACTCCGAAAGAACCTCAACGGCAACATGGACCACTGAAGCTAATACTTTCGAGAAATGTTTCAGGTGAACAACTAGCCGCACATTGGTCTAGAAACGTCACCATTTCAACTGCTGTCCAAATACATTCCCCAGAAGCAAGACATGAAGAAGCATGAAACACGCTAACAGACTAGCTACAAGAGCTCAAGCGCAAGTACGACGCCAAGCACAGACCGCCATATTTTAGCGTAGGTGATGAAGTATGGTAACACAAAGGCTCACGACCAACAAAACTAGGGCCAATGTGCGACAGACCCTACACGATAACAGAATTGGAGAAAGAGATGTACACAATCTCCAAAGAAAGGAACTGCAGAGACTAGGCTTCCAACAGTCCGACAATTAAAGCCTTTCCTCGTGTAATCCAGTCAAACTAACATCAAGTCGACACAGTCACAGACAAGTGACAAAACAGCCACAGACTGCGACGAGCCTGACGTTCCAGCTACAAAGTGATACACTCCACAAACGCCGCTAAGTGAGGAGGAGCAGATGCCACCCCGAACAGCTGACGACTAGCCACGCCGCAAGAAACCGCCGCGATTGTTGGCAGACTATGTTACTGACATTCTCGACCACTGCGAAAATGCAACAGATTGAAAGACCCGGCCGTGTTAGCTGAGAGACCTATCTTTGTAAATCGCCACCTACCTTTGTAAAGTCAGGGAAGCATCAAGTGCACACGGCTTGCGAGCCTAGAGGAGGAGAAGTTACGTGAGGTCTGGCGTTCAGAGAAGGAAAATGTGCTCGCGAGAGAAGCAGTCATGTAATCTGTTTGAATTATCATTACATCAGTTTTGTTATCCATTACGGTTGTGTCATGTGCAGCAACCCCTGACAGGGGCCATGTGCATCAGAGTGTTAAACAAGTTCCTTCAAGACAGCATTGTGAAGCGACTGTTAAGATTTCCTGATGACTGACTTGTATTTCTTGAGTGCCAACTAAAAGCTGCCCACTTGGGGATTAAAGTGTTCTTTCTAATTGTTATCTAAACCACTTGATTGTCACCGTGAGCGGACATCCAATAGTCTCATTCTATTTGATTCTTAGAATCAGGCCTATACTTTACCTGCAATCATGTGTGTAAGACCTTTGAGTCTCGGGCTATAAACCACTTCAAGTTTGAGGTTTCCGCACAATGACACCTTGCTATACACTGTCCACCACGATAGAGCAGTGGTTATGGTGCTCAGCTGCTGAACCAAAGGTCGCGAGTTCGATTTCGACCGCGGTGATGGCATTTCAATGGAGGCGAAATTCTCGATGCCGTGTACTGTGCGATGTCAGTGCATGGTGATAAACACCAGAGGGTCAAAGTTTTCAGAGCCCTCTGCTACGGTGTCTCTCATAATCATATCGTGGTTTGGGATGCAAAACCCCCGATATTATTCCTATATTACCTAGCTATTCAGCAGCATTACCATAGGACGGCTTTCGAGAAAACCGTTTTCATAACACAACATGTAAAAGATTAGCACAATCTAACATGCCGTCATGTGACAACAAGTAATAGAGCCACCACCCTTCTCATATTAGTGTGAAGAGGTGCTGAGATCCTGATGAGGTTAAGGAGTTAATTAGGCGAAGGGGCAAATTCTTTTCTGTGAATCAAGATGAACCGCGTAATTTTTGTGTGCTTCTTAGTTGAGAAAAACCGTCGTAGCACATGCCACTTACTTTCTTGATATTATGAACGTGTTTTAGTTCATGTGCTTAACTCATTACCAGTGCATACTGTCGACTTTGGTCTTCATTTTTCACTTGGTAGTTCACGCAGCATAAACGTTGAAATTCTCGGCATATAGGATATCTGTAACTACGTGTCGTTAGTTAAACAACATTACTAACAATTTTCTATCACTGCCTCAAATTCATTGTTTACGAATACTCACGAGGGTAGATCTCCGGGTAGACAAGTCGATTTGGACACAGCGGGTAGCAGCCAAGCAGGCTTGCTTCCAACCTGCAAACCATTTAAGTGGTGTGCTTAAGAATGTCACAATGTGTCTCTTATTGGTATGCTAATCACGTAAGGAGCTTTTGAGAGCAGAGCACTTCAGGTTGTTGTATGCTGTTGTCATTTTGTTTAACGAAGGCAAAACCATGCATAGCACTTCCATAGCATAACGGGCGCGCGCTAAAGCAAAAACTTCCTTATCTTGTTTTTCGAGTGCCTTGGTGCAGCTAGGTTAACATGACAACATAAAACACGCATTCAAAGAGGAAGCAAGCGAGACATAGGAGAAATGAAATAAATGAAATAGACAAAAAACAGCAATAGAGAACAAGAGTGCAAGGCTGCCACGCTCCGAACTTCCTTCAAGCTTGGCGAACGAAGCTGCCTTAGTAATTATTAAATTATTATTTAATTCATTCTTTAAGAAGGCTGAATACACAAGCTGTGTCGCCGCACTTACTTCCACTATCTCTCACAAAAAAAGACTTGCAGCCTGTCTGCACAGTATCTACGGACCATGAGTCACCCGGTATGCGTGAATACAAGTGACGAACTTTCTGTCACCCCCTGTCACCTCCGAGTAGGTGAACGGCACATACGTTCTGCAGAGCATTTGTAGCAAAGCAGGATGCAGCATGCCTGCAGAATATCTCCGGAATATTTTCAGAATGTCTAAACAAATTCTGCAAAATTTCTGCAAAACACCCACAGCATTTCGTCGCGAATCAGCAAACAATATCAGCTACCATTTGC